>NC_067146.1:36814730-38014730 GCF_903995435.1 Acomys russatus
GAAAGAATATAAAGCATTGTTTTAATCAAATGGAAGCTAAGAGAAAGTAGCACTAACTTTACTCATGTCCGAAAAAGCTAGATTTCACCCAAGGTTAATTGGAAGAGATAAAAGAAGGTCACAGTATGGGCTGAGGACGTAGCTCAGGGGTGGAACACTTGCCTGCATGCCTGGCTTTCAGAAGTTCACAGGACCTGGTTTGAGCCCCAGTACTCACATCTGTGCATGTGAATCTGTGCCCCCACTCCCACACACAGGGTCACCACATATACTGTGTATTAATTAACTGTACAAGTAAAAGCTCTAATTATTATACATGCAATGAACATCAGCATATTTACTTTCATAAAGTAAGCACCACTGGACAAAATAGAGAAATATATCCAGATACAATAGCGGATGACTGCAAACATCCCACATGCACTGGTAAATACATCATCAAAACACAAACAACAACAAAATAAACCAATAAAACTTAAAAGCTAAACTGAACAATAGCTTAGATGGCTTGGACATTTAAAAGCTATTCCAACACATTCTTTTCAGAACCCATGGACTTTTCTCTAACATTGTTCATATTTTAGACCATAAAGAAAAACTCTAATACAAAACCCACAATAATTAGGACATCTTATGTGATTTGTCAATCCTATAAATAAAGTTCGTTAGCTTAGTGTCTGACATCTAGAACTCACTCGTGACCTTTTAGGCTCCAAAGGGCTTGGACAGTCCTACCTCTCCACGTCTGCCGTCCACAGCTTGTTGCCCAGGCGCAGGCTGCAGTCACTCCACTTCTCCTACTGTCCTTAGTAGCTGTTTCACAATCCCAGCTTTGCCAGGATTCTGGGTCTCTATTGAAACTAAGGCTGCACCTTCAACAGTGTCATTTCCCCGGTCTCTCTTCAAGTACCCCAACCCTGCCAAATTGTGCTGAGCTTTAGCTTATTCCAATGACCCCTTCAGTCCTTCAGCTTTCCTGTCTTTAGAACCAGTAAGTCCCATGTGAGTGACTCTTTCACATCATCTAATTGAGCTTTGGCCTCTTTGGACCACAGCTTCCTTGTGCTGTAGAAACACGTGTCCTGAGGAACCAGTGCTTATTCTCTCAATGAATACCGAAGATTTCACTTCAGTGGTGGCGATCTCTTTGTAATAAAAGATGATTTTTCAGATGGCCAGAAACCACACGTTCTTAGTAAAAATATCATATGTATGGCCCCCAGTTCTAAATTAGGCCACTGTTCCCTTCACAGACCTCCTGAGCTAGGCCTCCACAGACCACATTTCTCTCAACATTGTCTCTCAAATTCCTAGGGCAGCAGTGCGTCAAGCTTCACATAGTCAACGGCTTCTTCAGTCTAAAGCCCTGAAACTCTGTACAGTACGCCAGCAAAACTGTCCCAAGCATAAAAAGCCACATGGCCAAGTCCATCACAGCAACACCTCACTTTCCTTGTCCCAATTGTCCTTCTAGTTTCCTTTCTGTTGATGTGATAAAATGCTCTAACCAAAAGCAGCTGGGGGGGGGGCGGGGAAAGGGTTTATTTCAACTTCCACTTCCACTGCACAGTCCATACCTTGGAGAAGTCAGGGCAAGAACTTGAGTGGGCACTTGAAACAGAAACCAACAAGGAACGCTGCCGGCTGGCTTGTCTCTGGGTTCTTTAGGCTTCACTAGCTTTCATATCCAGCCCAGGATCACCTGCCTAAGGATGGTGCCATGCAGTGGGCTGGGCCTTTCTACATCAATTATAGTAAGACAACCTCCTATACACATGCCACAACCCAAGCTGAGCTAGGGAATTCCTCACTTGAGTGTCTTCTCAGATAATGGATAAGAAGATTGGCTCACCAGAGTGAAGCCCAGCTCACTGGCATAGAGCTGGGCATGGAATGGGAGTGCGTAAATGTCTAGATTATGTGTGGATTTATAAAGATCTAATTGTACCTTGACAAATAGAAAGGGGGAATAAGATTAACTTAAAGATATTGGATGGTGGAAAAAACTACTGCATTAGATCAGCCTGTATATTTTAAAGATGTTTTAACATCAGAATGGAACTCAGGAAATATGTTACATTGGGGAAGCAGTTTTGCCTTTATTTCCATAGGGGATGAAAGACTATGGGATGCATAAAAATTGATAAAGATTTGATCCAAATAAGAGAAGCTTCCAAATGAAAGACACAGCTCATGGAAGAGACACAGAAAGACAGCAATGTAGACAATGCAGAAAGGAGATCCCCCTCCCCCCGCCCCCCGCATGGAGACAGCTTAACAAACCAGGTAAAGAAGGACAGAGAGTTCCTCAGACTGGCAAACTGGAAAACCTTGATGCTGAAATGGACTGTTGCTAAAGGACAGATGACCAGGACTGCAACTATGAAGGATCATCACATCAATGGTTGAGTGGATCTTCATAAGGACATTTAGACTGTGGTTTGTGGGATTGACAGTTGTTTCCATGGTTAAAGTTAAACTGTGTACAATTATTAATTGAACAGAAAGGGGGAAGTTGTAGAATTTAATTCAGAACACGGCTGCTCTGGCAAGGGATCACATCCAAAGACCTTCTAGGTCTGTGTGATCCTGCCGGAATACAAACATGCTTTTAATCCAGGATACAGAGGCAAGCAGATCTGAGTTCCAGACCAGACTGGTATAAAGAAAGTTTCAGGTAAAGAAAAGCTTGGATACACACATATAATCTCAAACAATGAAGGTAAAGTTAGTGTGTAGAGGAAGCAGCCATGTTTGAAATTGATGTCTAACTAATTGGCAGAAAAAGTGATGAGCCAGAGAAAGATTTGATAGAATAGGATATGCCCAACTCTCACGAGAACAGAGAGGAAAGGAAAGCTACTTAAAGGAGCAACAAAGAAAATAGGAGAGAGAGAGAGAGAGAGAGAGAGAGAGAGAGAGAGAGAGAGAGAGAGAGAGAGAGAGAGAGAGAAGGAGTCAATTTTACCAGGAGAGTTTTACAGAGAGGTTGAATGAGAAAACAAGCTAGACACAGGTGGAGAGAGAACAAGCTAGACACAGGTGGAGAGAGAACAAGCTAGACACAGGTGCAGAGAGAACAAGCTAGACACAGGTGCAGAGAGAACAAGCTAGAGACAGGTGGAGAGAGAACAAGCTAGACACAGGTGGAGAGAGAACAAGCTAGACACAGGTGGAGAGAGAACAAGCTAGACACAGATGGAGAATAAGCTAGAGAATGAGAAGGAGCCAGAATATTAGAATAGATTGCTGGAATTAGTTTAAGGCCCAGTAGAGAAATTTAGAGGCCGAGAGAGAAACCAGATTGACTAAGGCAGCTGGCAGAGGAGTTTGAGCCAGAACTGCTGAGCTAAACCAGCCATGACAGAGCTTAGTAAGAAGAAGAGAGCGTGAGCTTATTAAGCAGCAAGTCTCAGAGTCTGAATACATTCTAGACCTATGTTAGGTTGTAAGAAGGCTAGAAGCTTTCAGGACTAGGCCTAGGTTAGCAGACAGAGGCAACAATCATCTGAGACAATCACTGGGATAGGTGAATAAAAGTTCCTTTTACAGCTATTGTTTACTTCAGATTTAGCTAGTGCAAATAAAGACTTTATACTTTTATTTTATAAGTTTAATTTAGTGACAAGCAAATTGCAATTTAAAGAATATAATGTTTGCATTCCAATCATATATTATAATGTCCTATTTCTATTTCCTTTACTTTTAATTATAATTTAAGATTGACTCCAACAGCTTCATGATTCTATATTTAAATATTTCATTGCTTTAATTCAAATTTGTGTTTCCTTGAAATATACATGTACTATTTCAAATATGCATATATAAATACGATAATCAGTCCCTTGATGAGAGAATATCTAATGCATTGTATGGATGTAGCAGCTGTTAATAACTAATCTGATGGCCTACAGCTTAGGCAAGAAATAGGAGGTGGGACATCTAGGAGGCAGAGAGAATTCTGGGATAGAGCCAGGAATGGAAGATTCTCCTAGCAAGATGTGAAGAGGATGGATGCATGGTACCTGAGCAGAGGTAATCAGCCACGTGGCAAATGTAATAAAATGGGTTATATTAAGTTATGATCTAGTCTGAGAAGAGCCTGGCTCTATGGCCAAGGCATTTGTAAATAGTGTTTTGCGTCTCATGAGTCATTATTCTGGGAGCTTGAGGATGGAAGGAAAAGCACCCCACAACATATTTACAACAGTCTCTTATATAAAGAATGAAACCTACATTACTTCATATAATTTAAAGGTGTGAAATTAGTTTTGGACACTGTAGTTTTGCTGATCAGAAGCCACTTTCTATAGGTTTCTCCCTGCTGCCTACCAGTGCAGAAGACAGAGGGGCAGACACCTTTATAGCCTTCCCTGCAGCAGAGCACCCATGGAATCAGATATGACTCACGAGATGCAACTACGTATTCAGGGGTATCTGTGGAAAGCTTTAGTATTCTCATTAGACAATTCAAAACAACTCAGTAAGTTTTCACCATTGACACACATGACCTAGGAAAATCTCAAAAATATTATGTTGAGGAAATAACTCTGGCAAGTGAGAATCCTGTACGATTTAGCTTTTATAAAACTTTGAGAATAGACAGGCCCATCAGAACTACAGTTGCTCCTGGATGAGTGAAGGGGCTGAGTGCAAAAGACCAAGAGCAAACTTTCAGGGGCCTATGTGCTGTTCTACAATGTTCTACGTGTTTCAGAGGGAAAATGTTCTTTTGTCGTTTGTCTGGTATCTGCATTAATGTGTACATTCTATTAACATTCATTGATGGGTGTAATGATGATGTATTCACGTTGGAGAGAGTCAGCTAAAACTAAGGGATATTGGGGGAATAGTATGGAAACCTAGTAAAATAGAAGCTTCCTAAAATACATACATATATGTAGGATCTCTAACTGAAATTACCAATAATGGGGGAGACAGAGTCACAGCTGGTATCTCTTATCATCAAATGAAACTTTCAGTACTATAACTGGGTCTCTGTTTCTAGTGCCTTCTCTTAGGCTTCTTTTCTTATGCTTGTTTGTTTTGTCCAACTTTGATGTGATAATTTTTTGTTTTAGCATATCACATTGTATTATAATCCCTTAGAAGCCTGTTTGTTTTCTAATGGCAGGCAGAAACGGAGTGGGTATGATTGGGAGAGGAGGTGGGAAGGAACTGGGAAAAATAGAGGGAAGGGAAACCATAATCAATATATATTGTGTGAATAAAAACATTATTTTCAATAAAAGGAAAAATATGTTCATTTTACTGCATGTTAATCATTCCATTAAAAATGAAGAAAAGAAACAGAGGTAGCTTGAATGCTTTCCAATAATGTTCTCTTTTCTGGGACATGATTCCTGGAGTTGTTTGTCACAGTCCATGCAGAAGGACAGCGAGAGTCAGTTGTAACACTGCTTCGCTGAACCACAATAGCAACTGGTCATCTCCATAATGCTATTTATAAATGCTGGATTTATTTCCTCAGGGGAAGGGATGAGATGAGAGCCTCACCCAAGCTTCACAAATATATGGCTTGGGCTGAGCCAAAGTGTTTATATCTAACTAACCCTAGGCTTAGGCCTGGAAGCTTCTAGCCTCAGTACAATCTCATCTTCTGCAGGCCCTGACCTTAAAGGCTTCAGCTTCCAGCTTCCTTCTGCTAAATGGCCTAGAATGTTTTCAGCGTCTAAGACTTACTGTTGAATAAACTGACCATTTCTAGCTTGTCCTGAACTCTGGCTGGCAGGTTCAACTAAGCTGTTCCGGCTCAAACGCCTCTCCAAGCTGACTGATTCAAATTGGTTTCTCTCAGCTTCTGACTGAATTTCTCTGCTTGGAAAAACTGTCTCTGTACTCCATGAACTAAACTTTTTCTCTCCTTTAAGTTGCCTCTCTTTCCTGAGCTGTTCTTATGGGAGCTGGGCATATCCTATCTCTGACTCATTCTGTCAAATCTTTCTTTGTTGTCTGCCCCTTTGTTGCCTGCCCCATGCTTGAAAGATGTCACTTTCAAACATGGTTGCTTCCTTCTACAAACTAACTTTACCTTCATTTTGGGGGATTAAAGGTGTATACTAAGGGCATGTCTGTATTCCATCCAGATCATACTGTAATCCAGGCTGCTACTGCATTCCAGCCAGATCACACAGATCTGGAAAGTCTTTGGATGTGATCCCTTGCCAGAGCAGTCATGTTGCTTGACTAAAATTCCTGTATCACGTTAGCAGAATAAATTGCGTCTGTTTCACCTATCAAAGAATTTTTTCAGTGAAATACCTTTCTTTAAAAAAAAATTTAATTAATAAACTGATTCAGATTACATCTCAATTGTTATCCCCTCACTTGTATTTTCCCGTTCCTCCCTCCCTCCCTTGTTCATCCTATTCCCCTCTCCTAGGTCTGTGACAGAAGGGGACCTCCTCCCCCACCATATGGTCACAGCCTATCAAGTCTCATCCTGGTAACTTGTTTACCCTTCCTCTGAGTGCCACCAGGCCTGTACACCAAGGGGAAGTGGTCAAATATGGGGCACCAGACTTCATGTCAGAGTCAGTCCTGCAACTGTGGATAATATTCTGTGGATTGGCTAGATCTGAAAAGGGGTTCAATGTTTACTGTATGTATTGTCCTTGGTTGGTGCAGTATTTTGAGCAGACCACCTGGTCGAGATCCGCCCATCATGATGTTCTTCTTGTAGGTTTCTAGGATCCTCTGGATCCTTCTATTTCCCCATTCTCTCATACTTCTCTCACCTAGAATCCCAATAGGAAGTCTCCATATCTATCCCAATATCCTGGTAAGTGAAGACTTTCAGGGGACATCCCTTTTGGGCTAGTATCCAATTATAAGTGAGTATATACCATGTGAGTCTTTCTGAGTCTGGGTTAACTCACTCAGGATGATCATTTTGAACATCAAGCTGCTAAACAACATTTATTCAGGAAATTAGATACCAAGCAAGTTATATCCCAGGGAGTAGGTTGTGATGATGATCAACATTGCTGTTGAGGCTTGTTCCTATTGGGTAACATAACTATAGATATTTTTACTTCAGGTCCACCAGCCCTATTGTCTCAGCTCGTTGCTGATGTAAATGAATACAAGGTCAGGTTGACAATAAACTGTGTTTATGGTCAGCATACCCTAGGGCCTTATTAATGAGCAAAAAGTCCCCAACCACAAGCCCAGCTGCTCCCAACTGCCAGGCACACCTCAAGGTTAGCTAGAGCTTCTTGTTAGCAAAATAACTTGAGTCAGAGCTGACCACCCTGTTCCACCATCTGCGCCCATCCCCACCCCTGTCCTATGAGCTAATTGCGTTTTTCAACTTTAAGTATACAATACAACTTCCCCTCAAGGACATGGTTCAGATCCAAAACTGGACTCCTCCCCGCGTTCTTAATATAGTTTTCATTTTAAACTTCTGTGTCTGAAGTGAGTTTTCTCGGCTTCTACCCCAAACCCAACAATTGCTAAGGATAAAATATTATTCAACAACATGCTTCCTAATAACCAAGATTCAGCTGGAGTTTAGGAATATCTCCCAGGTCCTGGATCAACTCATGATCTTTCTCTAAGCTGGGACTTCTTCCTCAGTTTCTTGCTGAGACATGCAAAACAGAGATAATAGTAGGGGAAAGTCTCTCTAGGAGGGGTAACTTAATATTCCTTTCTCTGATCCAACTGGATAAGAGAAATGAAGAATGGCATGGGGTTGGCAAGAATTCATTTTATGCTTGCATAGTACAAGGCATTTTCTATGAGTTGTATTTATCTTATTTCATCTAATTCCCACAAAAGTTTTGTAAAATATATATTATTTGCAATGAAATATCACAAATAAATAAATGGAGACTGAGAGTTAAAATATTTTTCCATCATCATGCAGGTAAATGCTAGAGTTGGAGTTCAAATAAAATCTAAATTACTACAATTATTTTTTGTTTGTTTTTGGTTTTTTTTTGAGACAGAGTTTCTCTGCGTAGCCTTGGCTGTCCTGGACTCACTTTGTAGACCAGGCTGGCCTTGAACTCACAGAGAGCCACCTGCCTCTGCCTCCCAAGTGCTGATATTAAAGGCATGAGCCACTACCACCTGGCGAATAAAATTCTTAACCACAATTTCTTGGGAAAATAATAGGTGAAATATACTAAGATTCTAAAACTTGAAAACATCTCTCCTTCAAATTCTATCAACTACAGATCTTCAGTGAATCTGATCATTCTCAGTAAGAATTCACTCTAGGAAGTAATAGTCTTGTGAAGAGGCAGAAGGTAAGTGTTATGATGGAAGAAAGTGACCCCAAAAGGAAAAAATTTCTACATCCAGTGCATGAGAGTCCAAGATTAAAGAGAAGTAAGTAGGAGAACATTTAGGGTGATGGGAAAGCAATGGAGACTAGCATTTTCAGCAGGTATTCAGTATATCAGTCTGAGGGTTTTTAATTAATTATTTATTTATTTTATGTATATGAGTGCCCTATCTGCATGTACACCTCCATGTCAGAAGAGGGCATCAGATTACATTACAGATGGTTGTGAGCCACCATGTGGTTCCTGGGAATTGAACTTAGGACCACAGTGCTTTTAACTGCTGAACCATCTCTCCAGTCCATCAGTCTGAGTTTTAAAAGTTGGAAATCTATATCTTTCCAATGGTGGCAGTGCTTTCTGTTCTAAATTATGAGTAACAATAAGTTTAGCACATTAAGAGAATCTAAAACCCAACTGTCTGTAAAGGGCTGAGTTCAGTAGACAACAGCTCTTCTAGACGGTGGCTAGTTCCCGCTTGCCTTGTCAGTTTTCCTGAATAGTTTACTATCTGAATCCAAGCCCTTCTGCTGAGGAAAGAAGGCAAAGGAGGGGAAAACTGAGCTCATGCATTTCCAGAGCCCAGTGTGTGTGTTTGCAAGGGGTGAATACTAAAGAACTACCAGCAAGGGGGCTTTGGCCACAGATCAGGGGCAGAAGAAGTCTGAGGTACAGTTGTTAGCAGAGCTGGCTCCATTGGGAACTAGGAGAGAGAATCTGGTCTGCGTTGGTCTTTGGCAGGTCGCCTGGCAGTCTGTGCTGTTTTGGTTTAGGGATGGATCACTCTAATTTTTGCTCTTCTTGTCTCTTGTCACATGGTCAGTTCTCTACTCAGACCCATTTCTGTGTCCATCTTTCCCTTTATTTATAAGAACATGTTTTTTATAGTTATATTAGGTTAGGGCTTACTCTAGTGACCTCGTATTTTTAAAACATTTCTTTTAATTGACACAAAATTGTACATATTCATGGAATTTCCTGTGATGTTTCAATACATCCTGATATGCTTAGATCAATTCAAGTCTTTCCTTTTCCCCAGTCACCTATTCTTTGTCATGAAAACATTCAAAATGGTTTCTTCTAGAGTTCTTAAATACCATTTTTTTTTTTTTATCTATAGCTAACTCACTATGTAACAGACTACCAGAATTTATTTCTTCTACCTGACTTAGTCCCTACTGACAAGTCTTTCACCAGTAATGGTTTATATTATCTTGTTCACCTGCAAATCCCATCACCCAGCAAACTCACATTCACAGATACTAGGGTCTGGAAATTCAAAATGTTTTGCAGAGATGCAATGTACTCTGAAGTACCAGTCTATGATTAATGTAGGTGCATTTCCTGTAATTTCTCTTATTGTCTCAAATATTGAGAGTATTTTCTCTTAACAATAGAATATAATTACAAACGCCATAGTAAATGTTTCTTTAAAAGGGATAAAAGAAAATTTAGTCTTTAAAGTATTTATCCAAAAATTCCTTTATATCTTAACTAGTAGCAGGGTTAATATATTATTATCTTTGCTTATGCCTCTTCTAGTTAAGTAGCTCCCAGGGAGATTTAATTTTTCTTATTTTGTTTTGTTTTTTTCGAAACAGGGTTCTTTTTGTAGCCTTTGCTGTCCTGGACTCACTTTGTAGACCAGGCTGACCTTGAACTCATGAGAATCCACCTGTCTCTGTGTCCTCGAGTGCTGGGATTACAGGCATGTGCCACCATGCCCAGCTACATTTAACAATGCAGATTTAATATTTATGGTTATCTTACATTATCCTTTGTTAAATATTCGGCTAGGCTAAAGGAAGATAAAAGAAACATTGAAAGGGATGGGAGCAAGCAAGGGATATTGCAGATAATTTGTGGGGAAAAGAGGAGACTAGCACAGAAGGACAAGGGAAGGGGGATAAGACAAGGGTACAGGAAACTGAATATGGCCATAGCACATGATTACTTAAAATTGTCTTTATGAAACCTGTTACATATACAGTAAATATAGGCCAATAAAACTACTTGTATAAGGTAGATAATCTAAGATAATATATTTAATATGTTTGAAAAATATATAAAGGGCTGAAGAGACCGCTCAGTAATCCAGAGTCCTGCTCTTCCAGAGGACTGGAGTGCAGTTTCCATTTCAGGTGGGTCACAATTTCCTGTAACTCCAGCTGCAGAGGATTAGACACCATTTTCTGACCTTTGTGAGTACTTATTAGAACACATCTATACAAAAGTGTGCACACATGTCCATAAAATACAATCAATAAATCTTTAGAGGATTCAAACCCATCTGTCCACAAAACAATGAACTCTTCTGGGGAAAGGCTACCTAAAACCTTTAAATCAGAGAAGTTTTGAACTTGGAGACACAAAGCGTAATTGAAATTCGGGGAGAAATGCTCATCTGATTTTAGAGGACATAGTACCCTCCCTACTCTTCTTGGCTGCCAGAACACCAGATGAACAGAGCCCGCACAAATACTCTCGGATGGGATATGGCAAGAATCCGCTCTAGGGAAATTCACCAGGCTGTCTATGCTGGAAGCCTTGCAACTCTTATCTCTGGCAGAGCATCCTCAGAGGAACCCACATATCATTAAGCTCTGGCAGTGGATGCATATTCAGATAGATAATCAACAGTCACCAGAGACATGAAGGAAACTTTGAACATGGCAAACAGGAGCCAAGACAAAGTAAAGCAAGGCACTCAGAGACAGGAAGGGAGTGAAGAAAAACCACTTCCAATACACATAAGGGACCTTCTTGGAGACAAACATAGGGAATTGATGGCATACATGAAGGCAAAATATGATCAATAGTGACCGCAAACAAGATCTTAAAGGTAAAAAAGAACAGTGAAGATGAAACATTCAGTAGAAGTGTTGGAAGATACATTTTAGGAAAATTTCCAGAAAGTGGGAGAAAAGAAAGCAGAGAGGAAATAGATAAGAAACTTAGACTAGGCTCTCTGCTCCTCCCTGTTCCAGAGACAGCCACATCTTCTCATGCAGCGCCATCCTCGTCCCTTGACACAGCAGTGAAGGTCGGAGTAAATGGATTTGGCCGTATTTAGGGCGCATGGTTACCAGGGCTTGCTTCTTATCTGGCAAAGTAGAGATTGTTGCCATCAATGGCCCCTTCATTGACCTCCACTACATGGTCTACACGTTCCAGTATGACTCAACCCATGGCAAGTTCTGCGGCACAGTCAAGGCTGAGAACGGGAAGCTTGTCATCAATGGGAAGCCCATCACCATCTTCCAGGAGCGAGATCATACTAACATCAAATGGGATGATGCTGGTGCTGAGTGTGTTGTGGAGTCCACTGGTATCTTCACTACCATGGAGAAGGCCGGGGCCCACTTGAAGGGTGGGGCCTAAAGGGTCATCATCTCTGCCCCTTCTGCCGATGCCGCCATGTTTGTGATGGCTGTGAACCACGAGAAGTGTGACAACTCTCTCAGGATTGTCAGCAATGCTTCCTGCACCACCAACTGCTCAGCGCCCCTGGCCAAGGTCATCCACGACTACTTTGGCATTGTGGAAGGACTCATGACCATAGTCCATGCCATCATTGCTACCCAGAAGACTATGGGTGGTCCCTCTGGAAAGCTGTGGTGTGATGGCCATGGGGCTGCCCAGAACATCATCCCTACACCTACTGGTGCTGCCAAGGCTGTGGGCAAGGTCATCCCAGAGCTGAACGGGAAGCTCACTGGCATGGCCTTCTGTGTTCCTACCCCAATGTATCCGTCGTGGATCTGACATGCAGACTGGAGAAACCTGCCAAGTATGATGACATAAAAAAGACGGTAAAGCAGGCATCTGAGGGCCCACTAAAGGGCATCCTGGGCTACACTGAGGATCAGGTTGTCTCCTCTGACTTTAACAGTGACTCCCACTCTCCCACCGTTGATGATGGGGCTGGAACTGCTCTCAATGACACCTTTGTAAAGCTCACTTCCTGGTAAGACAATGAATTTGGCTACAGCAACAGGGTGGTGGACCTTATGGCCTACATGGCCTCCAAGGAGTAAGAAGCCTTGGACCACCTACCCCAGCAAGGACACAAGAGCAAGAGAGAGGCCCTTGGCTGCTGAGGAGTCCCTGTTCCAACTCAGCCCCTGACACTGAGCATCTCCCCTTACGGTTTCCATCCTAGACCCCAGAATAATGGGGGGGGGGCGGCGGGCGGGCAGGGAGCCCTACTCTTTTGATACCATCAATAAAGTTCACTGCACCTTAAAAAAGAAACTTAGACCAACTAGTAGAACTTTTAGAATGTGATCAGAAAAAAGGAGAGAGGACAAATCATGAAATAAACAACCCAAAAGAAGTTCCCAACAATGATGAGCATGAACATTGAAAGAACTTTGAACGATTTGAACGAACTCACAGACTGTCTAGCATCATAAAGAAAAACTTATTTCATCAATACGACTGCTGAGAAATGACAGAACTTTGAAGACAGAATTTTATATCTTTCTTTCCTTGTCCTTCTTCTTCTTTGATTTTTGCTTAAAAACCATTGCTTTGGTTAAATTCACTCTAAATTTACTCTTTATGCCCACCTCATGCAATGTTTCACCAGATGAGTAAGACTGCAGAAAAACCCTGCTGGCCAGCATCACTTTTAATTACTAGACTAGCCACCCTAGTGGGTCCTAAATGCTGTGTTAAGCCGTGCTCACTCTTTCTCAGTGTCCTCTTCATACTCTCTTCTTACCCGTCAGTATCCAGCCTCACTAGCTTCCGCATTTTATCTTACAATCTTGCTAATTTTTATTGAAGCATATTTTTCTTATCAACTAAAAGGTATTTTATAGAACCTTGTGCCACCATCATACTTGTGTCATAGTGAAATTATTTCCAACCTCTTTGGAATCTATATCAGTCAAATTTAATCAAAATCACTGTCATGAACTTTTCCTTAGTAAGTTATCAGATAATATTTCCACTAAAATGAAGAAGAAGACAAAACAAAGAAACAAATAAAAAATAAAACCCAGCAACAAAAGGGAAGCATAAGTTTCAAATAACAAAAATAAGAGACTCAGCACAGATGAGAGATAAAAGGGTGATGTGGGATGATGATGAGGGAAAAGTTGAGGCAGAACATCTAAAACATAGTCCAGACAGGAGAGGAAGACCTCGAGTCTAGGAGGGTTGTTTCCACTATCTGTATCTGTGTCTGCTTCTCTATCTCTTCCCTGAGACATTTGCTCATAATGAGAAAACCTTTATATTCCTGTTGCAGAGTTCATGAATAGTTGGCAAGAAGCTAAACAACACTAAACATAATCTTACTCATTAATATTTCATAATCCCATTAAAATAGTTATTTGGTTAACAATAATAAGCTCAAGTAGAAAAATATGCAGAAATGATGTACATGAGCCAAAGTCAATTCTTCATAAGAAAGAGCTAGAGATGTAGAAAGTGGCTGCAGCGTAATAATGAGACAGCAATACTAGTATACTTGGAGTTATGAATGTAAGAGCTGAAGAAATAAAAAGGTTGGAAGAGATTTCCATTGGAGCTCCTTTTCCTGTGCTTCATTTGAAGTTTTATGACACTATTTAACTTCTCATTATGCAAATGCAATCTTGGTAAAAAAATCTTTATAAATATTTAACTAAAATCAATAAGTCATATTATATAAATGTCATTCAGAACTATAGAGATTAAAAAAGGAACTGTCTGAGGATGGTAAAAGATTGCTTCCCACCATAAAGTATGAGGTTTGTATTAGCCGTGAGGATGATGGCTTTTTATAATAAAAACAAGTGATCAACACTAAATCACAGATAATACTGGCCCATCAGATTTCTATGAAAATTACATAGTACTAAAAAATAATTGTGAATCAGTTGGCTCTCACTGGGACCATTTTCACAGAATGCATGTATTAACAAACAAACACCACTATGTTGAGAAATGGAACATGCTTATGTTTCAACATCATGTCACAAAGTCCATTCCAAAAATTCAGCCCAGTATCTTATTATCAAGGAAAGATGCCTGCTGGCTAAGCAAGGGGCATGCAAATGGTTAAATCCAGATTGATAGCTGTCTACTTAAGCAGAAGTGACCTTCCCAGAAGAAGTGATGCCTTTTGGCTTATGTTCTAATCTTTTTGTAGGGACAGATTTCCTCGAATACACAGTGGTGCATTTGAGTTCTGACACAGAAATAGCAAAGCAGCAGCAGTGGCAGTCAAGGACATAGTCAGAAGCCTGGCATGTGCTATGGCAGCTTCCAAGCCATGTGTGCGTTACCTCCAAGTTAACCATGGGAAAAGAATCTTTAAGAATAAACACCTTTAGACAAAGATTTCACTATAAATCTTAACAATTTATTTCTCTGAATATTTTTAGGTTTACAAAATAAGACAATACCAATAAATGTCGCACATATGGAAAGGCTAATATCCAGTGGTACCCTCAAAACCTGGTAAAGAAAGGAGCATTCCAGCACACAACAAGAAAATTTGCTCAACCATGTTCATAGCAGCCTTATTCATAATAGCCAGAACATGGAAACAGCCTAAGTGTCCATCAGTAGAAGAGTGGATAAAGAAACTGTGATTCATATACACTATGGAATACTACTCAGCTATTAAAAACAAGGAATTCCCGAAATTTGTGGATAAATGGGTTGAGCTAGAAATGATCATAATGAGTGAGCTAATCCAGAGGCAGAAAGACTCAAATAGTATATACTCACTTATATCTGCATACTAGCCCAAGGGGCATGTCCCACGAAAGCCTTCACTTACCAGGAAACTGGAACAGAGGGGAGGACATCCTATTGGGACTCTAAATGAGAGAAGCATGGGAGAATAGCAAAGTAGAAGGATCCAGAGAGTCCTAGAAACCAACAAGTAGAACATTATGATAGGCAGATTTGGGCCCAGGGGTCCTGCTCAAACTAAGGCATCAGCCAAGGACAATACAGGCGGTAAACTTTAAACCCCTACCCAGATCTAGCCAACGGTCAGAACATTCTCCACCGTTGAGTCGAGAGTGGGATATGACTTTCTCATGTACTCTGGTGCCTCACATTTGACCATGTCCCCTGGAGGGGGAGACCTGGTGGCACTCAGAGGAAGGACAGCAGGTTACCAAGAAGAGACTTGATACCCTATGAGCATATACAGGGGGAGGTAATCCCCCTCAGGAACAGTCATAGGGGAGGGGAATAGGGGGAAAATGGGAGGGAGGGAAGAATGGGAGGATACAAGGGATAGGATAACCATTGAGATGTAACAAGAATAAATTAATAAAAAAATTAAGTAGAAAAAAAGAGAATCATTTAAATTAAAAAAAAAGAAAGAAAGAAAGAAAGAAGCATTTCTGGAGCTTTTGCCACTTTCCTAGTGTTCCCTTTCATACTTCACCTATGGGAACAGAATATCACTCTCTCTAAAAAAAATTCAGCCTTCCCTGTCAAGAGCCAAATTAATTTCCTTGGGACTTATTCTCTGGAGATACATGTCTATGAAAAGCCCTTATTTTCACTTAAAAATGATTCATCTAGCCAGGTGTGGTGGCGCACACCTTTAATCCCAGCACCCAGGAGGCAGAGGCAGGCGGATCGCTGTGAGTTTGAGGCCAGCCTGGTCTACAAAGCGAGTCCAGGACAGCCAAGGCTACACAGAGAAACCCTGTCTCAGAAAAACGAAAAAAAAAAATTCATCTAGATCCAGGGGTGATGGCCCATGCCTTTAATCCCCACACTCTGGAGGCAAAGCAGTCAGATTGCTGGGAGTTTCAGGCCACCCTACTCTACAAAGGAAGTCCAGGAAAGCCAAGATAACCTAGAGAAACCCTGTCTCAAAAAAAAAAAAAAAAAAAAAAAAAAAAAAAGCCAAAACAAAACAAAACAAAACAAAAAACCAAAAAACCCAAAACGAATAAATAAATAAATTTAAAAAATAAAATGACTCATCTAGAGAGACACAGTTTTCATTTATGTTCTGTCTCAGTCATACAAACTGTAGCTAGACACATATTAACTCCCTAGTCCTGCAATTTCCTCATTTTTATAAAGGATCCTAACTTTAATTTTCAGAGTTATTATAAGAATGGAGTGAGCTAATGGATATAAAACACTACTTATCTATATTTTATAGCAAATTAGTAACTGTGCTCTTATACTCTGACACGTGGTGAAGGAAGTTAACTGGATGCTGTAAATTTCTTGCTTTGCTAACGTTTCTTTCAAAAATAATTAAACATTCTGGAAAAGAAATATTTTACTGATTTTATGAACATTTTAATCATTTTAATAACACAATCCAGTTATTTGGATGCCTTGGTTGGTCAGAGCATCAGTTTCAAGGTTCCACAGATGCAAACCAAGTGCTCTGTCCTTAAGCTGTACCCACTAACCTCTGGATGACTGATTTTTAATCGATTATGAAAATACTGGTTGTCAAAGTAGCTAAATGTTCTATTCAGTAATGTATCTGAAGTTGTCTAAAAGACTAATAGATGAGGAAACCCACAGAAATTCCACACAGGCAATGTCTGTGGAATAATAATTTGCTCCAGTTCTGTTTAGCTGTGATGACATCATAGGTAAACACACAAGGAGTAATCACCTGGGAGACATTTCACTTCAGCCTTTTAGGTTTTGAAATTCAATTTTTCTGCTCTAAGGGAAGAAACGAGTCATTACAATAAAGCAGTTTGGAACGTTGTCAGTTAGTCTATCACCATGGTAGCAGTTTTTGGAGATGCATTATTCCTGTGATGCTGAGATTGACTCCTACAAAGTGAACAAGAAAACTTGTTTATTAGAGAGTGGAAAATGGATTCTCTTCATAATGTCAATTCCCTGAAACAGAAGACATTTATCTGCAAAATTCTAGGACAAATCAAGGATAGCCAACTTTAAGTAGCTGTAACTATGAACTTGGTATTGAAAAGAGCAATAGCATCAAGAATTGGCCATTAACTTAGAACCACCTACCTATTGCTTTGGTGTTACACACAGGGATGATTCTATCAGTAGTGTACTACCAGTGAGTAAGAAAAGAACCCTTAAGGTTGGTGGCAAATAAACTGTTTAATAATGGGAGTGCATTTCTTGCCTCTAATTGAAGGCATGTGTTCCCTCATCTTCATGTGATATGCATCTGATTTTGGAGTCATGATATGTGACTCCTAACTGTGGTGAACTATGCCTGAGGAGAATTCCATGGTAAGACAAAGGACTGGAAAAAGTGTATTTGTCACATTTGACTCTGTCATTTGAGATTAGGGCTATAATAACAGCCTGCTAAACAATTGGGTAAAATAAAAATCCATTTGAATAACATCACAAGCGATTTGTTAATGGTACTGGTTACCCTGCAGAATTTTTTTAAAATTTATTTATTTATTGTATATGAGTGCTTTATCTGCAGAAGAGGGCATCAGATCACATTATAGATGGTTGTGAGCCACCATGTGGTTGCTGGGAATTGAACTCAGGACCTCTGGAAGAGCAGTCAGTGCTCTTAACCATTGAGCCATCTCTCCAGCCCTACCCTGCAGAATTTGATGGTAAGACTTCATTGGGCAAAGATACCAAATTTGACTGAGCTGCCATTCTTTACTTCTCCATATCACTCTCCACACTACACACTTCCAGAATTGCATGAATTAAAGATGCAATTATCTTTGTAATTCAGGAATGAAGGCTCTACTACGATTACTCTGCTATCGGATCATAGTCACTAAGCTGACACCTAGGGACTCTCTGTTAGTCCCATAGATCAATGCATTGCTCACCTCTCAAGCTTCTTGTGGTGGATCATAATTAGCACAGAGATTCACAACTGGTCAAGGGCGAGAGAAAAAGTCACTGCCGGGTGCTCAGCCTCAACTGGGACATGTGCCTCACACCTCCTTCTCCTCAGGCTCTGGAATCAATCTAAAAAGGGGCTTGAAAGAATGTAGGAGCCAGAGGCAAGGCAGCTGTCCATGTTGAACTCTCAGAGGTTGTGACAATATGCACAAAACCTGTGCATGCTTAAGCTAGATCAAATCCCAACATAGATGGGAGAGCTGGGCACGAAGTCTCAGCCCTTCTGAGGAGCTATTGGCAATTGAGAGCTTCCGGGAGAAAGTCAGTTTTTAAAAGAGCATTGCTGCTAGTAAAGTGACTAAACTTCAGAAGAAGGCTACACAGCCAAGAATATAGGACTGGTTAAAAAAAAAAAAAAAAAAGAGGACATAAAGTTGGGTGGGTAGGTAAGGGTTGGTGGACCTGGGAGGAGTTGAATATAATCAAAATACATTGTATACGATTATCACAGAACTAATAAAAACAAACAAGAAGCAATCAAACAAACAAAACAATGAAATACTTGTTATGATACAATTTTCTTGCTCATTAACAAACTGAAGTAGTTGCTGCACACTGCCAGCTTGTTCTTATTGCCAAAGGCCATTTATCCATAATTTATAAACTATAAATACAATATTCTTCTTTTATTACTTTTGGACCAAGAAATGAAGTTGGTCATAGGCATATGATGATCCCCTCTCATACATTATTGTTGGAAGTGAAAATGGGTGTAAAGTTCTATGAAGGGCAATTTGGTTCTATTTATCACAATGAAAGTGTTCCTACTCTGATTAAGTTTCAAGGTGTAGGTGTTGTTTGTTCTGCAGATAACATTCATTATTCAACACCAGTGCAAAAATATTTGCTGCAGCCTACTTGTGATGGTAGAAGATGGAAGCATCCTGACTCTCATGCAAAGAGACTGTTTAGGAGGGTACGCTAACTGCACACAGTGGGTATTCTAACTGCACACAGTGGGTATGCTAACTGCACACAGTGGGTATTCTAACTGCACACAGTGGGTATTCTAACTGCACACAGTGGGTATGCTAACTGCACACAGTGGGTATTCTAACTTCACACAGTGGGTATTCTAACTGCACACAGTGGGTATGCTAACTGCGCACAGTGGGCCACTATGCAGCCACAAGCTGGAACGGTGATTTTTGTATGTACTGCCTCAGAACAAACTTCAAGACTGAAAAATCAAGAACAGATAAGAATATGATCATACTGGCTTTCATAAGATGAGATGAGGGAGGGAGGGAGAATGGAAAGAACAAGAACACACACGGACTAGAGAAAGAAAGAAAGAAAGAAAGAAAGAAAGAAAGAAAGAAAGAAAAAAGGAAAGAAAGGGATATGTGAATGAAAATGGATGGACAGGAAGTGTTTAGTTGTATGTGCTGGTGAATTCATGAATTATATTGGAAGAACCTCCAAGGCACTCGATAGAGTGCATCAACAGAGGTAACTGGATGACTGATAAAAGATAGAGAAATTTACTTTTTATTTATGTAACTTTTCATCTTTCTATTAAATAATGTGCATGTTTGCACGGGTGAGCGCACACACACACACAACTTTTAAATCAAGCATATCGTAAAGCAGGATAAACACACTCTAATAACTACTTCTCATGCTCTCACTTGAAGAATACTAAATTGTTGTGCTAGTTGACATTCCAACCATTACAAGTAACTGCAAATAATGTCAAGCAACTAGAGATGTGGATCTCTCAACTTGAACATTTAAAAACTTTCTTGCCTTGTGAATATGCCATTGTAGGTGGATCTCTTCCACCTAACTAGGAGCAGAGAGCTGATGGCTGGAAAGACAAGAGACTCCACTTTGGCACTGGAGTTGCTTGGGACAAATTAATGTGGTATACAAGATAGTCTCACAGTAATTTTCTAGCATAATATTCTGAAGCATAATTTTCTAGCATAACATTTCTGAAGACAGTAGAATTTTCATGGTTGAAGATATGTTACAAATCATAAATTTGAGCATTATTTGTAAAGCATTTAAGAAATTAATACAAACCTTATTTCTGAAAACTTATTTCAAAGTTTGGAAGCATTTTCAACCACAAAACCATGAAGTGCATATCTACTACATAAAAAAATGTTAAAACTTAAATCAAGAGAAAAGAATTACAAAGTTCTTAACACTTTCACAGAATTCTATCTTGCTTATAGGTAAAGACTTCCAAATCCTATATATTCTTAATGAAAATCACAGCAAATAAGCTCCTTAAACAATCTTAAGTACAACAGAAAACACTGCACATTCTGACATTCTCTCTCACAACACAGGTGCAAATGCATGCCTGCCCCATTACTGGTGCTCAGTGAGCCTTTCCCTTTGCCCTCCATCCCTCAGGAGCTCCTATCAGTTTATACAACTCTACCATCACACACATGAACGGGCACTGAGTTCGCAGAATGACTAGGAGTACATACCCCCGGAAGAAGGATGCCTTTCTTTCCGGAACCTTGGATTGGTACAACATATGGTCTGATAAATGTGAACTTCTAAGTATCTATCTTTAGACATGATGATTCTTTACCTTTCTCTTTACAAAAGGCAGTATTTATTGAGCTGAGGCTTGCTTTCCTAATGGCTTCCTAGCTTAGAGTGGAAGAGGCTTTGTTAGGTTAGAAAGTTTGGTGAGATGAATAATTTAGACTGTAGGTGTAATCTATCCACAGGAGAGACTTAAGGAGGGATGCAGATAATGCAGGCAATTAATTAAATATACTGGGACACCTGACTCACATTGGCTAATTTAAATGGGTCCTAAAAATAGTAGAGATTACAAATCATGACTGCAATAGTGGGCAATAAAGACCACATTCTCACTTGTATAACAGAGAAATTATTGAGTTGTTTTATGTACTTTAAAACATCTGAAACTCTTTTTATGAGGTTAGCAATAGCAGAAGTGCACACTGTCTGGGTAACAGAGAAAAAAAAAAAAGATCAAGCACAGGTTTATAATTAATTCCAAGGAAATAAAACATTTCAGATGCTTATTTTTAATTAGACAAATATTTGAATTAAAAAAACAAATTTATGACAATTCTTGTAGGCATAATAGGAATTGTTTTTAAAATTGCCATAGTAGGGAAGCGGGGGGGGGGGGCGGGGGGGCGGCAGCGGCTGCGGGACTGTCTCTGACATGAACTCTGTTGCCTGCAATTTGATCACCTGCGATTTGATTACTTCTCCCTGGTTACGGGTGGGAGGGACTGGGGCACACTCAGGCACAGAGGAAAGGGGGATGCAGGCTATCCTGCTAGGCTGTGGTCAGAGGCCTAGAGGAGGGGAGTAGGGCAGAAGAGGGACAGGAAGATACAAGTAAGAGGGAATAACAATCGGGATGTAAGATAAATAAATTATAATAAATAAATAAATGTACAAAGAAAACCATAAAAACTGTCATAGTACTTGAGTACAAAGGTACTATTTCATAAAACTCACATTGTACTGAGAGATCGCATATTTTTCTTTTACTGCTAGATCATAAAAGAGAGTAGCAAGCCCCAGCTTAAGAGCAGCTGGAAATTTACCAATCAAATGAACAGAAACATGTAATCAAAGCCTGCCTTCAGCCAGGTTTTAATCCAAGTTCTTTAAGGAGGTGGTCCTAAGTCAAGACTAGTCTTGTCTCCATAGTGACTCCCAGGCCAATCAGGGCTATGTGGTGAGATCCTGCCTTAACAATAAAAAGAAAAAAAAAATCAGCCTTCTTATTTCTATTTCTCCTTAGATGCTGGAAAGTGGACTTCTTAGTTAAGGAACTTAAAATAATAATTAGGTTATTATGCTGTGCTCTTGAATGTTAGTCTCTCTGTTTCTGTCTGTCTCCCTCCCCCCTCTCTCCCTCCTTCCTTCCATCCCTCCCTCCTTCCATCCCTCCCTCTCTCCCTCCCTCCTTCCATCCCTCCTTCCCTGCAATCCTCTCCTTTCTTTACTCTCTAAAGTTGTATTTGTTTCCTTGCTTGTTTTAATGAACCTAGGCCATACCGTGTGGCCTTGAACCCACTCTGTTCCGGCAGAGCCTCCTAAGTCTAGGTACATACATGAACACCACCAAACCAGCCTGAGTGTAGGTTTCTAAGGAAAGGGTTTCACTAGGAATATAGCACACATAAGCACAATTAAACCACAGGATCGGAGAGCTTTGTAGATGCAGCAAGAGAGAGAAGATTCTGGCATCACTAGGCACAGGACAAGAGATGGAGAGAGCAAAATACCAAGAGAAGCCATCCTTGGAACGATCATATGTACTGTTGCCACAGGCAGAGGGAGAAAGATGCTGAGAAATGCCTGGCAGCTTGACACCAGGTGTTACTGAAGAGCAGCGAGGTCATTTAACTCCCTACAGAGGCCCGCCACTGAGGGTTTCCGCAGGATGACTTTTGTGAAAATGGTTTGAGCAGGGCATAGGGGCAGTGGGGGGGGGGGCACTAGAACAAACATCCTTGGTTTTGCTTTCCTAGAAGCTGGCTCCCTTTCTACCCTTCATGTTTCTTTGAGGGAAGAGTTTAACCACAAGGAACAGCAGCGATGATGTGCAATTATTGGAACCAAGAGTCCAGGTCTCCGTGGATTAACTGGGAGTGTTGAACTGTGGTACTCCTGCCTAAAGATCCTTGAATTCCCCTTGACTAGGAAGAGAATTAGCCTCCCTGTTGAGTTTAGTCATAGACAGTGAGTACAAATAAAGATTCCAGGTTCAAAGGTGCAATAGTTTTAAATTCTGCCTATACATTAGAACCATTGCCAGGAATGAAAAACAACCACACCATTATCTGATCCTTAGGTCAAACCTATTAAATGAGACTCCCTGGGGGTGGAGGCTGGGTTCTAGTACCCATCAAAAGATCCCTTGGTGATGTCAATATGCAGCTAGGGTTGAGATATGCATGATGTGAGGTGTGCAGAGGTGACAAAGCCAAGCATCCACCTCATGGTGATGCTTGGTGGTGAAGGGAGCACTGCAGGTAGTACTGTGGTGGGAGCACTCTATGTCTGCCTGGCTTGCTAGTGGACCAGTGGGATGCTGAGGACACTGTCTGTAGACACTGTAAAGCAGTGATGAAGGTTGGAGTCAGTAAGCCAAACTGCCATGCAGCTTTGTTTGGGGCAGATCTACATCCTCTTGTTTGTGGCTGAAAAGTGGCACCTATTTTCCATCTCCGACACTCAGCAAGGAAGCAGTCACTTAAAACTTACCAGAATCTTTTTTTTTCCACACTCTGTCAAGATAGGGTAAGCAAGTCCTCAACAGTTCCTGCCTCACAAATATGTCTGTCCGATATATTTGGGCCAGAAGGCTGAAGAAGATGCTCCAAACACACAGAGTTTTGGGTGACTGTTCAGGCAGCAAACTGTCCCTGTCATTTTTTTTTTTCACTTTGGAAGCATCTCAGGTAATTAAGTTTTATTCCTTCTCAAGTCCCTGATGGGATTGAAGAACAGATAGTTTAGTTTTACAATTAAGCTTAGTTTTTTAGGGGTTATGATGTTTTTAGGTTTAGATAGATGTTTTAAGTTGATAGAGATGAGATACGATATTGAGTTACATTCAGAATTTTAGATGCACTAAGATAGGAAAGATGCTTTCTTCAAGTTTGCCAAATACAAAAAGACAAATCACTATGAATGTAATATTTATATAATTCCTGATTGTTTCATGGTTCTTTTTGCTGCGTGTAGTTTATTTTATTTATGTGTAATAACATAAATGTATATTAAAAAAGAAATATACTTGAAAAAACTTACCAGAATCCTTTTTTTTTTTCTAAAATTAATTTGAGTCCACAGGCTAGGAGAAAAATTAAGCCATCTTCTTGATAAATAACCACACTACTTAGGTACTGAGAGACACAAGTTCCCACTGGATAGAATTTCAGAGTTTTAGAACTGAATGTGCCCTTGGATATGAGTTGATAGAGCCCAGTGTTTTAAAGTCTCTCTCACTAGTCATGTTAAAGACAGGAGGTATTTCTCATGTTTCATTGCTCCTTTCATAACCACACAGTTGGCACATAAGTATTGACTAGCTGCTAATGGTTAAATAAAAATGTATAAACAGAGTTTTAGAGTCAACACATTACTTAATACCTAGAAAACTATAGATATACAGGAAAATGGCAGAAAATGTTAATTAGATATATTACATGTGAATGTTGTGAGACCAAAACAAGACCAAGATTCTTTAGAAGACCAAAATAGAAAAAATAAATCTTGCAGGTTAAGGGGGTCTGTTTAGAGTTAAGACAATCAAGAATAAATTCCTGCCTGTCCTGTGTTAAGTCCTTACAACTTCAAAGTGTCCATTTGTAATTAAGAATAATCAAGACTGTTTCTTAGATCTGATGCAAACTGCAAAACATGTTTTTCAACCTACACTAAGCTTGGGAGCCCATCCACATGACGGTCCTTGTTCCTTTACTCTCACTGTATTGCTCTAACAATGTATACCAGCCAACGATTTACCCCTGCAGCACTCTCTATCTCCTATACAAGATACTCCAAGAGGCTGGAAAGGTCTGCTCTCTCAAATCCCAACTTAGGGTGAGACAGATGGCTGGCCAGTCCTGGTGCACCCCAAAATACAACTTGCTTTACTTGGACAATCATGTATTTGGTCTTTTCTTCTCATGATGCTCAGGCTTAATATATTTCTGAATTCTTGAAAAGTACAGATCCATTCTACTCCAGCTAATGTTTGTATGCACTCACTAGGGAAGGCATTGTGCGGAGTGCCCTAGGGATTAGCAGAGTTTGGCTCTGAGCTGAGACTGGTGTCAGATAGCATGGGCGTAGCTTCTGCTTATACTTTAGTTATACAATACAAGACTAATTATTTAAGTTCTTTGTGTCTATCTTCTCTGAAAAACCAGGATAATAAACTGGCTTGTTGGAAAATATGTTTTGCCGTAGTGGGGTATTCCCACTACTTCAACAATGAAGGGACCTAGATTAAAAATATTTTTTGTTGTTGTTGAGACTCATGTTAGTGTTAGAGACGTTAGTGTGGAGCTAGCACAGAACATAGTGGAACTGGGACAAAAATAGAAGAGTCTGAAGTTCTGGTGACCATCCAGAAAAAATAAAATGTGGCCCAGTCAATTTAACAGTGTTAGTGAAGGCTGCTGGTGTGCCCATGCAAACTCTATCACTGTGCACAGTTTCCTTTGTTGCTTTTTGATGTGCATTCTTTACTGGAAGGCTCAATTTTTCTGGTTTTTGTATGCACCAGGGACATCATGTGCAGTTAGCAGAGCCAGAGGAAGGGAGGGCAACAGGGAGTTGGATTCCACAAGGATGAGTGTGACACACTGTCTACAAGGAATCCCTGTTTAACAGACATGTATATACTAAAGTCATTTAAAAACAGATGAATGAATTTAGAATTACAAGACTGAACAAAATGCTCAGAAATATAGAAATGGGAATGATTATTCTTATTTATACAGAAATGTGAAAGAAGAAGGTTTGGAAAGGTTTCATAGATTGGGTGCCCTCTTTTGGCTCCCTAGGGTGCTTGCATGCTCATACGTACAGAGATACACAGATATACATAGGTACACACACATATACACACTCACACACAAAGGAGAATAAAATAGTAAAGCATCAAAGACAGCAAGAAAGAATGGAGAAAATAATAATATACAAATGAGCCTGTAAGCTTTAGATAATAATAACTGGTGTTTCTTTTTTTCTGAAAAAATAAAATAAAACCCCACCAATACCTTAATGGTTCCTTTTTCAAACCACTTAAATTTAAATCTATCACACTATAAAAATGAGGAATAAATCTCCAAGGATGGAATCTTTAAATATACTGTAAAGTGTTTCAAACAAGGGAGATGCCATTCTTCTGAGTGTTTGCTTTCCAACTCTCTGCTGAGCAAAATTCTCTACCAACATTAAAAATTACTCTGTGGTAATTGATTAGAGACATAGTTCTGGAGGATCAAAACATGCATTTAAACTCATGGCTGACTAGGATTTCCAATGAGTATTTGGTTTCTCTTGGCCAATTCTGTCCTGCTTATGTTGCCAGCCTACCTCCCTGGGAATCCAGGATCCCTTCCAGTCTGCAGCCAGCAAATTTTCTACGTTTGTATCCAGCTCTTTGCCACAGGCTTTGTTATAATAGGAAATCTGACTCGAGGAGCTTTCTGGCCTCTGGTTATGTACTTTTCCGAGAAAGCAGGTTTCCTGCAGTAAAGTCTTTAGGACTGTGAGGTCATTAGAAAGCAAGTGTTTTCTTTTTTAAATTTTATTTTATTAATTTATTCACATTACATCTCAATTGTTATCCCATCCCTTGTATCCTCCCATTCCTCCCTCCCATTTTCCCCTTACTCCCCTCCCCTATGACTGTTCCTGAGGGGGATTACCTCCCCCTGTATATGCTCATAGGGTATCAAGCCTCTTCTTGGTAACCTGCTATCCTTCCTCTGAGTGCCACCAGGTCTCCCCATCCAGGGGACATGGTCAAATATGAGGCACCAGAGTACATGTGAAAGTCATACCCCACTCCCCACTCAACTGTGGAAAATGTCCTGTCCATTGGCTAGATCTGGGTAGGGGTTTAAAGTTTACCGCCTGTATTGTCCTTGGCTGGTGCCATAGTTTGAGCGGGACCCCTGGGCCCAAATCTGCCTATCATAATGTTCTTCTTGTAGGTTTCTAGGACCCTCTGGATCCTTCTACTTTGCCATTCTCCCATGCTAAAGCAACTGTTTTCAAAGGGACGGGAAGCTAGCTTTTTGTTGTTGCTAGTGTGCAGTATGTGAACTTCTTGAAACTCTCTGTGTGATTTTACTGGTTTCTTTATCCATAACTTCCTGTGGAGCCTTCATATGCAAACAAAACAGCCACAGGCAAAAGTATAGAACTTTCCTGTAGAGACCTAATTTCCCTGGATGACTGTACTTGCTAGATTTATGTCAACTTGACAAAACAGTCATCAGAGAGAAGGGAGCCCTGATTGAGAAAAATGCCTCCATAAAGTCAGGCTGTAGACAAGTCTGTCATTTTTCTCAATTAGTAATTGATAATTGGGGAGGGCCCAGCCCATTGTGGGTGATGCTACCCCTGGGCTGGTGGTCCTGGTTTCGATAAGAAAGCAGGCTGAGTAAGCCATGAAGAGTAAGTTAGTAAGTAGCACTCCTCCATGGCCTCTGCATCAGCTCATGGCTGCAGATTCATACCCTGACTGAGTTCCTGTCCTGGCTTCCTTTGATGATAAACAGTGATATGGAAGTGCAAGCTGAGCACAGCCTTTCCTCCCCAAGTTGCTTTGGCTACGGTGTTATCCCAGCAATAGTAACCCTAACTAAGACAATGACCTTGAGTGAAACTACAGGAAAAGGGAAAATCTGTGTAATTGAGGAGGAGGTAGAGAAGGCATTTGTTTGTTGAATCCTGGAATCCATAGGGATGGTGGTGTTTTAACTGGGGGTTCTCTTAGAGGAATGGAGGGCTTATTTCTGACTAATTGGGTTGTTGAGACTCAAACTGAGTGGTAAAGTCAGGATCTGTGGACTTACCAAGGAAAAGCTACTCAGGCAAGGCATATCAGGCACAATAGTTATTATTATTGTTAATTATTGCTATTATATCATCATTATTAATCTTGGTTATAAGAGGGGAAAGGCAACTCTGAAAATAGTATAGACTTGGCATTTGAACTTCACATTCAATCTAATACTGGAATGTTTTAAATCTAATTTAGGGAGGCATTTGTCTAGCTGTAGACTTCCCTACTCACCTCTTTTCAAGTGAGGTCATTTAAAATCACAAGCCTCATTACACGTCACCATTTTTTTTAGAAAAGAAACTGTAAAGGAGAGATACTTCCATAATAACACAAATTTGATACAAAGCTGATTTAATCACCATTGAAAAAAGAACAAAACAAATCCCAAGAAACATGAAAACTCCAGAACAATGTCATGGAAAAATTCTTCCATATTCCTCCTAGTTCTGGTTTCCTTTTCTTCTTTGCTCCTTACTTTTCACTCCCTCCTTTCCTCAATGACATCGGTTTCATAGAGACTTAAGCCAGCTCTTGGTGTTTGTAAGAGAAAATGCGTGGGGTATACCAAGGAGAAAATACTATATTCAAGAAGAAGCCAGAGCATTGGAATTAAGGTCCAGAAGGCAGAGGTTGTGTCTTGCTTTCCCCTCCCTATTCATGAATGTAAAACAGGCCTGGGATGCACAGGTGTTCGGTAAATACCCACTGAATATATAAACACAGGCAAGGAATAGTTTTCAAGTCCAACCCCTAAAGCTGAAGAACCGTGTTCAACCGTTTCATTTGCCCAGTAAACTGATTATTAATAATTTAAATTCCCAAAGAGAAATTTTTATTATTACAAACACCAAACCAACCAGAAAAACGCAACAGAATTTGCAAAAAGTCTGTAAAGCGATCTAAAAAGAAGAGATCAAAACCGAACCTGTTCCTTGGTACAGACAGGATTCCAGCCCCTGTAAGAGTGAAGGTGTGTAGGCACTCTCTGGTCCAGAACCAGCCCCACAGGCGAGTGCCGGCATCCATAACGGTCTCTTGCCGCCCCCTGCTGGGCTCCAGCGGTCCGACAAGAGAGGATGTAGGCACTGCCGCCTGGAGGCGCAGGGCCGATGACGTTGTCTTTGCGCCCGGCCGGAGGCCGGAAGTTAGTTTTTACTTCCGCCCTTCCATCCCTTCTAGGCTTCTAGAAGCGGAAGTAAAAGGTGTCTACCGCGAGCTTTGGTGCCGAACGCGAGTATAATGTACGGTTCGCGGTGAGGTTGGGGAGCTGCTGTAATGTGTTTAAGCGGGTCGCATGTCTCTGCTAATCAGTGCAGTTGCTAAAGGGCACTGCAGAATTGCCCTGCGGGGAAGGAGAGCCTGTGATGAGGAATTATGGTGATTTTGAGTTTAGACTACGTTTCATACAGTAAAGGAGCGTGGCATTGTGTCAGATTTTGTAACTTTAGGGACAGTGTCCACCGCTTACGTCGTTGTGCATGAGGGGTATTAAGAAGACATGAAACGTTGAGTTCTGGCGTTAAAATACATTTGTGATTCTGTTGCCTTTTCCCCCAACATCGTGGAGGTGGGCTTTCGTTGCTGTTTTATTTTTGTTATGACTGAGAAATGTTTAGTTTGCAAGAGGTAGTGCATCTCACAAAAATGATGCGGAGGCATGTAGCCTGTGTCTCTTTATTCTCTATGCTGGCGATATTTTGCCTTTTTTCTTTTCCGGATTGGAGGTGTGTTGGTAGAAACATTCTTACCTATTCTGGAGAGATCTTAAGTGTCTCATCTTAAGCCAATTGAAACATTCTTAACTTTTTCTGGAGCGACCCAAAGTCTCTTATCTTAACGACAAATACGACGAGGAAATGTAGTTCTGTAAAAAAAAAAAAAGTCTCTACACTTAACTGTTGTGTCAGAAGATTGTGGTACTCTGTTTTCATTAAGAGCCTGTTAGCAGTCCAGCTGTGCGACAAAAGGGGACATTCCCCTTCCTTTTACAGACCCCACTTATTAACAGTCGCCGAGACTTTCATAATCGCTAGATTTAACATTCCTTAAGAAAAAAAATTTTAAGAGGAAGATTGAAGTCAATTATCCCATAGTTACTTTAAAAATTGCATTAGGTTTTGTAGTCACCTTGCTAGAGGTTACAAATTCAGCTCAACAATCTATTTTAAAAAGGAGATTGTGTTTATACAAGGCCTTGCAATACAGCTAGGATTTAAGAAAATGAACTTTTCTGAAAGAAAACACAGTTTACAAAGTGAGACTCAGAAAAGATATGTGTGTCTGTATGTACATGTGTATGTGTATGTGCTCATGTGTTAGATATGAAAATAGTAAGTACTGTTGGGAGGAAGGGGTCTAACAGGAAGGGAACAGGGTAATAGGAGAATTATGAGGAAAATAATAGGACATGTTTCTAGTGTAGAATTTAGGTTCATGAAAGTTCTATATGTATGTGCATGTGTGTGCAGGAGAGCAAGAGGGACTTTGGGAGCAGGATGTCTATGTGGAGGACAAGTTCTATAAAGAGAGACAAAATCTACTTGTGACAGATCTAGCAGAAACCTTAGTAGGTTTTTTATAGAACACTTTTGTTAGGAGTCTTGGTATACCTTTTTGCTTAATTTTCGTTTATCAGTATTTGAATTTCTCTTTCATATTCTATGGCATGTTTGTCTGTTTACCATGATGCTAATCATCTGAAGAAAAGGACTGTCTAGGGTACCAATCTTCAAGCAGAAGGCTTAGTATATGCCTGGCTAGTTACTGATTTTTTTTTAAAAAAAATGTACTTATCATTCAATGATGTACATGTTATGAAATATATAAAAAATTCACATTATAAGACAAGTCTAGTTTAAGAATTATACTGTTTTCTCGCCTATGGGATCATTTTGCATGCTTATTTCTAAAGCTCTTTATAAACATGTCTGATTGAATATGATAGTATATAGTCATGTTATCCAGCAGAGGTCACCCATGAGTGTCTGGAAAGGAATAGGTTGAACTGTACAAGCTAGAACCTTCATTATTTTTAAATTTATTTTGCTGTATATTTTTATTAATTAATTGAGAATTTAATACAGTGTATTTTGATCAAAGTCTCCAACTCCTCCTAGACTCACATCTCATCCCATAACCACTCTACTTTGTGTTCTCTCTCTTTCTCTCTTTCAAAGCCATTACATTCAAATAGTGTTTCCTATATTCCTTTAGTTATATGGCTGTCATCAAAGTGTTTGATCTCCTACGGGCCACACCCTTGAAAAAAGGTGATATGACTAGGCCTAGGTATGGTGGAGGAGAAGGTTTATTGCAGATATGAGGGAGAAAACAGCCAGAGGCATCTGAAAGCATCAGAGTGGATGCAACTGGCAGCTTGAGCCTGGTCATCTGAAGAGAGAGAAGGGGAGAGAAAGACAGGGGAACCTTGAACGGTGCCAAGAGGCCAAAAGGCAGAAAGTCCAAAAAAAAAAAAAAAAAAAAGGACCAAAAGGGCTGGATCATATATGGAAATGCAGTCGAGAGGGAAGGACAGCCCAGCCCCCGGGTAGAGAGTTCAGGATAGGGGTAGGATATACCAGCCAGGAGCCCCCTGTAACAGGTAGGGACTGAGGGATGATGGGAGAATCCAGCAGCCAGGTCAGCTTTGATATGTTAAATGATACTTCAGTTACCCACTTGTCACAGGTTTAGGACCTAACACTACATTAGAAAACCAATTCCTCCTCCTTTCTGGTGTTGGAGGGTTGAAGGAGAGATAAACCTGTTTTTTAGGATTCCGAGTGTGGGATTGGAATGGTCTCGTGAGAGAACAGGTGAGGTTAATTCACAAGAAGAGCAACCACCTCGTGTAGGAACTTAATTGTTGCCAGCTGAAAAGATACGTGAACAGACTCTGGGAGGAGATACATAAATGAGCCAGAACTGGAGGCAGGAGTTTTTTGGAGACTTGGGATAGATTTGGCTGTTCATCGCTGCACTTCAAGACGCTCCTAGAGAGAACTGCTCGAGGGAAGGCTTCGGGGCTCCGGCTCCTGCTGAGGTTCTGGGTTCTGGTTACCCCAGGTTCCAGCAGAAGAAATCCTGCAGCTCATGCCTGGAGAATCGTTCCTCGGAACTGATATCCTTAAGGTTTTGTTATTGTGTCCATTAATCCTCATTTCCTATTGTTTTGGTTAGTTGGGTTATAAGTGACATATGCTCAGTCACTAAGTTGGTAATAAAACATATTGGTTAAGAAAATTGAGCCTACAGAAGTTGAATTCAGGTCCTTATGCTTGTTAAACCTATGCTCCAACATTGATCTACCACAGACTTACACTCCATCCCCTCAACTACAGCACTTCAAAGATGGAAATTCCTTTAGAATTTTGCATTGCAGTCAAGGAAGCCATCTGGTAAACTAAGGTAGAGATTGATGTGGGCAATGAAATTTTATAAACACAGACACACAGACACACACACACAGAATCAATGTGATCCTCTTAAAGGGCATTATAAAAAAAGACACTAAAGATGGAAATTAGACAATCTGAAGTATTGTTTTTCAGGACTACATTTAGAGTTTGAGATCAAGGTGGCCAGAAGCAAAGAAAGCTAATGTGTATGGGCAGGGTCATTGCAGACAGCTGGCACGTTGAAAGGCAAAATGGGAGTGAAAGAACCGTTTATTAGGAACAAACCAAAGATGCCAGAAACCAAAGAAATCAGAAAGGGAGGCAGGGAGAACTGATTTTGGATAGTCAACACAGGCATTGTGAAATCAGAACAGTGTAAGGGCAGGACAGTTTGTGGGCAGCAGGGCTGCTGTTCTGCTTCTCTTGATGTTGAAAGTGATAGAGCCCGTAGGATCCAACAGCAGTAGTGAGGCTCAGGTGAGCGCAGCACCAAGAAAGCTGGAGGGATGCTGGGTGTCTTCTTCTGGCAAGGCCTCTTGTAGTTAAAAGATCATATTATTGTCATTGGCTGTTTAACCCAGGCATTCATATAATAATATATGTTAATATTATATGTTATTTCATACAGCATTTGGGCTGTCCAGTGATTATGATATCAAGAAACATCTGGCATATGAGATGGAACTTTCTCTTTGGTTCAAGAGGTTGGATGCTCCAATATGCAGCCGAAGTTTTCCTCAGATCGATTTCCTTTAGGCCTTTCAGTGTGAAATGTGACAGTAAAGCTAGGCAGCCTTTGGAGAATGAGGACCTGCTGAACAACTTACTCACCATGGGAGTTGACATCGACCTGGCAAGGAGACGGCAGCCTGGAGTCTTTAACAGAGTGGTTACGAATGAGCAGGAGCTGAAGTTATTCCTTCTGTCCAAAGGAGCCAGTGACCAAGTGATTGGCAGCATCATATCAAGGTACCCACGAGCCATAACACGCACCCCTGAGAGTCTTTCCCAACGGTGGGATCTGTGGAGGAAGATTATGGCATCAGACCTTGAAATTGTAAATATTTTGGAGCGTTCTCCTGAGTCTTTTTTTCGGTCTAGTAATAACATAAACTTAGAGAATAATATAAAGTTCCTCTGCTCAGTCGGATTGACTCGCAAGTGCCTCTGCCGACTGCTGACCAGCGCTCCCAGAACTTTCGCCAACAGTCTAAATTTGAATAAACAAATGGTTGAATTTTTGCAGGAGACCAGTATGTCCTTAGGTCACAATGATCCCACAGATTTTGTCAGGAAGATAATTTCTAAAAATCCCTCCATCTTAATTCAGAGCACCAAACGGGTGAAAACTAACATTGAATTTTTACAGTCGACGTTCAACTTAGACAAAGGGGATCTTCTGCTCGTGATATGTGGCCCAGGAGCTGGAATCTTAGATCTTTCCAATGACTGTACCAAAAGAAACTACACAAATATCAAAAAGAGGCTGCTTTCTCTTGGATGCACTGAGGAGGAGGTACAGAAGTTTGTCCTAAGCTATCTGAATATGATCTTCCTGTCAGAGAAAAAGTTTAATGATAAACTAGACTGTCTTATAGAAGAGAAAATCAGCATTTCGCAAATAATTGAAAATCCAAGAGTTTTAGACTCAAGCATAAATACTTTGAAAACTCGGATGAAAGAGTTGGTACATGCTGGGTACGACTTGCATACATCAAACATTGCTCTCCTCTCTTGGAGTCAGAAAAGATATAAAGCTAAATTGAAAAGAGTGCTGGAGGAGTCGCAAGGAATCTTGCAAGTGTAGTTAGTGCTATTTCTAGCTTGGGCTTTTCAAAAGGGAGAGTTTTATTTTTTAAATAAATATTTCAGATTACATTTATTTGTGTATGTGTTTTGTGTGTACAGTGTATGTGTGTGTAACTGTCTGCATATGCTCATGTGTGTGTGCATGCTGAGGCACATGTGGAGGTTGAGGACAGATTTTAGGAGCTGAATCTCTTTTGCTGTGTGAGTTCCAGGGACAAACTTAGTCACCAGGCTTGGAGACAAAGTGTCTGTACTCACGGAACCATCGTTCTGGCTCAAGATGTGTGTATAATGATTCTGTGGGTACTTTGTTTTATAGGTCATAAGTGGTGGCCTTCCTGATTGGGTGCAAAGGTGTTCAGGGAAGGGAAGGGGGTCCCAAGGCACAAGAGCCCAGGAACCACATGGCTCTGGGAGGAGGCCTCAGCTCCCAGGGGAGGCTTACCCCAATCCCTGAGGAACTCAGGAGCCTAAGCTCTGCTCCTTCACTTCTTCCTTCCTTTGCTGTTCTTCTGAGGGAGTCACAGCAGGCAGTGAATCTCTTAAAAGAGATTTATTGGAGGAATGAGTCCAGGAGAGGAGGGACGAAACCAGGAGTGGCTGCCTCTGCTCCTGAGAGGAGAGAGCAGAGAACTGGGCAGACACAGCCTTTATATAGGGGTCTTTAAGGGGGTGGTTCTTTCTAGGGCAGAGATTTCCAGAGTGAGGATTGGTGGGTTTTCAAGTCCTGAGCTTGGGGAAGCTTAGGGATTGGTGGATTTTGTTCAGTCTTTTCACCTAAAATTAGCATAAATCTGAGAAGGGTCCCACTGAGGAGGTGGGGATGGCCCTTGTGACAGAGGATGGAACAGCCAATTTGACAGTTAGACAGGTGTGGAGGAGGGGCCTATTGACTCATGCCCTAAGAGGTTTACACAGACTTGAATTCTAAACAAAACAACTTTCCTTCACTAAACTATGAACTTATTTATACTAAGGGGTTAGCAATATTTTGTTGTTGTAAGTGAAAGGTGTAAGATTGGGTAAGCAAGTAAATCACAAAAAAAAAAAAAAAAAAAAAAAAAAAAAAAAGAAAACTTGAAAATATTGTCTTCACATTTTGGCTACTCTAACTGTTGTTTTTCTTTTTAATAGTATATCCATAGAGACATGTATGTGGCATATATTAATTGGGCTTTGAATCTTGGGAAAGTCCCGTGATAACTGATGAGGGTAGCACTAGATATTAAAAATGTAGATGAGAGAATCATAATACCATATTCAAGCATTATAGTGTGCACAAAGCATTTGTGCACATAAATTGAATAGTCTTTACACAACACTTTATTCAGAAAAAAGTATAAAATATTAATCTGGTTAATAATGACACAGAAGGAATGGGATTGCATCAGTGAATCTTATCTCTGTAGCAAATTGCACTTAGAAATTAATCAGCTTAAGTCCTTGCCAAAAATCTGGTTTAAATCAGAACCCAAACTTGCATGAATCTTGCATTTTCTTTCTAACCTTACTTAGCAAAGCTATGTGAATTTAAAAGAAAAACAAGTGAAAACAAAAGGGTGGTTGTCATCCATGTTGAGAAGACCAGAAGAAATTAGAGGCATGAGTATTATTTGATAGAGTAACAAAATGATTAAAATGAACAATAAGATAAAAGTAGAGAGCAGGAGAGAGTCAGCGATTAAGAGCACTTGCTGCTCCTGATTCCTGGGTTTGGTTCCTACACAACTGCCTGTAACTGTAGCTTTAGAAGATATGTTATCCTCTTCTGGCCACTCTGGGCACCCATATGCATGTGACGCACATGCACACTTTAAATGAATCAAAGATACAAATGGCTGGTTTGTGATATTCTATTGGCAACTGTCCCCTCCCATTACCAAAATCCTGTCACTGCTCAGTATTTCATCAGGTTCTTGAGGCAATACGGCATAAACAGAGGAGTTGACTTTGAAGAGCCTTAGTGCAGGTAAATGTTGACCTTTACAACACCTGTCTCTAAGCCATGTGCTGGTCACTCAGACCTAGTGCCTTCTTCTTCCTGGTACTGTAGATCATAAGGGATGAAGTTACTACTCATATTTATGCTAAATGGATGATACCAAACTGCTCTTTAAATATATAACTACGCCCATAGATGAGTGCAGCTCTCATCACAGAAGCTTCTTTGTGCAGTGGATGGTGGTTAGTACAGAGGGTAAACCTGCAGTGCTCAGTTTTAATGGGACAGCTGTTTCATACCCTGTCCCCTCAAATGGAGAAAACTGTGAAGAAGGGGTTGCGAGATTGTAAAAGTCAGATGTGGAGGCAGACTAGGGCTAGTCAGTATATTACAGACATGAAAATACCACTGTACTCCTGAAAACACAGTAGTTTGGGTTGTCTGCACAAGACCTGCACTAGATCAAGGCAGTCAATATTCTGGGTTGGAGGGTCAAAGTGTACTCAAAAGGCCTCATAGCTGAGGGGTCATTATCAAAATTGATGGCTGCCAGTGGAGGGAGAGTTAATAGTTTTATTTTCCTCCCTCCCTCCCTTCTCTTTTCACCCCCTCTGATGTGACCTCTGGTCAGGTAGACCATGGGTGGCTCCACACTGGTGTATATATGGTATATAGATATCACAAATTGGACTCAGTGTGTTATAAAACATAAAGACATGAAATTAGGAAAGGGATTGGAGAGGTGGAGACTAGATCCAGGAGGAATTATGGGAAGGAGTGGAGATGAATATGATCAAACTACATTGAAGCATGTAGGACTTTTAAAAAAATAAAAATACATTGTTAAACATTTACAATGGAAAGTGATTTACTCTCTGATAATGCACATCCGTTGCACAAATCTTTGAACAGTACAAAGAAATAAAATTACAAGTGATCCTAAGATTGAGGAACTGTGCTTTTATTCTCAGATCACAAAGATTTGTTTATTTAAAGTAGGCATGAATGGATGAATGATGACTTTTGAGAAATCCTTTTAAAACCATCCCTTTCAATCCTTTAATGAATGGCATCAATGGATTTTTTTTTTTAATACCATCCTTGTCTTAATGAAATTTAACCTCTATTGTCTTTAACTTATTAATGTTTTTCTTAAAATGTTCAGTGGTATTCACAAGGGGGGGTGGTAGCAGATGGTCTGTATTTCTTCCCTTCTTAATTATGAAGACGTTGGCAAAAAAAAAAAAAATTCTTTTTATTTTAGGAGGAGATTGCCTCATTGTCAGGAGTTTGGACCAGGGTTGGGCTAACTTCACTAAGAAAATTTGGAAGCTTGTCATTTCCCTCCCGCTGCCCCCTGCTCTAAGACTGTTTGAAAACTATGTAAGAACTTGTTTAAAATCATTGGAGAGCTGTAGTGAAGGCTTATCAAGGAGTTTTTGGTTAATATCATTATAAAGCCCCACATCAATTTGATGCATTTTGATGCATGTAACAACCTGGGTAAATCTTCAATAAGCAGAATGAAAGAAGTGAAAGAGTACAGTGTGCATATATCCATTCATATGAAATTCTAGAAAGGGCTTCAGTCTGTCGGAAAGTAGATCATGGGCCAGTGGGATGGGGAAGGTTGGATGGAAGATGATACGAAGGAGGTTCTACCAAGGGACACAAGGATGCTTTTGGAAGTAATGCATCACGTATCATCTTGATTGTGGTGGTAGTTTTAGAAGTTGATATGAATGACAAAATGTATCAAATTATACGTTTTAAATAGTGTGGTCTTCGGCTGTACTCAATAAAGTTGAACAGTCATTCAACATTGGCTTAAAATGCCATGACTACCAGGTAGTAAATTCTGCCTGTTTAGCTAGGTACGGTGGTACCTATCTGAAATCTCAGCACTTGGGCGCGTATGAGGGAGGACCAGGGGTTTAAGCCCTGGCCTGAGCTAGTGAGACCTGTTTTAAAAGAAAAGAAAGGAAAAAAAAAAAAAAAACTTCTGTATGTTTGTATGTGTGTTCTCAGATCCTCTTTAGTATTCTTAAACAGACAGACCTAACTTTATGTCTGTACCCTTGCCACAAACAAAGGAATGCCTCTTTTCAGAGAAGACATTGGAAGTCCTAGGAAGCTATCTGGAAACAAATATTGATAGACTTGTGTTTATTTCCCCAACCTTATTTTTATTTTAAATGGAGCAATCAAGAGTCCTAAACTGCCTAAGCCTCTGCTTTGGCCTTCCCTTAACAACTCACACTCAAGTCACACTGTGGCACAGGTTAGATCAGGGCCCTAGAAACTGTTTTTACCTACAGCCCTTTGAGAAATGCTTACATAACTGAGTATATATTTATATAAAATAGACATATAAATAAAATACCTGATAATAAATCACAAAGAAGTTTAATTTAAAACAATTCTTTGCAGCTGGGCGTGGTGGCATACACCTTTAATCCCAGCACTCGGGAGGCAGAGGCAGGCAGATTGCTGTGAGTATCGAGGCCAGCCTGGTCAACAAAACTAGTCCAGGACTGCCAAGGCTACACAGAGACACCCTGTCTTCAAACCCCCCCCATAAAAAACCAAAAAATAATTCTTTGCTGTACATATAACATTTCTGTTTGACTTTATTTATTTTACACACATGCGCACGCGTGTGCACACACACACACACAACCCACAGCAGGAGAACCATGAAACAATCAGGAATTATATAAATGTTACATTCATAATGTCTTGGCTATTTTTTTAATTTTTATTAATTTATTCAGATTACAACTCAATTGTTAGCCCATCACTTGTATCCTCCCATTCCTCCCTCCCTCCTGTTTTCACCCTGTTCCCCTCCCCTAGGTCTAAGGCCAAGGGGAACCTCATCCCCCACTATATGGTCATAGGCTATCAAGTCTCATCTTGGTAGCCTGCTTAATCTTTCTTTGAGTGCCATCTGGCCTCCCCACCAAGGGGAGGTGTTTTGTCTATTTGTATTTGGCAACCTTGAAGAAAACATCTTTCCTATCTTGGTGAGTCTACAGTTCTGAATGTAAATTGACATCTATCATATCTCACCTCTATCAACTTAAAGCATCTATCTAGACTTAAAAACATCTTAACCCCTAAACAACTAAGCTTAATTGTAAAACTAAACTATCCGGTCTTCAGCCCCATCAGAGACTTGAGAAGAAATAAAATTAATTACCTGAGTAGACAGGAAGTACAGGTTAGCAGCTTCCAAACCGGGGGGGGGGGGGGGGGGGAAATGACGTAGACAATTTGCTGCCTGAATAGTCACCGAAAACTGTCCATAACATTGGAGCATCATCTTCAGCCTTATGGCCCCATATATCTGATAGACATATCTGTGAGGCAGGGACTATTGAGGACTTGCTTATCCTGTGTTGGCAGTTTGGCTGTTGTCTCTGTCTGCATCAAAGCCTGCCCATTTTTAGGCAGAATTCTGTCTGTGGCCCAAATGAGGACAGTTTGCCTTATTTTGTTTGGAGTACCTAGGGCGTCTTCAGTGTTTTTTTTTTTTTTTTCCAGAGTTCACTGATATTTTGATTTTTGAATTGTCAATGCTGGAACTCACATAAATAGATGCATAAAAAATTACAGAAATTGTTAGAAATTCTGTTCTATTCCTAAACTAAATTTCATCAGGAACTCAGCATTTTTAACAATCAAACATTCTAACAAAATAGTCCAAAAATCCACTAATTTGATGCATGCTGAAGAATCACAAAAGGAAAATATTAAAAGCTGTAACCATTATATTTTCATAAGAGCAGAAAGCCTTATGAAGAATGAAACGCTGCAGTTTAGAACATACAGTAGTGTCCAGCTGAGGCATTGCCAGCCGGCAGTGGTCACTGGCATTGGATGATGGTATGCGAAAGTGCCCTGTGAGGCATTGAGGTGCAATTATCATGTGGGTGAGCACTGCCAGAATTCATTACATATTCCATTTTGAATTACTTTTCTGATGTTTCCAAATTTTACACAGTGCCCGTGGGTGACCCTGACGCGGCATTGCGACCCACAACTGAAGACGCTGGGGGTCAGACAGGAACAACACCCTCAGCGTTTCGTTGTAGCGAGGAGCTTTTGGTACGCCTCTGGGAGCAGTGGCCGGAACTGAACAAGACAGCAGTGCAGGCCTGCTTTGCCCTCCCTACTCCAGGAGTGATAGGCAGTTAGATTTTGCCCTTTCTCCCCCTAGAAACACAGGCTTTCATGAGGACGTTGGCCTTGTGGTGAACCAGTGTTTCTTTAGTTAGTAGAGCAAGTGGGATTGCATTCTCAATTCTTTCTCTTCCAGTAGAATATGAGCCCTTGGTTGGAGACAGTCTTTTCTGTTTGCGTCCCTGCTGTGAGGGAGCTCTTCTTGTCATATTAACCTGAATGTCTATAAGTAAAACAGCACACGGAGGGCTACCTCATCCCATTTGGAACCCTGTTTGTATCTGTATCTCTCAGACTGGCTAAGCCTCTTCCAAGTGCCTGCTGATTTGATAGAAGCCATATGCCTACACTTCACACAAGCACAGCATACATGGTTTCAGCTTATCAGCTGAGCGTCATGTGATGAACTTCTCTGAATTTAAAGTTCAAGTCAGTGCGTGAGCCACCGGTAACAAAATTAATTATAGAACTTATGGATCGCTGATAAAATATAGACTGATAAAAACATTAAAACCATGTCCTAATCATGCTGTGTTTACCCGTGCATAGACCTCCGTGAGCTGTAGGGGTAACTGTAGACAGCAGCTTGGCTATACAGTTTTCCAAAGGCAGATAACCGCAAGTCTGGTTGATGATTCAAGCCGAATGGAACATTCCAGAGATAGGAAAAGGGTTTCAGTGAGTTATTTTATCTGTAGGTCCTGTCAGCCTCAAGCTGGAGGAAAAGAAATCAATAGTCTTACATACAACTTTTCTTTAGCTCCATACTTTCTTGTTTCTTTTTAGCAAATACCATTTCTTAACTGGGCAGTTCCCAAACGATGTGATTAAGGACTATTTATTTATTTATTTATTTATTTATTTATTTATTTATTTTTCACCTTGACGTTAAAATAGCTGCTTGCTATGCCATCTTAGTTACTCAAAATACATAGCATTGTCTTCCAGATAGGACAAGGAAAATACACCCATAAGATCTCAATAACATGGCTGCCTAAACAAGACCCGGACAATGACAAAGCTAGTTGATGTGCCAACATGGATGGGGGAAGTCTCACAGAGCCCCACCTCATCAATGAAGAGCAGTTACTCACTGCTGAGAGAGACATTTAGTTTTCCCCAGGGATGAGTCCCTAACTGGTTATTCAATACCAAGCTGTCAGCCCTAAAAACATTCATGCAAGCAGCACTGAACATTCTTAGTATGTTGTAGTAATGAATGTTTCACATACATATGTGACAATAGTAAAGAAAAGGAGGCCATGAATTTGAGAGGCAGTGAGCACAGGAGGACTTGGAGAAAGGGGAGGGTAGGGGAGAGAATGTGATTATGTTTTAATTAAATAAAAAATTTAAAAAATACACAATATTGTCTTTGTACTTATTTAGGTACCATTTCCAGATTTTCTGACCTTGTTTAACTTTGGCATTTAAAACTCTGTGCTATGTATTGTGTGTCTGTATACAAAATCTGGCATGGACTGATGTGTCCCTCGAATCATTCATTAACCTTTTCATCCTTTGAGGAGAATATATTTTTTAAAAACCCAAAGATTCCAGTTACATATGAAGTGAGGGAATCAGATTTCATTGTGGAAAAAAAAGTTACATATATAAGGTAGAGCTATTGTAAATCAACGTTATTCAGAAGACATAACAAGTAAAAGTCCTTGTGCTTTTGGGTTCTCACATGCCATTTCTGACAGTGGTTTTGATGGCTGTCATAATTAATTATGAATGGCTAAGCAACCCTAGACTGAAGGATTGATATGTGAGGGGAAATGACCAAGTTGGAACAGAGTGAAATTATGTGTATTCCAAAGCCCCAGCATGCACAACACGTGACCTACAGAGAAGATTAAAATTGCTGCAGTTAAATTGCTTCATGCCTTTATTGTTGACCTCATACTCTCAGTAGGTTGAATTCTGGTCCACATTCTCTCTGACAAGTGAAGGTTTGTCAGTGGACTGGAGTAGAATAGTCATTGGTCTAGAAGATCCTTTCCCCTCACACTCCTGTGCTCTCTAAGCTGTAATTAGCACCTTCTTAGGTAAATGTTGCTATGTGTTCCTGTCTGCCTCTCTTTTCTTCCTAGAATCAAGGGATGACTTAGTGATGGCTTAATCCACTAGGACCATTAGAAATCCCTTGACACACACCTTCCTTTTTCTTTCCCAGTCCAAGTGATACCCTCTGACTTAAAATTGAGTTGTGCCCACAAAATGGATATGCTGAGTTGAAAATACACTTGATTCACCTACTCTATTGGACCCATAGCTTTATAGCATCTGAAGACTAGTCACCACGTGGTTGGCTGGGCCTGTGGTTTGTGGCCGCTGCCCAGTATCACAGTATCACAGGACATATTGTTAGTCTGGGCAAAGATGAAGATTCAGACTGCAGTGTCCGGCTTCTGCTGGATAGGTATCACTTTCGTATCACCATAAAAGGTGAAAGTCACAAGTCAAGCCATTGTAATTTGGGAATCATTCATATTTATGTAATGAACCCAGTCTGAGTCAGCACCATAGCTGAGCATGTAGGAGCCTAGAAGAGTTCAGCTCTGATAGCTTTTTATTTGTAAAAAATAACATTTTTTCCGGATTGCAAAAATAATGACATGATTACACAATACTGGGAGATACAGAAAAATAAGCCCATGAAAGTATTCATAATTTTAACACGGGGGAAATGTAATTTTCTAAAATAATATGTTACATGCAGAAAATACATATAAACAATTTTCTTGCCAAATTTAACTAAAAAGTGTGTTGAACATATTTGTTAAGTATCAATTCTGCACTATTGTGCTTAGCTGTTTATTATTATATTATAAAAGTTATGCATTTGTTTGCACATATATAGTACACATTTTTCTCAAATTCTGTGATTTTATTTTTCTTTGGTGCTAAATAAGACTTATATGTATGTAGAAGATTATCATTATCTGTTTATCTGTTGATGAGCAACTAGAGCTTGTCCATGCTCTTTAAAACAAGAGGAACCTGTACTTGCTGCTATCAGGAATAAAAATTAAGAAAGCTGACAAGAAAATAAGCTTGGAGGTTCCACAAAAAATTAAAAAATAGAACTACGATGTGACTCAGCCACTTTGCTCTCGGCACGCACCCAGAGGACTTTATACCCTACCAGAGAGAAGCACGCACCCTAGAGCTCATTGCTGCTTTAGTCACAATAGCAAGGAGACGGAATCAAACTAATAAATGTTTTAAATATCTTTTTAGAACTATGTGATGATAATTTATCTACATCATACACTACTATGATCTGTTTTTAGATAAATTTGAAACTTGAGAACACTGACCCACAGTGGTTGGGGCATTCGACCTGGCCTCACAGGAGGTCGAGCGTGGGCTCAGGAAGTCACCATGCATGGTGTCATTGCTCTCTAGGCCTGTCGAGGGGATCCATTTTGTTCCTACTCCTCAGGATGGAAGGAAGGCGACTGCTTGGGAGAAAGGATGAGATCATTGAGAGTGGGGGATGAGAGAGGCAATGGGAGATGGATATAGTCGCAATGCATTACATACCCATATAAAGCTGGGGTTAGGATTAAAAATAAAAAAAAAATTAAAAACAAACAAATGCATAGTGAGATGCCACATAACTGGTATGGAGAGATTTATTTGGGGAGAAAGGAAGTGGAAAGGAGTGGGAACCTGAGTGAAGGTAGAGAGACAGAGACAGAAAGAGAGGGGGCAGGGGGCTTAGAGAAAGTGCAAGAGAGAAGCGCAAGAGGAAGAGAGTGCAAGAGACAAAGTAAGAGAGAAACAAGGTTCATGTTTGTGCTTTTTATCCTGGCCCCTGGTGGCTGAGGCTAAGCAGCCTAGAGGTAGGTCGCTTATATGGCAACACATGGTGTTGTATACTGGTAACCCTCATGCTTATCCAACAAACACTTTGTACACTGAACCATCTCCCCAGCCTGTATGTAAGGCTCTCAAAATGGACTTTGTAGATATTTGTTAAGCCTTGTGAAGGGACTGAGACTTTTTAGCATACTTGCAAGATTAGTAAAGTAGCTTGTCACAGATGTTGGCAGGAAATATGAAGACCATGAGTCAGAAGCAGGGAGCTGTTTATTATTCACAATGGTAACTATAGCTGGAGAATTAGGGTTTGTATTAGCTCCCTAAATCCTACATTTTCCAGGGCAGGGGGCCAGGTAATATCTGCATACGTAGGATAGTGCCTTGCATGGAAAGCCCCTAAGCTAAAGACACCTCTAACTTAAAAGAAAGCTGTTCTCATTTTGCAGCCCCCTTCCTCCTCTCCTCCTGGCCCAGCCTTCCCACATGCTTTCTTCCCGGCCCCCGGCCCCCTCACCCTGCCCCTTCTCTGCGAAAAGGGGAGCCCCCCGCCCATCATCCCGCCCGGGCACATCAAGTTGCATCAGGACTAAGTGTATCCTCCTCCCCTGAGGCCGGACAAGGCAGTCCAGCTAGGGAAAAGAGATCCAAAAGCAGGCAACAGAGTGCAGGTCAGAGATAGCCCCTAGGGAAGGTGATCCAAAAGCAGGCAATGGAAGGAATCAGAGACATTCCCCCACTCTAGTTGCTGGGGGGACCGACATGACCAAGCTGCCCATCAGCTGGGTGGAACCTCTCAGAGGACAGTTAGCTTGGCTCTTGAGTGCAAGTATAGCAGAGTATTATTAATAGTGTCAGGGGTAGGCTCTCTCCCAGGGGGTGGTTCTCAAGCTGGGCCAGGCATTGTTTGGTCCTTCACTCAATCTCTGCTCCATCATTATCCCTGTACACCTTATAGGCAAGGTTAATTTTGGATCGAAGTTTTTGTCCATGGGTTGGTGTCCCTTGCCGGCACTGGAAGTCCCGCCTGGCTAGGAGGTGGACACTTCCATCTCCACATCTCCCACTGCTAGGAGTCTCAGCTAGAGTCACCCTCATATCCGCCCAGGAGCCTACTCCGTATTGGGTACCTCCTAGGCTGTTTACTGAACCCTGGAAAAATAATAAAACATCAGTGTTTTGCCTTGTAAGGTGTGCACAGGTTTGAGAGATCCATAGAGATTAATTTGACAACGGCGTTTCTGCACTGACTAGGTATGCTTCTCTGTTGATGATTCTGATGGTTGCAAACAGAGGTCTTAATCAAGCCCATTCGTTCCATCTCATACAAATTCATACATCTCAACAGAAACCAAAGAAGGAGAACGAAGCAGTCTGTAGTCTTGACCTCAGCCATGGACTTAGCTAAACAGACAAGCCCTATATATCATTATTAGGCCTAACCTTCGAAACCCAGAAACTTTCTTCTTCAGTTTCTGTACTGACTTTCCCATGATCACACATTAGTAATTATTAACTCATAGTGACATTAATTTATTTCTGTCTAAAATATTTTTCCCTGTGTTACATATGGACACTTCCACCCAAGTACATATTGTCGGAGCAGATTCTCCCTCCCATCCCCTCCTTTATCACTCCTTTCCCATTTGTTCCCTAGATGGTTTTGCTTCTATCTACATGTCATATATACGTACATGATTTTATTTTTCTATACAAAATTCCTGAGCTACAAGTTGGAAACTGGTTCAATTCACATAATATGATCACCTCCAGCTGTATCCTATTTCTTGCAGAGATATAAAATTTTCTCCTTTATGAATGAAAACAATTGATCGTGTGTCTATAGCATATTTTCTTTACTCAGTTCTCTGCTGTTGGACACCTAGGTTGGTCCATAACTTAGCTATTGGGAATGGTGCTGTAATAAACATTCCTGTGCAAACATCTCTGTAATGTGTGGACTTGAAGAATTTTAGATAAATACATAGGAATGATTTACCTGGGCCACGTGGTAGATTTTTAAATGTTTTGTGGAACTTCCATACTAGTTTCCATAGTGGTTGGACTAGTTTACATTCTTTCCTGCAGTATATAAGATTCTCTTGTTCATGTCCTCATCATCAATGATTGTTATTTTTATTTATTTATTACTCTTGCTAATAATTGACACTCTGACTAGAGTGAGATAAAACATAGGATTTTTTTCCAGAGCTGAGGAACAAACCCAGAGCCTTGCGCTTGGTAGGCAAGCATTCTACCACTGAGCTAAATCCCCAACTCCACGTTTTGTTTTTGTTTTGTTTTGTTTTTTAGACAAGATCTGACGTATTCCAGGCTGGACTTGAATTTTTTTTTTCTGTAGCCACAGGTGACCTTGAACTTCTTAACTTCTTGCTTTCAACTTTCTAAATTTTGGAATTACAGGCATGTGCCATGACACTTTATTTTTGTGGTTTTTGGGATTGAATTAGTTTTGTACATGCCAGGCAAATATTCTACCAACTGAGATACACCTCTAATCCTTGCACGTAGTTTTAATTTGCATTTCTCTGATTGTTAGTGAGATTGAATGCTTTATCCCTGTGTTTATTGGTTATTTGCATTCTATTTTATGGAGGCTGTTCATTTTGTTAGCCCATTCATTAGACTGCTTAATTTACTCTGCTTCTGCTTGTTTGTTTGTTTGTTAGTTCTCTGTATAGTCTAGACATGAATGCTGTCAGATATTTAACCATACAGATTTTATTCCATCCTAGGCTGTCTCTTCATTTGAATGATTTCTTTGCTGTGCAGAAGCTGTTTTACTTCCTGTTGAGAGAGCCTGACCCATCCAAGGCTTTCTCAGAGGCCCCGATGAAAGGACAAAGGAACACAGTTCTCTGTCTTTGCTCAGAGTCAGGCGTGGCAAGGCTGGTCTGGGGATGGCAGCCAGGGCCTTGAAAGAGTTCAAACTTGGGTTCCTAAGAACTTGGCTTTTCTCCTGACGAGACAGGAATTATCGGTCCCAACCAAGGCTGTGTGCTTGGTCTAGGATGCTCTGGGAAAACTCTGTATCCCCCTTGGGTAACACTGCTGTATTAGCATCCTGCTGACGCTGTCCCACTGTATGATAGTTTTCGTCTTACACTGTCCCCTTTCTTCCCTGGAAATAGTATATAAGATGCTGTACCTTAAATTTTTTTCCTAATAAATATTTTCCATAGGACATACTTATTTTTCTTATAATTTTTAAAATTAATTCTTTGTGAATTTCACACTATGCACCTCAATTCCACTCATTTCTCAGCCCTTCCATATCTGTCCTCTATTCTTGTAACCTCTTTTCAAAAGAAAAACAAATAGTCTCACTGTGGAAGCTGCAGTGTGTCACATCCGTTTTGTTCCAGCAGCGTTACTTATAAATGTTCATTGCAGTGAGTCATTGGTCCGGTTCGAAGCCTCTGGTTTTTGCTACACTCTCAATGCTGGATCTTCTCTGGGACTCCTCTCAGATATCCTGTTGTTGCCCTATGCCGTGGAGATCTTGTTTCAGCAGGACCTGCCCCTTCACAAGCTCTAGCAATTCATAGATGTGGTAAATATTAGACTGGGCCTGCTACAAATCTTGGATCTGATCCTGAGTGAGGTAACACAGACCCTAAAAGACATGCATGGTATGTATGTACTCACTTATAAATGGATATTAGCCATAAAGTACAGATAGCCATGTTACAATCCACAGACCCAAAGACGCCAAGGAAGGCCCAAGGGAAGGTGCTGAATCTCACACAGAACAGGAAATAAAATAGACATCTGAAATGGAGGGTGGGAACTGGGTGGGAGAAGGGGTGGGAAGGGTAAGGGGGTGGGGATCAGGTATGTGGAGACCCAGGATTGGGGAGTGGGAGAGGGAGATTGGAAATCAGTCAGGGGGCGGCATCTCTGGGACAGGGGAGGCTCCTCGGAGTCTATGTGGGTGACTCTAGCTGAAACTTCTAGCAGCAGCAGCGGGGGTGTATGTGACAGGAGGTTAAGGAGCCTAAGTGACCACCTCCTGTAGCCATGTAGAACTTCCAGTGGAGGGAGGGGAACACGACCCATGAAATCTTAGACCCCAAATTTGTCTTGGCTACAAGAAGTGTAGGGATAAAGATGGAGCAGAGATTGAGGGGACAGCCAACCAATCAATGACTCAACTTGAGACCCACGGCATGGGAGAGAGCCACCCCCGACACTGTTGATGATACTCTGTATGATTACTCACAGCAGCCTAGCATAACTATCTTCTGAGAGGTCCCATCCAGCAGCTGATGAAAACAATGCAAAGATCCACAGTCAAACAATAGGCTGAGCTCCAGGAGTTCTGGGCAAGAGTGGGGGGAAGGAGAGAAGGACCAGGAGGGGTCAAGGACACTACAAAAAGACCTATAGAGTAAACTGACCTGGGTCCATGGATGCTCATAGAGACTGAACCAAAAAAGCATGCATGGACTTGACCTAGACACCCCTAAATATATGTAGCAGATGTGCAGTGTGGTCAACAGGTGGGTCTCCTAACAGTGGAAGTAGGGGTTGTCTTTGACTCTGTTGCCTGCCACTGAGTTGTCAGGCCCCATGGAAGAGGATGCACTTAGTCCTGCTGTGATGTGAAGTACCTGAGTAGGTTGATATCCCTGGGGGGGGGGGGCTTCCCCTTCTCTGAGAAAAAGGAAAAGAGGAGTGGGGGGAAGAGGCTGTGAGGGCAGGACTAGGAGGAGAGAAGGTAGGGGACTGGGATCAGGCTGTAAAGGGATTAAATTAATAAATAAATGAAAAAATCAGTTTAAAAAAAAGTTCTAAATCTGGGTTTGGGTGGTAGCTGAATTGGTCAGCTGGCCAGTTCTCCAACCCTGCTCAGGCAAGGGAGGGGGCCAGCTTTCCATCCTGCTGCAGCTGGTGAGGAGACGGGACAGATCTCCTGCTCTCATGCCCTCAGGGATGACACATCCAGGCATGCGTTTTAAGAATCCACTTTTTTTTCCTATTTATATAAATCCTGGCATGGCAATATTGATGGGGATTGTATTAAATTTGTAGTTTGCTTTTGCTAGTGTAACTATTTTTACCATATTAAATGAGCAGGGGATGCTTTGTGTCTTAGTGTCCTCAGATTATGTCTTTAGTATTTTAAAGTTGTATCGTAGTTGATGTAAATATTTTTTTTTTTTTTGATCCCAAGTGTGGATGTGAAACAGACTTGTGTGAGGGTGTGTGTGATGTTTTTCCGCTAGAAACAGACTTGTGAGAGAACAGGTGATGTTTGTCCACTAGAAGAGGAACTGCCTCTTGTGGGGGCATGGTTTTTGACAACTGATAAACATCCTAGTACAGACTCTGAAAAGATATATATATATCTCCAAAACAAGAAGCTGGGCTTTTTGGTCTTGATATCATTTCCTATTGTTTGGCTGTTCATTGCTCCCCTTCCAGATGCTCCTAGAGAGGACTGTTCCAGCAAATGCCTGAGGTTCCTGCTGCTGCTTTGGTGGCTGCAGTTACAGTCAGTCACCTTTGTTGAGTTGCTGGTTTGCTGTTTAACAGGTCTGCTGGAATCCTGACCACAATGCCAGTGCAATTGCTTCAAGGAACTGAGTCTAAAATGGTCTACTTCTCTTGCTCCCATTAACCTCTTTTCTCTCCTATCTAGGGTAGGTGGGTTGGAAGGGAGGTGTAAGCATTAAAGAACCCCAAATTAAGTAGGTTTGAAGAAGTTCAAAGTCTTCATTTTATTGTGGAAGTCTTTTACTTCCTTGGTTAGGTTAATTCCATAGTATTTTTAAAAAATTAATTAACTTTATATCCTGGTCATATCGCCATCCCTCCTCCTCCCACCCCTCCCATACCCTATTCCCCAGAAAAGCAGAGCACCCATTCCCACCCACCCCAGATCATCAAGATACACCAGGATTGTACGTCTCCTCTTCCCATGGCCTGGCAAGGTAGTCCTGCCAGAGGGGAATGATAAAAAATCTGGCATCAGAGTCCATATCAGAGACAGCCCGCGCTTCCCTTACTAGAGGACCCACATGAAGCCTGAGCTGCCCATTGCCTACATCTGTGTAGGGGGCCTAGGTCCAGTCCATGCATGATCCTTGGTTGGTGCTTCAGTTTCACCAAGTCACTCTGGGCCCTGGATAGTTGGCTCTGATGGTTTTCTTGTAGAGTTCTTGTGCCCTCTAAATTCTTTTCTCCTTCCCTCCACCCTATGCATTGCTCAGTGTTTGGCTGTGAGTCTCAACATCTGTTTTGAACCACTGCTAATAGTGTCAGGGGTTGGCTCTCTCTCATGGGGTGAGCTTTGGGTTGGTCCAGGCATTGGTTGGACATTCCCTCAATCTCTGCTCTATCTTATCCCTACACATCTTGTAGACAGGGTACATTTTGAGTTGACATTTTTGTGGGTGGGTTGGTGTTCCCCTCCCTCTACTAAGAGTCTTGTCTAGTTAGAGGGTGTCCTCTTCTGAAACCATGGCCCCTGCTACTAGGAGTCTGCTAGAGTCCCCCTCATATTCTCCCAGGAGCCTACCCTGACTTAGCCCTGCAGCTTGTCACAATGATGCTTCCTCCCACAGATTCTCTTTTCTCTGCAGGCCTTTTGTCCTCCCTCCTTCATTTCCCTGCTATCCCCAGGTCAGATCTCCACCCTCATAGCTCTCTGCACTCCCTCTCCTAACTTGTTCCCTCTCTTCAAACACTACTTCTGTGTTTTCTGTTTCCCATTTTGAGTGATATTTGAGCATCTTCCCTTGGATCCTCCTTGCTACTTCTCTTCTTTGGGTATGTGAATTGTAGTGTGTTTATCCTGTATTAGATGGATAAAGTCCACTTTTAAGTATATACCATGTGTGTCTTTCTGTGTCTGGGTTACCTCAGTCAGGATGATCTTTTCTAGCTTGATCCATTTGCCTGCCAATTTCATGTATTCCATTGTGTAAATGTACTACAGTTTCTTTATCCATTCTTAGGCTGAGGGGTAGTTAGGTTCTGGCTATTGTGAGTAAAGCCACTATGAACATAGTTGAGCAAATGTCCTTGTTGTATGGTGAAGTATCTTTTGGGTATATGCCAAGGAGTGGGATAGCTGGGTCTTGAGGTAGAACTATTCCCAATTTTCTGAGAAAGTGCTAGGTTGATATCCAAAGTAGTTGTACAAATTTACACTCCCACAAGCAATGGAGGAATGTTCCTCTTTCTCCACATCCTTGTCAACATGTTGTGTCACTTGAATCTTTGATCTTAGCCATTGTGATGGGTGTAAGAGGGAATCTCAAAGTCATTTGATTTGCATTTCTCTGATGACTAGGATGTTGGGCATTTCTTTGTGTGCTTCTTGGTCATTTGAGATTCCTCTTTTGAGAATTCTCTGTTAACTCTGTCCTCCTTTTTTTTTTTTTTTTAGAATTTGAGTTATTTTGTTTGTTGGTGTTTAATGTTTTGAGTCCTTTATATATTTTGGATATTAGCCCTTTATCAGGTGTAAGATTGGTGAAGATCTTTCTTCAATCTGTAGACTATCATTTTGTTCTGTTGACAGTGTCCTTTGCTTTATGGAAACTTTTCAAATTCAGGAGGTCCCATTTTTAATTGTTGACCTTAGAGCCTGAGCTATTTGTTCCATTCAGGAAATTGTCTCATGTGCCAATGAGTTCAAGACTCTTCCCCACTTTCTGTTCTAATAGATTTAGTGTATTTAGTGTTATGTTGAGGTTTTGGTCCATTTGGACTTGAGTTCTGTGCAGGGTGATAAATATGGATCTACTTGCATTTTTCTACATGTAGACATCTAGTTAGACCATCACCATTTGTTGAAGATGTTTTCTTTTTTCCATTGTATGGTTTTCCTCTTTTGTCAAAAATCAAGTGTCCATAGGTGTGTGGGTTTATTTCTGGGTATTTGGTTCAATTCCATTGATCAGTCAGTTTATTTCTATGTCAGTACTATGCAGTGTTTTTATTATTATTATTGCTCTTTAGTATAGCTAAAAGTCAGAGATGGAGATATGTCTAAAAGTTCTATTGTTGTATAGGATTGTTTTTAGCTATTCTTGTTTTTGTTTTGTTTTGTTTTATATGAGGTTTAGAATTTCTTTTTCAAGGTCTCTAAACAATTGCATTGGTATTTTGATGGAGATTAAATTGAATCTGTAGATTGCTTTTGGTAAGATGGTAATTTTTACTATGTTGATCCTACTGATCCATGAACATGGGAGATCTTTCCATCTTCTGATATTGTCTTCAATTTATTCAGAGAATTGAAGTTCTTGTCATACAGGTCTTTCACTTGCTTGGTTAGAGTTACAAGATACTTTATATTATTTGTGGCTATTGTGAAGAGTATAGTTTCCCTTATTTCTTTCTCAACCTGTTTGTTATTTGTTTGTTTGTTTTTTTCATAATGATTTTGGGTTTTAATTTTGTTTTATTGTGTCTGACAAGAAAGTTGTCTGATGGCTTCTCATTTATGTTATTTTATTTATTTATTTATTTTTGCAATGAGATAATTTGTTTTATGAGAATATTTAAAAATAAAATATTATCATCATAGTAAAGACAAAAAGATATTTAAGGTGATAAAGTTTGTTTGTTTTTTTTTTTTTTTAAGAGAGGGGAGAAATTAGGGCAAAGTCAGTTCAGATGGAAGGCCATGCCCCTCATGAGAGAATGGCCTGCCGGATGCTGGCTTCCTGCTGATGTGTTTGAAGATCTTGGACTTCTCCACTTTCTTTGTTTTCTGGTAGCTGAATCCACCTTCGCCTCCTCTCTTTTTAAGTTTGCCATCGTGGCTGCTCATGGTCTGATCAAGGAAAGGAGGAGGGACCTTAAAACCAAAAGACAGAGAGATCCGAGGCAAATGCAGGTGGTTCATGTTCAATATCGGCTTGAGACAGTGGGAGTCATACGCTCAGATGGGACTTGCATGCTTCCTGGGCAGACTTGTGGAGGAAGTAGTTCCTTCGGCTCAGCTTTTCCAGCTGAGACTGAATATCTGAAACTTTAGAACAGGAAAAGTCAGATTGATTCCATGGAACCTTGGATTGCTTCAAGTAACAAAACAACCCCTGCTCCTCAGGGTGCAGAATGAGCAGGCCATGCCCTCTTCCATTCAGCCCCCTGGCCATTCCACTCACACGATGACTGTATTCCTTGGGGTCATCAGGAGGGTTGTACTGAACAATCCGGTCCACTTCCAGGATGTCCAGCCCTCTGGCTGCCACATCTGTGCACAGTGGTATTCCCGAATCTGCGTTGCAGAATCGAAGAACGTGGTTGTTCACTTATTTTGCTTTCAGTTTCCATGGATGGCCAAGACAGGCTGGTTGATGTGATTCAGTAGCTCATAGTGGTATTTCACAGACATACACGATGGAAAAAAGGCCATCACTTTCTTCTTCCGGTTTTTTTTAAGGAATGTGAAAAGCAGAAGGAACCTTTTCCCAGAGGGACAGACGACATATCCCTGCTCAAGGCCATCCACTGTGGCATCCTCTTTGTTGACATCAACACCCACATACAATGGCTCTGTTTTCAGAGAAATTCTTGCCAAGTCTTCAATTTTTTGAGTTTGTGCGGCAGAAAAGATCATGGTTTGCCCGCGTGCTGGCAAAAGGTTTAATAATTTGCTTTAATTCGTCTTCAAACTCAGCATCCAAGATACGGTCAGCCTCATTAATAACCAGACGCTGTAGGTTCTTGTACATAAACCCTGGAGTACTCTGCATGTGGTCCAGCAGTTGGCCTGGGGTGGCCACGGTGATGTTGATCCCACTGATGAGCTTCTGAGATTCAGCAGACCTGCTACAGCTGCCCATGATCAGCCCATATGTGTGAACGTGGTGCGTCATCAGTTCCTTAAGAACTCAAATGTCTGCATGGTCAGCTCTCTGGTAGGAGAGAGAATCAAGACTCCTGTTCTATACCTGGGCATGAACTTCAACTTGACAATGAGGTTGACCACAGGGATGAGGAAGGCGAAGGTCTTGCTGCTGCCTCTTTTTGCAGCTGCCAGGAGATCCCTCTGCCTTCCAGATGTGACCCGATACTTTTTTAAAATTTTATTTTATTAATTTATTCATATTACATCTCAATTGTTAGCCCATCCCTTGTATCCTTCCATTTCTCCCTCCCCCCCCATTTTCCCCTTACTCCCTTCCCCTATGACTGTGACTGAGGGGTACTTCCTCCCCCTTTATATGCTCATAGGGTATCAAGTCTCTTCTTGGCAGCCTGCTATCCTTCCTCTGAGTGCCACCAGATCTCCCCATCCAGGGGACGTGGTCAAATATGGGGCACCAGAGTTCATGTGAAAGTCAGCCCCCACTCTCCACTCAACTGTGGAGAATGTCCTGTCCATTGGCTAGATCTGTGTAGGGGTTTGAAGTTTACTGTATGTATTGTCCTTGGCTGGTGCCATAGTTTGAGCAGGACCCCTGGACCCAGATCTGCCCATCATAATGTTCTTCTTGTAGGTTTCTAGGACCCTCTGGATCTTTCTACTTTGCCATTCTCCCATGCTTCTCTCATCTAGAGTCCCAGTAAGATGTCCTCCCCTCTGTCCCAGTTTCCTGGTAAGTGAAGACTTTCATGGGACATGCCCCTTGGGCTACACTTATATCTGTACACATTGGGGGTGATCTTTTAACTTTTTCATTTTCCACTGTCTCTTCAGGAATGCCGTCACTCTGTGCTTCTGTGGAGCCCGCATTCACAGAACGCTTCAGGGCTTTTTTTGACTTTCCCAACTTTTACTGTCTCTTCAGGCACATCTCCATTTTGAGGTTGTGACAGGCTTGTGTCTCCCGCGTCTTGAAGCTGGCGCAGCCTGGCATTCTGCTTCTTGATCTTCTTGCACAGAAGTTTCATCTGCAAGTGAGAGGTTGCCGGGCTGCACAGGTGCTCTGCACCTAGGTAACTCATGTAAAAGCAAGCATTTGACTGGGACTTCTTACAGTTTCAGAGGTTTAGTTCACTTTCATCATGGTGGGGAGTATGATGGTACAACATGGTGCTGGAGCAGTAGCTAAGAGCTACATCCTGATCTTGAGAGAGAGAGAGAGAGAGAGAGAGAGAGAGAGAGAGAGAGAGAGAGAGAGAGAGAGCGCTCACTTGGCATTAGCTTTTGAAATGTTAAAGTCCATCCCAGTGACACATTTCCTCCAAGAAGGCCACAGCTTCCTGATTTTCTAATTCTTCTTAAACAGTGTGTCTCCTTGGTGACTAGGCATTCAAATACATGAGCCTGTAGTGGCCATTTTTACTCAGACCACCACAGTCCACTCCCTAGTCCCCATAGGCCTGTAGCCGTAGCATAATGCAAAACGCATTCAGTCCAACTTCAAAAGTCCCCTACAGTCTATCACAGTCGCTACACCGTTTAAAAGTCAAACGTTTCTTCAGAGACTGGTGATCTCTTAAGTATAACCTCCTGCAAAATCGAAACGAAAAAGCAGATCATTTACTTCCAATATTATAATGACATCAAATACACATTACCATTCGAAAAGGGAGGAGAGGGCACACAGTGAGGAAATGCTGGACCAAAGCAAATCTTAAGCCCAGCAGCACAGATTCCGCACTCTGCATCTCCATCTGATGCCAAAATGCTCTTCAAATCTCTAACTCCTTTCAGCTCTATTGACTGTAACAGGATCCCTTTTCTTGATCTGGTTCCACACCCAGTCTGTAGCCCTTCTTGGCAGCTATCCCATGACTCTGGCACCTCCAATTTCTTGGGGTCTCCAACCCAATCCAGACTTCATCTTTACAACCTCACACAATAGCCTCTCATTCACAAAATAAGCAAAGTTGAACTTTCTGAGTGTGGCTTTCAAATCCCAGACTACTTTTTACTAAAAATAGAACTCTTTGAGAAGCGTTTATTCCATAGCATTTATTGTTAGCATCTTTCTTCCTCTCTTTTTAAAAAATTCTCTTTTAATTGAAAATAGATATTTTTCTCACAAAATATATTCTGACTGTGGCTTGTCCCCACTCTACTCCTCCCAGTTTCCCTCACATCTCCTCCCATCCAGAGCCACCTCTTTCTTTCTCATTAGAGAAGACCAGGCTTCTAAGTGGGTGGACAATAAAATAAAATATAATAAGATGAAACAAAACAACCTAACATTGGAATAGGACAAATCCCAAAAAGAAACAAAAACAAAAATAGTAATAACAACAAGACCACCAAAAGGAAAGAAGGAAACGCACAAGAAATTGATGTAGACACAGAGACCCACTTGTCCACACACCCAGGAGTGCCATAAAATATAAACAGCAAGATTTAAAAAAGCCCTGACATGAGATTATGAGGCAAGAAACCTTGGAAGATGCCATTAAGTGTTTTTTTTTTTTTTTTTGCTGGCCATGCAGTCTGCCCTTAAGAGTAGCTTGCTCCCCAGATAAGATTGTCTTGGGGAAAACTGATTTTTATTCACCTAGGGATAGAGTGTATGTCCGCCTCTTCCATCTCTAGGACCCCATTTGGTGCAGACTTGTGTAGGCCCTGTGCATGCCGCCCCAGTCTCTGTCAGTTCATATGTGCACTGCTCTTCTCAACTTTGATGGCCTTGTTTTTTCTGATGTCCTCCATTCCCTTTGGCGTTTACACCCTTCCTGCTTCCTCTTCTGCAGGGTTTCCTGAGTCCTGAGGGGCAGGATTTTGGTCTGCTTCTTAATTTTGTGCTTTATTATATACTTTGTGTTGTTTAAAAATTACTATAGTGTGTGTGTGTGTGTGTGTGTGTGTGTGTGTTTGTGTGTGTGTGGCCAGAAGTCAACCTTGAGTGTTGTTCCTCAGGAGCATCTACCTTTTGTTGTTGTTGTTGTTTTGTTTTTTTGTTATTTTGGAGACAGGATCCCTGACTGAGACGTGGAACTTACCATTTAGGACAGACAGCCCGAGAGCCTCTGAGGATCTGCCCATCTTCATTTCCCTGGTGCTTGGCTATTATAAGCACATGCCATTATGCTCGACTCTTTCTTTGGCTTCTGGGGACCAAAGTCAGGTCCTCATGCTTGGCAGTAAACACCCCCAAATGAGCCATTCCCCCAGCTTTGATTTATTTTTTAATATTCTCCTTATAGCTATAAATTATTTGAAGCCATAAATTAATATAGTAACTTATTTTTTCTCTGAGAGTGAAGTCATAATTTTTTCACCTATAAATTGGTATAGTAGCCTATTTTAGTGACTTGTGTGACTCTGTTAAGATAAACCACATTAATTATTTACTGTACTGCTTAGAATGTGATAAGCGTGTTTAAATGTTGGCTTTAAAGCAGAAAAAAAGGTTGAAAAGAAAAATGGGAGCATAAAACTCTCCTCTCTGAGATCTGGTGTGCTCTCTGTGGGAACTCCTCATGACCATACCAAGTACCCATATCTTTACAGCTGACTTATGAAGCAATTCAAAAGCCTAGATTGGCAGCTCCTCTGAAATACATCAGGTAGGGTGGTTAACTGATAGAGATCTCAGTTCTTTTCACCATCCCCAGAAGGGTATGTTCTGATTCAAGGCTTCCTAGCTTCATCTTATGGTGAGCAGCCTCCATATAACAGACTTACAATACAGTGAGTACAGAGGCAGAGGTTCTTAGTTCCCGAAATAAAACGCCACCATTCAGACTTACGTCCTAAGATTAGAATTTTTTGGGGAGAGTGGCATGGGAGATGTTGGGCTTTGTTGAGGAGAGCAGATTATATTGTCAGGAGTGGAAGGCCATTTCAGAGCTGATGGGCCATGCTGGGACACAGTGCTGTAAGGCATGGAATTCCCCTTTCTTCCCTTTGTGGGAAGGTGGGACATGATGCTGTGGACAGCGGGCTGTGGTCACAGAAAGCTGATGCAAATGATTCTGGCCAGAGGGATGTTCTGCCCCATTTTTGGAATGGAATGCTGGTCTTAGGCAAAGAACATCACATTTGTGAACATGATGGCATGGGAATATGAAAGGCTTACCACTTTCAGGGTAGCACTCTGCTTCAAGTTTTCGAGTTTGTGGAATAGAAGTAAGGTTATCTTCTAAGTGTGAGTTGTAGTATCTTGACCTCTCTGCCTGGTGGGATACACACACACACACACACACACACACACACACACACTCACACAGAGACACACACGCATGCAAGCATACACACATGTGTGTGCATGCACACACACACACACATACTACGTGCACACACATCTGCTTAATGCAACTTCCCTTGATGGTTGTAAAACAAATTCATATCTCATTCAGGTCCTTCAAAACCTTTTGTTACCATCCAGGTGTACACTTGTCTCTTTCAACTTAGTCTAAATTAAAAGCAAAAGGCTGTGGAAGGTAAATTTAGGAGAGCTCTTTCATCTTTTGGTTTCTTTTGTCAGCAGCTGCAGCACTGTTTAGAAAACTTAGGAACAAAGAAGCAATCTGAGGCCGTTGGTCTGTGGTGTGGTCAGCCAGAAGGCAGAGAAAAGCCTTTGTAATAGCAATTGAAGGCAGTAGCGTCAAAGGGGGATCAGGACAACCTGGGGCTGATGGAAGATAAGAAAGGCGATCCATGGGATATATTAATGCGTGATGAGCACATGGGCAGCATCATTTGTCCTAACTTCCCCCTCTCATGCCTTCGCTCCTCAGAGCTAGCTCTTGTGTTCATTACCCCTTGTGTGAAACCCTTTACATGCTGGAGTTCCATGTGTCAGTCAGTTTTCAATCACTGAGTCAAAATCCCAGAGAAAAATCAACACATGGTTTTAGTCCAAGGTTGTTTGAGCCTGTTGCTCTGGGCCTGTGGAAGCCCAGCACATCATGGCTTGTTTGCCTTATGGCAGCTGGGAAACAAACAGAAAGCAACATTATCCGGCATTCTAGTGTGACCCAGTTTTCCTCCACTTAGCCTACCTTTTAATGTTTCTACCACCTTCCAATGGTGCCACAGACTGGTGACCAAAACAGTATTATACTGGCCTTGGTGGGACATTCCAGACCAAGCTATAACATCCTGCTCCAGGTAACAGTGGGTGACATCGTGGCTTGCATTTGGGGCGCTGTTTCCAAGTGCCAAGGGGGGCTTGAAAGGGAGGTATATTACCAATTAGAGATGTCATAAGTATAAAAAGGCTGGACTTGTTAATGAGTCCTTACAGAAACATTATTATACATTGTTTGATGATGGTATGATTTATTGCAACTGCATTTTGATCCTACTGAATTATTAGCACTATTACATGGTGGGTAAAGCTGGCTCTTACGCCTTTTCCTAAGAACAAAATGAATGTGCATAACATTGTTTCTGTGGCAAAATTCTTATAAAAGTTCTACACTAGATTGACAGAAAAGAACCTTTGATTGCAATCTGTTTGTCAGTTGGATGGGTCTGGTTGGTTGAAGAAGGCCACCCTGTTCTCTATATAAAAAAGGCAATGTCTTTATAGTGACAGACACACCACACACTCCGAGTTTAAATAAAGATAAAGATTGGCTCCTCAAAAGAGAGCCTGTCTGCTTTAAGACAGGCCATATTTAATGAAACGTGGCACTAAACGGCCTTGTTTAAGTGAGGCATTAGGTTCTCTGCTATTATCCGACATCTGTGTTTACTTTTGTGTGAAAGTGAAAGTTTCACTCTTACTTCAGATCAAAAATGGCATTGCTCGGTGTGATAAGAAGTGTGAAAACTAAAGGATAAATCAAAATGGGGGATGTATTCTTTCTTTCTTTCTTTTTTTTTTTTTACTGCTTGCCATTTTCAATGAAGAATAAATGAAACACTAGAGTCAAAGGGAAAGTAAAGGGGAGGTGGTTGACAGTTTGCTCGTGTTTTATGCAACACTTGTTTTGCTTTTACATGAACATATTATACCATCCATCAGGATAAATTAATGCATCTTGGGCCTTTAAAAACTGGAAAAAATAATTTTAATGGTTCCAATAACAGTTCCAGATGAATGCTGGAAAACAGATACTCCGAACTGTCAAAGAGCATATGTATTCCTTGGCTCTGTTGTAACTGCAGATAAATGCTGCTTTTGTATGAAGTTTCCCTGACCGCCAGTGGAAGAACTGTAGCACATTTATTGCGAACAGAGTTGGAATGGGAACGAGACACGTTACAGCAGAATGGCACTAGGTCCTTCCTGCCAGTTGGACTGAATTAAAGTAAATCATTAAGACAATGAAAGGCCTTGCTTAACAGGAGGAATAATTTAATCAAAGGGATTTACAAAAGTGGAGGGGGTCTCACACACACAGTGTTTATCACACAGCATGTTTACTTTAAAATGTACTTTTCTTATCATGTGGGTAATATGAGCAGACCCTGGTGTAAATGGCTGTGTTGGGGGTGGGGGAGCCAGAGGAGCTTCGGAAGGGAGTTTGGCTATGGTGTAGAAGGGAATTGAGGAGTGTTTATCGCAAAGGCTGGTTCCTCCTGCTGCTTATTGCAGGTAGGGGACTTCGAGACACTGTCATGTGTTTGAAAGGGGTGAACCCTGCTATTATTTATTGCAGCTAATTGCTTATGTTTGCGAAGAGCACAGTATGTTTCACAACAGGCCTGAGTAATCCACGGTGACCTTTTGTGATATCAAAGCTTTATCAATTAGAAGCTCCCGATTGCAACTTCAGAGGATTCCCAGTGAGTGACATCAAAAGGAAAGATTATATTTGACTTCTTATGCAATTGGGATTTTTTTTTTTTTTTTTTTTTTTTTTTTTTTTTTTGCTACATTCCTTTTTAAACTAAACCCTCTCTGGGGCTCTGCTTCCAAAAATCCACAAAATGAAGGGTATTTAGAATGCTTCTCAACTTCAAGGAGTGGTTTTTGTAAGCAACAGCAAGAATTTCAGAAAAACAGTGGCTATATTTTTTTGCTAAACTCCATTCTTTTTGAGGTCCCCACATGGTCTGACTAACTTCCGGTCGCTTTCCCCCGATCTGCTTTGTTGTTTGGTTAGTATGGACGAGTCTGCAAGAAATCTGTGAAACCAGTAAAGACATCTTTCACTGTGAGCCAGTCAATTCTGAAGGATTTGTTGATTTTCATTCACTGATACACAGACAATAGTTTTCAGTTGTTTCCCTGACTTTGCTAAGACCTTGATAATGGTTAATACCATCCTGAATTCTTCTGCTCTTACATCTCCCTGCACTCTGCAGAGTTCTCTGTCTTTCTCTATCTGAGTGTTCTGTCCTGTTTTCCCCTTCAAGCTGGCTCTCCATGTATTCCTTTGTATTTTCTCTAATTTGGCCCTTACCTGGGGCTACGTCCTCAGCTTTCTTATCCCTCTCTATAATTTTAGCACACTCAATTCCTCCCAACTGTTTCCCAAGCTCCAAGTCCACATTTCCAACTCTCATCAAACATTCTCATCACCTTTCTTGAGAATATCTAAAAGCAAACTCATGGCCTCCCTCTGACCTTATTCAGAATTCTACATGTCCATCCGAATTACTAAGTGTCCTTGGCTGTTTCCTTCCGGGGACCACTGCTGCTGAGTTTTGTAGCAGAGCTGAACCCCAGCTCTTCCTTCCCTAGCTCGATGCAACTATGGTCTGGTCTGCATTGCTGTGTTACAGCCAAGTGTGATAATATCAGGATCAGTGGAGTGTGGGGGTTAGTGGAGTAATTATTCTGGAACGTGTCAATCAGCAGGTTCTCAGCTAAGTCGTGCACCTGTAACTGATGAGTAGCATAGTTGGCTTCTATCTGTACCTGTGATAGATATGGAACTATTCTATAGATGCCAAAGAAATTCCTGAACTATGGGGGAATTAAAACGAATGAGAAGTAGTTTTAAACTTCATGCAGCCTGCATTCTAAAACGAGTATAAAGATTTTAAAAAGGACAACATGTTTCTGCTGTAAAAAAGTAAAACAGCGAAACATGGCAGCATAGGACTGTTGTGGAATTATTAATATTTAATATTGAGTTACATAATCATTACAGTGGTAGTTGTCCCTCAACCTTCTATTTTAGAAGTAAATAGACACAGAAAACGGTTAGATCTTTAATAAGCCTTACTGTACCTGGGGCTCGGCAGGTATTAACCCTCTAAACTATCTTCTCTATTTCCATCCAACCAGCCTGTGAAATACTTGCACATGTTCCACTTGGGCTGTTCTGCTCCATTAGGCCGGTCCTCAGAGTAAGCTGCTTTTGGCCACATGCTCCTGGTTCATGCTAACCATAGCCACCTGCTCCTTCTTTCCTCCCTCTCCCGCCTCTCCCATAATCCTTCTGTGACCCCCTAAGCCCCAAGCTGAGAACCTTAGCTCCGCCTACCTCTCTTCTACCTAGCCCAGGTATAGGCAACTTAATTGGCCAATCAAGGATCATTTGGGAGGCAAGGTTACACAGCATCACTTGGTGTACATGAGCATCTGCTCATAGAACAGGAAAGAGACAAGCAATGAACACTTGAAAACAGTAGCTCCATATCAACCACAACATAGGACTCTAATACTAGCACTCTGGAAGCAGAGGCAGGGGGATGATAAATTCAAGGCCAGTCAGGACCATAGACTGAGAAAGCACCTTCAAACAAACAAAAGAAATAAAGAAAGCAGTGTACAAGAACAGAGGTACTCTTTACACACAATTACACACAATGATCAAAGATAATATGTGAGACAATGTGTAACTCAGGCTGGCTTCCAGCTCTTTATCCTCCTGCTTCAACCTCCTGTGTCCTATGTACAAAGACCTTAAACCAACTATTTATGACAAGTTTGTTTTTCATAGTCCCAAACAAGAAGCAAACAGTTTGGAAACAACAGGTGAATTCACAAATAAACTGGCACATCACAACGGAATGCTAGACAACAAGAGAAAAACTTAGTGGTTGAAGGGTTTGTCATACAACAGGACAAGAGTTCGGATCTTCAGGACCCATGTAAATGGCAGGTGAGCTCAGTGACTCATCTGTAAAGCAGAAACAGGAGTTCTTTAGAGCTGTTTAGAGAGACTAGCCATACCAGAGAGCTTTGGGTTTGATTGACAGACTCTGCCTCAAAACAAAACAAAACAAACACTAAGGTGGAAAAGTAATCAAGGAAGGTTCCTGACATCAACTTGAGGCCTTCATGTCCACATGTATCCACATGTGAGCATAATATTCACACACACAAACTCAACACATTTGAATGAAAAGAAGAAGGAAAGAGAAACAACAAGCAAATTATTGTTGCACAGAACACGGACAATTTCAAAAGCGTTCTGCTATGTTAATGAACCTTATGATTCTGTCTCTACCCTATTTCAGGAAAAAAAAAAAAGGCAAAATCATGTTCATAGCAACTAAAAATTAACCTGAAATCAAAGGTACAGGGACAAGATTGATTGAAGAACAATGGAGATTTGAAGGATCATGGGAGTGTCCTATATTTTGATCATGGAGGTGGCTATAAAGCTAATACACTTGTCAAGACCTGCTACAGTTTGTATTTAGGTTGGAAAAACAAATTATAGCTATTAGTAGATTTTAAAAAATAGTTAAGGAAAAGTGATGAACGACACATACCTAGATCGAGAGGAGTATGCTCTGGGGCACAACATAGGTTACAGCAGAAATCAGAGGTTCCAAGGAAGATCTTCATGGGATGAACCACTTAGACATAGTGTAAGTAGAAACAGGTCAGATGCACAGGCGTAAGCAGAAGGAGAAAGGGGTGAGAAGAGCCAATAGCCCAGCAGCACAACAGAAGAGACTGGAGATGTTGGTGACAGAAGATAAAGGGGAAAGCCAGTGTGAGGAGACAGGCGGGACAAGATATGAGACCTTGTGTTAAGTTGGGACCTTGCCTTTTCTCACCACAAAATTAAATGGCATGGTTTCTGGTTTTCAAGAGTGTCTTTGATGTGTGAGGGATGCATGTGGATAGAACATTGCCTGATAGAATCTGCCAGTGGAGTTTCAGGAAAGTTAGAGAAGACTAGGTAGATTTCAGAAATGTTTAGGACACAGAATTTCCTTCAGGAGCAAAGAGGGAAGGACGAATAAGAAATGGTTTTTTTTTTTTTTTTTTTTTTTTTTTTCCTTTTTAAAAAATTGTTTCTAGCTTGGTAGCTGGGCGAAGATGGTGCCGTTTGCTGGATAAAGAATAAAGAAGTAGAAATAAGTTGGGAGGCAAAATCAGTGACCGTGTGGATATGCTGTTTAGAAGGTAGGCCTAGGTCTCAGAATAGATTCACATCTTCCAAATTTAGGTGACAACTGAAGCCACAGAATTATGGTTGATGAGATAGATGAGCAGAGTAAAGGGAGAAGGGGCCTGTGGAAGATGGAAAGGTCAGAAGAAAATTAAGAGAGTCTGGTCTTATTGAATCCACTAGAAGGAGTAAGTGATCAACAGTACCAAATTATGCTGCTTTATTGAGTAATAAGATATGTTTAATTATTATGCATTATAAAATTTTAGAATGTACTCATAAGTAAAAGATGAATTACATTAAAAGAGAAAGACAGGGGATGGCTTGATGGCTGTAGACAGAAAAGTACATTGCGCGTTTGATGGGAGAACTCAAAGGTAGACCGTTTTGATTTCTTCCTCCTCCTTTGGACTTTGGTCCCTCCTTAGAGACCTTGAGAACACTAAACATTAAAGAGCTTTTAGAAATCCATGTAAAGACATTCTGGGTGGAGAAGCTTACACAAGACAGTCCTTTATTTACAAACTGTGAGCAAGAACATGCTTCTTGCAGAGCTGGCTTTGTGAAGACTATTCACCTTAATCCCTCCTTTCCTTTGGTCTCTTTCATTCCCTAAATGCGTGAGACTGAGCCTGATGAGATCAATGGGAGAAGTGTTTTGATCACCCCGCTTGAAGCAAAAGCATTTGGTGACCAGGTAAGAGGATCCCTCACTCGGTGGATCAGAAGTTGGCTTTAACTGGAGTCCCGGGTGCTTTTAAAGTCCTGGCCCACGTGGGAAATGCTGGGACACGCATTTTTGGTTCTCTACATGGGGGTCTCTACTGCTTTCCCCCCATTTTCTTGTCCTACTTGTCTCCCCTCAAAAAAGGAAGACGTAGAAAGCCAGATAACGAACCAGGAATGAATAAAATTGCAACAGAACATTTTTAAAAAAGAAGCCAAGTGAAAGTCATGGTTATATGAGCTCAGATAAATGGTCCTGTGAGTCTGACTAAATCATGCTTTCAATGAGTGTCAATCTATATTGTCATTTCTCCCATTCATTGGAGGGGAAGGATGAAATGTAGTTGTTAGTCACCTTCCAACTCCAAATTTTCCTTTAAATCTTGCCCTGGTGTCATGGATTAGACTCTGTAGACATTTGTCTGCCATAGTAAGTATATTGGCGGAGGTGATGGTGGCGGTGGTAGGTGTTTCAGGAGGACATATCTTTGCTTTCTAATTCCTGTGCTACACTTCATCATCCTGATTATGATGAGGGAGTCTACTACCGGTCAGTGTATGTTGGGGCCATCTCCTTGTACTCTGTTTCAGATATGCTCCCAAACATAGTCTTTTGGAGACTAGCAGTCCTGACCTGGACCATAGATTGCCTGGCTGCAGTCCTAAGTGCCCCTTGGCATGTCCTGTACCTCATTCTGGCAGTGACAGTGTGATTTCTTCCAAGCATTTACTCTCTAACCTTGGTCTAGCTACATTTCTGTTTCCTCTGTCTGTTGATCCTATGTGGTCCAGGCCTACTAATGACGGCTGTACCTCAATTCTCTCTGTGTGTGCAGTTACCAGCCTTGGCTTTCCTGCTCCTTGGAGCACTATTTTTTCTTTCTACTTGGTGACTGTGGCTTGAGTATTGAAACCAGTGTCACTACTAACCACTGGCCTGAAACTATATTTTCTTCAGTGAGGTCTTCACTCCACTACAAAGAGGAGAGTCCCCTCCCAGTTTCTTTCATGTGTGCTTCCATCAGACATACTGTTTCCTTTAAGTTTCTTTTACATCTGTATGGTTACTTCTTTATCATAAACCTTGTTATATTAACTTCTGTTTGGTGTGGTTCCTGATTCTTTTTAACATCCAGACAGGTATACTATCTTTCTCCCTGTCTGGTACCCCCCTCCCCCCTCTTCTCTCTCTCTCTCTCTCTCTCTCTCTCTCTCTCTCTCTCTCTCTCTCTCTCACACACACACACACACACACACACACACACACACACACACACATGCATGTGCACGTGCCCACACATGTACACACACATGTCAGAATAGTTTGATCATTTCTGATTTAAAACACCAACCAATCAAAACATAGAAAATAAAGAAAAAAAAAGCCCACTTCCTTCATACCTAAACAACAGCTGCTCTACTGTGATCTGGGCTTCTTCCTGTCCTCCAGAATTATTTATCATGTTTCCTTTAGTAACAAGGAAACAGTTTGTACAGTACAGAACTCCTAGACCTGGGTTTGTTTAAGCTTTATCATTAGTTACTTAACAGACAATGAGACATCTTAATTTTCACGTAGCCATCCAAAAGAAGGAATAATAATAACTATGCTATATACTTCACAGGGTTGTTATACACTAGATAATGAACATTTTAAGTTTTGGGCTCATTGTAAATTTCATTGGTATGGATTTTATATAGCGGTTTCTAATTTATTCTCTATGAAAAATAATGAAGATTACTGTCAAGAAATCATCTAGTATTTCTGGGATGGCTAAAGGAGACTAAGACAATAATTTCCCTTAGAGCTCAAAATTGTATCTTATTTTTATATTTTATTCTTTCAGTTTACTTCAGGATTGGTGAAACAACATGTTACAAGTACCTTGGACAGCTGCAAAATTTCAAGGTGGAGAACAACTGGATTTCAATACCTGGTCCTGGGAAGCAATCTATTGCTTACTAAACATATAAATTTATGCATGGGAATAATTGTCTCAAACTATTATTCCTTCCCATGTGCATTGGTTGTACATATAACAAATATAGAAGCCTGGTGTGAACTATAGTAAATGTAAATGATTATTTTCAGAAAATAAACCAGAGAGGAAAAGCTTCTGACATAGTAAGAAATCAAACCAATTCTCAGTTCAAATCTCTTGAGGAAAGCTATTCTAACACCTTAGCCATTAAGGTGTTGAGAGGGCCCTAAGTCTGTATTATAGAAGGCGAAGGACTGACCCTCTTCGTAGCAAGAGGCAAACTCCTCCACTTGCTGCTGGACCTATGCATCTTCGTGGGTCACCACGGCAACCTGTAGATGTTTCATCAGCAAGTGGTTCATCTGAATTCCTCATTTTCTCAGACCGAATGCTAAGGGGGAAAGCTAGTTTCAGGAGCACTTGAAACATAAATAAAAAAAAGACATTTAAAGTTTGTTTTAAGACAACTTTCTTTTTTTTTTTTCCCCCTTGTATCCTCCCATTCCTCCCCACCACCACCACCCCCCCATTTTCCCATTATTCCCTTCCCCTATGACTGTTCCTGAGGGGGATTACGTCCCCCTGTATATTCTCATAGGGTATCAAGTCTCTTCTTGGCTACCTGCTGTCCTTCCTCTGAGTGCCACCAGGTCTCCCCCTCCAGGGGACATGGTCAAATGTGAGGCACCAGAGTACGTGAGAAAGTCGTATCACACTCTCCACTCAACTGTGGAGAATATTCTGACCATTGGCTAGATCTGGGAAGGGGTTTAAAGTTTACCTCCTGTATTGTCCTTGGCTGGTGCCTTAGTTTGAGCGGGACCCCTGGGCCCAAATCTGCCTATCATATTGTTCTACTTGTAGATTTCTAGGACCCTCTGTATCCTTTTATTTTGCTGTTCTCCCATGCGTCTCTCATTTAGAGTCCCAATAGGATGCCTTCCCCTCTGTCCCAGTTTCCTGGTAAATGAAGGCTTTTGTGGGACATGCCCCTTGGGCTAGTAAGACAACTTTCTTAAGGAGGAAATATAGGATTCCTTCTTTTGTGACAGGAGGTGAAAATCAAGAGAAGTCGCTATTCTGGACTTGTTCAGACCAAATTTTATTGTTCAACACTGTTACAGCTTTTTGTATTTTCCAAAGACCTTTACAAATGTGTCTCCCTCATGTAACACGTTTCTGATCAGAGCAAAGTTAGACTCATCTTTCCGTTTTCTAGGTGAGGAAAAAAAAAAAAAAAAAAAAAAAAAAAAAAAAAAAAAAAAAAAAGGAGTGCCAGGGACACGGACTCACCATCTTGGCTCCCAGGGTAAATCAAAGGTGGAAGGGCATTTTGAGCCCTTGACACTGAGTTCTTAGCATAATTTCTTTGCAACATCTTATTCCTTGTCTTCATTAAATCTCTACAAATTGGTTAAAAGAATCCCTAATCTAAGAAACCAAGTCCAGAATCCTAAATAGAGGCTTCTCAGTGGGGAGGCTTGAGGTTTTTATGAAAATTACGATCCCTTTGGGTTGCTAGGCTTAGAGGGCTGTGGTGAAGAGCTGGCATGGTTCAGAGGCTTCAGAGAAGAAAGTCCTGAATTTTAAGGAGCACTCCTCGTAGATCGTTGGGGATTACAACCATATCACTTGACAGAAGAAATTTCAAAATGATGCTGGTGGGACTGGCAGCTGAGGAAGTGGCTCAGCTCAACCTTTGAGTTTTTTTTTTTTTTTTTTTTTTGTCCAGTTTTCAAGTAGCCAGCCAATCTATATGCGTTCAAATTCTTTTTTTTCCCAGTGGAGAACCTGGACACTCTCCAATTTTTGACACTCTAATTTAAGTTATATACTTATTTGCAATGTGAATCTATTTCAATATTGATGTAAGACTACTGACTGCTGCATTATTACCAAATACCCGGTAGGCCCCTCAATAAATATTTATTAATGTTAATGATAAGAACAGTCCTCTTCAATATTTATGCTTGAAATATGAACTGTACCAAGACTGCAACAGGGAAAACTTTAAGATAATTATATTTTCAGTTATAGCTAGTGACTTATTTCCTGGAGTCTCAGGTTTTGTTAGAGGTATGATTATGGTATCTTTTTTAAATCTCAAGGTTATTGGCAAAGATTAGTCCTACCTTATAAGTGGGGAACTATAAGAAAGAGAAAGAGTGGTTTTCAAAGTGTCTCACAGTGTATTGTGTAAAGTCACAAATAAAAGTTAAGGTCTTCAGTTCTAAATTTCACTCAAGCAGTCTGGCTTTGGGAACTAAATTCAATGAGGCATGGATAGCTCACATATGTGAAATTGCCTTGTGTAAAATTTGACTTCGAAAAGTGACTTGTAGCTCTGAGATATCCGGCAGGTGGAGGCAGGTGCCCTCCCTTCCCCCATTGGACTTACTCTGCGATTATTTACCCTTATGAATCAGAGGGCAATATCATCTATTTATATTACTGCTCTCTACTTTTCAACTTAATGGGTTCAGAAGTTGAGCCAATGTTTTGTTCATCTAGTTCACAGGCCCAAAGCATTGAAAGCGCAGCAGTTAGAGTTAAAACAGTTGTTAGTACATAGTCAAAGTAGACAGTAACGCTGGCAGGTATTTTAGAGATAAATTCAGTTGACTTTTGAGAAATGATCCATACGCTTATTTTTGTAACTTCACATATGAATAAGGTAACAGGGTTATACATTTAAAAAATAAAAGAAATAAGTGAATTTTGCATTTTTTCTTGTGAAAATTCTGTTATGTAAAATAGATCCAACTATTAGGTATTCCTATTACTTATTTTAAACAGTATTTCTCCAAAGGTGATGTGTAATTCACCCGTGTGAGAGACATCTGAGACATCTATTAAAATTCAAAGGCTGGAGTCTTATCACAGATCTACTGAACAAAATTCTCAACACCGGGGCCAACCATCTGTGTTTTCAATGAGCTTCTAGGTGACTTCAAGGTGGAGAGATGGGGAGTAAAACAGAGTCAAGAGAGATAAGCAAGGGAAGATAAGTTGTGGTGCCTGAGTCAGGTCTTGGAGGTGATGGGGATGATAGGCAGCAATGAAAATTAAATCTATTCACATGAGTCACTTCTATAAATTATTTATCTAGGAAATTAGTCCCGCTATCAAGATATGTGAGGCTAAATGTTCATAGGATTGTATTCCTAAATATATACTTTTGAAGTGTATTAGAAGCATATACTTTATCCTTCATTACCTTGATATTCACTACTGGTTTTGGTGTGTGTGTGTGTGTGTGTGTGTGTGTGTGTGTGCGCGCGCGCGCGCGCACGCGCACCCCCATAAACACACCTAATTTTCCTTTTGTGATTTACATAAAAACTAAAGTGTGGAGAAAAAAATCAGGAACAAACTGACCATGGCGTTAATATAGTTACAATCACAGAACCACGGGGACAACATGCTTTTATGTTAAACTGAAAACTGCAAACATATTTGATGCACCTTGGTCAAGGTCAGGATACGAAAAGAGTTCATTTGGCTAGCAATTTGTACCAGAGCCAGTATATTTTTCATGATATTATCTGTCTTCTGTTTAGGTAAAAAGTTGTGGTCAGTTTGGTTAAATACACTAGTTCCAAGTGTGACTCAGTCCCACAAAAGGCAGCTCTGCACTTACAGCACAGCAGGGCCAGGATGGACCTTTGCTACCTGCAGAAATCCAGTCTCTTTTGGAAAATCATTCTGCCACCCTCCAAAGCAGTGGTCCTCAGTCTTCCTGATGTTGTGGCCCTTTAATGCAGTTCCTCATGTTATGGGGCCCCCTCCACCATAAAATTATTTTTGTTGCTACTTTGTAACTGTATTTTTGTTAGTTATGAATGGTAATGAAAATAGCTGTGTTTTCCAATGTTTTTTGATGATTCCTGTGAAAGGGCCATTCACCCCTTGCAGTTTGAGTACTTCTGCTCTAAAGCACTCAGGAGGGAGAGAGGGAGGGAGGGAAGAAGAGAGAGAAGGAGGGAGAGAGAGATTATATATGCTTATTGATCCAATGGCTCTTCCCTGGCATCCTGCTGCAGAGTAGTCACAGGATGCTATGGATGTGAGGGGTTTGGAGGCTGCAGCCCAATACTCTAAGGAAGAAGAGAACAAGTCAGGCATGACGGCACATGTCTGCAACCCAGGCACTTGCCATGTGGGAGGAAGGCAAAATCACACCATCCTGGACTACAATGTGAAACTCTGTCTGAAAACAAACAAACAAGGGAAGGCTAAGGATGTACCTCCATGGTAAAGTGCTTGCCTGGCATGTCCAGGGTGGTGGGTTTCCTCTCCAGAAAAAAGAAATACCAGAGACGGCTTCTACCAGACTGGATTCTTCTTCAGAATCACTCACCAAATTAATGTTCTAGGAAGTAGGAACTGTTTAAATAAAAAAGATGGCATGAGTATTTCACAATTACGTATGTTCTTTATACTCAGGCATTGAGGAATGCTGTATTTAAAGTGGCCCAGGGAAGATACTGATGAAGGTATGTGTGTCTGTGTATAACATCTTGTTCTGTAGTTGTGGCTAGTCTCAAACTCTTGATATTCCTGACTTAGCTTCTCCAGTACTGGGATTACAGGTATGCATCACCCTTCTTAGTTTAGTTCAAAATCATTTTTGACTGCACTCCCGTAAAAAACAACAACCAAGCAAAAGCTTTTCCTTCCTTATAATTTCTTTGTTTTCGTCTTTTTTGTCTTATCTATAGTTTTGGTTTGGTTGGTTGGTTCTTGTTGTTTTGCTTTGTTTTTGACAGGGGCTTCAACTCTACTGCAGCTCTAGTTGTAATTGAATCTTCTATTGGCCAGATGTAATTGTTGTGTCAGAGGCTTACTACTGAGTAAACTCACCCTTTCTAGCTCATTTTGAAATCTCACTGGCTGGTTCAACTCAGCTGTTCTGGCTCAAACTCCTTTCCAAGCTGACTGATTCAAACTGTCTTCTCTTGGCTTCTCACTGTGTTGCTCTGCTTGGCCTCAAACTGACTCTGATAATTTGTTCTACTCTTCTGGCTCCCTTTTCTTTGCCTTCAACTGCCTCTGCAGGAACTTGAGAATGAGCTCAACTCCACTGCATTGCACTTACTCAACTGCACAAACTCAGCTCCACCCGACCGAACTGATTCTGCATTGACTTTCATCTGACTGACTGAACTCAACTCTATTCCTTTCTTTATTGTACTGTCTTCTCTACTGTACCCTACCCTACCATATTGTCTTCTATATTGTCTTGACACTACTGGACTGCTCTTAAGTAGTGTGTCTTCCCTGGAAAATTGGGTGTATCCAATCTCTGACACATTTTGTCAAATCTTTCTCTGATTTGTCACTTTGTCTGCCCTTTAGTTAGATGTCACTTCCAAACATGAGTGCTTCCTTCTACAAACTAACCTTATTTATGCTGTTTGAAAGTAAAGGTGTATACTGAGGGCATATCTGTGTTCCAGCTTGAGGGATTAAAGGTGTGTTGGTTTCAAATTTCTCTACATCTAGCAGAGGCTCTGCTACTAATGTGAGATGTCCAGAGGACTTTGAATCTGGGCTTCCTCTCATGTAGACCTCTATGCACACAAGTGTTTACCATGCCAACTGATCATTGTAAGCTTCCCTTTGCTCCAGCCAAAGCTAGCAGCGTTCACAAATAAGAAGTACAGGATGAATGTTAAACAAAAAATATGTAAATCTTTTGGTATGACTATGTCCTCTGTGATCTCTGGGACATATTGTACTAAAAAATAATTGTTGAAGTTAATTGCCTTTATTTTTAACCTGGCTATGCTACCTATATGGGGTGGAATAATGCAGACAGGAAGGGCTTTTAGTGATTATTTAGTCTATTTTTATAATATGTGTATCAGTGTCTTGTCTGTACATGTGTGTTCTAGGTGTATGCCTGATGCTTCTGGGTGCCAGAAGAGGGCTGGAGTTGAAGTTAAAGACAGTTTTGAGACAGACAGCATGAGGGTGCTGGGACTTTTGTGTACTCTACAAGAGCAGTAAGGGCTCTTAACTGAATGCTATCTCTGTCACCAATTTATTTATTTTGCATACTGATAATAAGAAATCAGACAGGCATTTGATAACAGGCTTCAGGGATAGAAACACCAAGGCTGTCGCTTTTGTAGTGAGGCTGGGAAAGGAGAGAAATTGTGATCAAGGTCAGTTGGAGATAGTAAAGTAATAAGTAGTTTGGATGAGGTTTGTGCTGATATTTGTGTGTGTGTGTGTGTGAGAGAGAGAGAGAGAGAGAGAGAGAGAGAGAACACACACACACACACACACACACACACACACACACACACACACACAGAGAGAGAGAGAGAGAGAGAGAGAGAGAGAGAGAGAGAGAGAGAGAGAGAGAGAGATTTGAATGATAATGTCCTCAAATTTTTTTTTTTTTTTTTTTTTTTTTTTGAGACAGGCCTTGGCTGTCCTTTGTAGACCAGGCTGGCCTGGAACTCACAGCAATCTGCCTGCCTCTGCCTCCCGAGTGCTGGGATTAAAAGTGTGCGCCACCATGACTGTCAATGTCCCAACCCTTTAAGGTGAGTCTTACTGGAGGAAGTATGCCACAGACACAGGCTTTGAGAACTAATACCCTTGTCCCACTTCCTGTCTCTTCTCTGTTTATTGTGTGATGCTGAATATTATTGTTCAGCTTCCTACTCCTGCTAACATGCCTTCCCTGCTATTGTGGACACCAACTCTCTAGAACCATATGCCAAAATAAACTCCTTTTTAGGTTACTCTTGGTGATGGTATTTTATTACAGCAACAGCAAAGTGACCAGTACAGCCATGGTAGAGAAATGAGCGGGCACAAGAAGTATTTCTGGAGTCTTTAGTTTTTGAGACAGAGTAGAGCACTGGATATCTCTCTGTCTGCCATAGCCTCCTGAGTGCTAGAATTATAGGTGTAAGGTGTGACTCTTGCCCGTTGAAGTCTTAAAGTGTCAGGAATCCTGGCCTACTGATACCTTTTTCCCCTTATCCACACCTCTTGAGGACACAGTCATGGGAGCTCTGTTGGAAATTCTTTCTTAGCTTATGGACCTTGCTGGGAACATAAAGATGGGCCACCTTTAATGTAATAAGAAGGTATTTTGGTGGTAGGAAACGTGTTCTTTGAATTTTTTTTTTTTTAGAAATTAAAAATGACCTTTTCACAAATGTCTGGTCTTAAATGGTAGTCCTGTTGTATAAAAAAAGATTCTACAGGAAGCCCCTGAAGAGTTTACTAAAACCAGATTTCCAAGATTTTGTGGATGTAGGATGAAGCTTTGGATTCCACATTTGTTTGTTATAAGCTCCTAAAATCACATTTTGGAAAATATTTTGATAGAGTTTAGCATATTATAGTGCTCTACAGAAAATACAGTTTAGCATTGCATTAGTAAATAACAATGCATAGCACTAATATTAGTAATAACTGAAGTATGGGCATAGCATAAGTTTAATTAGTGTCTTAGTTATTGTTCTATTGCTGTGAAGGGACACCAAGACAGCTTAAAAAATAAAGCATTTAACAGAGGACTTGCTTGCCACTTCAAAGGTTAGTTTATGAAAACCATGGCTGGGAGCAGGGCAGCACGTGTGGTGCTAGAGGACTCGCTGAGAGCTTATATTCTGATAGAGTCAGAGGGAGAGCATGACTCTGCTAGTTCATGCCCAGTGGCATACCTCTTTCAACAAGGCCACACCTCCTAATCACTCCCAAACAGTTCACCAGCTGGGAGCCAAACCTTCAAATGCACAAGCCTATGAGGGTCATTCTCATTCAAATAATCACAATTAGCATTAGTAAGTGGGGAGGGCCTTTTACTTTTATATATTTATTTTCCAAGTAAAATTCACTTGCAAAATCTAATCTATATGCTTAGAAAAGACTTTGGACCCCAGTCCCTTCCCACATTAGAGCCAAGACTAATCAAAGTGCCATCTAGTGCCCAATAGAGTTTGTGCTTAAAACAAGCTCATTAACATTCTAGAGTTTCATTTTCCATTTTACCAGTTTGAAGCTCTAGTTTTAGGACACAGCAGGAATGGTAACTTTTCCGAAATTACCACAGCCTACATAGGTGTGATTTCCCTCTCTTTGAATCAGTTGGCAAGATCAGAAGTGCCCATCACACAAGACTGTTCTGTTTTGTAGAAATGCTTCTCCAAATCTGCCGTCAAGACTTTGCATAATGTTTGATATTCATTGTTGTTCAGTCATTTAAATGGCAAGCCAAGATTTATTTATTAAGTGCTGACTAGGATTAAGGCACTATGTTGGGGAATCTAAGATTAGTCAGACTGGATTTTCTGTCCTTTCAAGGCTTGATGTTTAATAGGGACCATGAGCATCAATAGCTCCAATTAAAATGGTTTTGTGTGATTTGTAAGGACAATTCCATCATGATTCCAATCTCAAGGGACTTATAGCCTACTAGCGGAAATGCACCACTCTAAGTACAGGCTCGGGGAGCTAAGATGCGTGTTTAGAAGATGAAATAATGCAAGGTTCCAGCTGAATTCCAGGACTCCAGCTGCTAGTGTTGTAGGAAGAAGAAAGCTGTCTCGGTTTAGCACTCTCTGACTTCCCACCCACCATAGTTCCACATGGCTAGAACCAACAGACAATGGCTAATACAGAAGGTGGCTAATTAGATTCATTTTCTCATTGCTGGCAATTAACTACAACCTAGTAGCTTTACCAAAGATGTAGTTGTCATTCAAATCAGGTGGTTAAAACAGAAAACAATACAAACCTTTATATATATAGATTTTAGTTAGCTAGAGGGCTTCAAATAAAAAAATCATAGTAGATAGTTTATTATGAATTTGATGATGATAAAAGATTTGAACAACAAAGAAAAGCTTGTGCTTGAGTTTAGTGCTGGTTACCACACAAGTCTCTTCTGTTACAGCAGCTTTAAATTTTATAGTGTTGTTCAACCCCATCATCCACTGTCTTCCTCCAGAGTCAGGAAATATTGATTTAATTGACAGATAAAATATCAAGCTGATATATATTTTTTACTATAAATCTTTTCAAACTTTCAGAGGTATATTTCATTTTAATGGTTTGAATTTATGTATATTTTTCAGTGCTTTCCTGTCTTCTTGCTCTGAGTACTAAGATGGAATAGGGAATTTAAAACATGACTTATAAAACACAATAATTTCTTGTGTTTACATTCATCTTACTTAATAACTATTGCAAGGGGAAATTGAAAGCATTTTTCTCATTTTTAATATGTATATGTATGTACGTATGTATGATGCTTGTATGAATGTGAACTCACTGTATGTACGTGTACATACATGTGTGTTTCAGTGTGGAAACTAGAGATTGAATTCTGTTGTCTTTTTTGATTGCTCTCTACTTTATTTACTGAGGTGTGATCTATCGACAAACCCAGGAGCTTACCAATTTGTTTAGTCTTAGCTATGATCTTGAATTGGGGATCCCCTATCTCTACCTTAGAAGTTGACACAACAAATGGGTTGCTATGACCTTTCAGTTATTCTGTGTGTATTGGGAATCCAAACCTTAGTTTTCACACTTACTCAGCAATTGCTTCACCCACTGAGCCATACCCCTAGCCTCCAAACTTAGATTTTAATAAAAATCTGTTCTAAGTCATGGCTCAATTATAATCTTTAATCTGACACCTGAAATTGTAATCCATTAATGACAGTAATCCAAGTAGTTTGACCATATCTTTAAAATAGATATAAAAATACTTTTGATAAATAATAGCATAATAAATATTAATTATATTTATTCATTAATATGATAAATCAATTTAATACCTATATATCTATCTATCATCTATCTAGTATGTATATATGTATGTATGTATGTATGTATGTATGTATGTATGTATCTATCTATCTATCTATCTATCTTTCTATCTATCTATCTATCCTGCCTAGAGGTACTATTTAACTTGACAAACATGGAGGGCCTTTGTGTGGCTTTTGCAGTCTGTATTGATGTGAGCAGTATTAGTCAATGGAATTTGGGCTCACACAACATTGATAGCTCTGATAGTCTTTGAGAGGCTCATGATTTTTTTTTTAAAAAGCACAAGAGCAGTTGTGAGCTGCAAGCCTTTCTTCTGCACTATGCACTGAAAGTGGGATACAGTAGTCTGTCTGTTTTCAGTGCTGGATACCATCCTTGGATGCTCCTGTGAGGCATAGCACTGCCTCCTACTCTTCAGCCTTGTCAGGTCAAGATTATTTTCACAATTTTTACCTTTGGTGAGTATGGAATGTTCTTCCTCATCTCTTTTGATTAATTTTGGTTGGAAGTCTATTTTATTAGATATTAAAATGGCTACACCAGCTTGCTTCTTGTGTCCGTTTGCTTGGAATATGTTTTCCAGCCTTTTACCCTGAGGTAATGTCTATCCTTGTGGCTGAGATGTGTTTCTTGAATGCAGAAGAATGTTGGGTCTTGTTTATGCATGCATTCAGTTAGTATGGGCCTTTTTTTTTACTGGAGAATTGAGACCATTGATGTTGAGGGATATTAATTACCAGTGAATGTTTAGTTCCTTGTTTTTGATGTTGGTTGCAGTAGAGTGTTTGTGTGGTTATGTTTTTGCGATGGTATAGTTATCTATTTCGCATGTAGTTTTGGTTGTAGGTTGTCACTTAGGTTTGGAGGTTTCTTTCTAGTAACTTCTGTAAGGCCAGATTTGTGGATAGGTACTGTTTGAATTTGTTTTAGTCATAGAATATCTTGTTTTTTCCATCAATGGTTAATTATAGTTTCGCTGGGTATAGTAGTCTAGCCTGGCATCTGTGGTCTCTTAGGGCTTTCAGGACCTCTGTCCAGGCCCTTCTGGCTTTTATAGTGTCTGCTGAGAAGTCAGGTGTTTTTATGATAGGTTTGCCATTATATGTTACTTGACCTTTTTCTCTTGCCACTTTTGAGATTTTTTTTCTTTGTTGTGTATATTTTGTGTTTTTATTATTATGTGGTGGGAAGATTTTCTTTTCTGGTCTATTCTATTTGGTGTTCTGTAAGCCTCTTGTATGCTTATATGCATCTCCTTCTTTAAATTGGGGAAATTTTCTTCTATGATTTTGTTGAAAATATTTTCTGGGCCTTGGAGTCAGGTGTCTTCTTTTTCCTCAATGCCTATTATTCTCAGGTTTCATCTTTCATGTTGTCCTGATTTCTTGGATGTTTTGTGTCAAGGATTTTTCAGATTCAGCATTTTATTTGATGGTTGCTTTGAGTTCTGCGATTGTATCTTCTAGACCCGAGATTTGTTCCTCCATTTCTTGGGTTCTGTAAGAGAAGCTCACCTCTGTGTTGCTTGCTTTCTTCTCTAAGGTCTCTCGTTCCCATTTTTCTTTTATCTGTGCCCTTATCATTGTTTCTATTTTCATGTTCAGATCTTGAACTGTTTTATTGATTTCTTTCATCTGGTTGCTTGTATTTTCCTGAATTTCTTTCAGTGCCTCTCTATAGGCCTCTTTTATGTCTTCAACCTGTTTGGTTGCATCTTCCTGCATTTGTTTATGGATTTTATTTGTTTCTTCCATTATCATCTTCATTACTAAGGATTTGAGGTAATTTTCTTATATTTCTATTATGTTTGAGTTCTCAGGGTTGCTTTCTTTGGGATAGCTGGGATCTGCAGATGCCAAATTGTCTTGGCTTTTGTTGTTTGCATTCTTATGCTGTTATTTAGTCATCTTGCTATCTCTGATGTTGGGAGGTAGCTTTTGGTGTCCTTCACTGGTAGTTGAGAGTGGATAGTTGGTGAGTGATTATAGGTCGTGTGCCCTTGCCTGTGAGGATGAGGGGGTTCTTCCTTAGTGTTCTCCAGTTCTTGCAGTCTGTGGCTCCCAGTCCAGTTCCTGGTCTCTGGGCAGTAGATCAGATACAGTGCGTGATAGGTGCAGCCATCTTGGAAATGGTCATGGGTCGCTCCAATTTTTAAACCAACTTTTCTGTTTTGACAGTCACATATAAATCTGTATTTAATGATTACTGTTAATGATTAAACCTGCACCCTGACATAAACTAGCTAACTAATAGGTAAGATTTAGACTGAGTACCTTTCCTTAAGGTGCTCCATCTATCCATTCATCCATCCATCCATCCATCCATTCATCCATTTTAACAGATGTTTATTAAGTGCCCTCTATGTATCAGGTGCCATTTTAGGTACTGGGAGTTCAACAACCCTAAAATAGGGACACAGTTTTGCTCATAAAATAATGATAAAAATAGACACAATTCCGATCCATAGATTTACATTCTAGTGTGTAGATATATACAATAAACAAAATAAATAAGCAAAGCATGCATTATTCAGATGGAGACAAGTAATATGGAGAAGAGAAGAAGTTTCAGGGAGAAGGAGGGGGTTCATACTTGAAAATAATGGCCAGAGAAGACCTCAATGGGAAGATAGTACTTGAACAAAAAGGCAGCAAATAAGTGAATTATGTCAATATACCTAACAAAAAGTGTTCTAAGAAGAGAAAGCAGAACATAGAAATGCTCAGAGGTATGAGATTACTTGTGTTCAAATAGAAGTACAAGGAAGCTAGTAAAGAAGGAATAATGAAGGGAAGGTACCAGTGAAGAGGGCAGATCACCCACTTCATGGTAAAGGATGTGCTATTTCCAATGAGAAAGAAGAGTTCTTGGGTATGAATAGGCAGAGAAATAACACTAATTGATTCATGACTCAAAATAATCACTATGGTTCTTTTATTGATCAAGCTCATCATCTAAGAATGAAGGTAAACCGGTGAACAACAACAGCAACAACAAAAAGATTGTAATGGAGCTGCCTAGGAGATCCGAACAGTGATTTGATCATAGAATACATTACGACTATCAGACAGCATGGAGAGCCCACAGGGAGTTGGTGGTCATGACTTAAAGTGAGATTGTTTAGCTACATGGAGCAGGAAGAGTAAGACTTAGCTAAAGCAAAGGTTTCAACAAGTGATTAAAAGAAGAGAGAGTAGGACAAGGGGATTGAGGGTCATGCATGGAAGTGACTTAGGGTGGACTCTGGAATATAGGGTGATGAGAAGGGAAATGAGCCTTGAAGAGCTGGTAGGTGTCATGCTGCAGGGTCATTGAGTATGTGGCAGGGGAAGCTGGTTAAAAATTATATTGAAATCCAGATTATGACACAAAAACCAGTTACTTAGAGATTCAGGTGCTCAATTTGTGGGGTTTATTAAGAAAAATTATACCATAGAAAAATCCATCTTTATGACATTATTTGCTTTAGAGTAGTAAAAACAACAACAAATGCAACAAACAACTCTAAACAAATAAAATTTAAAATCAAAGAAACAAACAAAACTAAACAGGGCCAAGATCAAAGGAACAACACATCTCTTATTCTGTTAAAGATGCTCAATAAAACCCCTGAGAATCCCTTTTATACCATGGTACTAGGCACTGGCTGTACAGAATGAAAACACTTGTGCCTAATAGCACTGACATGGCTACAATTAAACAAAAATGCAGGACTACCTAATAAATGATTAGCACTAGAACATTCTGTTCATTAAAAAAAAAAAAAAACTAGGTTTCTTTGCTGCTTTTTAAAAAGGGACCTTCAGATTCTAAGAACACAATTCTTGAAAGAAGTATAAATTTATTTAGTATCTTAAAAATATGTAGGATGAAATGCCAATATTAGAATTGACTAATGGTAGTTGCTTTGAATAATCTAAAATTGCATTACATAAATTGGAATAGGGATTTGAACATGTTGGATGCTTTGGTTATATGTTTATGTTTTCCATAAGCATATATATATACAGGTAGTTAACTAAACATAAGAAATAAAAATTAACTTAAATATAGGATTTCTGGAGCACTGTATCAAACCTAGAGCCTTGTGTAGATGAGGCAACTGCTGTATTACTGAAATATGTCCCAAACCAACACAAATATTTTTAGAACAAGGCCACAACAAATATTTGCTTGGTAGTATCCAAGATCCAAATACTTAAAAAATTTCATGTTGAAAAACTCACAAGTTTTAACCAGGGCCACATATAATTCTGGAAGACATCCAGACTTGAGAAGATATATTCCCCTCTCCAGGTCAGGAATAAGCAAGCTCAAGCCCAAGCTTAACCCAGCTGGCCACTTGTTATTGTATATAGATCTTTATTGAAATTATATAAATATATGCTTTATTAGACTGAAATTTCCAATAAATATACATATATAAAACAAAAAAGTATATATCACCTGGACACATTATATTTATACTTTCCTCTATACTTCTTCCTATGATAAAAATATTTGTTCAGAAAAGAGAAAATTTCAGAATAATTATCCTATATTCCAGGAATTCTTTAGTGGAGTGGAAACATTTTTCTTCTGTGCTTCTTTAGAGGACAGTACTGAATTTAAATGGTTTTTTCTTATTTATATCGTCTATGCATTTGCAGTATGACTTAAGCATCTGTAGTCTGGTCATTGGTGTGTTTCTTGGTAAGGATATCTGGCTTCATGTTCACTGAGTGCACATTTGGATCTTTGTTTGATGTGATTCCAACCCATCAGGCTGTGGACTGGCCGAATGGTGCTTGACATTCAATCTTAGGGCAGCTCTGTGTTGATGTGGAAATAGGGGTGTCAACAGCTCAGCTAACAATACGTATAACTTCTGAGGACACCTTATGACCAGTTGGTAGTGCAGTGGGTGGAGTAACTGGTAGACACACATGAGGATGGTCTTTGGAATTCCTACCTGCCATTCATTAGAGTCCACAGGCATCATGGTGGGTGAGGTCACTAGCAGGCAAGTGGGCAGATGGGTTCTGTGTCATCAACTCTTGACTGGATACTTAAGAACTATTTTTAATAAAGCAGTCATATTATAGGTAGTGGTTTTCAAGTCTAGGAATGTAATAGAGGAAGACAGACAAATTTCCCAATATCTGTGGCATTAATGCTGCACAATAGTCCTTAAATCTTAAAGGAGATGAGATTGATATTTTGGGAAGATAATTTACAAATATCATGAGTGATAAATTTGAGTTTGAACTCTTGTACGGGCACATGCTTCCTTTTCACCGTAGTGCATTTGGAGTGATTTGTGGGAGAGGCTTTCCAACAGAGGGACAAGCTCCAGCATGGTCTGCGGTTAAACAAGCTGGCGGATCATAAGTCAGGGGTGGCACTGAAAGGAAATGATCCTCGAAAAGAAGGTTGAGACAGATGCCAGTAAAGATAGCTCTCATTTACAAGCTTCAAGAGAGGAGGGCAAGCCACGTGGGAGAATCGACATGGTCAATGTCATCGTGTGGGGGCCGACACCAAGGGAGACCCACAGGGGCGTAGATGAAGAGTATCTTGCATGATGGATGGTCCCCAGGATAGAGCAGAGAAACTCCCCGGATTAGACATGACTCTTCCTATAATGGGCTGACTGCACAATAAAAGTTAGTAATGGCTTTACAAGTGGGCAGGAAAGAAGGAGCCTTGGAAATTTTCCCTGGATGAATTTTGTCTATATCCCAATATTTAGTGCTAGCTTATTTTCTGTTTATTTAATTTACTTTTTTAATTCAAGTTTTGTCCCATTATCAGATACGTGGTACTTAGTTCATTCTCAGATCAAATCCCCTCTCCAGATTCTCTGTTCTCACAGCCTTGACTTAAAGTAACTTTCTGACCTGTGGTCTTGCTCTGAAATGCTTATCCCAGACCTATTATACATTGCTTATGCCTGAAAGTATCTGACCAACACATCCTGCCTGGTCCTTCTCTGGAGGACTCAGATTTCTATTAGCTCATCCTCCTGTCTTTCACGGTACTGTTTTGACAGGTTATAGCAAACATCGATAGTGACAGTTACAACAAAAACAGCACAATGAAAACACATGTAGCTATAATGATAGGGGCTGTGACACCTGCTTCACTTGCTCTTACTTTATTCTCACATTTTCAGGAGAAAAAGAATATGACTACCTGCAGCTTACAAATAAGACACTTGAGGAGTGGACCACTAAATAACTTATCTAAGGCTGCCCACCTGAAAGTGGTAGAATAAAGCTTCACTATGGCACTGGTGAGAGTGCTCAGCAGGTAAGAGCACTTACAACAAAGCCTGTGGACATGAGCCCCACCCAGGTCTTCCCATGCAGGAAGGAAAGAACTGACTACTGTAGGATACAGGCTGTCATCCGACTTCCACACTCATGCTCTAGGAGGTACACGCTGCCCCCCACAAGCAAATAGATAAATGTAGCAAAATATTTAAGGATTAGCAAAAACGATTCACCAAGGATTTTTTGAACCCATTTTCTTATATGGAATCGAGGTTCCATATATCGAACCTCCATTTGCCATTTTATGAAGTGTAGATAAATAAAGAGAGGCAGCCTAGGAGCTTAATGTGTTTCCACAGTAACCCTATATTTAATTTGATCTTTGTATGTTTAAAAACATTTAAAAATAATTTGACACTTTTCGTTGAGATAAAGGTCTGTGTCCTTTGTTTTTCAGCCTGGGCTGATCTTAGTTTTGAGTTGTTTAAAATTGATAAGAGCAGTGTTGTGTTACTTCAGGAACTTTCAGGGGTGATACAGCCTACATCTGGGGACACTTGATCTTGAACCCCAGTAACATGACTGTGAGAAAGCCAGGCAGCCATATGGCAGGACCCCCGCTGAGGTCAAGGGAGCTTCCAGGACCACCTGGAAGATATGGAGTGAGCAACCTAACCTGTTAGTTTTGCCATCTCATTTCTCTTGCTGGGAGGAGAAATTCTCCAACCAAATTTTGTTTTCGTTTAGAATACATTTCAGGTTTGTGTGAAATAAATAAGGGTTGGTTTCAGCCTCTAAGTTTGGGGATGTCGTGATCTTGGCTTCTGGTGTCTATGTTATGTATGGGAAGTGAGCATCAAAGACAAATTTCTTTGTTTAGGGTCATGTTCTTTTTATTTTTGTTCGTTGTTGTCTCTTCAAAATGTAGTGAGCACAGGAGGATGGTATAGGAATTTGATTGGGGTGTTGTCACGGTGGCAGCCCTGATTAGGACCATCTCAAAGCCGACGGAGATGGCGGTGTGCGCTCACAACACCTACTTCAGCAGGAAGGCGGCACTACGTTTCATACATTCCAACACACTTAGGAGCCAAAAGATTTCTACCGGGAAACTGTTTACAACGGAGGCGTCAGACGTCCAAGATACTAGATTGCCATGTTCAGGACAGCAAGAAAATGTTACGTCTTCATAGTTCTATGTTATGTTATACAATTAATTAGATGCTTTGTAGATAATAGTAAATGTGGAATTTAAATAGTTATCTAGTCAGATTTGCAAAGCTAACTTATTCATAATTTTGGGACAGCATTGAAAGTTATATGCCGCAGAATGTAAGCTCATTGTTTATTTAAGTGATGTTAAAGTGAGCAATAATCCTTTTTTTCATCTCAGAGTAGACAAAATAGAACAACTTAGATGTGAGAACCTGGGGGGCAGGGGGCGGGGGGACAGTGATGGTGGTGACGGTGTCAGTCTGTTGTATCTCTTATATGAGTGTACATATGAGTGTGTCCCACATGAATAGAATACTTTGCACAGATCCTGGATAGTTGATCCAGATATGATCCAGAATTACCTAGCAGCAAACCCTCTTTGTACATCTATTGGGGGTAATCTAGCTTGGGTTAACTAATGGAGGAAGACACACCCTAATTTGGAGCAGCAGCATTCTATGGGCTAGGGTCACAGACTGAATAAAGAGAGGGAAGTGAATGGAAGGGAATGGAATGCTAGCTTTCTTTGATATATCCTTCCTGAGTGCAGACACGATGTGACCAGCTCCCTCATGCTCCTACTGCCATGCCTTCTCAGCTATGATGGACGCCACCGGAATACAGTTCTATTTCCAGATAAAGTTGTAGGTACTTAGGATTAAGACTTCAACATCTATTTTTTTTTCCTACGTACAATGCAACTTCTAACATACTGTTTTAGTTTATTTACTGCTACAGAATATCACAGACTGGACAGTTTGTAAACAATAGGAGATAATTTGCTTTATGGTTCTGGAAGCTGGGAAGTCCAGAAGCAAGCTGCTGACATATGATGATGGATCCTGTGCTATACCTTAACATGGTGGAAGGGCAAGTGAGGAAGCAAGAGGTAGAAGGGAAGGAAACTTGCTCTTAGTAACAAACCTCTTTGATAACGATACAAATCATTTCATTAATCCACTACCCTCATGACCTATCACCTTCTAAAACTCTCACCTCTTTAATATTGTGACGTCGCAATTACATTTCAACATGAGTTTTGAAAAGACTATTCAAATAGGAGCACACACCAGAACTAGTATGCTTGAAGTGACTCATTTCTACTTTCCCAGTGTCATCTCTTGCTTTTTTGTCATGCCCGTACTTAAACTTATCTGAAACCCACAATATTGACATATGTAGGATCCTGATATATATATAGAAATGCTCTAGTCTGATAAGCTAAGGTCACAGGACACTTTACAGCTCAGCTCAAGAACCATTTGCCTTAGGTGCCTGTCCTGAGCCTGCAGGTCTGGTTAGGGGCTTCTCTTCTAGGTCCTCAGGAACACCGACTCTGCAGCATGGTCTTTACTGGTTCAACTGGTTTGTGGAGTAGCTGAAGGCAGAGACCTTGGGTCTTATCATCATGCTCTCCTTGCTTAGCACAGCTTCTAATATTTAGTAGACACTCAGTAAATGTTTAGTATAAAATGTGAGTAATATTGTGAAGGAAATTTGACAGAACATAGAGACCAATGTATGAAAAAAGTGAAATATTACTTGAGATTGTGAGTCTGAGTATGCAGCTTTTTCTCAGTTATATCTATCTCAGAAGACAGTTCCTGGGAAAGTATTTTGAGTTTAATTTGAAGGTATCATGGGAAAAACATGCCATAGATAATGTACTGTCATAAACCATGTAAGGGTGTGTTTACATTTTATGTTCCTAGTTCTTAGTATTGTACCTAAAATGAAAAAGACTATACATCCATCTTTACTAGCTAAAGTATATGGCAAGTGTTTCCATGGCTTTATGATAGTATTTCTATTGATCATGTAAAGAGACAATAGAAAGGGGCTAGGCAAGGGAGATGGCTAATTGGTGAAGAGCATCTGCTACCCTTTCAGAGAACCTGAATTTTGTTCCTTTTATCTGTATCAGAAAGCTTATAGCTGCCTGTAACTGCAGCTTCAGGGGATCTGACATCCTCTACTGGCCTCTGTGGGCACCTCTATATACTCAGAAGGACACACACACACACACACACACACACACACACACACACACACACACTATATCTTAAAAAGGAAGGCTGTAGAACAATTGGCTTGAGGGCTAGGAAGATAAAGTCTTCAACCTTAACTATCAAGATTTAAAAATGAGAACACATTATATAATAAGAAAACTTAAACAAGCAAGTCTATGAATTTACAGCTTCAGAGTAGTGTCTTAGTCACTTTACTAATGCTGTAATAAATCATCATGACCGAGGCAGCTTACAAGAGAAAGTATTTAACTGGGGTCTTGCTTAAGTGTCAGAGGGTGAGTCCATGATCATCATGGTGGCGGAGCAAGACAGCAGGCAGACTGCATGTTGAGATAACAATCACAGAGGAAAGGAGAGAGAGAGAGACAGACAGACAGACAGACAGACAGACAGACAGACAGAAAGACACAGAGACACAGAGAGAATGGATGGTGTGGGATTTTGAAACCTCAAAGCTTACCTCAGGTGACATGCCTCTTCCAACAAGGCCATCAACACGGAAGACATAAAATCAGATTAATTTTTAGAGGAATTAAATATAGAGCAAAGTGTTATTGAATATAAGAAATGGTAATTGACTCAGTGGAGATGAAGAGGCAGTCATAGAAAAGATCATCTGGATAGTAGTAGTGCCACAGAATTCAAGAGAGAAAATAATCAAAAGACCATTAACTGCTCCAAGTTACAAAAAGATTGTGAATAATAAGAAAACTTTATTCGTTGAAGCCTCAGATATAGTCACCACTCAAGAGAAACAGCTCAGTGGAGTGTAGGCAGAACAAATCTTCTCTCAGGTACCTAACAAGGGACTTGGTGGCAGTGCAGCCATGGCAGGTGTGATTAAATTGACCATATTTAGTTTTTTAAAAAAAGGAAGAGACATTTTAAAAAAGATTGGAAAGTCAGCAGCATCAACACACCTTACTGCTGCACATTTGAATGTGAGATATATTTTGAGGAGCTTTGTGTTTAATAGCTTGAGTGTTTAGTTTACAATTCAGGATAGAAATGAAACAGTGAAGGCAGTTAAGTGACAAGGCCAGTTAAGTTTTGGCTTAGAAGGGTGTCCTAGAGCTAGATCCTGGTAGCTAGCATTAGGAACAGATCAAGGGACGTATATGCAGCAAAGCAGAAGTTGTTTGGTTGGGGAGCAGAATCGTATTTGGGAGCAGAAATTGCTCTACACTTGCACCATTGTGACAATTTCTTAAAGATACAACTTAAGGGGAGAAAATTTATTTAGTTCATGGTTTCCATCTGTCAGGATAAAGGCAGGTGTGGCAGATCAGCTCAGTTCATAGTGGGGAAAGCATAAGGTTGAGGCTGTTCATATCATGGTAGACCAAAGAGTAGAGATCCAGCCAGGCAGTGCTCAGGGAGAACATACGCTGAGGATTCCCCTATCCTCAGTAACTTCTCTCCTTCTCCTAGGCTCTGTCTTTGAAGATTCATAAACCTTCTCCAAGCTGGGGTCAAATGTTCAAGACATGAACTCACAGTAGGCATTTCAGAGTCAAACCATAGCAGTCTCTTCTGGTCATGTGAAAATATCTGAAAAGCAACCATTTAGAGGAGGAAAGGCTGATTTTTGACTCAAAGTTTCAGAGGTATCAGTCCATGGTCACTTGATTCCATTGATGGCAAGGCAGAACAGCATGGTGACAAGAGCATAAGCTCACCTCATAGCAGCTGAGAAACATTGGGAAGATGGCATGGCTATGCTGATGGGCTTCCTCCTCCTGCTTTTGTTCCATACGGGCTTCCAGACATTGGATGGTGCTGCCCACATCATGGAGGGCTTTCCCCTTTGCTACTTCTTGTCCTATTTGCTTCTCACCTCTGCAAGTATTCTCTCAAACACTTCCCAAAGTATGATCTCCTAATCTCTTAAACCTCTCTCAACCTAATCACCAGTGGACAATCAAGGCTAACCACAGGAAATGGGGGACCAAACTTCTGCATTTAGAGAAGAGACAGCTGAAGTTCAGGAATGAAGCTTGGGACTTGTGAGCCGTAGTGAAAAGCCATATGACCTGTTTGAGAGAGCTGTAGTTTTGTGTTCCCATTTCCTCAGGGTGTAAGGTATCTCGGGTCATCATTGCTGATCTCCAGTACAGTACTGTTTTGTAGACAATGGATTATTCTCACTTTACTCAAAGGTGTTGCTGAACAGAGAGTTGAATAGCATCCATTCTGGGAAAATAGTTTTCTTCTTAGAAGATTTCTAGAACTAATTTAGCTGTTTTGCAAGTAGGGATGGAGAAATGTAGATCATAGGTGTTGCTTCCCCAGGGTCATCATTAGCCAGACCAGCTGGCTAGCAAGATCACAAGCGTATGGCTATAGAAGCCAACATCACTGAAGAAAGACAGATTGTACAGATAAGTGTCTTTTCTTTTCAATTCCAATTGCTGAAATGATGCCCTAGCCCTTTGAATTAGCTCTTGAAGTAGTGTAAGACTGATTTGTTTAATCTTCTCAGTCAACACCATGGCCCAGTTTGTTTAAATGTCCTCTCCTAAGTGACTTTTTCAGGTCTGCCAAGACAGTGATGCATGCTGTGGCACCTACATGTGAAGGGTGATGCACTGTGGATATTTAATATGTACCACTCTCTACCTGTAGAATAAACCACAACACAGTTCCTGAGATGAATAGAAAATGCACCATGGCGAGAGGCATTCCTTTGATGAAGAGACCCAGGATGCTGAGACAAATAGTAAGTTGGGAATTTGATGGAAAAGTATTTATCTATATGCAAATATTGATTTTCTTCTCCAAGAGTATTTTTCTCTTTCAGTGAAACTTGAAGCTATGCCCCATGTGACACAGATAAATATGTATGTGGCATGCATGTACATGCTATGTATACACGTGTCAGAATTCATTAGCAGTACTTAGAAAACACATGCATAAAGCTAACAGATCCCAGAGTTGAAGGAGAGGGAGAAATATGTGACGAAAGCGCTGGAATATCTTTTATTTTTTGAAGAGGTTGCCAAGCTGCTTTCCTCTGACCTTATCTTTTGTCTCCTACACTGTCATGCAGTTTGTACATTATTATTCTAGTCAGCACTGCAAAACCCGAGGCAGCCCATTTAGAAATCTCTCTTAGCATATTAAACTGAATAGCAAATAGATAATTTCAATCATATCTTGTAGCCAATAAAAACCTTCCCGAAACCAGCAGACTCTCAAAACCTTTGAAGCTTTTCTCTTTAACTACAGAATTCTAGAGGATATTAAAATCAAATTCAGGAACTACTGTGGGTGGCACAGGGGAGGGAGCATTTCAAGGTCTTTCAAAACCACAAATCTAGGCGCAGGGCTGTATTTCAGTTGTGAGATCAGACGTGCCTCTCCTTGTTCTCAACACTAGGCAGAAAGTTTCCTCAGTAATACTATCTTCTGGAAACATTCCGCTATTGCAACAAGACATCGAAAAACAGGAAGCATGGTGGGTAAAAAGAGGAGATCAGAGCAAAGGCATCAATGAAAGACAGAGGATTGAGAGACTCAACAATGGTCATATGTTCAGAGAGCTCATAGACTACAAAAAGTTAGATGCTTACTTTAGAGAAAGACTTCAGCTAAATTATCTGAAAAACCAACCAACCAACCAACCAACCAACCAACCAACCAACCAACTAAGCAACCAACCAACCAACCAATGAACCCATGTTCTTCTGTTTAAAAAAGACCTAAAAAAAACCAAACCAAACCAAAACCAACCTCCCCTCTCCCTCCAAAAAATATCACTCTTCACAATCCATTAAAATATCTAATAACTACTTCTGCCAAGATTTAGGTTCATTTCCCTTGTTAGCCAAGTCAAACTTGTCATGAATTTACATGAACCAGCATGACACCGTCCCCTGGGGGTGTCATCGTTCTTGAATGTGAAGAATATAGCTGTGTATTTACTTTTAAGAGACTATAATTTCTTTATCCTTAATTTTATATACCTTAATCATCTTTCCTCTGAACCCTTCAAAGTTCACCATACAGTAAGAGTATGTGGGCTTGCTTCTTACCTATGATTATCCCGAGATCATCTCTTTCATTTTGAATTCTGAAAAAATGTTGAATACACTGAATCAGTTTCCAACTTTTTTTTTCTTCACAAAATATGAGATGGCGATGTTTATGTGCACAGCTGAATGTTAGAATTGAAGTTCTTGCCAAGACACAGAAAGATGACTGCTGCTGCGTGGATGGTGCAGCTAAGTTCCTCTGCCAAGCTTCCCAAGGAGTAGGCAAGGTTACTCCTGAAAACCCTCCCCACCCACAGGCCATTAAAGTGTAGAGAGTGGAGATGGCTTCAATATTTACTGGGATTTCTTTGGGAGAGAGCTTTGCTAATGCTTGTCTTCTCTCTTTAGGGGGTGGCTAGGCAAGTATTTCTTTCTTCCTTTCAAATCAAGAGAAAGGAGATTTAGCAGATGGCACGGGGAACTTGATATGTGTCGTCTGTGGTTAAGGGAAATAGCTGGCTGGTATCTGAATCACATGGAAAACCTAAGTGGTAACATAAGTCGGCTAGCTCCTCTGACCACAGGAATGAAGAGGTGGCTGTGTTGCTTGCTCTCTCTTTCCAGTACTTCCTGGGAAAGAATACTGAGAATATTTGCCACAGACCAGATGTGGGCCATGCAAGGGAAAGCCACCCTAGACTCTGAAACTCAAACTGTTATTAGGGTCTATTTCTCTCTCTTTTCTGTTTCTCAGCATAGCTTTTATCAGTCAGGTCCCTCTTTGTAATATCAGGATGACTGCAATCAACATCTTGGGTAAATCCTTCTGGAAGTAGCAGATGTCCATGTGAGTCACAGCCGACTCAGGCCAGAGGAAGGCAGGGCACAGTTGCTGGGTAGACTGGCTACTAATTGTCTATACACTGAGCATTTCTCTAGTTCTTACGTTATACATTAGGGTTCTAGACTTGTTCAGCCTACATCTGCTATTTTGAATTTATTGTCCTGCCTCTTCCTATTTCATGATGCCCCTAGTATGTTTTTTTAAAAATCATAATCACTATGTTATTCTCTACCTAAGTATATCTGAGTCTTATTAAATCTTCCAGAGATAAGTGCAATCATGCACTAGCTTTCTTCCGGTGTCTGGGTTGTTTCTTACAGCATAAAGTCACCTAAGTCCATCTACTTTGTGGCAAGTGGCAAGAGGGCTTTCTTTTTAAGGTTGAGTAATATTCCGGCACATATACTTATATATACACATATGGACTATATTTCATCTCTATGTGATATATAGAAAGTATGAAGAAACATGATGTATGTATGTATGTGATATATCTATCAGTCATTGTCTATTAATGGACACTTAGTTTGTTTTAATATCTCAGTATTGTAAATCATGCTGCAATGAACTTTGGAGTGGAAATTCCTTCTATTTGGAGATTACAGCTCCGGTGGGTGTGTACCCAGAAAAGAGTCCGTTTCTTCGTACACCCTTGTCAGCATTTTTTATCTCATCTTTGTTGCACTTGTTTAGACAGGTTTTACTCTGTTGCCAAGGCTGTCATTTACTGTCCTCCTGATTCAGTTTGCTAAATCCTGGGATTACAGGCATGTGTCACCAAGCCTGGATCTTTTGTGTTTTATAGTAGTAATCTTTGCTGGTATGAGGTAATAATTCATAGTGCTTTTACCTCCTTAGTTCATTCCCAGTTTGTAAATGGGATTGTTTCTCTTTCAGATGAATTACTATTTGTGTAAAGAAATGTTATTTATCTTTATATATTGGTTTGTACCTGGCAATGTTACTGGGTTTCTATGTTGGTTTTAGCAGATTCTTTTAGATGGCACTTTTTGACCCATACAATCATAGCATTTGCAAATGACAAATAATTTCACTTCCTTTTTCTGATTTTGATTTTTAGAATTTCTTTTCCTTATCTGATTGCTTCTGCTAGTAGTTCCAGTGACAAATATAGAATATAAATGATAAATTGGCTTTCTTGCCTGGTACCACATCTTTGCAGAGAAACTTTTATTTGTTCTCCACCGAATATGGAACAAGCTGTGAATGTTTTGTCAACAGCCTTTATTAAACTGAGAAAAATCTTCTTCTATGCCTAAACTGCTAACACTTTTTTTTTAATTAAGGAAGAATGATGGATTGGGAATGGTGGCACACACTTATGATTTCAGCACCAGGGAGGCTGAGGCAGGAGGATTATGAATTTGAGGCCAGCCTCAGCTACACAGTGAGATCCTTCCTAGATAAAAAATTAAATAAAAAGAAAAAGTGTTGAGTGTTGATAATTGCGTTTTCTGCATAACAGAAACAATCATGTATTCTTATGTTTCATTCTGGTATGCTGACTGATTAGCATATTTAAACTAGTCATGTATGCCATAGATGAATCCTACTTGGACATAAAGTATACTCCTTTGGAATTACTGTTTTGTTAAAAAATATAATGTTTGGAAAAGTCTTAGAGCAGTAGTAAAGATGGTGACAGAAAGTCTATGCAAGTCTTTTGAACATGTTACTAGGGCACATTTGTTATAACACATGGGGCTCACAGTCATCTACTGTAATCACATTCTCCTACTTTTATGACTATTCCAAATTTGAAATTGCAAGTTCCTTAGTCCAATAAAGCAATACTCAAATAGTCCCAATGTCAAAAAAAATGAAAAGAGGAAGAGAGACAAGAATGCCATGGCCACAGTCAACAATGTTTCTTCATAGCTCCTTCCCTCCTCCACCCCCAGCCCCCCATCTCTCTTCTCCTATCCCTCCTCCCCTATTCCTCAGAAAAGGGAGCTCCCTACCCACCCACCTAGCTCATCAAGTGACATCAGGATTTGAAAGGACCAGACAAACTCTATTTTGAAAAAGAAACTCTGTTTTGTGTTAAACCTAGCCAAGGGCTGAACCCAGATTCCAGAAAAACCACAAACTAGTCTAAACAGAAAAATAATCCCTAGCAACACAATCAACTCACCTTGGGAAAGTCCAAGTATACTCTCTGCTGGTCAAGCTGAGCAGCAGGTGGTCTGGCACATAGCAACAACCAAAGTGCTTAACACTCCTGTGACTGCTTCAACCAATCTTTTCTACAGGCCAACTTGCCCCCATACCTATTACCCAGCCGTCAAACGCCAAGGCTTGTAACTCCTCGCTTGCAGCTTTTCTGCCCAAGTGCCATCCAACCATATACTGTAAAAACCCATTTCTTTGTCTAAAACCTATACAAACCCCTCTCAATTGAGCCTCGAGGCTGCTTCCCTTCATCTACTGTGTCTGTATATGGGAGGGTGGCCTGGGTTCGAACCTGCATTAAAGACTTCTTTGCCATTGCATTTGGACTCGGTCTGTTTGGGGAGCCTCTCGAAATTTTGAACATAACAGACTGAGCATGTCCTCGTCCCCTGTGGCCTGTTGAGGTAGCCCCATCAGGGGGAAGTGATCAAAAAGCAGGCAACAGAGTCTATGTCAGAGACAGCTCCCACTTCCCTTACTAGGGGGACCCACATGAAGCCTGAGCTGCCCATCTGCTACATCTGTGTAGGGGGCCTGAGTCCAGTCCATGCATGATCCTTGGTTGGTGCTTCAGTCTGCACAGGCCCCTCTGGGTGTTGGTTAGTTGTCTTTGTTGGACAACTCCAAGGGTAGTTTCCCATACCGTCTCAAAAGATAGGACGAGCGACAAACAGATTGCCCTTAAGAATATGTTGTCATGATCACAATACCTTATTGCTTGATGATGGAAACTTAATTATAAAAGTTCAGGGATTGTAATCTCTGAAAAAAAGAAAGAACGATATTTTTAGGACTTCCTTAGGATTTTTAAGTGGTAAGAAATCTCAGAGGTAATCTGTGTTTCTCCTTGAAACAAAGCTCTAGATTGTCCATTAACATTGATTTTACTTCTAGCCTTGTTTAATCATGAAAGATATCCCCTTTAATTCAGCTGATAAGCCTGACATGCCAGCAATGTGTAAGTCAGCCGTAGTTTCTCTTCTGCATGCCTGACCTTCAGTTCTCTGGACCTGCTAAGCAATTCTGTATCTTGTGTTTTCACAGAGTCTTCTGTTTTGCCTGGAATAGCTTTTCATTAACAGACTACTCATTCGTCAAATATCTTAAATGATTCTAATTCTCATTGTGCTAAGATCTCATAAATTTTATATTTGTATCATCTTGGATGCTGTGATGCCTTGATGTTTTATTAAAGTGATTTTTCTAAGATCCTATCTAAATATTCCCCACCTCCATTATTTTATATATAAAATCCCTCAGATTTCCTTTAGAACATCCATTTTAACTTGAAATTACCTTATTGTCTATCTTTCTAAGTGAACTCTGGAATTTGAGAGACCAGAACGGCATTCATTGTGTTTGCCTTGGCATTGCCAGCACTTAGTGCACTCTTCGGGACACAGTAGGTGATGAATACGGGATTTCTATTTTGTGTATATATTTGTGTGTTACCTGTTTGTGTGTGCAAATGTTGAGAGCCTTCCTCAACTTAATGTTCTGAGATAAGAGATACTTGCTGCACCTGCAGCTCGTAGACTCTGATACTATGGCTAGCAAGCCCCAGGGTCCCGTGTCTTCATCTCCTACAGCTGCGATCACAGAGACTCTCAGAACTCACAGCCCCATGCTTACACACCAGCCCTTTATGAACGGAGTCATCTCACCAGCACAATGCATAGTATTTTGAGTGAGCGAATGGTTTTGTTTTCATTAGATGTTTATAGATTTTTTTTTTTATCCTCTGGGAACTCTGCTTCATGATCAAATAAGTTTAGAAAATTTAAATGTAAACAATTTTAAACGGGTTTCTTTGTGGTAGATTGTTCCCGAGGCTTTATAAACTTTCCAACTACCCACACATAGTGGACTATGACTCCCGAAATGGGCTAGTGCATGTTTCTTTCCTTCTTTTTGATTTGAAGCTTCTGTTTTGAGGGGGAGTATCTCTTAGAACTGTTGCTTTGTGGCCAGTAATTCAAATGATGCAGTCCAAGGTCCCTTTGTAGATAAAGAGACTGAGGATCAGGGGGATCCCAGCTTATGTAGAGTTCCACAGTGGGCTTTTGTAGGAGTCGGGTCAGTCATAAAAGTTTAAACATCTAAGACTGCCTACCACATCTTTCCATGCTCGGTCAAATCTGCACAGACGGCTGTGTATAGTGTAAATTACAGATCAGAGTTTGAAACAAATTTGGCCTCCTTTGGAAATTTCCATTTTTGATAAAAAAAAAAAAATACCACAACAAACGTTTCAGAATTCACAATTTTAAACTGTACCCGCACCCACACCCAGATCAAACAAGAGTGCAGACGATTTACTTTGCCCCAGCTGTCTGGGGTGGAGAGGAGTCAGGCAGGAAGCGTCCAGGGAGACAGCTGGCACTTGTTTCCTTATTTGATTGCTGCGCGTCTGTCTTTTTCAGTTGTGGGGACTAATTATGAGATTTTCTGGGGCTAGACTCTGTGAATCCAGTCTCAGCCTCGGGAAGTTGGTTGAACTCTGTGAATACGTGCATGGCTTTGGCATTCGACAGCCGAGGGTTGGAATCTGCCCTCGCGCTGTAGAGACATGAGACATTTAACATATCACCCTGAACTTCTTGAAGCCTCGCTTTTTTTCCATCTGAAACTAGGATTACAGTTACTTTCATTCACAGGGCTGTTGAGATGAGTGATGCACATTGCCCTCACTGGCAAACATTCTAAATGTTACTATTTTAAGGGGAAAAAAAAACTTTTAAGTGTTGTAAGGGAGATTGGTGAAAAAGTTTAAAAAACAAGTTTTAAGGTTGCAAGATTGACTGCGAGTCATCTTGTGAGGGTATACTAAAGTCACAAATTATGTCTTCTAACATAGTGTAGAATATACCAAGTAAAAAGAAAACACAAAATCAACACTTATTTCCCAATCCATTTACATCTCAATCACTTAGGGTTTTACCTGGGGACCCAGAAAAAGACTGTCTGGATTGGTGCAGCATAGACACCCTCTGACATCACGACCCGTTGACATGTATGGATAGTACCTTGCTCTAAGAATTTGCACGGTGTGCTTGGCAAAACAGCCATGGTTTGGTCCCTTTGAGGCTGGACTTCATCTTTGTTATGACAGGTATATAGAGAGTAACTTAACTGGGTCAAGGTAGTCTTAGGGTTTAGGAAATGGTTTTACTACATATTTTGAAGGCTCCAGGTGGCCAGTGAAGTCGTTTCTACTTTGGCAGGTTGAAAGTTAAACCCCGACAGTCTCCTAAGAACTCTGGAAGCTGTTCTTTGCCTGGTTTTGTGCTATCTTGCTGTACAAGTGTATTATGTAGTCTTCATCCAAACACCGAGAGAACACGAAGCAGATTCTATGTCTGTAGCACACATGATACATCCAGGCAACACAACCCCATTCTCTGCAGTATCATGCCTTTGTGGCCCTGGATTCTGATATGTTTCCTCAGCTTTGTCAAGCACTCCTAGGCTCACCTCGGTTCCGGGCCCCACAGCTGCAAAGTTATCCCATATGTCTCGCCATGTTTTATAGCTGTTTAAGAGGATGATTTTTTATGTTGTGGCCAGAAGTGTAACTCCTTTCCTACGTTTGGTCTCCACTATAGTATCACAGGATTTCTGCCTTGAAACTCTTAGTACATTGTCTTTTCAAGTTTCTTCTGTGACTAATGATTTGGGTAGGGTGCTGGGTATGGATCAGAGAATCAGCCCGACATTAGGGAACACATGCTGCAGTGCTTGTAGCTTTGTGTTTGGTGTAGTTAAGCTTCTAGATGGTTCAAAATAACACATTGGTCTGTGTGGTGGGCCCACTTCTGGACTCATTTCTAATCACATTTGATTTTCAACTATTCATTGGCTATTTATATTGATTATAAATGGAAGAATTGGAGATTTGTGCTCATCTTCGTGTTTCTAAAATATCAGAATGGCCATGGCTTTGCTATGTGTAAAGAATCCTCATAAGGGGGAGGACATCCTACTGGGACTCTAGATGAGAGAAGCATGGGAGAATGGCAAAGTAGAAGGATCCAGAGGGTCCTAGAAACCTACAAGAACATTATGATAAGCAGATTTGGGCCCAGGGGTCCTGCTCAAACTATGGCACCAGCCAAGGACAATACGTGCAGTAAACTTCAAACTCCTACCCAGATCTAGCCAATGGACAGGACATTCTTCACAGTTGAGTGGAGAGTGGGGTCTGACTCTGGTGCCCCATATTTGACCATGTCCCCTGGATGGGGAGACCTGCTGGCACTCAGAGGAAGGATAGCAGGCTACCAAGAAGAGACTTGATACCCTATGAGCATATACAGGGGGAGAAGGTCCCCCTCAGTCACAGTCATAGGGGAGGGGAGTAAGGAGAAAATGGGAGGGAGGGAGGAATGGGAGGATACAAGGGATGGAATAACTATTGAGATGTAATATGAATAAATTAATTTTTAAAAAAAGGAAAAAAGAAAAAGAAAAAGGTGACTTTGTTAGAATAAAAAATCTCATAAGTACAGGTCCACCATGTAGAACCTTTGTTTTCTTTTGCTACCAAAATATTAATTATGATGAAATAAGCTAATACATTACATCTATGCTAATGTTCTGAATTGTTATTTGAAGTGATAAGTGATCATATACTATCACATTTCATAAATACGTACAAAAAATCATCTTCTTCTTCCTGCAGCAGACTGGGTGATTTAAAGGTACATAGACTTTTAGCTTAGAGAAAAAAAAATTTTTTTTTTGCTTAGTATGTAAAAGATAATGTAAAAAAAAATCCCCCCAAATTAATTAGTCTTTCTTCTTGGTAGGAGGTGGGAGCCCACTGGTGAGAGGATGTTTATTAATAACTTTTGCCTGTGAGGAAGTTGCTGGCAGCAGAGAGGAATGTTCTTCTGTACTTGCAAATGGCATTGCCTGCATCATGAATGACTCTCAAGAGCACACAAAGAAAAATTCCCCCAAATCATCTACTCACACTTACTGCAGTTTCTTGTTTTTAAAATTACAATCCTATCAATCCCAATGCTGTGATTTTTTTTTCTCCCCCTCCGTAATGATTTCAAGTCAGATAGTTTGGGCAAAGCACTTGAAAGAAGATAAAATATCTTTGTTTTATGAATTTTGTTTTGTTCCATGACTGGCCTGTGAATTTACTGGCTTTAGCGCCTGTTGGGGCCTTGAGCTCTGAGAACTTCCTACCCATTCGTAACTTCAAATAATCTTTCAAAAGCAAATAACTTTGATGTTTTCTCTTTATTCTTTTGAGTGTGTAACTCTATTGTGATAATTGTCTGTGTAATGGTGTTGCACAACCATCTTACGAAGAGGACGGGCTGGACAAATATTTAGATTGTAGTTAGGGATTGTTCTGATTTAGTAAAGTGGCGGTTAGTAGCAGGTTCTCGTCCAAGACCCATGATTTCACCACTAGCTTTGCATAGTTGGCTAGGTTTCCGTTGTCAGGGATGACTTCCCTCTTGTGAGCTGGTCTTAAGTCTAATTCGAGCTGTTGGTTACCACCAAGGTTACTATAAGTGCTACTATTGTAGTCTTAGGATTATTGTGCCATGGCGGCCATTGTTGTGGTTTGTGTTATAGCCGGGTAGGACTGTTGGATGTTTCCCTGCTTTGGAAGCTTGCATGCCACCTTCTGGTAAAAGCTGGACCTTAGGAAGGAGGCTTTCATGTCAGTTCCAGCTCAGGGGCCTATGGGATCCTTTTCTAAAGTGTCTTCAGCAATAGGGACTCACCTATCTTCCCCCTCCCCCCGGGGTGTGTGGGGGGTAACTAAGGGCAATAGCAATAGTCTGTAATGTTTTGAGAGTCTCTTGGATAACCCTGATCAACAATTGAAAGAGGGATTCTCATACCTGGTGTTAGGGTTTTTGCTAGGTGGTCTTTGGCTCTTGGAGGGAGCGCTGTCAATCCGGATGAGAGAATTTCCCTTAAACTACACATAACATTTATATACAGACATAGTGTATCATAGGGATCTTCTTTTTTACGGTAGGTTGTTTTTTTTTTTTTTTAATTTTATTACTTTTTATTTTTTATTTTTATTTATTTTTTTAATGGTAGATTGTTAATAGCATGATTCTTTATTGCTTTTTCAGACAGAAGATGTATTGTTCTGACTTTAATGTTATTTTTAAAATTTTTTTAAAAATATATTTATTAATTTATTCATATTACATCTAAATTGTTATCCCATCCCTTGTACCCTCCCATTCCTCCCTCCCTCCCACTTTCCCTCTACTCCCCTCCCCTATGACTGTGACTGAGGGGGACTTCCTTCCCCTGTATGTGATCATAGGGTATCAAGTCTCTTCTTGGTAGCCTGCTATCCTTCCTCTGAGTGCCCCCAGGCCTCCCCATCCAGGGACGTGATTGAATATGGGGCAGCAGAGATGGTGTGAGAGTCAGCCCCACTCTGCACTTGCCAGTGGACAGGACTTTAATGTTTTTAATGAGATGGAAGCAATCATTTAGCTGCCTCACACTGAGTAAACCATGGTTTACAAATAGTTTGGTTGATTTTTAGCCTTGCTATTTTAAAATCTTGTTATTGTGTCATTTTGTTTTTTATTATAAATTTACACATATACACACACATATATTTTATTTACTTACTTATTGTGGCACAAATGTTTTTTGGGGGAGAGGCCATCAGTCCTTCTAGGCCACTGCCTTCCTCATGGCTGGCAGCACGTTGCTAAGCTCTTCCTTCCTCTTGGCTCAGTTGTTCATCTTCTTGAAGAATTTGAGCCAGCGCCTGTCCTAGGACACCTTGAGCAACTCCAAATGGCACAAGGCTCATAGGGCATGAAGTGGCACACCTCCCTGATCACATCCCACACATATTTGGTGTGCTTGGTGAAGTTTTTGTGGAGCTGTCTGTGCCTCAGATTGCAGATGTTCCTTGTCACCTTGTGGCCCTTGCTGAGGCCCAAGGCCATGGGGTAGCACAGGGCCATGGCTGCTGGTCTCTGATGGCAGCTGCGACAGGAACTAAATTTACCTATTTTTTCAAATATAGTTTAAAGTATGAAATAAGCTACCAGTGTGTACTTTGTATTTTGTGGACTTCAATTTAATTTTTTTTGTTTCATGATTTATTAATCTTATGTGTGATTTTAAATCTTGTATAAACCTTGTTATAATAAAGTCAGGAGAGGTTATTAATAAACTCACTGTCTTCACAAAGATATGGCGACAGAAAGAAAACTAAGTAATAATTACTTGCACAATTGTTTTATACTCTGGAATTCAGGGACATGAAGGTTAAAGTATTTAAAGATAAAATACATACTTTAAAGTTTTCAAAATAATTTAAAGTAGAACTTCAAAATTAGAAAATAATGAAAAGTTATGAAATTCTTACCAAAATATAAGCTTCCAGGACCCAGTTTCTGCACTTTCCCAGGACTGACAAGCCTATATTTCCTATTAAAGGTTGCAATTTCAATTTTATACAATTGAGCTATAAATTCTAAGATCTGGGATAGATCACCAATTATAGTATAAAGAATGCTTTTTTTTCCCCCAGGAGAAGAGTCCAGAGCACCACTTCCTTATAGTGGTTATTGAAAACATTTCCCGAAAAGAAAAAGTGCATGGTACATTTGTAGAAATGGTTCAGTGGCCACAGTAACGAAGGGGTCAGGAACGATTTAGTGTAGAGCTCCATGCAAGCTTTGTGGCATGTGCATTTTAAACAGCACTGAGCTGTCTCCAGGGCTGTCAGAGTGTAATCTGTGAGCAAGTGAGGAAAAGTCAAAAGTCAGAAACCTAGGAGAGGGATATTGTTTCGGAATTGTCAAGTAACAGATTTTTGGTTGGGGTTTGTTACACCTGGAACCAAGTGCGGCATGTGGCACACATCATGTAAAGTTTATTATTTTAACCTTAGATCTCTTTGTTTGAAATTGACACTGGTTGGTGCTTTGGACTGCGGCACAAGCACTTTTGTATTATTACATGTGTGTCTGTGCCAGCTTCACGGGGCGCGTGAGGAAGCCATAGCTTGGCTGGCTATTGTGCTCCACTCTTCACAGTTTTATTGTGCTACAGGAGGTGCCAACCTGCACGGGGTCATGGAGGTGCTCAAACATGAAGGCATGGCAGCAGGTAGTTGAAACTATTTCCCAGACATCTGGAAACAAAACAAAACAAAACAAAAACAAATCATTCTAGTCCCACTGCTGCAAAGGAAATTACCCTAGGGCAGCCCTGGGATCTGCAGGAAAGCAAAAGCAGCAACTCCATTTTATGTTGAACATTTTTTTTTTGTGTGGGTAGACTATGATTACAAAGTGTGACATTTTTATTAGAATCCCCCTGAGATCAAGAGTCATTGTTTAGAGGCCACTCTCCTCCCCTTTTCACAGTGGCCACAGTCCCACTGAATGGCTCTCTTCTCTGTATCACACAGACCTCTGTCACTTTCCATCATTGGCTGACTTCTGCTCCCCAGGAAATGAGAAATGATTTGTCATTGGAGCTAAGGTCATGACATCATGACCTCTGTGGAGCTGGCCTGGAGCACATTGTCTTTGGGGAGCAACACACAGTGAACTTGGGCGATGAGAGGGCCTGGGGAGACCATGTTCTTTTGCTCCCAAATCTAAACAAAGATTTGTAGGTCAAGAATGTGACTGCGTTCTTTGTGCAGAACTGGAGCCTTCAAGAAGTAGTTTAGAATTTATGTGCCTGTGTGGGCTTCCACGTCCTCCGAAGTTTCATGCCACGCACAATGAGCAATAACAACAGCGCAGCATTTTATTGTTTCTGAGGTTCTTTTAATTTTTTCTTTTTCTTTTCTGTCTTTCCTTCCTTCCTTCCTCCCTCCCTCTCTCCCCCCTTCCTTCCTTCTCTCTTTCTTCCTCTTTCTTTTCATTCCTTATCTTTCATTTTTCTTCCTTCCTTTTTTTCTTTTTTTTTTTAGGGGCCATTTTTCAAAAGCAGTTTTGGCATTACACATCCAGGGCCTGTTTCCATGGTGCTGACAGCCTAGAACTCTTCAGCGTCTCCATCAGGACCGTGCTTGTTACCCAGGACCACAAGATCAGAGTGAAGTGGTCTCTGATCTTCTCAAGTCATGTGAGCACAGTGATGGGCTTTTTCCTTCAGTGTCCTGTGTATAGCTATCTTGTACTTGTTTATATGACTGTTTCTTTCCCCACAAGTTTTTATTATTGGATGGCTTCCTTCATGTACTTACATAATGAAGGCTGTTTTCACTGATCCCCCCTTCTCCTTCATCATTTTCCTTTCTCTCCTACTGGCACTGCTGTTCTCAGTGAGTCTCTCTTCTTCTTTGCTGTCTTCTTCTTGTGTGTGGTCCACCAAGGTACTCGCCTGAGAGTGGGAGGGAAGTTATTCAGTGAAGAAAGGGCAACGTATCTGTGTCTATGCCACTGAGGACGATGGCACCCCTCCCCTGACAAACATTCATAGCTGATGGTCCCTCTGGTAGGGGCAGGGATTCATGGGACCTTCTCTCAACCATGATGAAAAAAAAAATTTTTTTTTTGTTTTTCTTTTTCAAGCCAGGGTTTCTCTATGTAGCCCTGGCTGGCTTGGACTTCCTTTGCAGACCAGGATGGCCTCAAATGTACAGAGATCCGACTGCCTCTGCCTCTGCCTCCCTGAGTGCTCCCAACATGCTCAGCACATGATGAAATTTTTATGGGCCCAACCTTGTGCAAGTTTTGTACATATCACTATGGCTGCAGTGAGCTCGTGAGTGCAATGGCCGTGTCATGTCCAGAAGACTTCCATGTCCATTTCTAACTCTCAAATACAAATTCCTGATGCTCAGATGCTGTCTTATTGTCTTTGTACATGCTACTGCTCCTTGTACAGGGTTACATGAAGATGATGCTCCATGAATGCTCATGAAAGGAACTAAATGAAGGTCACATAGTCGGACCTACAGAGTCTGAATGCAGCTCCTTGTACTGCCTCTAGCAGTCTGCCCTGTATGGCTTTCTGCGACCATGGAACTACTCTCAGTGACTAGTGGGTCTGAGAACGGACTATCAAATTCATTGTTCTTCAAATTAACTTTAATACAAATAGCTGCAGGTGGCTGGTATTTATAGTGAGAGACATGGTTGCTTCAAATTTCCATATGGTTGAGCTTGGGAAGATCTTTAAATTCTGATGGCATTTTGGCTTTTCAATATGCTTGTTGTTTCCAGTATGCTCTTTTAAAATAGTTTTAGAATTTTAAATCATTTTTATTAACATGTTTTAACCATGCATAGTCATGGGATCCTGTGTGTTATGGTAATCATCCACACAGCGTGCACTGTTCACTGTTTTCAGTGAGGAGGTAGAGCAGCCAGACTGGGAAGCCGAGGTGGAGTAGTCCCAGATGTCCCTTTCTGCCTCTGGGTCCTTTGAAGAGGGGCAGACATCTTTCCGTAAGTATTTTCTGGACTGTAAGGGAGACTTGACTTGTGGAGCTTGGAGGGTTGTGAATTTTCTGGGTTGTGCAATGGGGATTTCTCAAGTTGCAAGGATGTGTACTCGGGGCCTAGAGCAAGAAAAAGGTTAGTCATTTCCCAAGAAAAGCAAATATGCAGGGGAAAAGGCAAGGCAGGGAGGTTGCAGTTGATGAGTGGAGTTCCTCTTCATGCGCAGCCTGCGTGTATCATGTGTTACAAGAACTCGGAGATCCTGCCACTCTCCTTCTCATGGGAGCTGTGTGCACCACCAGCAGCCAATACCTTAAGGGTTTTGACTTTTTCTAGTTGTGAAACTTCTAAATTCTTTTTCTGCAGGTGTGAGCTTGGGACAAAACAAAAGAAACAAAACAAAACAACAACAACAACAACAACAAAAAAGCCCTCTCTTCTCTCCCCACCAGACAGCAGTAGCAAAAACTACCCAGGAGGAGAGAAATGATGTGCATGCATGCTGGACCCTTTGATCTCAGCGACTTCTAAGAATCTCCATTCTCCATTCCCCACGCTGTGGCTTCTGCTACTTCTCTCAAGGAGCCAAAAGGTTAAACAGAGCAGGTGAGAGAGAGAGAGAGAGAGAGAGAGAGAGAGAGAGAGAGAGAGAGAGAGAGAGAGAGAGAGAGAGAGAGAGGAGAGGGAGAGGAGGAGGGGGGAGAGAGGGGGAGAGGGGGAGGGGGAGGGGGGAGAGGGGGAGGGGGAGGGAGAGAGCGCGCATCAGGAGTGTAATGGCAGTCAAACGGGCGGGTCCGAGTGGCCCTTGAATAGACAGCTCCGCTTTTGTGAGAATCTGGGCACAGCTCCTTTCTCGGCTGTAAATAGCGTTTGGAAAGTAGAGTTTTAGATCTTTGTGCTCTACCAGAAGTAAAACAAACATCTAGAAAAGGAAGTATTGGTACTTATTTTTCTATTTAAGCATCAATGTGATCACCAGCTAACAGAAATGATGACTTAGACACATACTCAAATTCAGGGCTGAAACTGGAATTCATGATGCCATAACTTATGAAGAGGCTCCAATGTTTCTATGGCAACTCAAAGAGCAGAGTCTATCCGGGGTGGTGGTGGCACATGCCTTTAATCCCAGGAGGCAGATGCAGGTAGATCTCTGTGAGTTTGAGGCCAGCCTGGTTTACAGAGCTAGTTCCAGGACAGGACAGTCACAGTCAGGGCTACACGCAAAAGACCAAAAATATATGCTAACTTTTTGTTTTCTGTTTTTTTTTTCTATTTTGTTGTTTTGATTTTTCTCATTAATTTATTCACTTTACATGCTTATTGCAGCCCCTTCTTTTCTCTCCTCCTGTCCCCCCTCCCCTCCCCTACCAACCCACCCAGGCGCATCAAGTTCCATCAGGACTAAGCTCAACCTCTTTCAATGAGACCAGTCAAGACAGCCCCATCTAGGGGGAAGTGATCCAAAAGAGGTGGAAGGCGAGCTGTATCCATCTCTGGAGGTGTGAGATGGTGAGATGAAAGGGAAGCTCAGAGAGGGAGGTGACCTGGCTAAGCTCACAGAGCAAGTATCTCTAGCTACACTGGCGTCTGAACAGGCAACTTCAATCCAGGAAGCATCCTGCGGGTCTTTCTCCCCAGCCATCAGATGACGACTTCAAACCCTTAGGATGTAGGAGAATCGGTTGGCACAGAACACATAAGTGTGCAAAGGAGGGAAAGGCCTCTCTCTGTTAAAGCTGTCAGAAGGCGGGCTCTTTCTGACTCCTCGAAAACCAGTTTAAAAAAAATTAGCCATTTACTCAGAATAACTTTAGATGCACAGAAGTTGCAGAGAATACAGAATTTCCATATACTCCCCCATCCACTTTGTCTTAATGTTAACATTTTTTTTTTAAATTTAGCATTTTGAATTCACACTCTAGTTTTACATGAACAGGTCCTTCCTAGAGTCTTGCTTCCAACTGAGTTTGTTTCTTTAACATTCCTTTGACCTTTTTCAAAAGTTTACTGCCAAGATGGAATAATCCCCCCCTACACAAGGGTTCAAAAGTTGAGCACTGACAATCTCTATTAAAACTCACTGGGGAGTCTTATCTACTGCCATGTTTGTTGGGAAAAATGGAAGCATAGTCTAGGATAAGACACAACCATCTTAGGTAGTACTCAGGGCAGAAGTTGCTTTGTTTTCCCAGGAAGTATTATAGCAATGCTGAGAGGACAAAGAATTTTAGAGACAGCATTTTTTCTGAATGTGTGTTAAAGGATCTTTGTTTCCTAGAGTGCCTGGATTCAGTACACAGAAAGAAAAAAAGAGAGAGAGAGAGAGAGAGAGAAGAAGCAAAATCAACCAGGTCTACAAAAATTTGGTTGACAATGTTGATTTTAAAGTGGGAATTGAGAGAAATGTCAACCTTTCTTACATAAAAGTAATTAGTAAAGCCAGACATGGTGGCAAATGCTTTTAATCTCAGTGCTAGAGTGGCAAGGGTAGACACATCTCTGAGTTTGAGGCCAGCCTAGTCTACAGAGTGAATTCTAGGACAGCCAGGGCTACACAGAAAAATTCTACCAAAACACCAAAACAAAACCGAAAAGAAAACAATCGATAGATCAGTGTTGTCTATGGAGGGATAATGGTGCCCTGAAGAGGACAGGGTGCCATAGAGAAGTGCTGTGAATGAACGATGTCTGTTTGGTGGGATGGATTGACATTAATGTCAGACCATGTTTCCATTATATTTATCATTTGAGCGTTGGTACTTTTTGTTTTTTGACTGACTCCTAAAGAGTTGTATTCTCTTTAATGTCTATTATTGTTAATTATTTGTGTGTGTGTGTGTGCATGCATGTGTTTGTGTGTGTGTGTGTGTGTGTGTGTGTGTGTGTGTGTGTGTGTGTGTGTGTGTGTGTCTGCAGTGCCCTCGAATACCAGAAGATGCTGTCTGGTCCCCTCGAGTCAGAGTACCAGGAGCTTGTGAGCTACCCTGCCTCGGTTGTAGAGCCTGAACTTGGGTCCTCTAGAAAAGCAGCATAGGTTCTTTATTCTTTCTCTGGCCCAGAATGGCATTTGATTAACAAACAGAAAATGTCAATATCTGGGAACTTTTTAACCTACAAGAATGACACTTGTATATGAGTCAATATACGACTTAGTAAAGCATATGTAATCAATTCAAAAATCTTAATCTGGTAGCACATTTAGCTTTTGAAAGTTGATGTAAAAAACAACTAGTCTTAAGAATAGCTACTTATAACAGAAAGACTCAAGTGACATAGGTTATGAAAAGTCCTACTATGGCAGACAAATGAGTAGCTCCTTGAAAGAATGATGTGGGAAGACTTTTGGTGTGAGATAACTGTGGCACCCTTGCATTGTGTCTATAAACCAGGTGAGGCACCATGCCATTGCAGCTGTAAGCCAGGGCATTGGTTCATTGCATTTGTAAGCCACATGTGGCACCCTTGCATTGTAGCTGTAAGCCAGATGTGGCACTCTTAAATTGTAGCTACATGCCACACATGGCACCCTTGCACTGCAGCTGTAGCCCGATATGGCACCCTTGCCATTGTAGCTGCTTTGCATTTTCTTCCCAGAAATAAGTTGGTTCTGTGTGTTTTGATTTTGCAGGTTGGTAGTAATCAGCATCTTTTCCCACAGATCTAAGGGGCACATAGCAGTCATTCACAACCTTGTTTATCATCCCAAACCTTCAGGTTTACCTTTCAGCCATAAGGTGGCATCATATCACATTTAATGCCGAAGAAGCAGCCGGTCTGTCTGCTCCCTGAAGTGATTAATGCTCTGCCCATGTCATAAGTCATGGGTATAATGCACTGAAATTTGAAGCTCATAAGCAAATGTTAGGAGCTGGCATGTCTCTACAGGAACTTAACCTTTTTTCTTATATTTGATCTTTCTATATTATGACTGAGATGTTAGCAACAGAACAAATTATTACTATATTAACTAATACTATGCTTTACCTTGTTAAAATATGCAAGGCAGTTTCTTGGATGTATAGAAGCGATTCAAAATATTCATTGCATGATTAAATTAAAATATCCCTTTAATAGGCCATCCCCTCTGGAATTAATTTTCTCATTTGTCAAGTTGAATTTACAGCATACTTTTATTGCTGTGACCCATTTCTTGCCAGGATAAGAAGCTTATTTTACAAAGAAGTTAACCTCAACAGAACACATTTAATTTCTCTACTATGCTTTAAAAATGCATTACTTTCTGACATACCACTTTTCCTTGCGTAATAAGAAATGTCCAGAACTTGAAAACTGCACAAACATGTTGGGTTTCTTTCTCTAGTTACTTAATTGAAAACTCTGGCTTAGTTTGGAAAACCAGAGTAAAATTAGTTTCATTTTTTTTTTCTCTGCAGAAACATTTTGTACCTTGTAGAAAACATTGTACATGGTCTCTGTATAAAACTGTCCTTATTTTCAGATTAAAAGATTTTGTTCTTGCAGCTCTTTATGGTTTTGTGGAAAATCTGTGCCCCTCCTCTGTAGGAAACATTCCCACTGGCATGTTGTAGGGTACCTTGGGAATCTTGTTAGCAGTCTGGAGATGGAGTAACAAGACTTCACTCTCGATGTTTCTCCAGGTGGGAACATCTTGGCACCCTTATGTCTTATACTGAGAGCTTGTGATGCCAAAGCAGCAGATTAAAAACTGAAGAACTGTTAACCATGAAAACAAAAACAAACAAACAAACAAAAATACTCAGCAATAATTTACATTGTATAAACCATCTAGAATGATGTTTCTATTAAAATTGGTTTACTTGATTCAGTGAACTGAGGTTTCGCTGTACCATAGGTACTTCATTCCTTCTTTTTTTCTCCTAGGTGGAGCTTTGCTTTAAAAGGAATCAAATTACGTTTCTCTTCTATCAAATGTTAGTGTTTTACGCTTAACACTGCACTCTCATTGACAACATGAAAACCCAAACAAAAACATATAGGGCTCTGCAAAGGAGAGTAAAGAGACTCTCTGGAGGACAAAGGCTGATGAAGCCATCCCTGAGAAGATAGTCTCAGCCAGCCCTGAAGCAACAGAATAAGTCACAGAAACCCTTAGGATCATGTCTAGGAATATAGTGACCCACATTAAATTGTCATTTATTGAAGACCAACAGTGACGTAATGGCGGAGATGGGATGGTGGTAGGGATGGTAGTAGTCAGGAAGAACATCTCAGGAATAGCAAAGCATTTAGCCTGTCTGGAGAGAGAGAGAGAGGGAGGGGGAGGGAGAAAGTGGGGGGAGAGATAACGTAGTCAAAGCATGGATGGGAAAGGGCAAAGTGAGATGGAACAACAACGGTCCGTACCATAGTAAGACCGATGAGTTAAACTATGAGGCAAAGCAGGAGAAGAGCTTCAGGCAGGGCAACTCCTTGCCTTATTACAGTAGAAACTAACAAACAATGATCACACTGGTTCGTCAACACTGGAAGGAACAGTCTTTAGTTGTGCAGAAGAATGTTAGCAATGAGAAGGAGTCATTTGGTGCTACACAAAACAACCCGAAACATCACGTTGATTCAAATACAAGGTTGCATGAAAATAGTTAAGTGTCCTAGAACACATTGTATGAGCTCATTTATAAGACTAGACTATTGTGGAATTATGTCCTAACTACATGGATGTGCTCAGTTTGTGAAAATTCATGAAGTTGTATAACTGTGATCTGTGGGCTTTAGTGTTCATTACTCACTCAAGTAGGGTGGTGGCAGAAATAAGGATAAGTAGACACATCTTAGATCCTCTGTGAACTATGGCGAAGTAGTAAGTGCTTGATGGGCGCATAAGAAATTATTGATATTTGATCACTATTGGTTTTCAGTGCAATTGTATGTGGTTCATACTGCTAATAATGGATCACAAGGACACCCATGACCCACTCTATTGTTTCTTCACTATGGTGTGTGTGTGTGTGTGTGTGTGTGTGTGTGTGTGTGTATGTGTGTGTGTGTGTACAGGTTCAAAGGAGGCAGGTATCACCACACACCCACTCAATATATACATATTTACCTTTATGATTCTAAGAGTAAAACCATAGGACTTTGCTTGAGGATGGACGCTGAGCTTCTAGTGACTCTGTCCCCTTACACTAGCTATATTGCTTTTTCTAAGATGATTTATTTTGAGCTTTTTCTCACACTTGGCTAATGCAGTAATGTATCAAAACACAATAGTTTTTAAAGTAACTGACTAGCTAACATACTACTAGTGTGCTCTAACTGACTATGAAAATGATAGTAACAAGTGTCAAAAGCCCATCTTATTGTAAAAATCGGCATTCAGTGTTGTGACATGAGAGTATACATTGTATTTGAGGTCATCATGCAAAGCATCAGGTTTATGAGTTTCTTTCCCTTACTGAGAAGTAAGGTAGATTTTGCATCCATTTAAATAGCCTTGTATGGGCTGTTGGGTTTCTAAAGAGACGTCTGGGGTCAAGGGGCTCCTCGTCAGCGTAGCAGAGGGTTTTCCCTACGAGCCCTAAGCTGTCTAAGCTGGTAGCAGAGAAATGGTTGCTCTGTAAACCTTTCTATTGTTACTTCATCTTTAGATTCATGTCTACTGTGATAGTCTAAGGAGAAAACAACCTTGGGACTGCTCTTTCAGAGTGATTTGCTTCCTGATCTAGCGCACCCTTAAACACCTTTCACTTGAACAAAGCCGTGGGAGCTTGGTACCCACTTTCTGAAAGTTGAAAGGGTCGAGGGAAAGTTATTTTAATTTTATTCTTTTTTTTTTTTTCCTCTCGGCATATTCTTTTCATGCAGGCATATGTAAAATAAAAATGAAAGAGATGCCTGGCGTTTGATGTGCTTATGGATATATATGCATGCTTATCAGTTGTGAATTGATTTCCTTATGTCAGAAAGACATAGTATACACATGGGAAGTAGTTATCAGAACACCAATGATTGTAATTGGATTTATTTTGATTGTGCTTCACTGACTACAGAAACGTGTAAAAGGTCCTAACTTTGTCCCCAAGGGAACACAGCCCCACAAAGAGGGTGAGGAGAATGGAGGAAACAACTGGTGAAGTTTTCCCTGGATGACGCACTCTCCTGCCAACATACTAGTGGTTCTCAACAGGTAGGTTTCGACCCCTGGGGGGTGTCAAACAATCCTTTTACAGGGGTCACACATCAGATATCTTGTATGATCAGATATGTATGTTACAATTCATAGTACTTGAAAATTACAGTTATCAAGTAGCAATGAAAATAGTTTGATGGTTGGGAGTTGCGACAACATGGAGAACTATATTAAAGGGTCACAGCATTAGGAGGGTTGGGAACCATTGCTTAGTGACACAGAGGAGAATCAACACCAGCCTCTAGATCTAGAGACAAAAACTGAAACGTGAAAAATGGAAAGTTCCCCCCCTGTGGTGGGTTTTTCCTTTTTCAGATGCAGTTAGCATTAACACTGTCCCAACAGGATTGGTGGCCTCTCTGCAGCGCTGGAGTGTCAGGTTGAGAAAGGGGATGCTTTCCCTATATCATTGTGCCGTAATCTTCTTAGATTTTTCCACAAAGAAATCACATTAATCAAATCTCCTTTCTGCAATATGAAAGGTGCAGGCAGGCTGACTAATGCTTGACTTTGGGTGAAATTGGATATGGGAGGAAATCCTGACTTGAAATAATACCAGCTCCTTCTATAATCCTGTGTTGCCAGGGTCTTAGCTCAGGACTGTAATTTCCAGCTCAGATTTTGTGAAACCCTCGGATGCTACTTTGAACCCAAGAGAAACCATGCATGATTACCAGAGCAAAGCATCCATTTAACTATATGTACAAATAGGCCCTCAGAGTACCCTCCCAGTAGGGAAGTCCATACACCAGCTCCTGGGGTCCCCATCCTCACCTGCAGTCCTAGAGACCAGCAGCCACAATGGAGCAATAGAGCTGCCAGCAAAAGTGAAGTCTGCCCTGGGCTGTGTTCACCAGATCCTTTTCCCCCTCCCCAGTGTGCTCCACTCTCCATCTCCCTGTCACGCCCCATTTCACAGGCTTCATCTCCATCTGCAGTCCCTGAGGCAGGCAGCCATCTGGGAACAACAGGTAAGAGCCCTCCCCCAACTTCTGGCCTACTGCAGCCTGGTTGCAGAGGCAGAGTCTGCCCTGGGTCCTCCTGAGCTCCATCCTGGCAGGGAGCGCCACATTCCATCTCCTGGGATCCCACACCCACCTACAATCCCAGATACCAGCAGCCATTAGGAAACAACCGAGCCTGTCACCAGAGGCACTGTCTGCCCTGGGGCCATCTGTCCCAGCCCCACTCAGTGCATCCACCTTCTATCTCCTGGGCATGCTCCATTTCCCAGACCCCATCTCCATCTGTAGTCCTGAAGGCAGGCAGCCATGGAGGAATAACAGTCTTGGAGACAGACGACCATCAAGGAACAACAGTCCTGAAGCCAGTTACCAGGGAACCGTCCTGGAGACCAGCAGCCACCAACAAACAACACTCTTGGGGACCAGCTGCCATCAGGGAATAACACCAACCATCAGGGAGCAGCAGAGACAGACAGCCATCAGGGCCCAACAGCTCCCAGCCTGCCCTATTTCCTGGATCCGATCTCCACCTGCAATCCCAGAGAACAGCAGCCATAAGAGACTGCAAGTTCTCCCTGTATCTCTGGAGGTCTGTTACCACCCAGGAAAACCAGAGGTCTACTAGCACTTGGAACCACCAGCTCTACCTACAATCCTAGAGACCTACTACCAGCAGGCACCAACAGACTTACTAACACCAAGGTAAACCAGATGGCTAGAGGTCAGTGTAAGAATACAAGCAATAAAACCCAGGGCCATATGACACCTCAAGAACAGAATGGATGCAAAAACAGGACCCATCATTCTGCAGCATACAAAAAAAAAAAAAAAAAAGAAAGAAAGAAAGAAAGAAAAAAAGAAAAAGAAGCACCTCAGTAGTAAAGATAGACATTACCTCAGAGTAAAGGCTGGAAAAATGTTTCCAAGCAAATGGACTCAAGAAGCAAGCTGGAGTAGCCACTCTAGTATACAATAAAATAGACTTTCAACCAAAATTAATAAAAAGAGATAAGAAAGACACTTCATACTCATCAAAGGAAAAATACACTAAGACAATGCCTCAAGTCTGAATATCTATACCTAAAATGCAAGGGTACCCACATTCATAAAAGAAACATTAGTAAAGCTTAAATCACATATTGAACCACATACATTAATGGTGGGAGACTTCAACACCCCACTCTCACCAATAGACAGATCATTGAGACAGAAACTAAACAGAGAAATAAGGAAACTAACAGGCATCATGAATCAAATTGACCTAACAGATATCTATAGAGCATTTCACCCAAACACAAAAGAATATACCTTTTTCTCAGCACCTCACAGAGCCTTCTCCAAAATTGGCCATATACTCAGTCACAAAACAAGGCTCAACAGATACAAGAAGACTGAAATAACCCCTTGTATCTTATCAGGCCACCATGGATTAAAGCTGGATTTCAAGAACAACAGAAACAACAGGGAGCCTAAAAACTCATGGGAAGTGAAAAACTCCCTACTCAATGACCACTGGGTCAGGGATGAAAGAAAGAAAGAAATTAAAGATTTTATTGAGTTCAGTGAAAATGAAGGCACAACAAACATACCCAAATTTAGGGGACCCAACGAAGGCAGCGCTAAGAGGGAAGTTCATAGCACTCAGTGCCTTCATAAAGAAATTGGAACATTCTCATACTAGCAACTTAACATCACACTTGAAAGCTCTAGAACAAAAAGAAACAAACACATCAAATAGAAGGAGGTGATAGTAAGTAGTCAAACTTAGGTCAAAAATAAATAATTTAGAAACAAAGAACACAATACAAAGAATCGATGAAATCAAGAGCTCTTTCTTTGAGAAAATCAACAAGATAGACAAACCCTTAGCCAAACTACAAAACAGAGGGAGAGTATCCAAATTAACAAAATTAGAAATGAAATGTAGGACATAACAACAGACATGGAGGAAATCCAAAGAAGCATTGTGCTTTAGTTCAAAAGCCTGTATTCTACAAATTAGAAAAATCTAAAGAAAATGGATGATTTTCTTGATAGATTTCACTTACCAAAGTTAAATCAAGATCAGGTAAACAGTTTAAACAGGCTAATAATCTCTAAGGAAATAGAAACAGTCATCAAAAGCCCCCCCCCCCCAAAAAAAGCCCAAGACCAGATGGTTTTAGCACAGAATTCTACCATACATTCAACGAAGAGTTAATAGCAATGCTCCTCAAGCTATTCTACAAAATAAAAAGAGAAAGTATATTGCCAAACTCTTTCTATGAATCTATGGTCACCCTGATTCCTAAACCACAAAAAAGGGAATTTAAGACCATTTTCTCTCATGACCATTGATGCAAAAATACTCAATAAAATACTGGCAAACCAAATCCAAGGACATATCAAATACATCTTCCCCCATGATCAAGTAGGTTTCATCCCAGGAATGCAGGGATGGTTCAACATATGAAAACTCATCGATATAATCCACCATATGAACAAACTGAAAGAAAAAAAATCACATGTTTGTCTCATTAAAGGGAGAAAAAGCCTTTGACAAAAATATAACACCCCTTCATGATAAAAGTCTTGGAGAGGTCAGGCATACAGGGCCCATACCTAAACATAATAAATTTCAGCAAGCTGATAGCCGACATAAAATTAAATAGAGAGAAACCCAAAGCAATTGCACTAAAATCAGGGACAAGACAAGGCTGCCTGCCCATTTTCTCCATATCTCTTTAATATAATACTTGAAGTCCTAGCTAGAGCAATAAGACAACTATAGGAGATCAAGGGGGTACAAATTAGAAAGAGAGAAGTCAAAGTATCGCTATTTGCAGATGATATAATAATATACATAAGTGACCCCCCAAAATTCCACCAGATAACGCCTACAGCTGATAAACACCTTCAGCAAAGTGGCAGGATACAAGATTAATGTAAAAAACCAGTAGCCCTCCTGTATACAAATGACAAATGGGATGAGAAAGAAATTAGGGAAACTATATTCTTCACAATAGCCACAGATAATATAAAATATCTTGCTATAGCTCTAACCAAGCAAGTCAAAGACTTGTATGACAAGACCTTGAAATATGAGAAGATGCAAAGATCTCCTATGCTCGTGGATCAGTAGGATTAACATAGTAAAAATGGCCATCCTATCAAAATCAATTGACAGATTTAATGAAATCCCCATAAAAATACCAACATGATTCTTTTTTTTTTTTTTTTTTTAACAGAGCTTGCCTCAGGTTTATTTGTAAAAATAGCATAGGACACTGGTCATCTGTAAATAGTGTGTAGGTGGTTGTGTCACACCAGTCCATCTGTCTTCACATAGGCAGAAGCCTTTTCTATGGGGCCTTCACAGGGGCCTGGGCAGCTTTGGGAGCCTGAGCTGGGGCTGCAGCCTGGGCCTTAGCTGCGGCTTTCGCCTTGGTTTGAACCTTGGGCTGTGGTTGGTACAGCCTACGACCCTTGCTCATGTAGCTTCTAATCTTCTTCCCAAGCTTGGGATGAGCGATGAAAGCGAGCCGGCTGTGTTTGCGGCTGGGGCCCTTTGGCATCTTGGGCTTACCGGCCTTAGGCTTCACAAGGGCCTTAATGGCCTCTGCACAGGCACTCATTGCCTTTGCGTTGTTTGCCTGCATCTTCTTCAGGCCTTTCTTGTTGTGCTTCTTGGCAAAGCGCATGTTCCTCAGGAACTTGGGGTCAACCCCCTTAAGAGACTCGTATCTTTGTAACCGGGGTTTCTTGATGCCATTTCTGTGCCATTTGCGGGACTGGTTGTGTGTGGTGTGGTTCTTGGACTTGGCCATGTCTACACGGTAACCGGCGGCTCCCACAGCGCCTGGGACCGGAAGAGAAACCCAACATGATTCTTTACAGACCTTGAAGGAACAATTATAACTTCATATGGAAAAACAAACAAACAAGCAAAAAAACAGAATAGCTAAAAACAAACCTATAGAACCATAGAACTTCTGGAGGTATCTCCATTCCTGACTTCAAGCTATACTACAGAGCTGTAGTAATAAAAACTGCATTGTATTAGCATAGAAATAGACTTGTTGGTCAATGGAATAGAATCAAAGATCCAGAAATAAACCCACACACTGATGCACACTTAATTTTTGACAAAGAAGCCAAAACTATACATTGGAAAAATGAAAGCATCTTTACCAATGGTGCTGGTTTTACTGGATGACCACATGTAGAAAAATGCAAATAGATCCATATCTATCACTGTGCACAAAACTCAAGTCCAAGTAGATTAAATACCTCAATATAAAATCAGAGACACGAAATCTATTAGAAGAGAAAGTGCAGAAGATCCTTGAACTCATTGGCACAGGAGACAACTTCTGAACAGAACACCAACAGCTCAGGCTCTAAGATCAACAATTAATAAATGGGACCTTATAAAACTGAAAAGCTTGTGTAAGTCAAAGGACACCTTCAATAGGACAAAACAGCAGCCTACAGATTTGGAAAAGATCTTTACCAACTGTACATTTGACAAAGTGCTAATATCTAAAATATATAAAGAATTCAAGAAATTAAACACAATCAAACCAAATAATACAATTAAAATTGGGGTACAGAGCTAAACAGAATTCTCCACAGAGTAATATCAAATGGTCAAGAAACACTTAAAGAAATGCTCAACATCTGTAGTCATCAGGTAAATACAAATCAAAACAACTCTGAGATTCCATCTCACGCCTGTCCAAGTGGCTAAGATGAAAACCACAAGCAACAGCACATGCTGACGAGAATGTGGAAAAGGGGAACACTCCTCCAGCAATCGGCAGGAGTGCAAAGTTGTACAACCACTTTGGAAATCAATCTGGTACTTTCTCAGGAAATTAGGAATAGCCTTACATCAAGACCCAGCTACACCACGTATATACCCAGCTATACGAAAGATGCCCCAGTATACAACAAGGACACTTGATCAACTATGTTCATAGCTGCTTTGTTCATAATAGCCAGAAACTGAAAACAACTCAGATGTCCCTTAACCAAAGAACGGATAAAGAAACTGGTACATTTACACAATGGAATACTGCTCAGCTATTAAAAAAAAAAAAAAAAGGAAATCATGCAACGTGAGACCCACTCATGGGAGACAGCCAACCCCTGGCAATATTGAGGACACTCTTTTGTGATTGCAGATGGGAGCCTAGTATGGCTGCCCTCTGAGTGGCTCCACCAAGCAGCTGATGGAAACAAATTCAGAGACCCACAGCCAAACATGGTGTGCAGCTTGAGGAGTCTTGGGAAAGAGTTGGGGGAAGGATGGAGGACTAAGAGGGAATAAAAGCTCCATGGGAGCACCAACAGAGCCAACTAACCAGGGCCCAGCGCAGGCCTGTGGAGTCTGGGGCTCTGGCCAGGGACCACACATGGACTGGAACTGGGCACCCTGAATAGATGTAGCTGATGGGCAGCTGTTCATCGTGGGGATGCCCTCGTGAGGGAAATGGGGGCTGGCTCTGATGTGGACTCTGCTGTCTGCTCTTTTGTTGCTTTCCTCTGGCAGGGCTGTCTTGCTGTGCCACAGGGGATGGGGATGCCCTCAGTCCTGATGTGACTTGATATGCTGGGGGTGGGGTTCCCCTTCTCTGAGGAGTAGGGAACAAATGTTGGGGGTAACAGGGAGGGAGGTGAGAAGAAAGGTGGAGAGGACAGATGGGGCTTTGACTGGATATGTATAAATAAAACGAAACGCTTGCTTTAGCAATGTGGAGGAGTAGGGTTTATGGGTGTGGCTTTACATTAAGCCAGGAGCAGCAACTGGTATAAAGAACGAAAGGCAAAAACTGCTGTTTATCTGGTTCATAAGCTTTCTTGGCTATTACCAGGACAAAATGTGTCTGAAATGTAATCTGACTTTAGGGACACTAAATTCAGAGTCCATGTATATGAAATATGGTTGTGTTTTGAAATGCCTTTCTTAACAAATGATTTACATATTTAACAGCTCATTAAATATATCTAGGATCTTTTGAAAATGATTTTCCCTTCCTGATTCCAAAGCGCATCCCTTTAAGCCTCTTTCAGGAAGTTTCTGGATTCTCAGAAAAGTCTTCAGTTGCTAAGAACCTTTCCTAGAAAGTAAGATTTATGATCACTGTGGGGGTATTCAATTTAAAAACAACACCCTAAGCACATTATATTAGTAATTCATAACATCAGATTATATTCTGTAAGTGAATATACTTCACCAGTTTGTAGTGAAAGCAAAAGTTAAAAAAAATCCAAAGGCCCCCATACAAAAATCCTCATGTTTTATAAGGTAATGGCACCAGTGCGGTTTCCTGAGAACAAATCTGTGAAGGAAAATATAAAAACATAAATTTATGTAAGATATAAGTATTTAAAATTGGTGCATATTTCATAACACATTTAAAAGCAGGATAGACACATTGCATTGCAATTTATAGCAACCTGTGGCAACCAACCACTATATTAAATAGATTGGTCCTCGATTCTACATTATCTATAAAGATTTTTAGCATTAAAATGTTTTATTTTATTATTAATTTTTATATGTGTACACACTAGCATTTGTGTGCACAGGTGTGGGCATGTGGAACGTGGAGTGTGGAGGACCTGGGTGTTGGCTTTCATCTTCTTATTTTGACAGTCTGCTGCAGGAGCCAGACCAGCTGGCCTTTGAGCTTCTGGGAACCCTGCTGTCTCCATCTCCCCTCTTAGGGCAGTAGTGCTTAGATTATAGACACACGTACTACAGTGTTTGCAGTGGCTTGAATGATAGTGCCCCTCATAGGCTCATATATTTGAATGCTTACTCACTAGGGAATGGGCGTTTGGAAAGGATTAAGAGGTGTGGCCTTATTGGAAGAGGAGTGTCACTGAGAGTGGGCTTTGAGGTTTCAAAACCCCACACCAGGTCTACTGTCTAGGATCATGATATAAAGCACCCATCAAGTCCTTGCACTTGAAAGGCAGGTGCTTTACCCACTGAGTCACCAGTCCAGCTCCCACTTTGGTTTTGGAACAGTGTCAGTGAAACGCGGTCTCTCCTTGGCTGGGAACTCACCAAGCAGGCCAAGCTGGCTAGGTTCTGGAACTCAAGCTCAGGTCCACGTGCTGCGGAGGCAAGCGTGTTACCAACTGAACCATCCTCTCAGCCTCCCCGAGTGGACTCTTCTCGATTCTGACATTTGAAAACTTAGTTAAAAACCAATATTTGAGCAAGAAGAAGAGTCATATGCACAGAGCCAGTGATTTCGTTCAGCCGATGAAGGACCTTGCCACCAGACCTGAGGGCATGAGTTCAAGCCCCAGAAAATCCAACTCCATCAAGTTGTCCGCTGACCACCATATGCAGGCAGTGACGTGCTTGGATGACACACACCATAAACAAACAAACATAAAAACAACAAGAGTAGTGTAACTCTCTCTCAAGATGGCATTCCAAAACTAATTACTGGATAGAGAATTTTGTTGCTCTAGAAGTCTCATTCATTTGCTATCTAATGATGTTTTTGGGCTATGTAAATTCTGTTTTCCAACGTACCATTTCAGTTGAGTTTAGCATTTTAAGAGAGTTTCCTGATGGTTATGATTTGGTTGTCCAAGTCCAAGTTTATTTTCTCTTGCTGTAATGAAGGCCATGACCAAGAACGACTTGGGAAAAGGGCTTTATTCCATCTTACAAGTCATGATCACAGTCCATTATTGAAGAAAGCCAAGGCATGAGGAACTCAAGTAGGGAAGGAACCTGGAGGTGGTGGTGGTGGTGGTGGGGCAGGAACTAAAGAAGAAACTACTGAGGAACATTGTTTACTGGTTTGCTCCTCATGCCCAGCTCTGTTTGCTGTCTGGTCAGGACCACTAGACCAGAGGTAGTACTACCCGTCCTGGGATGGGCCATTCCACATCAACTGTTGATCAAGAAAATACCCCCACAGAGTTGCCTATAGGCCAGTTTGATGGGGCTGTTTTCTCAGCTGAATTTCCATCTTCTCAGATGACCTAGGTTTGTGTCAAATTGACAAAACAAACAAACAAAGAAACAAAATAATACAAACTAAGCAGCATGTGGTTTCTTAGTTGTTTTTCCTGTTGCTACTATAAAATAACCTGGCAAAAGCAACTTAAGGACAGTTTATGTTTGTTTACAGTTCATAGGTACAGGTCACAGAGTGGGGCAGTCATGGCAGCGGAGCTTGAGGGGGTGGCACCTGGTCACATGGCACCTATAGTCAAGAAGCAGAGAATGGGGGGGGGGGGTGCTCATGCTCAGCTGGCTTTTCCTTTTGATATAGTCTAGGACCCAAGAACACCAGATGGCACACCCTTCTTTCAGGGTAGGTCTTATTACAGCACTGTAACCAGGATGCATGTCAGAGGTTAACCTCACTTAAAGTATTCTGCACAGAAGTGTCTGTATATGTATCTTCTAGGTGGATCGCGATTCCGTCCCGTTGACGATCAACAGTAACAATCACATATGGGCGGTAAGAGACATATCTTAGTGGCTTAGTTGGGTTTCCAATTGCTGTGATGAAGCACCATGACCAAAGCAACTTAGGGAGAAAATGATTTACTCAGCTTGTACTTCCATATTGCTGTCGATATTGAAGTCAGGATAGACACCCCAACAGAGCAGGAACCTGGAGGCAGGAGCTGATGCAGAGGCCATTGAGGGGTGCTGCTTTACTGGCTTGTTCTCCATGGTGTTTCCAACCTGCTTTTTATAGAACCCGGGACCACCAGCTCAGGGATGGCACCACCCACAATGATGTGGGCCCTCCCCCATCATCACTAATTATGCCTTTGAAGTTTGCCTACAGCCTGATCTTATAGACATAGTTTCTTCTTCCTCTTGATGCTTGCTTGTGTCAAGTTGACATAAAACTATACAGCACACTCAGCTTTTTAATCTGGTCATGTGATCTTTTTCTGAAAGCACAGTTTCATGTTCATTTGCACTCTTTTAGAGTTTTCTCCTCTCCTTATGTGTGGTCATTTTCCAGCTTAAGGCTAGTTGTCATAAACATCCTATACATGAAGTAGAGACTGAACTATTTCAGTGTTTCACTTAATTATCTCCAATGTAATTTAACAAGCATTTTTTTTTTTTTACAAGTATTGGAGAGAAAAAAGTGGGTTGATACCTATTCTGTGATCTTAATCAACCACTGCTCAGTGGGACGGCTGGGATGTACATAGTTACAGTGCATCTATAGCAGGAAGTGGTAAGCATTTGAACCAAATATTAAGAAGAACGGATGTCAATCCAACTTGAGACTATACTTGGGTGATAGAGGGCCATGCGAAATCTTCTTTAAGGTTTTCCTAACAAGATGACTTATGAATGCTCATCTAAAGAAAATGTCTGTCAAACTTATTTCTTTTACCATTTAGTTTTCATCTGCATTCTCTCAAGACTAAATATGATTTTAGCTTATAAAATTCTGAAAACTACACATCGAAGATATTTTTTAATTTTTTTTTTTTTTTTGTAAATTGCTGAGATGTAGAACTAGTGATGACCAACCGTGATCACCTAGGAGTGTAATGGTTGGTAACAGATTAAGTTTTTATCATTTTGAGCCATATTGTAATCCAGGAGAATTATAGCAAACCTGGGATGGTAATGTCTTATATTTTCCTCATTCTCCTTTTGTTTTCATATCATTTAGATAAAACATAACCAATACATCATGTGATCTAAGTGGTTCACAAAGAGCTTCTGTCATGATGTCCTCTTAGGAGTTATCTAAGCAAGGATGAATATGGTGAATTCTAGAAAAGTGATTATGCTATTTAAGCAAGAAGAAAATACCAAGACGGTTGTTGGAAGGTGGTCATGGTAGCGCTCTGTGGGATCCCTCACTGTGACTCACGGAAGTGGATAGAAGTGGCGGGAATGAACTGGCTACATGGACGCTTCTTCCTTTGTGCCTTTCAAACTCAAGACAAATGGGTATTAAGTGTGTGCTTCTTAAAAACAGCGGCAAGACTATGGCCACAGGAGGTCCTCTGCATAGTTTTCTGTGTCTTGAATTCATCTTGCCTGCAGCTTGCCAGAGAGCAGGGTAGAAAGCAGAGCCATCTGGATGGATGAATAAGCAAGTGAAAGAAGATTGTAGAGAAAGCTGCCACTCACACATTGGTGAAGAGTGAGAGAAACACTGTGTGTAGGAAACGGTAGGTTATTTAGTATTCAGACAACTCCTCCAGGTGCATAGGTACAAGTGTTTTTTAGTTTACAAATAAGTGAATAAGAGGTAAGGCTAGTGAGCATAAAATATATGAAGAAGGATTGATACTGGAAAACCTGTGGTAACTATTGCCAAATGACCTGAGTGCTGCTGACACCTAGATATATGGAATTCATTCCATCTCATAGTCTTTATTAGGAACATAAATACCCAGGACACACATGTACATTGTATACAATAGCTTCTCTACATAATTCATGCTCACATGTATTATTCATATTCCAACTGAAAATATTTTTGTATGGATGGTTTACATTATGACATGTGTGAGAAATCTTAAAAAATGTTTTCAAGTAGGATTTATTCTCATATTCTTCTGTCTGTCCTCTTTCTAAATGTAGTAAAAAAAAAATACAAAGAATTAAATATATACTTGATTTGTAGAACAAAAACCAGACAAATTTGAGCCTTTTGTCATGTGGTTTACATTTATTTTATTCTTTTTACGCATCTACTATGTGTGTGTGTATGTGTGTGTGCCTTTGTGAGTGTGAATGTGTGTGTGTGTGGGGGGGGAACCCGTGCCAAAATTCTGCCATGTGAGAAATCTTGTGCTTAGGCTGTATGCTGTGACCTTTGAGTTGCTGACCTTTACCTCACCATGAGGTCTTGTGTTCTAGGCCATCCTTGGACTATTTACCTTTGAAAGAAGTAGAGAAGTCTCAACTTGGAACCACCCAGAGGATCTAGGAAGTTCTTACAAGGAACTACTCAGAGAACCAGGAAGTTCTACAGGAAGGGATTTAGGCTATTGTATTCTTGCCCAGGGGCTAGGGTGAGTGAGATAAGAAAAGATCCTATTGACCTTGCCCTATATATGTTCCTGCTAGTCGGCAATAAAGTGAATCTTGATCAGAAATGTCCTGACTTGATTCGTTATTTCTCACGTCTCTGTATCCTGCTTTCAATCCCCAATTCCTCTTTCAGGTGAACCCTGATTCGATTTTTCCCGCGGTCTGGGACCTGACGTGTGTGTGTGTGTGTGTGTGTGTGTGTGTGTGTGTGTGTGTGTGTGTGTGTGTGTAGAGGCCAGAAGAGGGTGTCAGATCCTTCCGAGCCAGAGTGTTATAGGCAGTTGTGAGCCTGTGACTCCCACTAGTCCTCCAAAGGAACTGCAAGTTCTGTTGAGTCCCTTGTCACATGGTTTAAAAACTGTTATCAGTTTTAAGTTCTCAACTGCAGTTCCATTGGTATACATATATGTACAGGAACATAAACACAACTATGCACTAAGCCTAAAGATGAGATGTCAGTAGGCCCATATAAAAACTACTTGAGGCAGAATTATCACTCTCAAGATGGTGTTGCATCTGTGGGGTGATACTGTGTTGTGCTTGTGTGAGAGTCAGTCACCTCTAGGACGTCTTTACTTGGGTGGGGATGTCTACGGAAAGAGGCTCCTTGAATTTTAACTACTCAGAGTTGGGCTGCTTGGCCTGAGTATGGAAAGGGGGTTGTGTCGCAGGTGAAGTTACAGCATTAGGGCTACTTCCAGATGTACCTTTTCGGGTGTGGGGTTAAAAAGCCAACGGTTGGGAAATAGCCCTTTTGGCTACACACTTTAACAGATGTGGTGCGCTGACTCCATTTCTGAGGGATTTTCCCTCTGAAGTGTCTGCCTGTCCCTCAGGATGTTTGTTCCCAGCCAAGCATATGGTCAGGATTTGAAATCAGCAAAAGAACTTTCCTGTACACCTAGTGTTGATGCCTAGTGTGTTGCCATTTAGTTACCTCTGACTCTAGACACACACTGGAAAGTCAGTTCCTTCCTGCCTTCCAGTCTATTCTTGTTCCTTTGACAGTTTTCGCATGCATATCAGCTGTCCTCAAACAGGCTGGGCTGGCTTCGCATATCTAAGAATGAACTCATACCTTTGATGCTCCTGCCTCAGTGTCCTGAATGCTGAGCTTACAGATAAGCACCACCACTCCTAGTTTATACCCAGGAGTAAGCCCAGGGCTTCGTGCATGCTAGGCAAGAACTCCACCAACTGGCCTGCATGCCCAGGTCCTGAAAGTTCCTTTTGTCAGTAGCCATATGTTCAGCTTGAACGCACTTTACACCTTCTCTTCTAGGGTTATTTTAGAAAAGCATTTCCTGTTTGCTAACATTGTCTTAGCAGGCCAAAGGGTATACTCTGCCAAGGATTCAGATATTCTTTAGGACTTTTTCCCCAGTGCTGTTTCCTCCTGCTGACCTGATGAACTCTACTCACCGGATTTATTTTCCTGGAGAATTCACTGGATGCTTGAGTTGAAAAGATTATCCACATGGAGGTCTTTATCTTGTTCTGGAGAGGTGAGTTCTTTGTTTAGTGGAAACAGTGTCCAGAGTGGACACATTGCCAAGGTTCTGCCTCTGCAGTTGGGTGTAGATGATGGAGGGTAGCAGGAGGGGCCAAAGTGCGAGTGCATCGGCTCAGTAGGATGGCCGTATTTGGAGTTAACAGGATGGAGCTGAGGAGAGGGCACTAAGTTTTCATTTCTAGGGCAAGTTTCCATCTCCTAAGTGTCCAGCTTTGATGAGAGATCTTCCTAATAAGTTCCCTTCTTTTAATTTTCATAAAAATTACATTTATTTGAGCTGGAGAGATGGCTCTGTTGATTCATAAGCTTCTTTCACCTTCAAACACTGACTTACTGTTGCATCTGCTACTTGAGGACTGATTTCCCCTTTATATGTGATGACTCAGTGGTTAAGAAGACAGGCTGCTCTTTCAGAGGACCTGAGTTTGGTTTCCAGGACCCACATGGTGACTCATAACCACCTGTGACTCCAATTCCAAGGGATCTGATTCCTTCTTTTGTCCTCTTCAGGCACCAGACATACATGGTGCGCACACATACATGTAGGCAAATGTATAACAATATACACATAAAATAAAAGTATGTATCTTTTAAACATTTAAAAAATTATACTATTTCTCTCTTTCTGTGTTGTGGTGTGTGTGTGCATGTGTGTGTGTGTTCATGTGTGTGTGTGTGTGTGTATGTGTAGATGTGCATGGGTGCTAGTGCCATATGCACAAAAAACAATTTTCAACAATCTGTTCTAGTCTGTTCTTTCTACCTACTATGTGAGTCTCAGGGGCTTTTAGGTCAACACGGAGCACAAATGCTCCAAGACGCTGAGATATCTCACCAGCCCTGTGCTCTTCCTTCTGATAATAAAATATGAAAAGCCCTTTAAGTTCATCACACGTTAAGGCAAAACCAATCCTTATATAACAAAAGCAACAGTAAGTCAGAGTTGGCCTTTGAAAGAAGCTTGCGCGTTGTCTGGGGACTTGGTGTTCCGAGGTTTATTCCTGACTGTTTAGTTGGAACCATTTCGTGGGTCCTGTGACTTTTCACAGCAACCCTGTGCCATTATCCTCCGCTAGTCATCTAATTGAATTATGCTGTCTAGCTCTCATGGAAGGCACCATCTCTCTCCTTGCCTGCTGTAAGATCACAGTTGACTCAGGGATGGCTATTTGTGTTCAGATGCTGAGAGTTTGAGAAGGAGGCTAAAGCTGGAGCAGCAACTTGTCTTGGGGATCGTGCTGGCTTCTCAGTTCCTTTCCGGAGATTACCCACCATGCCCCCACGGTTCCGTGTTAGGGGGCCCAGGATGAAGAAGGTTGGTCTGGATTCCTGCTGTTCGTTTCCTCAACTGGCTTGCTTCAGTACTCTGCCTTCCTCTCCTGACTGAAGCCATGGAAGGTCAGGGGTTTCCAGACACAGACTTTCAGGGACGGCAGTATCAGTAACTACTTTTTAAAGTATTTTGCTGTCTCCATTCATATGAATTGAATGAGTCCCAAACTCCAATATTTAACAAAAATTTTTGGAAAGAGACTCTATGCCGCTTTGGTTTTCTTCTTTTTAATTTTAAATTGCCCCAACTTTCAGTTAAATTAGATCTTCCCTCCGCCCATGCTCCTTCCAAAGCCAACTGCTTGCCAAGGTCATCAGGACTGATACAGAGCTTCCTACAGGCTGAGGTTGTCCTCGTTTATTTCATTCATGTATGAACAGCATGCCTTTCTATGCTGGGAAACGTTGTGTAAAGACATGATCTTATAGTGAGGAACATGGGCTTTGCCCTCATGCAGCGGATGGTCCAGGAGCCAGTACGGTGTTTATTAATTCTGGTGGGATGTTTAAAACGGTATCTTCCTGTTGAAAATGAAGCAGCAGAGCAGCCCGTAGAGGAGCTTCATACGGTCAGCACAGAGGAAGTGAAACAAGGCTGCCGACAGGGGGCAGTGTCCAAGGCACACACGTCCAGGGGCTGTAGCTTGAAAACAAAGGGAGACAGGAAGATGCTAATTGAGCTGTAGTGATGTGGGTGTGAAAATATATAACTTAGCTGTTTATTTCTCTACTAGTGCCTGCCTAGTTACAGCAATCGGGAAACCAGGGTTCTCTGTGTGGATTGAAAACTTCTGAGAAATGAGGAGATACGGAGACAAGAGAGAGAAGGTAAAGTATGAAAGAAAGCCTTATGGGTCTTCAGGTTATGCAGGGAAGCTTCTTGTGGCTGTCATTTTAATCTTTAGGCTGGCGTTTTCACTTAGGAGTGTATGTTTATTTTGGAGTGAACAGGATGGAGCTACTAGACACTCATGTGTGTGTTTGTGTGTGTGTGTGTGTGTGTGTGTGTGTATGACTGTGTTTGTATCTGTGTGTATGTGTGTCTCTTTGTGTGTGTGTCTGTGTGTGTGTGTGAGACTGTGTCTGTTAGTGTCTCTGTGCGTGTGACTGTGTTTGTATCAATGTGTGTCTTTGTGTCTGTAAGTGTGGGTGAATGAACACATTATTTGCTGCTAAAGTATTGAAAAAAAGCCGGGCGTGGTGGTGCACGCCTTTAATCCCAGCACTCGGGAGGCAGAGGCAGGCGGATCGCTGTGAGTTCAAGGCCAGCCTGGTCTACAAAGTGAGTCCAGGATGGCCAAGGCTACACAGAGGAACCCTGTCTCGAAAAACAAAAAACAAACAAACAAACAAACAAAAAAAAAGTATTGAAAAAAAGTACAGAATTTTCCAGGTTAGCAGTTTATTAGAGTTGTGAGCTTTTGTTTTGTTTTGTTTCAAAAAGCCTTTTTTTTTTTTTTCCTTCTAATTTTAGAATGAATTTCACGGATAAAATTTGGGAAGTTCTGACGTGTAGATTCGTTGAAGGGGATTCACTTGATCTGAAAGTGCAGTCCTCTTAGGCTGCATCTAACTTAAGGGCTTATGGACTTCAGGGGAACAGTCTCTTTAACCTCAGGGGAAAGGGAATGGTAGCGGTCACAGAACAACACAGTTATGTTCCTGTCTCATTACTCACACCTTGATCCATGCTTTTAGCCTCAGTGCATCTGCAGTTGGAGGTGGGGGTGAGCTCTTTAAATGTGCCAGGAGTGGGTGCCTTTCCAAGCCTGGTGAAAGCCAGCTGGCTCAATGATGCGTTAATGCCCCTCTCTCCTGCTCAGCACAGTGCTGGCCTGGGTCATGTCCACATTCCTACCTCTGGCTCTCCTGAAGTCAGAACTTGCTTGTTCCTTTTGGCATGATTTCAGATCATGAGCACATTTTATGATATGTCCATCTGCTATCTAAATAAGAGCAGTATCGGGGGGGGGGGTTGGGTGGGGGTGCGGAATGTGGCTGAGAGTTCACTTAAGATCCTTTGCAGGCTCCTGCTTGCGCCTTCCATATTGGCAGCCGCAAATGACTTCCATTAAGATTCTCTTCAGCTCTGTAGAATGATCTGGCCGTACAGTCCACCTGGGAGTGTTGAGAACTTCTCTGAGTTGCATGTGCAGTTTAGGTAAGCCGAGCTGCCTTGTCAGGGGAACAAGCTAACAAATCTTAGCTGACTAGTTTGTGGTGTACCATTAGGAATGCTAGATAAGGCCAGTCCGTGGAGCTCCTATCATACATGCTTAGATTGAAAATAAGCTGGTCTCTCAGCAGTTTAGAGGGCTTGGACAGGACCCTTTGAACACCGTGAGAAAGGATAATGCTATGTGGAGATACTCAAAGGGTGTCCTTATATCCTCCAACTTGCTAATATAAAAAATATGAGGGGTCCTTAAGCCTAGGGGGTAAAATATAACTGTGAAATAAGCCATGGCTTTTAGCAGCCTATGGTTTTTCTGCACCTCCCAGCTGTAGTTACTCAAGTAACGAATCATAACTGTTTTGATTGAACATGTTAACGTATCCTTAGTAAACCATTATGGAATCTGTGAGATTCCTATTCTGCAATCATTATCAATGTTAAGAAAGAAGAAAAAGTGATTAGCTGGTAGCATGGACGGACATTTAATTAATGCCTATAAAAAGGCAAAGCTTTGAGGGCATAATATGTTATTAACTTTCAGAGGGCAAGCCTCCAAAGAACAGCATGCTAGTTGCAAACTGCTTGTAGAAAGTTTTTCAGGGACTGGACTGGTCATGTCTCTGCATATCCCACACAAAAGCAGTGTCTTTTCACCTGAACTTCTGGGGAACACAGAATAACGTGTCATAAGTAATCATATGCTTAAATTAAGAATGAAAGGATGACAGCCAAGTGGCTTTGCCCTTTTCCAATGACTATAGTATAGCCAGTTAATTGTAAATTGAAAATTGTGTGACTTTTCCAGTGTTACATTATGAATGATGTTGAGATGTGGCCTTACCTCCTAATGCTTGGCTATAACTACTCCCTGTCAGCAAGCGAGCACAGCTTTGAGTTGCCAAGGAAGCACAACCATAACTATAGTGCAAAGCTTCTTTGGATGAAGGTTTCTATGAATCCTGACATTTTTGAGTGATGACCAGTGCCTCCATCCACATCAGAAAGATGATTTGGCTTTACGTCTGGGACTGGGACTTGGCAACCAAGCACATGATTGCACTTTCTATGCTTTGTTTCACAGTAGAAAAAGGTGGATAGGTAACTTGTGAATTTGGTTTGATACTCTATATTTCCTCTTCCAAGGCAGGTCTAGTCATGGGAGAATAACTGTAGTTAAAATTTAGGTAGCATGGGCTGGAGAGATGGCTCCAAGTTTAAGAACACTGGCTGCTCTTTCAGAAACCCTGAATTCAATTTCCAGCAGCCCCATGATGGCTCACAACCATCTATAATGTTGCCCTCTTCTGTCATGCAGGCATACACGCAAACAGAGCACATATGAATAAATACATCTTTAAAAAACCATAAAAAAATAAATGGTAGCTGGGGGCACTGTGGCACATGCCTGTAATCCCAGCACTCACAGAAGCAGAGGCAGGTGGATTGCTATGAGTTCGAGGCCAGCCTGGTCTATAAAATGCATCCAGGACAGCCAAGGCTACACAGAGAAACCCCGTTCCAAAAAACAAACAAGCAAACAAACAAACAAACAGGAAAGTGGTGTCTTCTCCAATGGACAATAAATAATTGGATAGTCCAAGGGCTGCTCATTTTTATGTTTTAACTCTTTTTGACAATTTGAACACCTTCAGGTAGACAAGAAAATTTCTCTCTCCCACAGTTTCAACCATTTGGACATGATTTCGCATTCTCAGCAACACAATAACAGGGACATAATGAGACCTCATGCTTAACGTGAACTGTATCCGCTCCTTGCCCTTATCATTACCCATTTTATACTGAAGTATATGATATGAAATAGTGCAACCTCAGGATATTGGAGTGGGTTATCAAGGGATGCTGTGGATTTCGTCAAGTGCTTATATAGCTTTTTACCCAGATGACTTAGTTATTTGAATTTCTAGAGGAATTTTCTTATGCTGTAATGGTAATGTTATACAGAAAGCATTTCTTTGGAAACAAGGAAAATTAAGGAAAGTAGCTAACTATTCTTTTCATCGCTTAGCAATGTTCCTGATCTCCCAGCCTGCACGTACTCGCCCCACCCTCTCATCATGTCTGCTTCTGGAGTGTGTTAAACAAACGTGCTGTTCTTATTGCTGAAGTCCCTGCTGATAGCTGGTGTCAGGCCCTGACACACACCAGAACATTCTGTCAAATATTAAAATGTATTTTTAGAAGAGTGTTTCCAAGAGGCAAGAGAAGAGAGTTTAAAATGTGTAGATTTTTCTTAGTTGAAGAGTGCAATTGATTATACAGAAATTAGAAAAAACAAAACATATAAATGAGAAATACCTCACTGCTAAGAAATAGGTCTCAGGCTTCAGGCATTAGATGTTTTAAAGGCAGAATTGCCTGAAGTGTATGGGCAATCTCCCTGCTGGCAGAAAATTTGAGTGTTTAATAGTATGCACTTCTACTTTACTTACCAGGAAAGTGGGCCAGAGGGGAGGACATCCTATTGGGACTTTAAGTGAGAGAAGCATGGGAGAATGGGGAAATAGAAGGATCCAGAGGGTCCTGGAAACCTACAAGAAGAACATTATGACGGGCGGATCTGGGTCCTGGGGTCCTGCTCAAACTATGGCACCAGCCAAGGAAAATATAGGCAGTAAACTTCGAACCCCTACCCAGACCTAACTGATGGACAGGACATTCTTCACCATTCAGTGGAGAGTGAGGTCTGACTTTCTTACAAACTCTGGTGCCCCATTTTTAACCACGTCCCCTTGAGGACATAGATGTCCTCTGGGAGATGCTACTGAGTGGGGCATCGGGACAGATGCTGGGACTTTCAGCCAGACTCTGGGTGGAGCGCTGAAAGTGGTATGGAGGAGGGTGGGTTGGAATGGGAGGACCCAGAGTACAAATTTTTAAAGTATATTTTTAATGGCTCTGGATTTCCTTAGTGTCTGATGTTATGTCCCTATTTATCTCTAGTTTTATTAATTTGGATTTCCTCTCTTCATTTTTAAAAATTTTTTTTTATTATTAATTTATTCTTGTTACATCTCAATGGTTATCCCATCCCTTGTGTCCTCCCATTCTTCCCTTCCTCCCCTTTTCCCCTTATTCCCCTCCCCTATGACTGTTCCTGAGGGGGGTTACCTCCCCCTGTATATGCTCATAGGGTATCAGTCTCTTCTCGGTAACCTGCTGTCCTTCCACCAGGTCTCCCCCTCCAGGGGACATGGTCAAATGTGAGGCACCAGAAGAGTACGTGAGAAAGTCATATCCCACTCTCCACTCAACTGTGGAGAATGTTCTGACCATTGGCTAGATCTGGGTAGGGGTTTAAAGTTTACCGCCTGTATTGTCCTTGGCTGGTGCCTTAGTTTGAGCGGGACCCCTGATCCCAAATCTGCCTATCATGATGTTCTACTTGTAGGTTTCTAGGACCCTCTGGATCCTTCTACTTTGCCATTCTCCCATGCTTCTCTCATCTAGAGTCCCAATAGGATGTCCTCCCCTCTGTCCCAGTTTCCTGGTAAGTGAAGGCTTTCATGAGACATGCCCCTGGGCTAGTATGCAGATATAAGTGAGTATATACCATTTAAGTCTTTCTGCTTCTGGGTTAACTCACTCATTATGATAATTTCTAGCTCAATCCATTTATCCACAAATTTTGGGAATTCCCTGTTTTTAATAGCTGAGTAGTATTCCATAGTGTATATGTACCACAGTTTCTTTATCCAGTCTTCCACTGAGGGACACTTAGGCTGTTTCCATGATCTGGCTATTATGAATAAGGCTGCTATGAACATGGTTGAGCAAATTTTCTTATTGTGTGCTGGAGCATCTTCTGGGTATATTCCAAGGAGTGGAATAGCTGGGTCTTGCAGAAGACATATTCCCAGTTTTCTGAGATAGCACCAGATAGATTTCCAAAGTGGCTATACTAGTTTGCATTCCCACCAACAATGAAGGAGTGTTCCTCTCTCCCCACATCCTCGCCAGCATGTGGTGTCGTTTGAATTTTTGATCTTAGCCATTCTGATGGGTGTAAGATGGAATCTCAGAGTTGTTTTGATTTGCATTTCCCTGATGACTAAGGAGGTTGAGCATTTCTTTAAGTGTTTCTCAGCCATTTGATATTCCTCTGTTGAGAATTCTCTGTTTAGTTCCAAGCCCCATTTCTCAATTGGGTTATTTGGTTTGGTGGTGTTTAGCTTCTTGAGTTCTTTATATATTTTGGATATTAGACCTTTGTCAGATGTAGGGTTGGTGAAGATCTTTTCCCAGTCTGTAGGCTGTCGCTTTGTTCTCTTGACAGTGTCCCCTGCCTTACAGAAGCTTCTCAGCCTCATGAGGTCCCATTTATTAATTGTTGACATTAAGGCCTGGGCTGTTGGTGTTCTGTTCAGGAAGTTGTCTCCTGTGCCAATATGTTCCAGGCTCTTCCCCACTTTTTCCTCTAAGTGACTTAGTGTCTCTGGTTTTATGTTGAGGTCTTTAATCCACTTGGATTTGAGTTTTGTGCAAGGTGACAAATATGGGTCCAGTCGTATTTTTTTACACATAGACCTCCAGTTAGACCAGCACCATTTGTTGAAGATGCTATCCTTTTTCCATTGAATGAATTTGGCTTCATTGTCGAAAATCAAGTGACCATATGTGTGTAGATTCATATCTGGGTCTTCGATTCGATTCCACTGATCAACCAGCCTGTTGCTGTACCAGTACCAAGCTGTTTTAATTACTATTGCTTTATAGTACAGTTTGAGATCAGGTATGGAGATTCCTCCAGAGCACCTTTTATTGTACAAGATTGTTTTAGCTATTCTGTTTTTTTTGTTTTTTCACATGAAGTTCAGAATTGAACTTTCAATGTCTTTAAAAAATTGTGTAGGTATTTTGATAGGGATTGCATTGAATCTGTAGATTGCTTTTGGTAGGATGGCCATTTTTACTATGTTAATTCTCCCGATCCATGAGCAAGGAAGATCATTCCATCTTCACAGGTCATCTTCAATCTCTTTTTTCAGAGTCTTGAAATTTTTCTCAAACAAGTCCTTCACTTGCTTAGTTAGAGTGACTCTTAGATATTTTATATTGCTTGTAGCTAATGTGAAGGGTGTGGCTTTCCTAATTTCTTCCTCTGCAAGCTTGTCATTTGTGTATAGGAAGGCTACAGACTTTTTTGAGTTAATTTTGTATCCAGTAAATTTGCTGAAGGTGTTTATCAGTTGTAGGAGATCTCTGGTGGAATTTTGAGGGTCACTTATGTACACTATCATATCATCTGCAAATAGGGATAATTTGACTTCCTCCTTTCCCATTTGGATACCTTTGATCTCTTTTTCTTGTCTTATTGCTCTGGCTAGAACTTCGAGTACTATATTGAAGAGATATGGAGAGAGTGGGCAGCCTTGCCTTGTTCCCGATTTTAGAGGAATTTCCTTGAGTATCTCACCATTTACTTTGATTTTGGCTATTGGCTTGCTGTATATAGCCTTTATTATGTTGAGGAAAGTGCCTTGTATCCCCGATCTCTCTAAAACTTTAAACATGAATGGGTGTTGGATTTTATCAAATGCTTTCTCTGCATCTAAAGAGATGATCATGTGGTTTTTTATTTTCAGTTTGTTTATATGGTGTAATACATTGATGGATTTCCGTATATTAAACCATCCCTGCATTCCTGGAATGAAGCCTACTTGGTCATGATGAATGATATCTTTGATGTGTTCTTGTATTCGTTTTGCAAGTATTTTATTTAGTATTTTTGCATCTATGTTCATAAGAGAAATTGGTCTGAAATTCTCTTTCTTTGTTGAGTCTTTGTGAGGTTTAGGTATCAATGTGACTATGGCCTCATAGAATGAATTTGGTAATATTCCATCCATTTCTATCTTTTGGAGTAGCTTGAAGAGTATCAGTATTAGCTCACCCTCGAAGGTCTAGTAGAATCCTGCACTGAAACCATCTGGCCCTGGGCTTTTTTTGGTTGGGAGACTATCAATGATTGCTTCTATTTCTGTAGGGGAAATGGGACTATTTAGCTTGTTTATCTGTTCTTTACTCAACTTTGGCAAATGAAATTGATCAAGAGAATCATCCATTTCCCTTAGATTTTCAAATTTTGTGGCATGTATGCCTTCAAAGTAGGATCTTATGATTCTTTGTATTTCTTCAGTGTCTGTTGTTATGTCTCCCTTTTCGTTTCTGATTTTGTTGATTTCAGTACTGTCTCTCTGCCTTTTAGTTAGTTTGGCTAATGGTCTGTCTATCTTGTTGATTTTCTCAAAGAACCAGCTCTTGGTTTTGTTGATTCTTTGGACTGTTTTCTTAGTTTCTAATTTGTTAATTTCACCCCTGAGTTTGATTATTTCCAGGCGTCTACTCCTTTTGGGTGTTTCTGCTTCTTTTTTTCCTAGGGCTTCCAGTTGTGTCGTTAAGATGCGTATGTGCAATGTTTCCAATGTCTTTTTAAAGGCACTTAGTGCTATGAATTTTCCTCTTAGCACTGCTTTCAATGTATCCCACAAATTTGGGTATGTTGTTCCTTCATTTTCATTGAATTTCAGAAACTCCTTGATTTCTTTATTTCTTCCCTGACCCAGGTGTCATTTAGCAGAGAGTTGTTTAGTTTCCACGTACGTGTAGGCTTTTTGTTATTTCTATTTTTGTTGAATTGCAGCCTAAGAGCATGGTGATCTGATAGGATACAAAGTATTATTTCAATCCTCTTGTATCTGTTGAGGCTTGCTTTGTGACCTACGATGTGATCAATTTTGGAGAAGGTTCCATGGGGTGCAGAGAAAAAGGTATATTCTTTCTTGTTTGGGTGAAAGGTTCTATAGATATCTGTTAGATCCATTTGACCCATGGCATTGGTTAATGATGTTGTTTCTCGGTTTAGTTTCTGTTTCAATGACTTATCCTTCAGTGAGAGTGGGGTGTTGAAGTCCCCCACTATTATTGTGTGGGGATCGATGTGTGGTTTAAGCTTTTTTAGCAGATCTTTTACAAATGTGGGTGCCCTTGTATTGGGAGCATAGATGTTCAGAGTTGTGATGTCATCTTGGTTGACTTTACCTTTGATGAGTATGAAGTGTCCTTCTTGATCCCTTTTGATTAATTTTGGTTGAAAGTCTATTTTGTTTGATACTAAAATGGCGACGCCTGCTTGCTTCTTGTGACCATTTGCTTGGAATATTTTTTTCCAACCTTTTACCCTGAGGTAATGCCTATCAATATGGGTGAGATGTGTTTCTTGAATGCAGAAGAATGTTGGATCTTGTTTATGCACCCATTCAGTTAGTCTGTGTCTTTTTATTGGAGAATTGAGACCATTGATGTTGAGAGATATTAATGACCAGTGATTGTTCAGAGTCTTAATTATGATGTTGGTTCCAGCCGAGCGTTTGTGTAGTTGTGTTTTTGCCATGGGATAGTTATCTATTTCCTGAGTAGTTTTGGTTGTAGCTTGACCCTTTGGGATGGAGTTTTCCTTCTAGCTCTACTGTAAAGCTGGATTTGTGGATAGGTACTGTTTAAATTTGTTTTTGTCATGGAATATTTTGCTTTCTCCATCAATGGTTATTGATAGTTTTGCTGGGTAAAGTAGTCTGATCTGGCATCTGTGGTCTCTTAGGGTTTGGAGGATCTCTGTCCAGGTCCTTCTGGCTTTTATGGTCTCTGCTGAGAAGTTGGGTGTAATTCTGATAGGTTTGCCATTAAATGTTATTTGGCCCTTTTCCCTTGCAGCTTTTAATATTTTTTTCTTTGTTCTGTATGTTTTGTGTTTTTATTATTATGTGATGGGAAGTTTTTCTTTTCTGGTCAATTCTATTTGGTGTTCTGTAGGCCTCTTGTATGTTTATAGGCATCTCTTTCTTTAGATTGGGGAAATTTTCTTCTATGATTTTATTGAGAATAGTTTCTGGGCCTTGGAGACTGATATCTTCTCTTTCTTCAATGCCTATTATCCTCAGATTTCTTCTTTTCATGGTGTCCTTAATTTCTTGGATGTTTTGTGTCAGGAGTTTTACAGATTTCGCATTTTCCTTAATGGTTGCTTCAAGATCTGTGATTGTATCTTCTAGACCTGAGATTCGTTCTTCCATTTCTTGGAGTCTGTTAGAAAAGCTCACCACTGTGTTGCTCGCCTTCTTCTCTGAGGTCTCACATTCTCATTTTTCCTCTGTCTGTGTGTTTATCATTGAATCCATTTTCGTCTTCAGATCTTGAACTGATTTTTTGATTTCTTTCATCTGGTTGTTTGCATTTTCATGAAATTTTTCCAGTTCCACTCTATGTGCTTCTTTTATGTCTCTCACCTGTATGGCTGTGTCCTCCTGCATTTGATTGCGAATTTTGTTTGTTTCCTCCATTAATATCCTCATTATTAAGGATTTGAGGCCATTTTCTTGTATTTCCGTTGTATTTGAGTTCTCTGGGTTGTTTTCTTTGGGATAGCTGGAAACTGGAGACGCCATATTGTTTTGGGGGTTTTTACGTATGCTTTTACACTGTCCTTTAGACATCTTCGTGTCTTTGTTTTTGTTGAGTAGCTTCCAGAGTTGAATAGAGGGAGTCTGATGATAGATTCACTTATTTTCTCATGATTTCCGTAGGCTGGAAGCTCTGATACCTCACTGGTGTTGATGGCAGGAGGTTAGCACTGTCGATTTGGTCCCTCACAGCCCGTGATCCTCAGCTCTCCTGTGCTGTGAGTCCTGCAATCGTTCTGGGTCTCTTAATGAGCATTGGGTCAGGCCAAGGTATCCACAGCCTTCTGGGTTCCCTGCCAAGTCCAGCCAGGGACCCTGGGCCCGAACCACGCACCGAGCTCAGCTAGATTCTCAGGGCCTGAACTGTCTGCTGAGCTCAGCTAGGGGTTCTGGGCACAAAATGCACACAGGGTCCAGCCAGAATTTTGGGGGGCTGGGACTGCGCCCCAAGATCAGCTAGGGGCTTTTGGTCCAAAGTGTGTGCTGTGGTCAGTTATTGACTCAGGGCCTGAACTGTCCGCCAAGCTCAGCCAGGAATTCTGGATTCAAACTGCCCACTGTGTCCAACTAGAGTCTTAGAGCCGGGACTGTGCCAAAATCTTCACTAGAGTCTCTGGGCCCAATCTGTCTGCCAAGTACAGTTAGGGTCTCAGGACCCAAACTGCACGCCTAGCTCCACCCGAGTCTCTGGGGCGGACTTGTGCACCGAGCTCAGCCAGGGACTCTGGACTCACACTGCACGCTGAATTCAGCCCGGGACTCCGGGCCTATACTGCGTGGATAGTCCAGCCAGAGTCTTAGAGCCGTCAAGCCTGTGCACACAGCTCAACTAGAGTCTCTGGGCCCAATCTGCCTGGCCAGTCCAGCCTCTGGGCTGAATCTGCGTTCTGACCTCAACCTGTGTTAGCACCCGAGAACTGCCCGCTGAGCTGTGCTAGTGTCTTGGGCAGAACTGCTCGTTGATGTGAGCTAATGCCTCTGGTGGAGCTGAGTGCTCCGCCCAGCCTGCGTCACAGCTGGAGAACTGCGGCTGCGCTGAGCTGTGCCTAGGGTGGAACTGAGCTCTCCACCCAGCCTGTGTCACAGCAGGAGAACTGTGGCTGCCCTGAGCTGGTGCCTAGGGAATTGAGCGCTCTGCCCAGCCTGCGTCACAGCAGGAGAACTGCGGCTGCGCTGAGCTGGTGCCTAGGATGGAATTGAGTGCTCCACCCAGCCTGCGTCACAGCAGGAGAACTGCTTGCTGCGCTGAGATAGCGTCTCCATGGCACTAAGCACTGAGCTGAACCCGGGACTCTGGGGCTAAACTGTCCGCCGAGTCCAGTTTGGGTCACAAGGCACCATGCGACCCAAATCCCATCCAGAGTCCCCTCTCCTGCAGCAACTCCCACCGGCCACTAATCGCCTCCACTGGAAGGCTCAGAGCTGCAAACCTCAGCCACTGCCACTGCTGACGCTGGTGCCGCCGCTGTTGCTGCTGCCTCTGCCGCCGCCGCTTTGATCCGAGAAAATCTGCGCTCCTCCCGTGTGCAGGGGCACACAGGTCCTCTGCACCCTGGTCCCTCTGAACTGTGGAGCACTCTCGCTGCCGTGGTGTAGGGACCTTGGTGTTCGTGGCTCAGAAATCTGTGCAATTCCCTGAATTGTTCACTGGAGCCTCCAAACATGGTCTACACTGCTCGCCACCATCTTGGATCCTCCTCTCTTCATTTTTTAGTTGATTTGGTTTTATCAATTGATAAGGGTTTATCAATCTTGCTGATTTTTTTTCAAAGAACAAACTCTTTATTTCAATGATTCTTTGTATTATTATTTCTATTTTATTGTCATCAGCCCTGGTTTTGATTATTTCTTACTGTTTAGTGTGTTATTACTTGTTTCTGTTCTATAGCTTTCAGGTGTGCCAGTAAGTTACACCTTTAATTTTTTAATGTAGGCACATAATTCTATGATCTTTCCTCTTAGAACTGTGTTCATCCTGTCCCATAAATTGGGGTTCATTGTGTTTTCATTTTAATTAAATTATAAACAGCTTTAACATTTCTTTCTTAGTTTCTGTCCTGACCCATTTTTCACTCACTATTGATTTATTGAGTTTCCATGAATTTGTAAACAATTGTTTCTGTCCTTGTTGACAGCCAGCTTTAATCCACAGTGACCTGATAGGGTATGAGTGTTTATTTCAGTTTTCTCGTATTTGTTGAGACTTCCTTGCATCCAAGTATGTGGTCAGTGAGCTGCTGAGAAGAAGGTATATTCTTTTATGTTTCAGTGAAATGTTCTGTAAATATCTGCAAGTTCCATTTGATTTATGATGTTGGTTAGATTCAGCAGTTCTCTGTTTACGGTTTGTCTGAATGACTTGTCTATTTGTGAGAGTGGAATGTTCAAGTCTCCCGCTGTCAGTGTATGAGAGTCAATATGTGACTTAAACTGTAGTGTTGTTTCTTTTATGAACTTGAATGCCTTTGTGTTTGGTGTATCGATGTTTAGAAATACAATATTATCTTGGTGAATTTTCATTTGATGCATGTGTAGTGGCCTTTTCTATTTCTCCTGATTAGTTTTGGTTTAAAGTCTATTTTGTCAGATATTAAGATGGCTACACTGGCATGCTTTTAAGTTTATTTGCTTGGAATAGCTTTTCCATCCTTTTACCCTGAACTGATGTCTATCCTTAATGGTAAGATGTGTTTATTGGATGCTGAATAACTGTTTTTGAATCCCATCAGTTAGTATATACCTTTTTATTTGGGACCTTAGACCGCTGATTTTGAGAGTTATCAATGAGCAGTGTCTCCTGATTTGTTATTTAGTTGTTAGAGTATGGATTTTTTTTCCTCCTTCTTTGATTTGCTCATCTGGGATTATTTATTCTTTGTATTTTCTTGGGTATGGTTAACTTCTTCAAACTGACCCTTTTGTACCTTCTATGGAAGTGGATATGTAGATATATTTGTTTTTTTCATTGAATGTTTTTCTTTTTCCATCTATTATAATTGAAAGTTTTGCTGGGTATAGTAGTCTGGTTTCCTGGTCTCTGTGGTCTCGTAGAGTTTTTAGAACTCCCATCCATATCCCTCTGGCTTTTAGAGTCATCACTGAGAAGTCAGGTGTTATGTTCATAGGTCTGTCTCTATGTTACTTGGTCTTTTTTAATTGAAATGTAACCTCTTTTTTTGTTGCTCTGTGTGTTCAGTGTTTTGATTATTATGTGTTGTGGGTGTTTCTTTTCTGGTTCCATCTATTGATGTTCTGTGTGCTTCTTGTGCCTTGATAAGAATAACATTTTTTTTTTTTAGGATATTTTATGATTTTGTTAAAAATATTTTCTGTGTTTTTGACCTGGGTTTCTTCTTTTTCCTCTATTCCTTTTATTTCTAGATTAGGTCTTTTTATAGTGCCTTGAATTTCTTGGATGTTTTGTGCCTGGATTTTCTTGGTTTTATTAGTTTTCATGTGTTCTCCAACTGAGGTATCTATTTCTTTTATCTTTTCCTCAGTGGCTCATATTCTGTCCTCTATCTCTTATATTGTGCTGGTGAGGCTTACTTCTGAGGTTTTTGTTTGACTTCCTAATTTTTTTATTTCCAGTTTTATCTCAGTTTGGGTTTTCTTTATTGATTCTATTTCTATTTTCATATCTTGAACTTGAATCATAAGCACATGGGTTATAGAGTGTTTGGGGATTCAGTGAAACTGTACCTAGCCTGCTAATTCACAGAGGAACATTCTGACACCCTGGGGTATAATATATAGTAGAATTTCCTTCCTGGTGTAAACTCTCATTCCATGCTCCAAGTTTTTCTTTGGACTTAGAGCTGAAATATTTTTAATAATAGTCAATAGGGGTGAGTTGTCTGATTTCTGTCCTCCTTAGAACATCACTTGTCCTTTCCCTATTGTGTCCCAGATAGTCATTCTTACAAAACTCTTGCATTATTTCCTAGGACTGGAATGCCATTTTGTCAGCTTCTTCTTCCTCTTCCCTTTCTCCTTCCCCTTCTCCTCCTCCTCCTTCTTCTTCTTCAGATTTATTTATTTATTACATATGCAATGTCCTGCCTACATGTACACTTGCACACCAGAAGAAAGCACCAGATCTCATTATAGATAGCTATGAGCCACCATGTGGTTGCTGGAGATTGAACTCAGGACCTCTGGAAGAGCAGACAATGCTCTTAACCACTGAGTCATTTCCTCATCTCCCTTCTTCAGCTTCTTGTAAGGCATGTTTCTTCTCTTGGGAACCAGCTTAACTTCCTCTTTGGTGAAGGAAGACTCACTTGACTCTCTTTGGTTGAATTTTCTCTGTTCTGTGCTGTTCTTTAGTGCACAATCTATCCATTGAGTTCTGTCTTTGATTGTCCTAAAAATCACATAATATTTAGGGGGTTATTTGTTTATTTGTCTTAGTAAGTTTTAGCTGTCAGCTTCACACTACCTGGGATTAGGAAATTCTTGGAAGGGCTTGGTCTGTGGGTGTGTCTGAAGGGCAGTGTCTTGATTAATGACTAGTGTGGTGGGGGACACTGCCCTCTGTAGACATCATCATCCTTAGGCGGTGGCCCGAGTGCTATAAGAAAGCTAGAAGAGCAAAGGTCTGGGCATGTGCCAGAGAGCAAGCCAACAAGCAGTATTCTTGCAAAGTCTCTCCCCAAGCTCTTGCCTTCAGTTTCCTCCCTGATCATTCTAAATAATGGATCATGATGTGGAAGCATAAGAAGAAATCAATCTTTTACTCTCCTACATTCCTTTTTTTCAGAATGTCTTATCACAGATGCAGAAAAACAAGCTGGAATATTTGCACCCTCTTTCACCATTTCACTTTTGTCTTCATGAGGCCAGAGGCCTTGCACAACTGGATTTGCTCATTCCTGTTCCATGAGACAGGCTGAACCTGGTGCCATGTTCTTTTTCTTACCCTAAGTTCCTGGGTCCAGGCTGCAGGTGCTGTTAAGTACTAGTTAGTTCAGTGTAGATCAGTGATGACCATCTGTAAGTATAACAGGGAGTCCTGAGAGCAGATGTAACAGCATGTGGTCATTCTCTATGAACACTGAGATGGAGGGAAAAGCCCCTTTCCTAACTCCCTCGTCTCATGCTATACTAAAGGAGCTTTAGCAGTTCTAGTATTAAAGCAATCACTTAGTTGAAATGATATGTTCTCAAATTTTAAAGTTGGGCTGTTACTAAGCCACCTCTTGGCATGAAATTTAATGTCCTAAGGATGTTCTTGAACACTATTTTGTTCATATAAGCACTGGCTCTCCTCTGGAAAACAGGAATCATCAAGAGAAAGAACGAATTTCTTTCATGGCTCCTTATACCCATGGTAAAACTCAGGATGAAACATGTGACGGAGTAGCATGCTCTTGTGGTAGGAGGATTTATCCTCCTGTGGGACCTGACTGCTTCATGCCACATTGGCCAGTGCTTCCTTTATAAGCACAGACACTTCTGGTTAAGTTTCTACTATGTCTATGAGGTGGATGCTGACTCTTCAGTGATCCAACTTTCTTTTAATATATGAAATGTACATACAACCAATTGCAGTTGAGCAGTTGTCACAGTTCCTGTAGGAACATGCATTTGGGTAATACTGGGACATTATCTTTAGAACATGATTATGAGAATCCTGTTTATGATGACCAACTTAAAAACAAAAAATCTTGTGTGCCCAAGAGATCTGTAGATACTGATACACTCTCATCTGTATCAGATATGATACTTGCTCGTTTATGTAAGGGAAAGTGCATGGTGTAGGAACAGTTAACATAGCATGCTCACTTATCTGAATAAATGGGGCCAACACTGGCTTAAAGTTAGGCAAGTTAATGCTTTTTAATGTATTTCTGGGCTCCAGGCTCTCCCAGCCCCTTATCTATGTTCATCTGGTATTTGAAGGTAAACTATTCTGACACTTATGAAAAAGAATGTCCTGTTTACACTGTGCAGCATGTCCCTAGGCTTTCCAATGGCATTAGCTAGGCGAGCCATCTGTATGGTTCCTTCCTATGGAGAATAGCTTTAGTCTAGAGAGACAGCAAATATCAACTTCTGTCTGGACAGCGCTCTTTTTTTCAGATTATTCTTGATCATTAAGTAAGCATGAAAACAATTCCATACTAAAATAAATTAATTTTATCCCATAATGCTGAGCTGCAGTATGAGAAAAACAAAATAAAAAAGAAAGGTCTAACTTCTGTCTTAAAACAAAAAACTTTTGTCCTGAATCTAATTCTGAATTCTTTAAGAGCTATTGACCTCATTTCTGAAAGACTATTTCATGCATTATGCAGTGTAGAAGGATGCTAATTCAGAACACAGCTGCTCTGTCAAGAGATTACATCCAAAGGTTTTCCAGGTCTGTGTGTTTCAGCTGGAATACAAACACACCAGGAGACAGAGGCAAACAGATCTGATTTCAAGGCCAACCTGGTATAGGGCAAGTATCACATAAAGAAAAGCTTAGGTTCTGGCGTGGTGGCACAGCAGAAGGAAGCACCCATGCTCGAAGGTGATGTCTAATTGAGTGGCAGAAAAAGTGAAGAATCAGAGAAAGATTTGACACAATAGGATACGCCCAACTCTTATGAGAAGAGAGAAGAAAGGAAAGCCACTTGAGGGGTGGTGTGGAGAGGGGGCCAGTAATAGAAGATGGGTTGCAGAGAGAACTCAGGTGAAAACAGAATGAGCCAGAAAATGGGAAGGAGCCAGAAGACTAGAAAAGACTGCTGGTATTAGTTTGAGGCTAAGCAGAGCAATTCTGTGGCTGAGAGATAGTGTAAGTCAGCTGGGAGAAGAGTTTGAGCCAAAACAGCTGAGTTTAACCAGGCAGCCCAGACACAGTAAGAACAAGAAACTGGGACAGAGAGGAAGGCATCCTATTGGGACTCTAAATGAGAGACGCATGGGAGAACAGCAAAATAAAAGGATACAGAGGGTCCTAGAAATCTACAAGTAGAACAATATGATAGGCAGATTTGGGCCCAGGGGTCCCGCTCAAACTAAGGCACCAGCCAAGGACAATACAGGAGGTAAACTTTAAACCCCTTCCCAGATCTAGCCAATGGTCAGAATATTCTCCACAGTTGAGTGGAGAGTGTGATACGACTTTCTCACGTACTCTGGTGCCTCACATTTGACCATGTCCCCTGGAGGGGGAGACCTGGTAGCACTCAGAGGAAGGACAGCAAGTAGCCAAGAAGAGACTTGATACCCTATGAGAATATATAGGGGGACATAATCCCCCTCAGGAACAGTCATAGGGGAGGGGAATAATGGGAAAATGGGGGGGGAGGAATGGGAGGATACAAGGGATGGGATAAACATTGAGATGTAACAAGAATAAATTAATAAAAAAAATGGAAGAAAAAAAAAAAAAAAGAAAGGGTGAGCTTACTGAGCAGTAAGTCTTGGAGGCTGAAAACATTCTAGGCCTAGGTTAGATTGTAGAGAGGCAGATAGCTTAGGTTAACAGAAGGAGACAGTAAGCCTCCAGCACAACAATTGAGCAAGGAGAATAAAAGTTACTTTTATACCACAGGATGTGATTTCCTGTTAACTTTTGGGGTGTACGCCTGTTTGTTTCTGGCTCCATTATTGAAATTCAGGATCATCAAGGAGGGGTCACAATAGACACTCTACCTTTGAAGTGAGTGCCCACATGTAAAAGATGCTGTGATCCTCAGGAGGACATCATTATTCTATGATGAACAGTTGGTATAGAGAAGATCTGTGGAAGCACATGCATGAAACTTTGTTTTTCAAAAAAATTTTTTATTAATTTACTCAGATTACAACTCAGTTGTATTCGCCCATTCCTTCCTCCCTCCCACTTTTATCCTATTCCCCTCCTCTAGGTCTATGAGCGAGGGGGACCTCCTCCCCCACTATATGGTCATAGGCTAACAAGTCTCATCTTGGTAGCCTGCTTATTCTTTCTTTGAGTGCCACCAGGCCTCCCTACCAAGGGGAGGTGGTCAAATATGGGGCACCAGAGTTCATGTCAGAGTTAGTCCCTGCTCTCCACATAACTTTGGAGAATGTCTTGTCCATTGGCTAGATCACAGTAGGGGTTTGATATTTACTATTGTATTGTCCTTTGGTAGTGCAATAGTTTGAACAGAACCCCCTGGGTCCCGATCCATCCATCATGATGTTCTTCTTGTTGTTTCTAGGACCCTCTGGGTCCTTCTATTCCCCCATCTCCTATATGTCTCTTACCTAGAGTCTCAGTAGGATGTCCTCACATCTATCCCAATCTCCTGGTACATGAAGACTTGTGGGACATGCCTTTTGGGCTAGTGCCCAATTACAAGTAAGTATATACCATGAGAGTCTTTCTGCTTCTGGGTTAACTCACTCATTATGATCATTTCTAGTCCCATCCATTTGTCCACAAATTTTGGGCTTTCCTTGTTTTTAAATAGCTGAATAGTATTCCATGGTGTAAATGTACCACAGTTTCTTTATCTGTTCTTCAGCTGAGGGGCATTTAGGCTGTTTCAGGTTCTGGCTATTGTGAATAAGGCTGCTATGAACATGGTTGAGCATATGTCCTTGTTGTGTGGTGGAGCATTTTCTGGGTATATTCCAAGGAGTGGAATAGCTGGGTCTTGAGGAAGCCTTATTCCCATTTTTTCTCAGAAAGTGCCAGATAGATTTCCAAAGTGGTTGTAGAAGTTTGCATTTCCACCAGCAATGAAGGAGTGTTCCTCTTTCTCCGTATCCTCACCTCAGCATGTGGTGTCACTTGAATTTTTGATCTCAGCCATTTTGCTAGGTATAAGATGGAATCTCAGAGTCGTTTTGATTTGCATTTCTCTGATGACTAAAGACATTCAGCATTTCTTTAAGTGTTTCTCAGCCATTCGATATTCCTCTGTTGAGAATTCTCTGTTTAGTTCTGAGCCCCATTTCTCAATTGGGTTATTTGTTTTGGTGGTGTTTAATTTCTTGAGTTCTTTATGTAGTTTGTATATTAGACCTTTGTCAGATGTAGGGTTGGTGAGGATCTTTTCCCAGTCTGTAGGCTCTCGCTTTGTTCTGTTGACAGTGTCTTCTGCCTTACAGAAGCTTCTCAGCCTCATGAGGTCCCATTTATTAATTGTTGACCTTAAGGCCTGGGCTGTTGGTGTTCTGATGAAACTTTGTCTTAATTCATTTTCTGTTGCTATCACAAAATATAGCAGTTCAGATAATATGTAAAGGAGAAGTTTTTTTCTTTTCCTTCCTTCCTTCCTTCTTTCCTTCTTTTCTCTCTCTCTCCTTCTCTCTCTCTTTTTTCTCCTTTTTTTCTCTCTCTCCTTTCTTTCTCATTAATCTATTCCTTTTTATTGTCATTAGTGTTTCCCCCTGAATGTCTTGCAGTAACAGAACACTTTATCTTTTTTAATTCTTCTGTTAGTCATGGTCTGAACCCTGTAAACTCCCCATGGAAGGGAGTTTATTTTGAGGTGAGATTCTGCAGTTTGGGAATCTAAGCACAAGACATTTGTGTCTGCTCAGTTTCTGGTGACTGTTCATTTTGCTACTTCAGAGTGTAGCAGAGGCCAACTCATGGCAAGTGGAGCAAGTATACTAGTTAAAAAGATGAGCCGCTCACATCAAGACAGAGCCAAAAATGCTGTCATGGGGGGGGGGCACACCCTATGATATCATCTGACCTCAATTTATCTCACAGAGGCTCCAATTTGCAATACTATTAATATAAATTTGGGAATTAAGTTTTTTAAAAACACAAATGTCTAAGGGACTTGCTCAAGCCATAGAGCTCTCTTGACATGTCACAGGTGGGAGGAGGTTTCAGAGCCTTGTAAAGAGAGGAGCAATCTCATACTTTGGCTCTTTTATCAAGGGTGCATGATGGACCTGGAGGCATAGAAGGACAGCTGGGTTTGTAGCCAGGGCCCATGAATCCCGACTGAGCTGGTGACTAGTTCTATGATTTTGGTCAAGTCACCAAGTCTCCCTAAGACTCAGTGTCACTGCTGTCAAGTTCTGTTGTTTTAGCTGAAGGGTTAACCGAAGGGTTGTGTTAACCAAAGGGTTCCTGTGCAATTAGATGAGGGCAGGAGTGAGGGGATGGAGAGGCACTACAAATGCAAGTGATCATTGCCACAAACGCTTTCACCTTTGCTCTGAAAGTCTTTACCTAAAATTCCATGAGTCGGTTTTTTTTTTTTGTTTGTTTGTTTGTTTTTGTTTCTTAAGACAGGGTTTTTCTGTGTAGCCTTGGCTATCTTGGACTTGACTTGTATACCAGGCTGGCCTCAAATGCACATATCTTTTCTTTATTTGCTGGTAGTACAGAAATAATTAATAGATAAGTATGCTTTCCATTACAGTATTTAACTAGAACTAACTCAAACAAACAACAATCCTTGTGTCATAGTCCTACACAATAGACATCAGAAACTTACAGAAAATGCTATCAGAAAAACAGAGTATCTTCTGGAGTGTATAGCTCTTGGCCCATCAACGTAAAATTTTGGGCTGTGAACAGTAGGGTTTTTTTTTTTGTTGTTGTTGTTTTGTTTTGTTTTTGAACTCAAAGAATATAGACAAAGCTAAAAGAAAACATAGGATTCCACCAGTTGGACTCTATGATGAGTCAAGCCTTTATTTTTATAACTTTCTTTTTCAAGTTTTTCTCTAAAGGAAATTAAATGTCTGTTCTTGGTCAGTGACTCAGCTACAGACAGATACTGGTTGCTCACTATAATTAATTGATGGATGTTGAGTTTCACCTATCAATACCTCATTTAAAGTAAGTTATATTTAAGGACAATTATCTAAGAGACATGAACCCTGCTTAACGATTGGGTATTTTATCTTTGATTTAGTTATCTGGCTAAAGACATGTGTTATGTTAGCTTCTCAGTAACAAATGGCCTTTCTAAACAGCACTAAGATGGTATGTCTTTCGCTTTAAAAAGAAAGTATTTGTGAGAAAAAGAATATGAAACCAACTTTTGATTTTAGGGAAAGTGAGCTTGAAGACATTGTCCCTTTCAGTGTCCCTGACATCAAGTCTCTATGAGAGATTGCTTTGAAAATTTAACCCTAGGAAATGAATGGTCTTTCTCAGGATACCCCGTTAAATGTCAAGAACAATGCAGTTGCTCAGTTGTGTTTGCTTGTCATTTGAACTTCAAGAAACTTGAAGCAAAGTCTGACCCTCAACGGAGGCACTAGTGTTTGCTTTAGTCACTGGATTATTGGCATTTTTGCCTTTTTGAACGAGTGCTGTGTTAGAGTCTTATTTATTTCTTATTGAAAACTATATCAAATTCTTTCTGGAAAGAATCATGGTATAAAAAGAAATAAAATAGGAGATGTTAATAATATAAGAAAGAGAAAGATGGGAGAGCCACCATCACCATTGTCACTCTGATTATCATAGAGAGAAGGTATAGTTATTTATTAATGCAGAGAGAGTTATTTTTGCTTATATTAAAATGACAGATAAGACCTACAAATTAATTTAAATACAGAAATATGGAGACACATAACATTTAACAAGTAGTTTTCTTTATTCCTCTAGGTAAAGACATTAGAGTAATGAAAATGACAGATCTCATTTAGATTTCACAGTCCCTCCACCTCTTCCCTGTCCCCAGGTTACTCCTGTCCTGGCGACCTTCCTGTCCTGACATGGAATACATTACTACATGCATCTTTGATAGTTTGCTTTGTTTTCTCAGCCAAAGTTTTTGATTTTTATCAATGCGAACTTATGTTAATTACCAACGTTCCCTTGTAGAAACACACTACAATGCATTTGCTAGTTCCACCATTAAGGGCACTTAGGATTTTCCCATTTTTCCTTCTACTGCTGATACTCCTGATGATGGTGGTGCCTCATGTGTCTCCAGGAGCTCCTGAAGTTCTCTGGGGTTTGTTCTTTGAAGGGATGGCAGGCCTTCATTTGTGTATTCAGTACAGAATGCAATGGCAGGTGGTCTTCCAGGAAGTTTTAGGCATGGCAATGAAGATGCCTCTTCTCATGCAAGTTGCATCTGGAAGAATGTGTAGAACAGAAATGCAGGCAAAGAATATGACAAATAGAATCATGCTCTATAGTGACAAGTACACTGGAGAAATAACCAGGGCCGGTGGTAGGAGGTATGCATGTGAGAAGGTTGGAGAGTTGTAAGGTGGTATCCCACTGTAGATTTAATGTTTATACTTCACATTCGTAGGCATGAGGAGCATCTTTTTATTTGTATGATTAAAATAGTTCATGTTTAGTACACCCTATAATTCTACCCTATACACTACCCACTTTGAGTCCTTATGCTTTTAAAAGTCCTAATCAAAACAAAGGTTCCAAATTCAGCTAGTCCCTCTCCTCAGCAAAATGATCAAAGTTTGAATCAACACAGGCAATTTAAGCTGTTCCATACGCCGATTGACAGTGGCTCAGGTGCCTTCACATGTGGTTTGCTTGAGTGACCTGACCCGGTACTGTATTTCACTACTCTCTTCTGTCTGAAACAATGGCGCAACTTTGTTCCTTCAGTGTCCAGTGAAGTCATTTGGGTTGCTTGATGCAGAAGCCTTATTTATCAGTGTTCACTCCGTCCCTTTGTCCCCACTGTTCACTACGAATTAGCTGGAGTCCAGGATGGGGGAGAGGGGGCCCCTCTACAACAATCTGATTGCTGCAACACAGACAGACTGGCACTGGAAGGGACTGGAATTCCATCGCCATTGGTCACCCTGACGATCCAAATTGTGCTTAAACTAGATTATCAGTGAAGTGAGTTGTCTCAAATTGCTGAACAATATCTTAAAGGGAGAATATATACACTCCCCCAAACTGCTCAGCAACCACAACTGTGCAAGAAATTCTGATGTAAATCTCTAGGTTTAGAGTTCAATGGGGCTCATGAACTCTGATGTGGTGCCTGGGATTAACTGCATTTTGTTGTTGTTGTTGTTGTTGTTTTCTGGTTTATAATTGCATTCTATGGGGTCCTCTTTTTTATAGAGAGGACCAGACAAAAATTGCCAAGCTGTCCGTTGTGTGTGGTGGTCTCACTCCCTCCCTGGCGTCTCTCCATGCATCTGTTCTCTCTCTCAGGTTCACGTATACAAGAATGGTCTTCCTAATTGAGGTTTTGGCTCATTTTCTGAGATTCTCACGTTTGTTTTCGGTTTTGTCATGGGGCTGTCATGTATACAGTCAGGATGACTCAAGACCTTCAATTTTGCTTATTGTTTTACATTTCTGGTAGAGTTGATGTGGAATGCTTCAGGATGTGGGGTTAGTAAATGGCTTATATGAGTTATGAACCTACATTTTTGGCAAGTTAGGGTCATCACACCAATACTAAAAACAGACTTTATGGTCAAATATGTAGTAATAATGTTGATAGATGTGGTTATTGAGTGCTTATCATTACCTAAACAATTTTTAACACAACTAAATCATTAGCCTAGTTAAGGAACTTTTCTCCAAAAAGATGAGAAATTTTCATTAAGTATGCATGTATATTTATGCATATGATTAAATCATGTGCAATTACAACTTCTATAGTAAAAAGGAAGATGTTAGACATCATATATAGATATATCATATCTATATATAATATACAAAATATTTATCTCTTTTTATGTATCTGTGTATCTGTGTATCTATCTATCTATCTATCTATCTATCTATCTATCTATCTATCTACCTATATTATACTTTAGACGTGTTACTAAAACAGATAGGTAATAATTTGTAATTTTCTTTTCTTAAAAGCAACATTCAAGCCATTTACTGGGTCCATTAACAATATTAAGAGGGAAAAAATATTAAGAGGGTAATAGAGATTCAATCCAGGGCCTTGTGCTCTACGATTGGGCCATATCCCTAGCCCAAGTGATATTTTTTTTTAGATAAAAACATTTTAATCTTGAGAAGTGGTGGGGAACTCAACACAATAGGAATGTCCTGTTTCACAGAAACTCTGGAATGTCTTCATCCTTCCTCTAGCCAGATTCTTTCCGAGCCTCCATGAACCTATCCATGGACGCTGTTTTGTTGCTCACTTTTAGTCATTGTGACAAAGTACACGAGAAAAGACCTCAAGGGAGGAAATCGATTTCATAGTTCACAGTTTTAGAGGCTTCCAAACAACACTGATTGGCTCCTCCACTTGCCTAAGTTGAGGCTGAACACTACCAGGATAATTTGGTGGGGAGGGGCTGGAAGCAAACAGGGGTGGAGGGGAAGAGAAAGGGAGCAAGAAACAGGAACCAGATACAGCCTTCCAGGCACATGCTCAGGGAACTACTGCCTTCTCTCAGGTCCCACCTTCTAGTTTATGTCACTTACGCACAGGGCCATCGAAACATTAATCATTTAATTAATGACCAATTTAATCATTAGACTGAGGCCTTGTATCCCAATCACTTCTTAAAATCTCATCAACTAGAATCAAGCCTATAAATACCTGATCTTTCGGGTGCCTTCTTAGATTCAAATTATCGCAGCTTCCATCCCTATTCTGGAAGGGCTCTAGCAAGCCTGAGCATGGCAAACAAGTTACTGACAGGTTTTACCTTTGCCCTCTTGCGCCATTCCCTCCACCTTGCTAAACTCTTAGATTACATTCCTAACACTAGCCACCAAGGTCCCATTCTGTTGTTTGGCCACTTGAGGCTGTCTACCAAAGTCCAGCTATCAGAGTATTGAAGTCTAGCAGTCGAAAGCTCCCTGTGGCTCACCTAATTAACATGCCCAATTAAAATTAAACACTTCATCCTATCACGGGGTTTCCCCCTTTACCTTTGTAAACCACCATTTGCCTATGGGCCAGGAGTGTCTCCTCTCTATCCAGAGGTGGTCCTACATCCTCAGGGACAAATACCCATCCTCCTGACCCTTGCTCCCTTCCCCTTCTTCCTCACATTCTGTCTCCTGTCCTGTCCCTTAATCCCTACGCTCTGTTCCTCTGGGGACAATAAGTCTTCTTTGTGCTGAGAACCTGGTCTTGAGGTCTTGTGCTGACACTGTTCCGTTCAATTCTAGCCTATGGTGAGGGCTCCTTCCACGACACTCAGTGACATTTTGCTCCCTTTGCCACTGTTACTTTCACAGTTTTGTGGCACTTTCTCTTTTAAATAAATTATACCCTCATTGGGAACAGAGCGCTCTCCTTGAGTGTCCCGTGACTATACAGGGTCTGCTGGTAGAATAAAAAGAAATTACTTTCAGAGGACAAGGACTGTTCCCTGGGGAAATCAGCGAAGGGTCATCCTGCTCTTAGGGCGTTTACAGTTGCCGTTGTGAGCAAGGCGGAAAATCCTGAAAGGCTGAGCGAAGAACTTGTGTTCTAGACGTCCATAGCGGTCATGCTGAAGCCAAATGGTCGGATGGAGTTTAAAATGCCGTGTTGGGCGCGTGCTGGGTAAACCAACGTAAGAAATCATCACTGACTAATTAAATAAGCAGATTGGGCTACATGGCAATGACGCTTATAATATATAAATGCAGGTTTATTGGAAGCGGCAAGGGAGGGGGAGGGGAAGGGAGAGTGCCCTCTAGGGTTGGGGGGAAGGGAAGGAGAGAGGGCAGGGAGGTGGGAAATGAGCAAAGGGCAAGGGGGGCGGAGGCAAAAAGGGCTGGTGAACCCAAAATATCTGTGAGAGGGGAAGCCCCACCCCCAGGGAGAGGGCAGGCCATACCAGCTGTGCCCTGCAGCTGGACCTAACAGGCACCATTGCTTCCGTGGGGCAGTGCTGCACGTTTAACTGAAAAGCCGCGGAAGCCAGCCTGTTATCTGCTCTGCGTGTTCCTACTGATAACACAGTAACATTTTCCGTAGTGGAGGAGAGTTTAATGACATAAGAATCTACCAGCATGAAAGTCTGATTTTCACATTTGTCCCATTGTTCACCAATGCCATCACCCAAGTCAATATCTTCATGTCCCAAAAGGGAAAGACCTTCAGGTAATTAATGACAACACTTTATCTGACATCTGTTCTCCTGCTTTTTGTCCTTTGTGTTTGTTTCTAACAGGGCCCAGCGCCCTAAGGAAGACAGAAGATAATGGTTCATAGTCAACGTGGACCAGACACCGACTCCGAACTTAACCAAAAAGTCAATACTTATCTGTACTTTAGTGGAAATGCCAAGCATAGCAAAAGACACAAACACATTTCCAACTGAGTGCTTGTCCTTATATTTCTGTGTTCAAAGCTGTGTGGAAGAATTTCAACATCAGATAAGACAAAACGGCCTTTGGGGGCAGAATAGACAACAAATGGCAACACAAATGGCTGCTACCGAGACCACAGTTTCTGAGAGGAAGACAGACACCTGAGATGCATTCTAATCTCCCCAGGCAAGCTCCCTCCTTCACTTTGCCTTCTGGATGGCAGCAGGAGCTCTGGATGGGACTCACTCACGGCAGGCAGCCTTTAAAAGACAGAGTAGGGAGAGCATCCAGGCTGCGTAAAATCTTAATTTGTAGCCACTGGAGACAATTAACCGAACTGTTTGCATTTTAAATTTGCGGTGGCTGGCAGTAAATGCAAACAATATGATGGGAAGGATGTGCGTCCCACAGAACAGGAGCCGGGTATGCACCTCTGAAGGTCAAGGTCTGTGGGTGCACAGTACAGAGACTTGCATTATTTTAAGAACTCCAGAAAGCTTTCAAACTTCCGGCTCACTCCACAGGACTCCAGCTGACCTCACGAAGTGTTTGCTGTTGAAAGGTGTTTAGTGCCCAAACAGAAAAGGGCTGAACACGCACCTGTAATGACACCTGCACTTAGTGATTGAGTTGGATTGTTGGTCAGCATTGAAACATTAAGGTATGGGAAAAGGAATTAGTGTAAGTGAGAAAGGTGCCTACTTAAATGCCTAAATATGCATCATTGCTAAGGACTGTTTAAAGAGTTGTGGGTGGGCTTGGCATTTCAGGCAACATAAATCACTGCTCCAGGAAGCATTTCATCCGGGAACAAGGCTAAGAAAGGCCCTGTGTGAACTAGCCTCACGGAGAAAAAGGCGTGAGAGTTCACGGAGGGCAGAAAAGTAGGTGCTAGTTAAAAACAGACTCCTGCGGCCTTCTCCCTGGAGATCCTGATTCAGGGTGCTAAGATAATTGGCTGGGAGGCCATCGCGCTGAGGCACCTCCAAGCACTGCGTGCTTGTGTGTAAGCAAACCGAGATCCCACACAAATACAGAACTCAGTCCAAGTGGGGCTAATGTAGTCACGTCAGGTAGTTTCTACGGAAGAGAGTCTGCCAGCATGTGCTGTCTTTGTGACTTGCTGGCCTACTTTCTTTCTGATGATCAATTCTCCTGGCTCGATTTTGGGAATTAGGCCACATAGATCTTCACAGGCTGAGTGGCACTTGACAAAATTTAAGCCACACATAAATAAGCATTTAATAAATACTTGATTCTATAGAGAAGTAGTTGAAGCTTATTAGCTGCCTTATAAAGCAGCAGTTTAACACAAGATTTAAAAGACTTGTCAAGGTTTTGCCTGTTCTTATTTGCTATACAGCATTTTATTTAGAAAGTGTGTAACTCTAGATCTGTGATGGGCTGAATTATATCCCCTACCAAATGTGGAAGCCCTAAGTTGCTTAGCAATGTTTAATTTTACTCTGCTCACAATATCTAGAAAATGAAAATGCCTAAACGCCCTTCAACATATGAATGGATGATGGAAACCTGGTACCTATAAACCCTGGAATACTATTCAGCTGTACAGAAAAATGAAATCACGAATACGAAGTGGGGAAATGGGAAAAATGGGGAAGGAACCTTAATTTAGGAGAGAAGAAGGAGAGGATGAGGGAAGGGGCAAACAAGACCGAGAATGTTTGAAAAATCCTCACGAAATAAATATTATTTTACTATATATGAACACTATATGAGAATGTATATATATCTTTTATTTTTTAAATATTTCTTTATTTGTTTTATGTATGTGTGCTCTATATGCATTTATACCTGCATGCCAGGAAAGGGCATCAGATCACATTATAGATGGTTGTAAGCTACCATGTGGTTGCTGGGAATTGAACTCAGGTCCTCTGGAAGAGCAAACAGCGCTCCCAACCTCCGAGCCATCTCTCCAGCCCATGTATATATGTATCTTAAATGAAGTTATGTCTCTTGGGCTGACAATGCTTCGCACAAGAGCCATGGACTGTCTAACAAAGACCCCAGTATCAGACATAAGAAACCTTTTTTTACATACACTGTTGGTCAGAGCAGTCCAAGAGGCACCCAAAACAATATAGGCTATTGCCATTGCCGTATCTTTTGTCTCCCAGAGGCCGAAGGTAAGTGTCTATTTGCTGAAGACATCAGACACTTCGGACATAGGGCTTGGAAGATTTGAGCTGGGTCTGACCCGAAAGCCGCCTCCCTGAGGATCAGGAGGCGTTATGCAAGCTGCCATAGGAGGAAAGCAATCCCTATCCTAACCAACTGTGACTCCTGTCAACTGTATGATGACCAGGATGGCATAGTGGAACTCCTATCCTGGTGGTAACCAATAGCTGTCTAATTGGATAGAAGACCCACTCAAGAGGAAGGAAGTCATGCCTGGTACTGGAAACCTAGCCAGATTCTCAGGGCTAGTGAGGCTGTGGACCTTAGAAAGGAATTTGCTGTTTCCTTTCTGCTGGACCAACATAGTTCCCAGCTGCGTCCCAACTTACCCTTATATGCACAGGTAAGTGTAGCTCTTACACCTCATCAGAGGAGCTTTTCTTTGCAGCAGATGGAGAGCATTATAGAAAATCATAATTAGTTAAAATGTGGAGGTTAACTAATTGTGGGGTGCTAGGACCCAATCAATATTTCTACCACACAACTCCTGAACCTACATCTAGGGAACATTGTGGAAGAGGGGCCAGAAAGATTGTAAGAGCCAGAGGAACAGGAAATCTGCTGTGAGGTTGCATCTCCTAGAAATGGCAGGGAGGCTACCTCAGTGGCAAGGCTGCCTGAGCAATGGCAGTGCCATGGATGTTCAAGTTAGGGAACTCTCAGGGGTTCCCATCCCTAGACAGGAAACTATAGGGAGTTAAAGACTGCTGAGATTTAGAGAGTTAGTCTTTCCCAGAGATAAGCCCACTAATTGGTTATCTGATGCCACTGGTTAACCCTGCAATCACATGCACACAAGCATCTCTAAATGGACTCAGCAGGCTATAACTAAGGGTGCAAAAAGGGATCTGCAGACGTCAATAGGAAGTGTTTTCTGGAGTGGGCATCTCTTGGGAAACAGAGGCATTTGGGGGATGGTCTGATGTATTTTGATGCTAATTACTGGTTGCTGTCTCTGTGACCCACCTTTTGCTTAATAAAAAGCCATCCCACCTGGGCAGGGCAAAGGAGATAGGTGGGGCTAGGAGAGAGAGAGAGGAATCCTGGGAAGAAGAAAGACCGCCACAAGGAGAATGGAGAGAGACTGGAGGAGGAGAGGAAGGCCGCTATGGGTTAGATGGAAGAGAAGCTCATGGCCCGTGGTGTGGATGGAGAATCCAGTCCAGATGAAGAACATTAACAAGTATGTGGGATTATGGATGGGAGGTAGCTTGATAGAAATTATTAGAAGCAGATGGCATGGGATTGGGTATGTGATACCTACCCCACTATGGGAAGTAGTTTAGAGGATTAATGTCTGCCCTGCCCCAGGTGAACTAAGGATATTTTAAAATATAACAAGTGTCTGTGTCTTAATTGATTGCTAGCCCGGCCTACTGATAATACTAATAATACAGATAAGTTAAAAACGATACAGAGGCAACCCACAGTAACGGTCACAGATACATGAGCTTACTGGCCCAAGAAGAGAAGTGTCTGTTAGGGTGCTATGATAGGTCATCACCTGTCTGTACCAGGAGACTATCCGGGGTGCGGATGTGGAACTCACGTTCTCTCATATAAGTCGTCCTACCAGGGGCTGTGAGGATCAACTTTTTAATAAATAGGCTTTTAAAAAACAAAACAAAACAAACTTTGCCAATCCTTCCCCCACCCCCTGTTTTGAGCTCTCCTGCCTGAACTCAACTTAATTCTTCTCTTTCAATTTTTTTAAGCACCACACATGTTAGTGACCCTGTTCCTCATCTTCAGGTGGTCTTGCCACCCCTGTCTCCTAAAGCCCCAGAATAAACCATATCAGAAGACACTAGTAGTTTGATCTCTCTAGCACTCCTATCTACAAGCTTCTGTTTCTAAGTGAGGAGTGTGTGGGGGTGAGTGAGCACTTGAACCTGGCCGTGAACTTGCACAGCACTTTCCGTGAACGTTCAGCCATGCTCTCTGGGCACGCTATGGTGGGTAGGACTTTCAGAAGTCACGTCTCTTAAACTTTTGAAAGGATTTCTGAAATTATTATAAGGGATGATGAACCCAGGGGTGACACTAATAGAGTAATGAGGCTTAGTCATCTGAGGAGGGCCATTTTGAGAGTGAATAGATGTCAGTGACTCAGGCGTGTCACCAGTCCTGGCCTCCCTTGAGGTCATGTCTTATAGTCTTAATCCTTCAGAAAGTTGAGAAGAAATTGGAAGCAAGTGCTAAAAGTTGTTTTGCTAAAACTATGAATGTACAAGCATTGCTACTTGGGGGTCCCAATAACTGAGTGCAGTCCACGCACAGGCTCTCTCCTGTGTTCCCTCCTAGAACCAGAAAAGGGCAGGGGGATATAGAAGCCATTGGTATCTGACAAGGCTTGTCTGGTAACAGGGTGAGGTGGCCCCAGGGGTTTGCTTGTGCTTGATTGATAGCTATGTCAGGATGAGCAGAGAAAGGAAGCTGTGAGTCCCAGTTATTTGATTAACAAAACCTCACTCATCCCCCTAGGCTTATGGGAGTGAGGGGTGGATGGAACATTCTGTTAGGCAGGGACAAGTTGTTTCATGTCTCCTCACTATCAATTTTCTGATAGATGTGTACCACTTTGGTAAAATCCCCCAAATGAGCAAGAACTGGAGAAGTGATGTCTCTTACTTTGTTCGGTGCTATGCTGAAACACCTGACCTAGAGCAGTGAGAGGAAGGAAGAGACAGTGTCAGCCACAGTTTGAGGGTCCAGTGCACATAACAGGGAAGAGGTGGCACCACAAACGTGAGGTGGCTGGTCCCATTGTGCCACAGTCAGGAAGCACGGGATCCATGCCAGTCCTCTCTGCTTTTCGCCATCTAGAGTGCCCCATCCACAGAACGGGGCCGTCTACATCTTCATTTAAACCTTCCTAGAAACACCCTTACAGGCACTTCTAAGAGAACGTTTCCATGGCGATGCTGAGTCTAGTCAAGTTAACAACGAACCCTAGCCATTACACGAACTGCAGTAAGTTTCTAGTTCCCATGAGATAATGGAGTTATTACTGCTTTCTTATTTGATGTATATCAAGAAATAAATGTGTGGATGAGGAACACTAATAGATGTCTAAATGACTGACTTTGCAAACTTCAGAGAGAATAATTTACCACTCAGTAAGACTTTAGATGATGATTCTTGTTAATCCTGAGATTTGCCAGGAAAAACAACTCTACCATTTTGGGTCAAATTTGAGGCAAGCTTTATTAAATATTAAATACTGACCAAAAGATGTACTTTGGTCAGGACCGTTCCCTGGAATTTTCCAGCTAGAATGGCCTTGTGCCACATGTTGCAAGGGCTTATAAGGACAAACCTATAGGCCACCATATTTCTCATGAGACTTTGTTATTTTCCAGGAACTACAACTCCCAGCATTCCAGGAATTTACCTGATTCCTGGGCAGGTGGGACTTAGAGGTTAATTTTGGGCATTCCCCTGTCACTTTAACACCATTGGATAATAGTTTTCTAAAACAAGTTTCTTAATATTTTAAGCCCTAGATTCTGTCAAATTAATATAAAACACATACTTAATGATGCTATTGAGACTATTAAAGAAAATAAGAGACATGCTTAGTACTGCATGTATGAAGGATGTAGAAAATACTTCATAAGAATTTATATTATTACCTTTTAGGTAAACTATGATTATGATATAAAGTTCCACCTAGGGACACAATTTGACTTTCTACTTCATTGGTTTTCTTTCGAGTACATGTTTCATACAACCATCACGACTCTACTTTAAAAAACTAGGCATATGCATTAGCTATTATATTTTGTCTTGTTAACTCTTTAAAAAAGTACCCACAGATTAGAACCTCATTTATTCTTATATGAGATGTGCTGCCCTTTCCTTTCTGCTTTACCTTTTACTTATTCGAATTGATTGCAGCTAATTTGATGGCCCAAACTAGTGTCTACCGCACCGCCCTCCTTGTAGTGCCTTAGTAAGCTGCTTGAGGCAAGTTTCACTGGAGCCATGTGAAAATGTGTATTGTCTGGAAGACAGAGCTAATTTTAGCTTGAAGGTAGCGCTGTGTTTTTCCTCCTTGGAAAACTCCTTCCCTTTTGATGAAAGCCAAAGCTTGAAGCCAGCGGTGACAGATTAGGTTCCTAATTGCTATGCTGTTGGAAACAAGGAAGCCATCGCTAACTGTGTAAATAGCAACGTGAATTTCAGCAGAGCAGTGAGAGAAGCCCCCTCAGAGTGGCCCTGGTCCACAGAATACTTCTTGTAGAGAGCCTGGGGAAACTTGTGAAGTAGCAGTAATCCAAACAGCATATAGCCTTTGCAAAGCGTTGTCGTACGTAAGCAGTGCGCCGTGGGTGTGGAGATGAACATCAGGTGTATTTGGCTCTATGCTTCTAAACTGAGGGAAGAGGAATTTTGCTTTTATGCCCATGCTGGAATGTGTTTTTGCATTTCTGGTATTTAAAAAAAAAATAATTTTAGGACTACGTTATGTTTTTATTCCTTATTTGGAAGCTATACTGGCCAGCATAAGAAAATACTTAAGATCTTCAAAGGCATGCTGTAGAGGTTTGGAAAGCATTTGGTTTGGCTTGAAGCAAGTTTGGCTAGCAAAGTGACAGGCACACAAGAAAGAACAACAGGTGAAAAAATGTGGAGTTTCTTTCATCTTTCAAAGGATTTTCTTGATGAATTGAAACAGCCATGAAAATAAGCACTGGCCTTGGTACCCAGTGGCCTAAAAGGACTTAGAGTGGGCCAAATCAGAATCAGGCTGGAGCCTAATGAAAATCAGGCAACAAGCCTAGGTCTAATTAAATATGTACTGCCTCCCCCCCCCCCCCCCATCCTGCTTGGCTTGATTTTTAACAAAAAATTCTGGTTTTGTGGCAGAGAGATATTTTTCTTTTTGTTATGCAGAGTTTGTGATGGCTGGCAGAGGCTGACATTGGCGTTAGTTACTCATGAGAACCTGTCAAACAGTCAGTGACTAAGCAGAGTTTTCTGAAGGCTTATGTCTTTTAAAAGCTACTTATGAAAATTAACTCATATATTTCTAGGTGAAAGTAAATTACATACATCTTGAAATGCGGTATTCATTCTGTGTGGGAAACGTGGCGCCTTTGATGGAAATGATGTTTTGGAGTGGATTTTTTTTAGAGCTGTTGATTGAGCTATAGCAGGGTTCCCCAAACTTGGTCAAAAGAGTCACAGAGACCGATGAGTCATGAAGTATTTTCTGACTAAGAGCACAGGAGGGAAGTCTGTATAGGATCCCAGGGAACTTTAAAGCATATTTGAACAATGAGAATTTGTCTTGAGAACTGAACCTTTTCTCCACGTTGCAGCTCATGGAGTGGGCACGCTGTGAACCTGGGGTTGGACCACAGAGTCCTTGGCCCTCAGTGGGGGACTTCTTTCTGAACAGCACCTCCCATGAAGAAGTTATTGGTTGGGCTATCGTTTGAATATAAATAAACTTTTATGTAACTCAGAGCGATAACAAACCTATTTATTGCAGTATGCTTATGAAGTCCCAGGAGATGATGGCATTGTAATAACTGGCGAGTCTGTTTTGTCTCTTTTTCAAAGCCTCTGATCAGGGAATGACTTTTGAAGTCAGTGACGATGCCAGATTTAGAAAGCATTCTAGATGCATGTGTTTGGGGAGTCGGCTCTGCAGACGGCCTGACATGACAACTATGCATCGAACACATGAAATATAAAAGAAGGGAGCAGCCATCAAATTCTGTGATGGATCACCCCTTTCAAGAGAAATGTAACCAATGTACACAGGCACAAACAATAACAAACCCCATGCTTTCAAGTGAAGGCCTATAGACTGTCTGTCTTTTGAAATGCTTAATGGAAATCTGCTCAGAATTTTCCTGTGGATTTGTGGATTCTGAAATGGGCAAGAGGCAGGAACAGAAGCCCATGTGCTCTGTGTTCACTGGCTGTAATTGTTTTGGTTCTGAGCTTAGCAGCAAAGTGTTCCTGCCAAGAGAGAGTGTGAGCAGGGGATGTCTCCTGCTTGGCTCCACCCAGGCGTCTGAAGAAACGCTCTGGTTTGTATCAGTCATACATCATTTTAGTGTAGGAGAAAACACGCCTCTTGAAAAATTAAGGACTAGAAACTTATTAGATTGAGGAACAAGGTGCAATGTCAATTTAGGATAGATTAAAATTTTAATCACTATTTTCTAAGGATTAAAAACTATAATTCAATACTGAAAAACATGTCAGGACACCATATTTATTATTTATCACTTTACAAAGAGTTAATTTTTTTTCTATAAAGAACCAGTGAACTAATAGTTTAGGGTTTGGCCCTTTATAGCATGGATGTAACCACAGATGGTAAATAAACAAATGCGTATGTCTGTGTTCCAATAAAATGTCATGAGTTACAATGTATAAAAAGGAGGCAGGGGCTGGAGAGAGGGCTCATCAGTTAAGGGTGAATACAGCTTTTGTTAGAGTTGTTCCCACAGGAGATGGTTGGCAACTGCCTGTAACCCCCAGCTTCAGGGAACCAGTGCCCTCTTCTGGCCTCTGAGGGTACTGTACTCATGTGCACAAACCCAAACACTGACATTAAAAATTTAAAAACAGCTTTATGTTTTCCATGTTATTTTAACTTTGGTCTTTTTCCCAGCTTATTGAAAGACAGGCATGATAGTTCATGCTTGCAGTCTCAGCATTGAGAGTGCCAAGACAGGAGGATTTCAAGTTGGAGGATTACATAATGAGACAATGGCTCAAATTGGTTTGGGAGTGACAGAGATAAAAGCCGTGTACGGTTCTGGATCATATAAAATCAACCTGGGAGCCAGACTGGGTCCAAGAGCTATAGTGTGCTAACCTTGTTTTAGAATATAAGACCCTGTTTATTTACACGTTGCAAATTATTTTAAAGACAAACACATTTTTTCCTAGCTCATAATTATTTTATAATCCTGGCTTTGTAATTATTAGTTTTGAAATGATGTTTTGGGTTCCTTGAGGACTGGAGTACGGGGGCTAGCTAGCTGTCATGAGGGCTGGTAAGTCCTGACTATGCTGTTTTCACTAGGCTGTGAATCTTTTCAGCAGTTAAATGAACCTATGTTGCTGCCTCACTTGTTACAGTGAATAAATCTGTATAATTTTGCAAGCGAATAGCTACATGGATTCTTTTGCCATGTGAAGGCAGCAGTGTTGGGCTCCTGCTTTATAAAAGTTTCCACGACAATCTGGCCTGAAAGGATGGCAAGTTTGCCCTCATGAGGAAATTCTCATTAAGAAAGCTTTTCTTACAGAGGCTTAATAAGAGTGGGTCAAAGAAAAAAGGCCAAACAGGATCCTTTCACAAACCATCTTACAGCCACCCAGTCCTGAAAGAGCTTGTGTGTGGTGATGGATGATGACGAGAACCCGAAAAGGGAAGACCACCATGCTCAGAGCTTCGCTTCCTAGTGCAAGCAAAAGATGGAGACAAATGCATCACGTTCCCAATAAGATTGGCCCACAGAGGGTCATATAATTGAATGCTTAGTCACCAGAGAGGTTTCTTTTTTGCTTTTAAGTTGAAAGGATTAGAAGGATTTGTGGGTGTGGCTTGTTGGAGGAAGTGTGTCACCTGTGGTGGGCTTTCGGGTTTTAAAAAGCCCATGCCAGGTCCGGTTCTCTCTCTTGGCCTACGGATGAGGATGAGGCTCTTAGCTATTTCTCCAGCACCTTCCTGCTGCCATGATGATAAAGGACTAAGCCTCGGAGACTGTAAGCCCCAATTAAGTGATTACTTTATAAGAGCTGCTATAATAAAAGTTGCCTTGGCCGTGGTGTCTCATCACAGCAAATGGAACAGTGACTTAGACATACCGTGTGATGGGTGTGTGGGCCAAGCCAAGAATCACTGGCTTCTGCTCCGCTCCACTGACAGGCAATGTGTGAAACAGCGACACAAGTGGCCTCTGGGCTGACTTGAGTCTTCTACCCTGAATCTGCCATTTACTCTTATGCCTATCAGTTTCTCCACGTGTAGAAGAAGGGAAATAGCAATGTCTTTCTTGAAGGGCTGTTGCGGGAATAAAGCACATTAGTATATATATAATGCACTTGGGGACAGCCCTTGGCACATGGTGCTGGATAATAAATGATGGTTACAGTGATGGTTTTCTGTCTTTTTATCCTTGAAGACTCTTGTTGAGAATCCTCAGGCATGATAATTATGACAGTGTTTTTAGTCTGCCCCTCATCTTCCTCATCCATTGTCACCATTCCATTCTATGGCTTTGCATCTTGAGCAACCTAACTCATGCCATTTGGATCTAGGCTTTTAATCTCCTCCCTCCCACCTACATGAGCTGGTGGACTCCTGGACCTAAACTGAGAACCATCTGATTCATATATATAAGAGGGAAACCCAGTTTATTTGGCACTGCATAATATTCTTATTATGTGTCCGGTTCTTGTTAGACACCTATAGGCCACTCAAGGCAGGTTTATAGCAAGCTGCTCACTCTCCCTCCCAAAGCTGAGAAGCCGAAGGGACAGAGTTTGCCATGCTCTTATAGTGTTTCTCAGGGACTGGTAGAATAAGCTACATGCTAAGGAACTTCAATAAATCATTTTTTCTCAACTCTATATTACATCTGGGTTCTCTTTCTTCTAATTGTGTTCTGGGCTGGGGGAGAGAAAAGGCCTTATATGTTACTGCACACTCTTTCAGACCCAGCTTGACTTTTGCTCTTTCCTCATGGGCCTGTTGCCTATGCTCTCTGAAGCAGGGAAGTGGGTGGGCAGTTGTTGAGGGAAGCTTTTAATTGGCTATTTACTAACTTGGAAGTGTGTACTTCTATTTTCTACAAATGGACGTGAGATTTTTTTTTTTTCTAGGAATAATGCATTGTATAAGTTAGAAACATAGTCAGCTCTGAAGGAGTTTATCATGCTTGCACATGAAAGGGCCCAATGAGCATGACTACCTGTAGACAAATGGACTTTCATATGACATCATTGGATTGTGTACTTTTTGATGATTATGAAAACTAAGTATTACCACTGCCGCTGCCACCACCACCACCACCAGCACCACAAACAGCAGCAGCAGCAGCAGCAGCAGCAGCAACAGCAGCATTAGTTCTTGGCCCTATAAGAATGATGTCAACATCAAATACCCACATTTTCCTCAAAAGATTCATGGTCCATGCTGGCTCCCCACTTAAGAGCACCGTCTGCTCTTCCAGAGGTCCTGAGTTCAATTCCTGGCAATCCCATGATGGTTCACAACCATTTATACTGGGATCTGATGCCCCCTTCTGGCCTGCAGGGGTACATGCAGATACTCATATACATAACATAAATAAATCTTTTTTTAAAAAGATGCATGGGCCTTGAGTTTTCTCACATTATTTCTTTACTCCCTAAGTATCACATATAATTGACTTGCTTTCCTTGGCTTCGAAGAGTACTCTGTATATGTAAGAGACACTCAGCATAGAAGGGAAAGAGACCAATATATTGGTTTGACTGAAGCAATTCATTTAAATGACAATAGCACTGTGTTAAAACCCTTTGCTCCAAGCTCAGGTAGAGTTTACAGTTCTTTAGTGGCAATGCCTCTTTACAGGCATGCGGAGTTCCTGTTGCATGCAAAAGCCAACCCATGCCTCATATTTGAACAAGGGCTCACATGACTATTGCTGGGTTCATTTCAAAGGTGAAATGTCCACATCTCTGTGGTATTTTTATTGTCTATTTTCTGCTACACGGTCAGTAGTTCTCATGGTGATTCTATTTTTTTTCCCCCCCTAGGTGAAAAAGAAATAAAAGTAGCATTTCCAGTGCTTGTTTTGTGCCAGGTGTTGTATATCCAAGATTTCATTCAATCCTATACTACATTCTTTCTCAGTACTAGAGATACTAAGCTAGGCCTCATGGATGTCAGGCAGCATGCTAGCTCTAGGCTACACACCAGCCCTCTTTATATATTCCTGAAGACAAAACTAGGACTTGAGATTTGAATCATTTCTCTAAATCTATCATGGTGGCTTGTGGAGAAGAAGTGTCCTTTTCTCTCCAAAAAGGGGTGCTTGCTGACCATCAAGAAGCAAGTGAGCACTAGGGGCATAAAAATGTGTTCTCCAAGCAGATTTAATGTATTTTGATCATGGAAACAGACATGTATGTTGACTTCCAGATTTTGATAGATGACAAAATAAGGCTTAAGTTATCAACAAATGGATAATGATTAAATAATTGAAACAAACTGTGCGTGTGTCTATGCCCAGAGATTTAACTTTTGACATCACTAGTCGACGGGAGTCTCCTAATTCATACTAACTGGTCAGCATGAGATGTGATTAGTAAGCACAATGCAGTCTGAAAAATGAACTGCTGCCTGCTTGGTTATTAATAGCACAGTAATATCTGAGTATTTAAAGTATTTCTTGTAAGTGAGTCACCGGCAATGAAATAAGAGTCCTTGCAAGCACTTAAGAATAACTGCAAAGCTGGGTGTGGTGGCACACGCCTTTAATCCCAGCACTCCTGTGTTTGGGGCCAGCCTGGTCTTCAAAGCAAGTCTAGGACAGCCAAGGCTACACAGAGAAACCCTGTCTTGAAAAAAAATTATATATATATATATATAAAAGAATAACTGCAAACTATTGTTGAAAAGCAGAAACAAAACGGTTTTCAGTTTTTGCCAGAATCTTCTTTCAGCTCAGATGACTGGATCTACAAAAGAGAAACTGGGAGAACAGAGTGAAAATTGATATTCTAAAAGTTTCCTGATGCTCTTGGAAGGCAGGAACAATTCTAAAAGACACAAAGTCTTCTAAGATGGGCTACCTGGAGGTCATCCATCTTATTACATCACAAAATGCCCTTCTGTTTTCTCAGTCTCAGTTTCTATTTTTATCAACAAATGGTAATGAGTTCTCTATGTTTCTGAGATGGTCAAGTGATATGTAAAGTGCTTTAGGATGGTTAAAGAATATTCAGGACTGAGACTCCAGGTGAGACAAATATAGGAGATAGGGAAATAGAAGGACCCAGAGGGTCCTAGAAACCTATAAGAAGAATATCGTATATTCCAAGGAGTGGAATAGCTGGGTCTTGAGGAAGTCCTATTCCCAGTTTTCTGAGATAGCACCAGATAGATTTCCAAAGTGGCTGTACTAGTTTGCATTCCCACCAGCAATGAAGGAGTGTTCCTCTCTCTCCACATCCTTACCAGCATGTGGCGTTGCTTGAATTTTTGATCTTAGCCATTCTGCTGGGTATAAGATGGAATCTCAGAGTTGTTTTGATTTGCATTTCCCTGATGACTAAGGAGGTTGAGCATTTCTTTAAGTGTTTTTCAGCCATTCCATAGAAGGCTACCAAGAAGAGACTTGATACCCTATGAGCATATATAGGGGGAGGAAGTCCCCCTCAGTCATAGTCATAGGGGAGGGGAGTAAGGGGGAAATGGGAGGGAGGGAGAAATGGGAGGATACAAGTGATGGGATAACAATTGAGATGTAATATGAATAAATGAATAAAATATATTTAAAAGAAGAAGAAGAAGAAGAACATCGTGATGGGTAGATCAGGGCATAGGGGTGTCTGCTCAAACTATTGTACTAACCAAGGACAATACAAGTAGTAAACATCGAACCCCTACTCTGATCTACCTAATGGACAGGACATTCTCCACAGTTATGTGGAGAGTGGGGACTGACTCTGACATGAACTCTGGTGCCGCATATTTGACCACTTCTTCTTGGTGGGGGGGGGGGTAGTCAAAGAAAGACTAAGCAGGCTACCAAGATGAGACTTAATAGCCTATGACTATATAGTGGGGGAGGAGATCCCCCTCAGTCATAAAACCAGGGGAGGGAAATAGGGTGAAAGCAGGAGGGAGGGAGGAACGGGAGGATACAAGTGATGGGTTAACAATTGAGTTGTAATCTGAATAAATTAATAAAAAAGGAATATGCATGCAGAAAAGTGAATGTATGCAAAAGGTGTTTCCTAATTTGTTTTCCCCTTGTAATCTAGTTTCCTTAGCTACCTCACTGCCTTCTGTCTATTCAGAGGAAGAACATTGACACTGCTCCCTGGGGGAGAGGTGGGGAGGATATAAGCAAGAGAGAGCATATCAAGATCTAAGTGATAAAAAGGAAGGAAGGATGGGGGAGAAAGAGCAGGAGGGAGGGGGCAAATGAGAAAGGGAAAAGGGAGTGAGGATGACAAGAACTCAATCCTAGCATACCAGTTTCAAAGATGCTGAGGTTAGAAACTTTCAGAAAGGCTGGGAACCCCTCTCCCCAGGAGCATGAAGGCACATGCGAAATATTTTGAGATCACTGGCTTTGCAAAACAGAAATCCCGGAGCAAATTGGTGTGGGAAACTCATGTGCATGGTCCCAAGATACCACCTGTAGTTGCTCAGGGCTCATGCATGGTGCATATAGAATCTAGAAATTCTCATTTTCAATGGGGGTGCGGGCTGGGGGGAGACTTAAACATTTCTAAGAGCTGGTGATCTGAAGTGGTCCACTAACATTCTGCTACGCACTAGACAGATGACCATAAGAAAGGCAATGGCACCAACTGTTGGGGAGGGAGCTGGGAAACCCTTTTGCCCTGGTAGTAGAAGTCTAGACCCATCCAGATGTTCTGAGGATTTTATATGGTAGTCCTTAGGACACCAGGTCATGGCCACTCCTGAGAACAGTGATAGTCCCACTCCTGGGTATTACCCTATAGCCACTCTCATGCAGTAGTGCTTTCCCAGTATGCCTTACTCGGACAGTTAAAATTAACAGCCACTGCACCTACGTCTTATAAACATTGGAGTGGATGGCTCAAGCAGGGAAGAGAATGGGAGTCGGGATGAAGCATTAAAGGGAAAGCAGTCCACTTAATAAAACATGATGCAGGGCTTGTGAAATTGGATGAGAGTGGACAGTGGGTCTAAGAGATCCCATCCACCCCGCTCTGAATCTCAAGTTAAATGCACTCACGAGCAAGCTGCGTGTGTATGCCTGGATCACAGCAAATGTGCAAGATGCTGAAGGGTGGGGATTGCTTCCAGAAGCGCCTCCGTCTTGTACAGGAGGCCTTGTGAGGAATGGCCAGCTTCTCAGCAAGCTGCTCATCCATATGACATAAACAGACGATTTCAGGGCCAGAATGGAATTTAGTAAAGTGCTTGTTATGTAGTTCTCCAATGCCCTGAAAGATGAAACATTTACCCCCTGAGATTAATTTTTCACTGACTGATCAAACTCAATGTACTGTTTATGTTCGCTGTAACAGGAATTTTAAAGCACATAAATTTTTAAGCAAGAGTCTGATATCCAAAAAAGATACATTACTTTGATCTGAAGTAATTTGAAGATCAACTGGGTGAAGTACTCCTACTCTTTAAGCTACTTATTTATAAAATATGGATCTAGTTAATCAGATTTATAGTATGAAGCTGGGACTGTTCTCTGATGACTAGTGATGGCTAAGGTTCTGAAAACACTTCCCTTCAGGGGCTTTGTTATTTCCTAGCCACATGCTGGCTTTATCAGCGTGCTTTTCTGCATCAGTTTCCTTATCTGGGAAATGGTTGGACGAATATAGGACTTTCTCCAAACTCCGTAAGTGCTGTGACTGCACAGTCACAAAGGACACACACACAAAAGCGAATTCCACTAAACAGAAAATCCTTCCAGCAGTCTATCGGGATTGCTGCAAGCCCAGAGCAGCTGGCGAGCTCTAACTCCAAAGGTGTGGGGGAATCGATTCCGATTTGCACACAGTGTTCCCCTTGAGTCATCCTGGCGTTCTCAGAACCAGGTTTCCTGTTATTTTAGGTTGAAGTGTACAAAGTGTCTTCGGCGTTTCTAAGGCTGGGATGTGAACAGTGGACAATATGCTGATACTGCCGCATAATCCCTTCATTAGGACCCATGACTCTGAACGGCTTCTTTAGGGACCTCCACTACAAGAAAATATCTTGTCTGGAGTCCAAGATGGTGTTGTAATATGATGCTGCTGATGTTGACGACCATGACGACGACGACGATGACAATGACGATGACGACGACGACGATGACAATGACAATGACGATGACAATGACGACGACGACGACGACGACGATGACAATGACAATGACGATGACAATGACGACCATGACGACGACGACGATGACAACAGTACTCTGTACTCCTGGTACAGATAACATGCTGAGTGCTTTGCAAATATCTGAGGTTTTTTTTTTTTCCTAATAGTGGCTGCAAAATAGGCATTAGCATTATTTCCTTTTATAGAGGAGGAAGACACAGAGACATAATAACTTGTTGATTGTTATCCAGTGAGAAAGTGGGCGGGCTAATATTTGAACACGGATGATTTGCTCAAGAGTTCATAATGTTTTTAACCATTATGCCTACGATCTTTCTAATAAATGCTCCTCCAGTTCATACACACATTTGGATGTTATGTTAGAGAATTTTCTGGACTGGATGTTTGGAGCAGTGTTTCCACTATTTCAGTGATGACGAACTCCTAGTAAACACACCTGTTGGCTGAGCTCCCTTCTGTTCCTGCCTTTAACCTGCCTCTTACAAAGACAGTAAGTAGCTGGTAGTTTTTTAGTCTCTCTGCACCAGTCTGGATGTTTTGTGCTTTGGGGTCTGACTGTTGATGCCCCCACATGGAGTATGCTTGGCGATCAGCTCACGTCACTATTGAAGAGCTTACTGCTCCCAGGTGTTCTGTTTCTCTTGCTCGTCAGATGCCTAGCGAGAATCTCTTGAGAATCTGGGCTGACAGGCCCTTTGACGCTTGTCTACTAGTGAGCGCCAGCATTAGTGGATCTGCGGTTCTCCATCCCTAAAGTAGGAGAACTACTAAAACCACCTTTAAGCTCACACCCAGCTCTAAAGATATTTGTGTGAGCCAGTATAATTTTAAACTAAAGAACGGTATCGTTGTCACTTGTTGGTTTTAAACATGAACCCAAATCTTATTAAGCAACTAAGAATAATAATACTCCGAAAGCTCGATTTTTATTTTCTTTACCGGAGCTATTTTAAATCGAGTACTATTATTTATATTTTGGAGGATTTTCTTTTATTAGTAAGTTTTGTCTGAGCATTTTATTTCTTTCTTTGCACATATTTAAAAGGAGTTTTGACCATGTAGTAATAAGCTTCACATGAACCTTTCTGGAAGGCAGAGAACATCAACAGTGAATATATATATATGTAGTCTTTATGGATGAGCTTTTTTATGTGGTTTTCTGTGTGTGCCAGTGGGGAGAACGCACCTGTGAGTGTGCTTGCGGAAGCCGGAAGTCGGCATCGGGAGGTCTTCCTCTACTGCCCATCACGGTATTAGTGAGAGGCAGGTTTCTTACCGTTTTTGTTAGACCACCTGGCCTAGGAGCCCCGGGAGCCCCAGAAACACTAGGAGCTGTCTGTCTTGCACCCCAGCACTAAAAGTACATACTGCCAAACCAGCTTTTCTGTGTGTTTTGGGGATTTGAACTCAGGTTTTCAGGCTTGCATAGCAAGCATGTTGCCCACTGAGTTATTTTCTCAGCCCCTGGTTATTGTTTTTATATGATTTTTACAATTTATTTATTTTTTAGAACTTCAAATAATGTCCTTTTTATAAATATTGACATGAAGGTCAAAGAGCACTGCTCCATATACAGTACTTAGGTCAGGGCTAGTGATGCAGGCCCACAGTGCCAGACCCAGTCACCATAAGTGACCCAGAGGAACAAGGCCATGACTCTCTCACACTGGCTTTCATGGGGTCCAATTCAGCTAGTTTGTACATTTTTTTTTCTTTAATTTTGCACTCCCCTGGCCCCATTTACAGACAGTGTTTTAAATTAAAATGTTCTTTAACAGAAGTGTCTGATCTTAGGGTGAAGAGCTGTGTTAAATCAGTTAAAATTTGTAGTTAAAAATTCAAAAAAAAAATTCTCCTAAAAGATGGTCCTAAAGTGAGAGAGAGAGGAGAGAGAGAGAGAGAGAGAGAGAGAGAGAGAGAGAGAGAGAGAGAGAGAGAGAGAGAGAGGACTGAGGTAGAGGACAGCTTGTGACTACTTACCTAGGAAGGGTTCCTCAGGTCTGAAAAAGGGCGGAAAGGTGGATGAGGAAGTGAGGGCCTGTGACCAAGTGACCCATGATGTCTTATTTATATTTCCTTATCATGAATCTTCTTGCTAAAAGCGGAGTGTTGGAAAAGTGGCTTTAGTCTGCCAGAGAGACTTCTGGCCTTGGTCCAAACCTAACTTAAGTATTATCAGAAATGCATTCTTTACCATGTATAGAACTGGCTGGTTCTAATGAGGGCCAGATACTGTAGCCAATTAGGCAGGGCTTTCCATGATAGACCAGGAGGGGGCACACCCTTATGCTATCTGTCATGTAGAGGTTATCGACCAGTGTGGCTTTTTGTGGCAGGTCCAGGGAACCCATGCCAAAACGTTTTTTGAGGGACGGAAATCTTGAAAAGAGTCATCTGGTTTTTTGATTCTTATTTAGGAGAAAGAAAATATTTTAAAGCTAATTTTTACTGGGGCAAAACTATAATCTATTTAAAATTATGTCTATGAATTATTTAAGACAACCAAGGGAGTATGAGCAGGCCTCCAAGGGAAACTGAAGATGGGCTTAGAAGGAGGCTGCATGGAGCAATTTTAAGAGCGATAAGATAATGGATGGTTAAGATAAAAAGAAAGGGTTGATGTCGTGGAAAGGGGAGGAGGTATAAGGTCATAACACAGAAGTTCACTGTGTACACAAATTCATAGGAGGTCTGCAATTGGCATGGGAAAGGACTCGAGGTTCCAAAATATACTTTAAAACAGCGAGTGTTCTCTGCTCTTTATTTATATAGTGTTTATCTCTAAGCAACTCTAAGAGTTTATTTAGAATTCAGATTAGTCTTAATAAAAGCCAAATTAGCTAGGAAGTAAAACTGCTGTTTGGACATGAGGAAGCTAAGATAGGGAAGGCTTGCATACTTTGCTGAAAATCACTTTGTCTGATGACCGTTAAAGTAGGAAGGAAGGAGTTCTTTTCTCCTGTTCCCTCACCTCACTACATCGCTTGTAATAAGAGATGTGCGCTTTTCCCATGCCAACCTATTTTTCAGCTCCACCTGGGTATCTCACAATTCAATTTAATTCTGACACTAACTGTACCTAGCACATGGCCCACAGACTGCCCCTACTTCACATGCCAGGCAAGTCTAGCTTAGTCACTGAGTCAATCAGAGGCCCTGTGACACTTTCCACGAGTCAAAACTGTTTGCTATAACGGTTCGCAGAACCCAGAAATGTGTCTTACCTATGACTCCTCATTTTTACTATAAGGATTCCAATCAGAAACAAGTGGGTTGAAGAAATGCTGAAGACTAGGTAAAGGTGAAAGACCCTGAAAACCCCTGTCTCTCTCCAGGCCCATGACCTCCCATGTGTTCATCCACTCAGGACTGTCCAGTCCTTGTCCTTTGGGAACTGTGTGGTGGTTAATATGTAGGCACTACGAACTCACCGTGTGGCTTGTTTCTTCTCCTCCCAGTCCCTAATCATCTGTGGTTTTAATGGCAGCTAGCCCCTACCCTGAGGCAATCTAGGGGTCCCCTTTCCTTTCAGGCTACCAGGGACCCTTTTGATTTCAGAGCGTCTGTGGGTTTTAGAAACTGTCTGGTAGGAGAAAGACATACCACACACACACACACACATAAATCCATTTACACACATATCATCCATATACAATTTTATATTGCATTTTATTTTAATATGTTTTCAATTGAACATATTACATCAATTCCCCCCTCCTTTTCCTTCCTCCACCCACTCCCAGCTACCATCCCTCAAACAACTTCCATGCCTCCCTCCTATTCTTAATCTGATAGCCTCTTTTCCTTTGGTTGTTATTGTTATCTGTGTGTGTGTGTGTGTGTGTGTGTGTGTGTGTGTGTGTGTGTGTGTGTGTGTGTGTGTGTGCCCAAAGATATATATAACAATAACCTGCTGAGTCCATTTTTTGTTGTTTGTGTGTATATGGATCCAGGACTCCTTATAATTTTGATGACATCACGGTTTCACAGACCATGATCCTGGTCTTCTTCAGCTCACCCATGGAGGAGGTAATGGGCCTCACGGTCACAGTCCTAGGGTGAGAGATGAAGCCCCTAGCTGTAGATTGCTTGTCTCATATGCATGGTGTTCTAGTTTAGACTCCTAGCACTGGGAGAACAAAGTGTTAGCATGTCCCAGCTGAATTTCTAATCATGAAAGTCTATGTTCTGAAAAATTATAATTTCATTTCATCTTCTGATTGCATCTTCTCCATTTCTTTCTCCTTTCTTGCCACGCCAAAAGCGAATACTTCTAATGGTATAACCTGCGAGCGAGTTGAAGAATTGCCACAAACTAACTTAGTTAAAGATAATAACAACCCACTTTTTTCCCTCACTTGCCTTACTTTGGTTGTTAATAAAACCTCTGCCACATTGGCTGTATTTACTGTTCAGACAATGTTCAATCAGAAGTTAAGACTTCCAGTTAAAGTTAAGCTTGTAGTTGACTTTAGTGCTGCTTTCTTTCTTTCTTTCTTTTTTTTTTTTAATTTATTTTATTTCTATGTGTATGAGTGCTTATCTGCACAGTGGTCAGTGTGCCATGTGTGTGCAGTGCCCACAGAGGTCAGAGGAGGGCAGTGCATTGCCAGGAACTGAAGTTGCAGATGGTTGTGAGCTGCCGCGTGGGTGCTGGGAACTGGACTCCGATCCTCTGCAAGAGCAGCAAGTGCTCTTAACCTGGGAGCCATCTCCCTGGCCTCAGTAGTGCCAGTTTCTAAACTACTTCCTGTGCATAGATGACTACATCCATGGATAAAAGGCGTGGCCAAACATCCTTCTCTACATACATTTATCCCTGTTGGACATGACTTAGTACCACTGCGGACATGGGAACCTACCTTGGTTCTATGTCAGCCCCAACCTTCTCAACTTTTAACAAATTGAGATGATTTGTTTGGAGTCTTAAAGGGTATGTGTTGAAGACAAGCAGAAATCCAGTTCTCCTGAGACTTTCTGAAGATTGCACCAATCTATGGCTAAACTGGTTGTCCCCACAGAGTTAAAACAGTCAAACATGAAAGGCGGGTATTATAACCTGCCTCCGTTTGATGTTGGAGAAGCTGTGAATTGTAAGTGAGCTTGCCAACCCTTGGCCAAAGCCGCTTCATTGTAAATTTGTTGAGAACTTCTCAAAGATATGCTTTTTAAGGATGCCCTTTCTGCATTTGCTTGGGGGTGGGGGTGGGGGTCCCTGGCAGTCAATCCAGGGGAACACTGAAACTCTAGGAGACATACTTTTCATTCCCAGACAGAGCGGGTAGAGTTAAACGCAGGTGAAACTTGCCCTGGGCAAGAAGGAAATTGCCAGTCCTAAAGTGTGCCCCCAGAATTTCTGGAGCTTTCTTGGGGAGAAAGAAAGCATCCAATGTCTTAAAGCCAATCTCTATCACTGAAGAGCTAAGTCGGGACATAGCAGCTGCATGGAGCTCTCCTGAGTGGGTTGCTGGGATGGGCCTACGTGGAAATTCAAAGGCTTGGTCACTCTAAGATCCCAAGGACTCTCTTCTTTTGCTTCTCCAAAGTTTAAAGGATGCTGATAAATTAATGTATTGTCTCTCAGGAATCATATTTGCATTTTAATGGCCGGCTTCCTGCAGATTGTACCAACCCAAAGGAGAAAATCTTATAATGGGATTTTTTTTTAGCCACTTTGGCATAGCAGTAGGGAAGAAATTGTGTGTGTGTGTGTGTGTGTGTGTGTGTGTGTTGTGAGTGTGTGCATATGTGCTATGAATGTGTGTGTGAGAGTGTGTGTGTGTGTGATATGAATGTGTATGAATGTTATGTGAATGAGTGTGTATGTATGTATGTGTGTGTTGTGAACATGTGTGTATGAGGTTGCGGGGCGGGGTGAGTGTGTGTGTTGTGAATGTGCTTTGTAAAAAGGCTCCAACCTCCAAATAAATCAGTAACTCCAATTTGTGCTGTGCCGTAAACTGCCAAAGTTACCTCTGGAACCCCTTGACTGTGTGTATGCCATAAGGTTGTATTAATCAGAAGAAATCCAGTCTGGTCCTTCTGTATAATAGACCGAAATGTGACTCTTAGAAAACAAGAAAATGCTCAGTGTACTGCTGCAGACTAGGTGTCAGAATACACAAAGTGAGAGAGACAAAGGACCACGAGTAAAAGGACAGTGGCCAAGACAAGCCATCACTGCATGTGAATGTGTTTTCTACTCTAAGGATATGTTTAGCTTTCGGTGATGCAAGCTTTAGCCATGCACTTTGTATTTAGCAAAGATCTCTGTCCATAAACTTGTGTGAAAATAAATATTACTTTATTTCCAATAACAAAAAATAGACTCTAGCAGAAGGCCTCCACTCTGGTGGGGACTGCTTGCCTGCATCTGCACTTGGGGATGAATTAGGAGGGCTATGGGTAAACCTCAGCGAGGAGAGCCACAGCCTCCTGGGAGGCCTGGCCTTCAGAAAGGAAGCTCTCAGAACAGAAGGGAGGTTTATCCCATGACGTGTAGCAGCACAGGGGGTGTCGGGACAGGTAGAAGATCACCCCCTATCTCTGGAAGTGCCTGAAATATTCCCCAGCTGCCACTGCTGGGGCTCAGTGGCCCCACTGCAAGCTGCATCCGAGTCAGATGCTAACTACACTGTAGCAGCCTTCTTCAAACCGTGCGCCTTCAGAGCAGAGTTGGCCATTTCTGTTACTGTCATAGCATCTGCTTTGCAAACAACTCAAGCTAAGTAGTTTAGGAGAAGGCACGTGATGAAGAGCTTTAAAGGCTCAATTTACTGTTTGCTTGTATCTGTTACAGATCTAGGTCGAGTTCATTTGCTAGTTGGTGGAATAAAAAATGAGGTCTTAAATTCTGTAATTTGATAGTTTTTGTTTATGAAAATTGACATTTTTCTAGGTGTAACTTTTTTTAAATAAAAACTACAAAACACATAAGACAATAAAAGTCACTCATTTCAGATATAATTATTACAAATTTGGCATATTTCTTTTCCCTGACCACTCCACACATTATTAATTTGCTCAGTTTATAATGAGCATATCATTCTATGTATGCTTAAAATGTAAATTTTTGTTTATTCTACCTCAGAAATATCTTCTTACCTTTAAAAAAATTTAATCATTTGAAATTGTGCTATTAATAGGTTTCTTAAAATTTCATTACATGTTTGTATTCTTATTTATTTAAACAAACTTTTATAGTGATGGCTCACATTTCCTTAGCCCATCATGTGACTGCCTTTTACTGATGTGCTCTGAAGTTTTAGGAGATGCTATTACAAACAAAGGACCTATTGCGGCAGCTAACTTTGTATATCCGATTATCTAAAGCTACAGTACCTAGTTGCTTTCAGCAATCTGTGACCCTGATGCTTTTGTGATGGTAATTTATAGATATGAGCAACACTTATATCAGATGACTGTAAATAAAAGAGATTATTATGGACATGAATAGTTTAAGGGCTTCTTAGTGGAAACCTAGTTTTTTTTTTTGTTTGTTTGTTTCTTTGTTTGTTTTGTTTTGTTTTGGTTTTTTTGGAAGAAGGAGGAAATCCATTTGAAGACTAGAACATAGCAATTCTGCAGATGTCTCCTGTTTCCCTGTCTGGTTTACATATATCGGCCTGACACTGTCAGTGCTGTTTCTCATGTGAGCGTCCAGCATGCAGCCTCACCCCACAGGTTTCAGCTGGGACAGCCTCCACCGTGGCTTGGACATGTGGCTTGGACACGTGGCTTGGACATGTGGCTTGGAGATCTACTTCTCTAATAGTCTTACCTGGCACACCAAAGAAGTCTATCCCATCTGCCTTGAGACTGTAGCTGGGCACCTTTCTCTACCCCATCAGGTAGAGACTGCCCACAAGAAGTCTGATGTGATTTTCCCAAAAATTAATAGGAAAGCATTTACTTACACTCATTTCATATAGTCTGCTCCCTGTTCTGTGATGGTGAGAGAAACCCCCCTTTTTATGTGCCTGGTAAGATGCATGGAACTCTCCTTATGGACCATGTGGATAGAAATAGAACCTTCCTAATTTCAATTTGTCACTTCCCTTAAACATTTCCCCCCTTTTCTCTCCTGTGAGATTTTTAAAATCCTTTGTGGGAAAGAACTCCATTCTACTTTAGGCCAACAATTTCCCCATCTCTCCAGCTGAACAAAGATCAATCTTATTCTTTCCTTCTTCCAGGAGACCCAAAAGATCGTCAAAAGCAATTCTGTTCCCCTTTCTTCCACTCCCACCTGAGTATTCTATTTCCTGTTATTGTAATGGCTTCCTATTTAGTTGTCTTTGGGAAGGCCACCTCTCTACTTATACCCTGTGAAGGGTAATTGGACCAGCTCTTGGGCATTCAAGTTGGTTAGACCTGGTCATTGGATGAAGCTAGAGACCAGAGAGCAGAATCCTGGCTGGCTTAACTAACCCAATTAACTGTGTGCTCAAGAATTTTCCCCAGTGTTGGGGCTGGAGAGATGGCTCACAACCATCCACAATGAGATCTGGCGCCCTCTTCTGGCATGCAGTACATGAAGGCATAATACTGTATACATAATAAATAAATAAATATTTAAAAAAAAAAAGAATTTTCCCCAGTGCAATCGTCATTACTTCACCTGACAGCCTGCTTTTAGAAACCTTGTTTTGCAGGGAAGATACACTTATGAACTCCCAACAATATGGCTGCCCAAACAAGACTAGCACAGTGACAATACCAGTTGACACACCAGTTTAGACGAGAGACATTCCCCGTGCTCCCACCCCTGCATGAAGAGCCATAGGGATCAGTGGCTTCTCAGAAGGAAATCAATTGTATCTGGGAATGAGCTTTCACAGAGGTTGTCTAACCCCAACTGGTCCGCTCTGGACACGTGCACATGGGGGTAAAGCTAAATGGACTCAGTAGGTTATATATATGTGTCTGCACATATATCTGTATGCACATTGGGCCACAAATAAATAATTATATTTAGAAGCTCTTGGGTATATTGTCACAGATGTATATCCATGGAATAGTAATAATGTAGAGGTCATGAATTTGGGATGGGAATCTGAAAGGAGTTGGACAGGGAGAGGGAGGAAGTGGGACTGATGTAAATGTGGTGCTGATGCATGAAATTCTAAAAAAGAACTATTTTAAGAAGTCATTTTGTTGTCTCAAAATTCTCTGCATAAAATTTAGCTCAATGATAGCCACTGGAAATTCAGTCAGATTCATGTGGCATGTCTGTCACCTCAAGGATGAAAAATTCATAGGCGTACATTAATAACTCCAAAACCCAGAACTGCAAAATATCAGTCAACTCCAGGTCCACATTTGCTTCCAATAAATGCTTTTGGCTTATAGTTACATTAAAATTACATGGGAAATACAAATATTCAAGGTAAAAGGCATGTGACAGATACTACTTTACCCGTCCAAGAATATTTTATCTTTTGATGAGAAGAAGACGATGTGACGGCTTGGTCCCTTTGGGATCCCAGAAGGCAAAGCAAACCATGCAGCCTGAGAAGGAAGTGCTATCAGACAGTCATCTCCAGCGACCAGCGAGTGTGGTTAGCATGGTGCTCAGACAGCAGGAATATCTCATTTTCTTCTCCTGGGAGTACAAAGTGTAACAACATCTAATGTCTTGTCAAATCCTTCCTCTATTTCTTGCTCATTCTTCCAAATGGCTATTCTCCCAAAAGGCAAACATCATTTGAGTTCCAGAATTTGGATTTAGCCCCAGAGTTTCTCTAAACACCACTTGTCTGATGTTTCTTTAATATGGAGATTAAACGCAAACATGAAATTAGCTTCCTTGGAACATTCACTTTGAACTTAGCTTTCCTGCTACTGAGGAGATGGTCTTTTGAACTGATGCCGTGCCACATTGACAGTGTGTTCAGAGCTTGGATGTCGGCCAGCCTTGCTTAGCCCTTTTTCTTTATTTAGCTTGCTCAATATTATTGGCAGGTTGCTTCCACCAAGACCCATATGTTCTGAAGGGTTTTTGATAACTTCAAGTAGATTCGATATCTTTCATGGGAAGTTGTGCTTGCTGGGGAGAAAGACTGAAGTGCCAATTATCATAGCAGCGACGGCAAAAGTTGAGTTGCTTTTGTTTCATTGGACATAGAAGGGAATACTATGTAGGGCCCTCTGATTAAACTTTTGAAGTAAAACGTGACTGAGTAACTTTAGATTAAATGGTGTATCTTTCCTTAAAGACCTTGGAAGATGTCTTGAGATAAAATGAGCTTTCTTTGGTTTTATAATTTGAAGATCAGCATTATCATACAGAGAGAATTTAGTCTTACACTATTTTATATGCTCAGCAGAAGAGAAAGACTGAAAATTAGGGGTGCTGATTTGTTTGGGAAACACCACTTATTGGTGAACCAAGTGTGACTTTCTAATTTGGTCCTCTCATTTTCAGAATGTAGAAAATTGTTTTCTTTAAAGCTTGTGAATATTAGACATTGGAAATATCCTAAGTTGTACATGACAAATTTATTGTATGATGATTTGACTGTGTAAGGAAAGCTTTATGGATTTGACAGTGGGTTTTCTACATTTTTGGATGTTGTATGTAGTATGGCTAGTCATCTTTTATGCGCCATGAACAGTACTGTAAGGCTAATAAAGTCAAGAAGTACCTTATTTTGTGCATTTTCCATACTCAAAACTAAAGTGGCACATGTTAACTTGTGAAGAATGAAAGCAGTATAGAGAATTATTAGGCAGTAAAATAGGGTAGAGCTATGAAGATAGACACAGTAGATGAAAAGTTGGGATTTATGTATATACATATACATATATACACATATACATATTTCCTGAATGACCTTGGAGGATATCTTGACAGTATATACATGTATATGTGATATGTGTGTGTGTACATATATAGACACACACACACACACACACACACACATATATATATATATATATATATACACACACACATGTATGTGTGTATATATTCTACAGGTCAGGAAGCATAGAAGGAAAACATGGTAGCCAAGAGAAAAGACTAGGTAGTTGCTTTGTGGGACCTGTGAGCTAGGAATAGATAAATAGAGTCATCAATGCCCAGGTGTTTGGTTTCAGTGGTTGATATTTTAATGATCTTAGACAAAATATTTTCAATCTAGCATGTAATTTCTAACATTTTAATAGATATCAGTAGGCATTAGTGAAAAAGTAATTTCATGACTATTTTTACTTAATTGTTTTTATACGTTAAAATTTCTATAACATTAAACTCACTTGCCCCTCCATGGATCAAGTTTTTATTTTGAATCTATATACTTTAATTTATAAATATTTTATATTTGACTAAGTTGATTAAGTGCTTGATCAGTGAATCAAAATGTACTAATTAATGATTGGCCAGAATAAAAAAAGCAACAGATCTTACTTGGTGAGGGTAGTATTTTATTACTGTGAACACTTGATTTTCAAGAGCAATGGCTCCACCATCAACAACTGCTGGAGAAGCTGTAGGGAAAGAACCTTTCTACACTGCTGAGGGGAGTGTAAATTAGTCCAGCCTCTATGGATATTGGTGTGGAATTACCTTATGACCCAGCTATGCCAACCCTGGGTATGTGCCTGAAGGGCTCTAAGTCAGCGTATCAGAGAGAACTGTGTATCCATCTTGTATAGCACTCTTAGTAGTAGCCAAGTTACAGAATAAACCTAGATTCCTGCAAACAAATGAACCCAAAAAGAAAATGTGGCACACAATGGAGTTTACTCATCTATAATAAAATCCAAGTCATGTGATCTGCAGGACAATGGGTGCAATTGAGATCATCATATTAAACAAAATAACTCTAACTCAGAAAGACAAGTATTGTATGTTATCTCTCATTTGCAGGATGTGTGTGTGTGTGTGTGTGTGTGTGAGATGTGTGTGTGCGTGCGTGCGCGTGTGTGTGTGTGGGGTGTGTGTGTGTGTGTGTGTGTTGAACACAGAAGTGGGGCTACATGGGGGCAGGATTGGGAGGGAAAGGAGAGTAATAGGCATAGCATTTGTGATAACCTCACATTGAAACTCTTTTTGTATGTTAGGCAAAAAAGGAACACTATGCAGGTAAATAAGAGCTTACTTGAAATTGATGCAGTTAGTCAAGGCCAAGCACCTATTCTCTATCATGTTATATTAACATCGTAGGGTTTTCTTTTTTCTTTTTCTTTCTTTCTTTTTTAAGGGAAGACCATTTGGGAAGAAGAGGCAGCAAAGTTGGAGGCAGGGGTGGGAGGTTGGGTGCTGGGGGAAAGGACAAGAGAGGTCAATGGAGGGGTCAAATATGACTAAAGAACATTATATATAAATGTATGAAAAATCACAATGAGATCTATTCTTTTCGCAATTAATTTATGCTAGTGCAATGTCTAAAAAGTAGAGTCATCACTTTTGCATTAAACTTTTAATTGGAAGTGGGACAGAGGGGAGGACATCCTATTGGGACTGTAGGTGAAAAAAGCATGGGAGAATGGGGAAATAGAAGGATCCAGAGGGTCCTAGAAACCTACAAGAAGAACATTATGATGGGCAGATCTGGGCCCAGGGGTCCAGCTCAAACTATGGCACCAGCCAAGGGCAATACAGGCCATAAACTTCAAACTCTTACCCAGCTCTAGCCAATGGACAGGACATTCTCCACAGTTGAGTGGAGAGTGGGGTATGACTTTCACAAGAACTCTGGTGCCCCATATTTGACCACGTCTCCTGGATGGGGAGGCCTGGTGGCACTCAGAGGAAGGATAGCAGGCTACCAAGAAGAGACTTGATACGCTATGAGCATATACAGGGGGAGGAGGTCCCCCTTAGTCACAGTCATAGGGGAGGGGAATAAGGGGAAAATGGGAGGGAGGGAGGAATGGGAGGATACAAGGGATGGGATAACAATTGAGATGTAATATGAGTAAATTAATAAAATATATTTAAAAAACCTTTTAATTGAAGTTAGCATTGACTGACTGTACTAGCCATTCTACAAACTTTTTTTTTTAAAATGAAATCACTATAGATAGCAGAGGATCATGGAGTTTAGGTAGAACTGCAGAAGCCATACAGTGAGTGGGAGACAACGCCAGGTCATGTCCATGGACAAGTCCATCATGTTCCATTCTGACCATTATCACCATAGTGCTGTTAATCCATGATGTTCATGGCAGATATTTCCCGGAAATACAACACTTTTCCTTTTAATGCACAAGTCAGCTGCTAATGTCTTCTTTGCGTATTTCCTGGTTATGTCTGACAGGACCATCTGCTTGTTTGGGGTGGGGGTGGGGGTCCTGAGAAAGCTTTGATTTGAGACTATTTGGAAGTATTTGGGTCAATTCTCAGGCTCTGCCTTCTGACCTCTTCATATTTCTGAAAGAAGTGGCAACATTAGAGGGTCATGAATGCTGGATAATAGGATCCTAGAACCTTCTATCTCATACCCTTTTCTTGGTTGGCTTGCCATCTTTTCTAAACTTTGGAGATTCCAGAATAAATCTAGATTAAGTTGTGAGCAGGATGCTGAGGTTTCTCTGGAGAAATCTCCGATCTAACCTTGAGGTACAGTATCCACACAAACTGTAAGGAATATCCAGAAAAATCTTGTTTGACAATTCTCCCAATTCCTGTAGACACAGCCCTACAGTCCCTTTTTTTATGACAAGATATATATTCATATATATATATATATATATGAATTTTGGAGAAACATTGCATAATAAAGGTGATTTTTTATGGCCTAGTACTTTTTTTTTTTCTTTTAGCCTGAATAGAAGTATTCTGGCAGTGGGAATCAGCAAAGGGTAAATTCTGCAAGCAATTGAATAGTGTATGGTCTTTTTCCCTGTTGCTGTTAATTTTAAGGTGAGGTATAATAAATGTTTGTTATTATCCCTATAATTATTATAGCAGTATTTTCTCTCCTACTATCAATCAATAAAAACACAGACACCTATTATATTTTAAAATAGCCTTGCTTCACTTGAGGCAGGGCAGATATTAATCCCCTAAACTACCTTCCATATTTCTCTTCCCTTGTCCCATGCCATCTGCTTCTAGTAATTTCTATCAAGCTACCTCCCATCTATAGTCCCAAATACTTGCTAATGTCCTTCGTCTGGGCCAGATCCTCCATCTATGCTGGCCATGTGCTTCTTCCTCCACTTAACCCATGGTGGCAGCCTTCTTCCTTCTCCTCTTCCATTCCTGTCTCCTCTCCTTCCAAGATCCTTCACTCCACAAGCCGGAGTACTTTTTCCATGCCTACCTTCTTTCGGCCCTGCCCAGGTATTGGCTTATTATTGGTGAAACAGGAATACATTTTTTAGGTGAGGTTACAAACATCATTTTGGGGTACATGAGAATTTGCTCCTCAAGGCAGCAAGCAGGCCTTAGGGGCCAACTATTAGCATCAAAATACATCAGACCAACCTCTGTCACCTCCTCTTTTTTCTCTCATTTCCTTTCTTCCCTTTACATTTTAACGTCTGCATATGAGTCTGTGCTGTTGTCTGGGAAGATAAAGACAAGGCAGATAAGGATCTTAAATATACGAATAAATCTTCCTGGTTATATTTTCATTTATACAGAGATAAAGCAGGAACAAAAGAAGAAACAAAACAAAACTTAATACGCTAGAGGAGGCCAACTTTCACTTTTAAAATTGTACAATGAACACTTGCTCGGGGACACGAGTGACCAGGCTTTGTTATGATACTCAGGACACAGCTGTGACCATCCTCACTGAGTTGCAAGTCTGGTATAGGACAGAACCCTGTACCCAGGTCTTTTTTTTTTTTTTTTTTTCTTTAAAGGGTTTCTTTTTCTTTCTTTCTTTCTTTTTTTTAAAGATTTATTTATCTATTATTTATATAGTGTTCTGCCCGCATGTATGCCTGCACTCTAGAAGAAGGCATCAGATTTCAGTGTAGATGGTTGTGAGCCACCAGGTGGGTGCTGGGAATTGAACCCAGGACTGTTGGAAGAGCAGGCAGTGCTCTTAACCTCTGAGCTATCTCTCTAACCCTTGTGCTCAGGTCTTTATGGAGAAGAGTTAGTGCTGACTCCCACAGAGTGAAAACAAGGAGTTTTTATTGCACTATAAGCTAAACATCTCTTCAGAGGAGCATTCACGTGACCTGGACTTTGGGGAGTGGATTTGAACCCTGGATGAGCACCTGCTGATGTGGCACAGCATTTGCTCCATGCCGTGCGCCTTTCTAAAACCTCAGCACACTGTGTTAACCCAAGAAGAGTCCCTTAGGCCATCCCTGTGAGGCAGAGCTTCTGACATTTTACATATGAGCAAACGAAGCACAGACAGATTAAATGCTTTGTCCAGAGCCACTTAGCCAAGGAGAGCTCACTCTGGAGCTAAATGCCTGGCAATCCAGGCCCCAAATCTATGCTGTTTGTCAACCTTGGCATAAACAAAGTAGAGAGCGGGAAAGCTGCGTGGTGGCAGACAGCAAGGAGATCACTGTAACTTGAGAAAACAGGCTAGTATGGGTGAACTGTGGGGAAATAGATTACAAAGTAGTTGGGGGCCATGTTGCAAAAATGTGAGCATGAATTTCCTTTGGCAGGTAAAAGGAAGCTACTGAAAAATTTTGAGTGGGGAGCATTGTCTTGGGAGCTGACTGTAGAAGATTCAGGCTATAATACTGTCAAATGAGGGAGCCAAGACAGGGAGAGAAGTTAGGAGCCGAGTGTGACGAAACCAGTGACAATAATGAAGATTATTCAAAAGGGAAGGAAGGTCACAGAGCCTAGAAACTTATCAGACCACCTAGAAAGTATGTCAACCTCTGACCTCTGAGGAAGCAGTGGTCACAAAGGGTTAACTGAATATGCCTGCCGTGGAGGTTTCTGGGGCATTAACATTTTCTGCTTTTCTTCAGTTGTAGCGGATTTGTCCTTGTGATAGGAGAAACAGTAGAGACATCAAAAGTACCTTTTAACTCCACAATTCTTTCTAAATTTCTTTAAACTTATAGGCTATACTGCTGATTTGCAGACTTCAAAGTACACAGAAGGATCAGGGTCAGATTGAAAAATTATTTCTTACAGTCTGATAAAATATGCATGCGAATCCCATGACCTGCCATGGAAATTATTTATGTGCTAATGTGACTTTGTAACATTAATTGCAGTTTAATGTCCCCCCCTACCCCGTTCCCAAAGTTGCTTTTTCTCTGAAGGCTGTGGCAAATAAATTTTGCTTGTTTATGCTGTATTTTACAGGTCGATGTGCTCCTCAAGGGTTATGAGGAAATAGACCAAAATGGACAGTGTGGGCATCGCGATACCTCCCCTGCTGTCCGTGTTTAAAACTTGTTTAGTTTTTACCACCTAATTAGAACATAATCTTGTTGTATATTTGTCATACTTCTCAGAATTGACACTCTGATCTTTACATATTTTTTTTTCCTCCAGTGTGTTCGAAGTTTCTTTCCTTCAGCTGTTTAGAAGGGAAGAAGCCAAGATAAAGACAGGATAGTGGAGATATTTCCCTGAAATGCATGGGTTTTCCTGCTTTACACTTGTGAGCTTCCTGTTAGTGTCAGAATCTCTGTGCTTCTGTGGATTAAAGGTTTGCTCTGTGTGTGTGTGTGTGTGTGTGTGTGTGTGTGTATGTGTTTGTTTGTGTGTGTGTGTGCAAGTGTGTGTGTGTGCAAGTGTGTGTGCCTATGGGTGTTCATGAGTGTGCAGGTATATATACTTATTTGTACCTGGACACGCAGAAGCCAGAAGTCAGCCTCAGGGTCTCCTCCTCATGTGCTGTCTAGCTTATATTCTGAGACATAATTTCACATTGCTCTGAGGCTAAACCACCATGCCAAGCTGGCTATCCAGGGAGCTCCAGTGATCTGCTTGCTTCCACCTCAGCAGCCGTGAGGTAGCAGACAGCAAGGAGCTCATGGGATTACGAGTGTGTGCCACCATGCTGGACTTTCTCAGGTTTCAGTCAGTGGTGATCTTTAAATGTTCTTGAGGCAAGTGGGCTGTGTTCATTCTTGATTGTGTGGTATCATCACAGTTACAGGCCCTTTGACTTTTCCAAGGATTTGACGTATTGAAGGAAATGGGCTTTATATTTTCCCATTGATAGGTGTGTGTGTGTGTGTGTGTGTGTGTGTGTGTGTGTGTGTATGTGTGTATGTGTGTGTGTGCACATGTGTGCACATCAGGAAGGGTCTTTTGAAAGGAGAGATGATAATTAGGTCTGGAGGGGGCCCTGAAGTTCTGCATCTCTAATTGGTCTGAGGACTGTATTGTGAGAACTCTATCAGGGTCCAAGTTCCTGGACTTAGGACTTGTTAGCTCTGTGACCCTGGGCAAATCACTTAGTAACCGTTCGTAGTTCTTTTCCCTCAGTTGCTCTGTACTGCAGGGAGATTTAGGAGATAATGTCTGCAGAAGGCCTGGTCTGTGGAAGATGTTCATTCAAGCAACAATAGACGCCGACGTTTATCGTTTGCCACTTTGGGTGGAGCATCATTGGCCAGCCTGGGAATCCACGATTGATTTGGGGACTACATCTGGCTTTGGAGTAAAGGCTTCTGGGTGAAGTTCTGTCCCTTCCATGTGTTACTGTGGGATTGCAGGTGGGTAATATCCACTGTTGGTAGATTTTATTTGCAAACTAAGGAGACTGTTAGAAACCTGTGAGGTTTCCTTAAAGTCCCTGAGACCATAGCCATGCATAGCATACACTACTCTGTCTTTTAAAGTGTTGAGGTAGGATGAGGCATGCTATCCTGTGGTTACTTCTTCTGCCTATAAATTAATTCAATGGCATTTAATTCTTGAGATCTCTAGCACTTTCTCTCCCTGCCCCCATAGGCTGGTTACTGCTTTGATGAATTCTGGAGGTCTGCTGTGGTTGCAAATTGAAGCAACATAGACAATTGTGAAGTATCACAACTAAAATTCAGTCAGGATACCAGAGAAACCCGTTCAGGGCTGAAGACAAAATTGCCTTAGGCTGCTTTGCAAAGGATCATATCTGCCCCAATATGAGAGCTTATAAAGCCATTCAAAACGCTCTCCCAGTTATTTGGATAATTGTCTAGAGCTTGCCTCCAGATTCCAGTCTTAGAGAAGAGGCATCCACAAACATTCACCAGCAAGCTTTGAAAATTATATTAAATTATTTAACACACTAGGGGTATCAAATGTAAGTGGTACCACCAAAGGGGAAAGATCTTTATTAAGAAAATAAATTACAACATAAACAGGCATTTTGGAAAAACATCCATCACAGTACAAGATTTGCTAGTCATCAAAACTTTTTGTAGCTGTAGTAACAGCTTTAGGGTATGAACATGACTTTGTTGTAAATAAATAGAAATTTTAAAATGGGAGATAGGTGAGTTGTTTTTTTATTACTATGGAAATATTCATGTCCATTTCCCAAAGGGGTTTGAAGTCGCTAGAAGCTTTGTTAAAAATGCAGCACCACAAAGGAACAGGGAGATAGCTCTCTCACACTGCCAATCACAATGTAAATTTGTACTTTCTGAGAAACTACTTGGGAATATTGCTGGTTTGTCTAGATTTATAGAGGAATAATAGAAAAACGTTCTATAGTTTCTTGGCGTGAAGTGTGATGAGTTGATAAACATTAATTAGAGAAAGAGAGGAGAGGAAGAGGGAGAGAGAATGAATATTACCTACCACAACCATGTCTATAAATGAGTCCACCACCTCGGGAGGTTAACACTTCTGTGCATGTATGATGAGAATACTGGAGGTCTACTCTCAGAAAATTTCAGGCTTATAGTAAGTATTATCAAGTATAGACATCATGATGTCCATTACATCCCTATATCCATCTAATACATGGAAGTTTGGACCTTTTGCTATGTAATTTCTCATTCCTTCCTCGCCTTTCACCCCACTATTTCTAGCCCCTAGACCTACCATTCTGTTCGCTGTTTCTATGACTTAGAACTGTTTATTTTAGTTTTCAATTCCCCACCCATGAGACATCATACAATTTTTGTATTTTTATGTTGATTTATTTCACTTAGCATAATATCTCCTGATTTTATACATGTCAAAATGGCAGTTTTCTTCTACTTCTTATAACAAAATGACACCCTCCCAAACACCCACTTTCTTTTTTTTTTTTTTTTTACTTTTAAGATTTTTCTTTTTTATTATGTCTTTTTTACATATACATTTATATTATTACACATAAACAAAATAAACTACATACAGCAGGAAGAACAACAAAACAACCAGGAATTATATAAATGTTATATACATAGTGATTTGGCTATTTGTATTTGTCAACCTTGAAGAAAACATCTTTCCTATCTTGGTGAGTCTACAATTTTGAATGTAAACCAGTATCTATTATATCTCATCTCTATCAACTTAAAACATCTATCTAGACCTAAACACATCTTAATCTAAGCTTAACTGTAAAATTAACCAACTGGTCTTCAACTCCAAACATAATGCCTGTTCCTAATAACAGAAAGAACAAATGACTTCGATTGGTTCAGCAAAGACACTTACATTCAATGTCAGTTGACAATGATGGAACACTTGGCAAAGTCTCTAATCCCTGAGTTCTGATTGGTAAAAATTATAGCTGTAACTTGGTCCAGATGCTTGCAGATTTTTATGCTATAAGCCCTGCTTCAGCCTCTCCCTGGCGCTGCCAGAAGAACAAGGCTCCTAGTCCTTTTCTGGTGGCCCTAGTTGATCAGTGACTGTTTATGTGGTAGGAATGATAGAAGATTTTGCTGTTTCACGAGCCCACTGGTGTTTTCTCTCCCTCGTGCTGCATAACAGACACAATATACGTCACCATGATCTGGTGGGTGGCCCAACACTCACGACTATATGAAGACAAGTTGAACTCACTGGGTTACTGAAAAAAAAAAAACCAAAACACGAGAGGATATGGCACTGTGGGGACAGGGTAGATCTGGGAGAGTTAGTGGGAGGAACGGGGGCTAAATACGATCAAATTCATTGTATGCTTGTATAAAATTGTTAAATAATTAATGCAATTATTATACTAAAATAAATGAAAATTAAGTTTTCTTAAATGTAAACAAAATGAGTTAAAATGAAACAAACAAAAGAAAGTCTTATGTCCAAAAGGAGAGTTGAATGCAGAAGTTTATAGAGGTAGTATTACTTTTCATTTATTTCTCTTTGCTTAGTTTTTAACTGACAAGATTGTATTGTTTACTGTATATCAGTATCCTAAGGCTTTGAAATACAGATAAGTTGTAAAATGGCTAGCTCAGGCTAATTAGGGTCAACACTAACTCAATTATTTGTTTGTGATGAGAATGATTAAAATCTACCTCTTCTTCTTTCATTCTTTGATTCTTTCTTTGTCTCCCCTCCACTAGGTTCTGGGATATCCAGCCTCTGGTTCCTGGTCTTCCAGGCAGGGTCAGGGATGGTGGGATCCTAACGCTATGGGTCTTAAGCTGGACAGGTCATTTGTTGGTCACTCTCCCAACTTCTGAACCACCTTTACCACAGTATAGTTTGTAGGCAGAACAAATTGTAGGCTGAAGAAATGATTCCTAATGCTATTCTGCTATATCGATAGACAGGAACCCGGCACAATTGTCATAAGAAAGGCTTTACCCAGCAACCAATGCAGAGATCTAAAGCCAAACATTAGGCAGAGCTGAGGGACTCCTGTGGGAGAATGGGAGGAAGGATTATAGGAGCCAGAGCAGTAGAGAACACCACAAGAAAACCCATCAAATCAACTACAATGAACCTACAATTAGGGAGCCTAGGTACCGACCTAGACCCTGTGCACATATGTTACAGTTGTGCAGCTTGGTCTTCTTGTGGGACTCCTAACAGCAGGAGCGATGCTGTCTCTGACTCTTTTTGCCAGCTTTTGGGATCCTTGTCCTCCTACTAGGTTGCCTTGTGCAGCCTTAATATGAGGGGAGGTGCCTAGTCTTTTTGCAATACAGTATGCCATGTTTGGTTGGTATTCCTGGGAAGACTGCACTTTTCTCCAGGGAGATGGAGGAGGAGTGGATAGTGGGGGAGGTGGGGAGGAGGGACTGGAAGAGAGGAGGGAGGGAAACGGCAGTCAGGATGTAATATATGAGATAAAAATAAATTTAAAAATACAGATTAAAAAAAAAACAATAACAACTGCCCCCCTACTTTCTTATAGATTTCCAGGGGCTGGGGAAATGACCAAGTAGGTAAAGCCCTTGCTGGTACAAGCATGAAAACTTGAGTTCATATATCTAGAAATCACAGCCAATCAGATACGGTAGCAGGAGGATCCCGGTGGCTAGCTGACCTTGTGTGCATGTGGGGAACGTCAAGAGACGTTGTTTCAAACAAGGTGGAGGGTGAGAACTGATACCCAAGATTGCCCTCTGACTGACACACCCACTCCGTGGCGCACACGTGAATGTGAACGTTCACACTCAAATTCACACTCATATACAGATGAACACACTTCCTGGTTATCTGGTGCACTGTCATTAAATATATGACTGTTTATAGTGGTACCTTCATAGTAGCCAAAAGGCATAAATAATTCTAAGTTTATCAATTCGTGAGTAGAGTCAATAAAATCAAATCTTTTCAACGGAATTCTATCTAATAAAAAGGACTAAGACAGCGATACATGTTATAATATGGATGGCCTACAGGAAGTGTTATGCTCAGAAAAAAAAATCTACCTGCAAAAGATAAGGCCTGTGTAGAGGTGACTTTTCAAGGCTGTGGCAAATAGATGGTATTATCAACTTTAAGTAGAAAGGGTTTATTTTGGTTCGGTTTCAGAAGATGTAGTCTATAACTGTGTGGTTCCATGACCTTTGAGCCTATAATGAGGCAGGACATCATGGTGGAGCATGCACACCAGAGCAAATGTGTTCACTTTGTGGCAGCCAGGAAGATGGGGGGAATGAATTCAAGATCCTAATATCTTTTCCAAGGCCACACCTTGGCGACTGAACTTTCTTCCACTGTGCTCTGCCTTTCTAAGGCCCCCACCTCCCTTTAGCACCACAGGGTGGCAAGTGAGTCTTTAGCATATGGGTCTTTGGTGGGCATGTAAAATTCAGACATAATGAATAAATACCAGAAAAGGTAAATCCACGGGCAGAGAAAGGGCAGTAGATTAGGGCCAGGGCTTGGCGATGGGAATGAAAATTAACTGCAAATGGACACCAGGGATCTCAGTGTGGTTATAAACTTTCCTGGAATGGATTATGTTAGTGTACAACATGGTGAAGAGCCTTTGAATGTACACTTTATGATGTGTAGTTGAATACAACTCAGAAGTCCACCTGGCATTGGATTAGGAAAAAGGCCACATGGTATGAGACAGTAAAAGCAGTGAAGGAAAAGAACATATACAAGCAGAAGGGATGAGTGTGTGTGTGTGTGTGTGTGTGTGTGTGTGTGTGTGTGTGTGTATGTGTGATATTGTTTAGATGTATAATTAGCTATGTGTTTGGATTAGGTATGTTAAATAATTCTTTAAGAAAAAAATTCCAAGATTTCTTGAAAGTTATTCGGTCACTTCTATTATTGGCCCAATATTTAAGGTTTCATTTAATGTGCCACTCAAGTCACAGGACTTGAAGAACTCACTCACTCTGTTGAACGTTTTCTTTTCTGGTGCAGAACATCTGTGTGGAGAAGGGGCTTGCCCTAGCAGAGTGGTGTTGCCCACACTTTTTGGCCCATGTGACTCCTCAGTGGACACGTTTCTCTAGGAAGTAGTTTTCAGATCTGAAAGGCTCTTTGCATTCTCATTTTTCAGCCCACTTACAGTGACTTTAGTCTTCGAAACAGAAGCAAAAGCTGACATTTGAGTTTCTAGCAATTTACAGATAGGTTGAGCACTCCTGGCCTCTGTGGGCTTAACAGACAAGTAAAAAACATCTGATGGTCCAGGCAGGGTTGGAGGCATGAGAAAACCAGAGCAGGCTGTCTCTGAGACACTGTGAGAATCTATCACCGAAGATGGAGCCCTATCTGCCCCCGACTCCTTCCGGTTACAATAGACCTAATTATACTGTTTCCCATGCTCTGTGGACATTTGTGTTTCTGCTCCAGTTGCAGTGGATGCTGCCCTACAATAAGAGGTGATGCTAACTGGACCACAGATTTGTCTTGGTGATATAAAATGATGCAGGAAGAGTAAAGTGACCTTCTAATGTTTGAGCCCTTTAACAAGACGCCATATTAGCTCCCTGGAGGGATTCAACAGCTAGCAGAAGGTAGAGAAATGGAGCCACTTTTACAAAGGAGCGGGACATGCTTCCCATTGGCCGGCTAGCTGTGACTTTAAGTCAAGGTTTGATCTTGCTGTGTAGGCTTGTGGTCTCAACTTACATGGACTGTTCTCCTACTTCTGCCTCCCATGAGAGCACGACAAGCACAGAAAGGGCCAGTGTCAGATGAGGAACACTGTCTAGATGAACGTAGGCCAGGGAGATGGGTCTTCAGCTTTTTTTTTTTTTTTTTTTTTTTTAAAGACAGGCTTTCTTTGTGTAGCCTTGGCTGTCCTGGACTAGCTCTGTAGACCAGGCTGGCTTCAAACTCAAAGAGATCCAGCTGCCTCTGCCTTGCCCAATGCTGAGGCCTTCAGATTTCTTAGGGATTTTTGTTTTGATGGAGATGGAGTCATATTTTGTTTTAATGTCATAAATAAGCAATTATGTGACAATATTTTAGTATTGTTACTAAATAATATGCAACAATATTCTCTTATATAAAACTGTTTTCAGTTGCTCTGTGTGTGTGTGTGTGTGTGTGTATGCACTGGTGCCACAGAACACACATGGGAGTTGCTTCTTTCCTTTCACTAAACTAAAGTCATCAGTCTTAGTGGCAAGTACCTTTAAGTGCTAGGGCATTTGCTGCCCCCTACCTCTATTGTTCATTGCTAGAATCTCCCAGGAGCCTTTTCCCACTTTCAGCACTAATGTCTTGGTATGCCCTGCTAAGTCGCCCTCCCTGTCATGGTGTTAGAAGCTGGTAAATAAAATACTCATTCCTTGGGTGAGGTTATTCAAAGCCATGTTTTATTTACTCCTAGAGTTTTCCTTTGAGTAAGTTTTACAGCTTCAGGTAGTTGATTTCCATGGTAGCTGATTAAATAACACACCTTACATTGGTGCCTTTGTTTCCCCTAAACCATACCTCCAAAAGATACCACGTTAATAAAATACTTTTCTTCAGAATCTATTTCTGGTAGCAGCTAAGTGAAGAGACCCTCAAACCATCTTGAAGGGCTGAGTTGAATGCAGGAAAAACAAGAGTTCAAATTTCTCCAGAGAATTGCAGGACACAGGATCCATAGCATAGTAAGAACCCAAATTTAGCTAAATATGAATTAGATAATTTATTCTGTGGCCTGTTTAGATGTTCAACTGCTATATTTAGAAGATATTTTATGGCAACTCTCTTCCACCTTGAAATAACTGCCTTCTTGGTTAATCTAGTGCTCGTTTTTTTTGTGTCTGGATTATCTTACAAATGTTTCTGGAAAATTTTTACTTTTCTCAAAATATCATAACTAATATGGACAATGTACAAGTGTAGAAACCACAGTCACATTGATGCCATTATAAACTAGAATGATAACTCTAAGAAATAATCAGGTCTTATACTAAATGTCAAAGGAAAACTCCCATTGGAATTTTCAGTTAGGATCTGCTTCTGTCATAACTTATTTCTTCATGCGATAATCAGGATGCATTCTCATTAGAGACCAGGAACTAGCATAGGCTTGTGGGTATAAAAATAAGATACATAGTACCCATTCTTGTAAACATATGATTTGGTAGAAAAGATGACAACAGACAGATAATTACAGTAAAAATGATATTAGTCTTGTGACCAAGGTGGGGTGAAAAAAATCACAGATGATCTGAGAGGGAAAAAACCCTGCTTTCCATAAGAGATGATATTGAGACTCAGACTGAAAGATACAGCAGGGGTTTTCCAGGCTGGGGCTATCTAAGCATGGGAAGCCACGCATGCTGAGCTCAGAACTGGGGGGAAGAGATTGCAGATCGCTTTCCAGCATCTGTTTCACCGCCTTCATTTTGAAACCCAGCGTTCCAAGTTGTAGCTCAGTACATGCACATGTGACTAGGAACCACAGTTCCCAGCCTGGTTCTGAGTCTTGTTTTGAAACAGGGTCTGATTCTGTCACTCAGGCTGGCCTCAAACTTGTGTCTTCCTGTCTTAGTTTCTGGAGTGCTGGGTTTAAGACTAGTTGTGGTTTATGAGATCTGAAGAAGCAATCTGGGCTCCAACACTTTTCTGGAAAATTGAAAGGAAGAAAGACATATATTCACTATGAATCATGATTTGTTGTTAATTTTTGTGACATCAGCTCACATCATCTGCTAAGCTAATTGGACTGTTATCTTCCTATAAGGGCCTTTTAAAAGATTCTGAGGCATTTGCCAGAGCATACAGTTACCTCCCCACCCAGCCCTGCCAAGATAAGTCTCATCACCAAAATATTAGCCAACTGAATCTATACCGAAACCTATAAACATGACACATTTGCATAGTGAAGGACACAGCCATGTAATCATCTCTGTAGATGCAGGGGGCGAAAAAGCTTTGGGTGAAATTCAATATTCTTTGTCAACAAATTAGGTGCAGAAGGGAAGTGCCCCCAACATGAGAAAGCCTACATCTGACACACTCCACAGCTCATATCGAGCTTAATGTTGTTGTTGTTGTTTTTTAATGAGCTTCCCTTCTACCCTCTATGTTCAGGAACACAATAAGAATACCCATTTGTACACTCACATTCAACAAACCTCACAAAGATTAATAGTATGCTACACATTAACAGCAAACTGCTTTAAAAAGGAAAGTGGTGGCCACATAGACAAGGATGCAATTGGACTCTTACACTACACAGTGAGCCACCCAAAGTGTATTAAAGGGTTAAACATTAGACCTGACCTGAAGCTATTAAACCGCTAGAAGAAAATATCAAGGCAACTACATCATGTTCATTTTTTTGTCATTACTTTGGGGACTTGAACCCCAAAGGCTTAGACAACAAAGAACAAAAATAGAAATGGGATTGCCTCACACTGGCCGGGTTCTGGTCAGCAATGGTTATGCTGGGACTGGATTTCTTTACTGTACCTAAACCTTATGCCTTAAATGGAGGGACTCCATAAGCCACTGCCATATTGAAAACCATCAGTTACAAAACAAAACCCGCCCGAGCTCCAGGTGGGGAATCAAGATGGAGTTTACATAGGTGCCTTTGCACATAAAGTATGTGGTTGCACCTGAGTGAATTCCCCAAGTGTTCTATGGTCCACATTCCACTGGGATGACAAGAAGCACTAAGAATACAGAAACTCCTGAGGATGACCCCACTTTCAACAAAGGGAATTACTTTTACGCATACCATGAGATGGGAGGAATACAGGACCTGGAGCTAGAAGACCTGAGTTGGAGCCTTGACTTTCCTACTAATTATCTGTATGATCTTAGATAATCTATATGATCTCTTTTTAATGGAAACGCCATCTATAAAAATGTAGATAAAACAAACCTGCCCTCTTCTGACATATAGCTTTTATGAAGACACAACAAAGTGCTACGAACCATAAATATGGTAGAGGTACTAATTATCAGAACTATAATTGTATAGTAAGAGTTGTTTCTTAGGGGGTGGGGTGGGGGATAAGCTGTATTCCTGTGAGCCGGCTCTGATGGCCCAAGTTCAGTGCTTCGGTTGTTCTTTAGGAATGGAGCTAGGGTTTTGTGACAGGACTTTGTCTAAGCAAAGGCTAGCTTCATTTTTCTACTCTGAATTGCTTGGTTTTTAGGGAGCGATGGAGTCCATATGAGAATAAGAACAAGGATTCTTTTGTTGAATTGAGATTCAGGCAAAGCTTGATATAGACCCAGGAGAAAGAGAGTTGGGGACGTAATTGTCCATGAGAAGTAGACCTAAGCTAAGCTAATGTACCATGGTAGCACCTTTTTCCAAATGAGACTGTTTTAAGTCAAATTGTGATTCAAAATAGTTTTTGAAAGTCTGAAGCAGGAAATAAACACCTTAACATGCACAGTGAAAAGCCACCCATTGACAGGGCTTCTCAGAAGGTTTCAGCCTGTTTTCTCCTTTGCTAGAAGAGCTCCCACCCATGTGAGAGGCACCACCAAGTTGTCCTAACTTAAATGTTAAAAGCTGTGCAACCTGATCAGAATAAAAATGGAGTCACAGAGCAGAAAGGAAGTCCATGGAAACTGGCCCTTAGCATTTTAGAAGCTTTTTTCCTTGGCTGCATTGGGACATTAAGCAGAACAGCATGGGCCGGGGAAGGAGGGACATGAGACCTGCAGATGGAACAGGAAACCTAGCGAACTCGTGTGCCTGCACTCACTGTCCATCATAAAGAATCTCAGACACTGCTCAGAGATGGGGCACCTCCTTGTCCCCTCTAAATTCAAGGAATCAAAAGCTACTTAGGAGCTCAGGTGAAGGTTTTGAAATGTGGCAATTTTGGTTCGGCTATTTTGCATTTAGGTGTTTTTGTCCTGAACCATGACCTGGAGCTCTTGGTTATGTCAAATCACTTTCACATCCTCACATGTTTCTCGTTATAAATCTCCTAGATTTCATTCTCCCTCACCCCCATTGCTCGCTTTCTTATTGTAAAGCAATTAATTTATTTAATTTTACTTCCCCATCCCTAATCTTTTTCAGCTGTGTTTCGAAAGTAGCTGCTACCCAGAAACACTCGGTGGGGAGGACTGACTCTGCATGCTGAATGAATGATCACTTTCCCTTCGATACGGTTAACAGAGTTGTTGGATTCATAGGTGAAATTGTAAGGCAATTTGGTCTGACAAAATAGCAACATACAACATCAAATTGTGGGCCAGGAACACTCATGCCGAGTGGATCCTCCAGTGACATATTTGGAGCGTGTTTGCTGGGAAGCCTTCTGCCCATCTCAGATCCCTCATGGTGACCCATTGCCTGTGGGTCAGCTCTGTGCTTTGAACTTGAAAAGACCACCATAATTACAAAGTATACAGTGATGGGATGGTGGCGAGGATGCCAGTGACAGGATGATAGATAAGAACCTCAGTGCCTGGGACTTTAAGCGCTTTAACAGAGTTTTCAATACATATATCTTTTCTTTCCAACACAGAGAAATAGTGTTTGAATGCATGCAGGAATCCACCAAGCTTACTTCCAAAGTAGCCTATTGCTTTACGCCCATTCAACGGTTTTCAGTTTTTCACATACACAATTCGCAACACTACATCTGTTTTACCATTTCCTTGGCTGCCATTAACGACTGGAGAAAAGAATCTATAAAACTGTATAGTCTGTAGTTATCCTTGAATAGATTTAATTGCCCATACCTTAGACAGAGTCCCTTCTTTTGAGTATATTGTGCAATCGAATGCTTCGTTCCCCCTTCCTCTTGACTTCCAATCAATTCGGAGCCTAAGGCTGGTGTAATCCATCGTTGACAGATATATTTAACGAGCTTGGCTTTGAACATTTATAGCTGAGGGACTGCGGATTAGGTTTTTATCTTATTTCACATCTTGATTAATAATCTAGGAGGAGGCTTCTGCATGCTAATGAAATCCAGTCTGCAGCGTGAACAAAGCTGGGAACCCCTGCAAAAGCAGAGGTCAGCCCAGATGGACCAGCGTGAGGCGGGCAGGTGGGAAGGCCTCATGTGAGCTGACCCCACCACAGTGCTCTGCTGAGGGCATTTCAAGGAGCCTAATCCTTTCCAGCCTTTGTCACACTGGATCTGAACGCTGCAGCTCGTATGGCTGCCCATAGCTATTTTTCAGTGGGTTACTCACTGCTAGTTCGTGCCAGCTTTGGGAAAATAATCAGAAACACAGGTTTTCTGTATTAAGGACAAAACCAGAACATAGCACTGCTAGACAGGCCTGGAGGCAGCCCTGGAGTAGGCTGCCGGGAAGCGTTGGCTGCACAGGTTTCATTGTGTATCCAAGTAGCGATCCCTGGCTCCGGTCAGTCTCTATGACTTACCAGTTGCCATCAGAACTGAAGCTCCCCTGGGAGAGGAACGCCACAGAAGTCTTCCTGAATGGAAGCACTTTACAATAATTGAGAGAACTGCATGTCTGCGTTAGGGAGCGCTCAGTTGGCTATCTCTTAGGCTTCTATACCACTTCTTGGAATTTGTGGATGCTGCTCGCTATATAGACCTTGATAGCCTCTCCTTTGTAATTGCCGTGGTGTGAGTCTGTTCTTCAAGTTCAATGTGTTGGGGATTTAAAACCTAGTGCAAAAGTGTTGAAAGGTAGGAACTTTGCAAAGTGATAAGGCCACGAGGGTCATCACTTCATGAGTAGAGTAAGGCCATTATCTCTGGAGTGGCTTTGTCCTATGGAAGGCGTGGGTTTCTTATAAAAGGATGAGGTCCTCTCTCTCTCTTCCCTTCTTCCTTTTTTTATCCCTCCCGCCTTCTTTTCTCCCTTTCTCCTTCTTGCCTGATACCAGGACATGGAAGCTGTGCTTCTCAAGAGCTCAGAACTATGAGAAATACATCCATTTTCTTTATAAGTATCCAGCTTGTGAAACTCTGTCCCAGTAATATGAAATAAATGCAGACAGTTCTATAAATGATTTCCCCCTGAGATGTGAATGAACCCAGCTGTCCCGGATTGCAGGGAGGAGGCCTGAGCTAATACATACCAGTGGCTTATTTGTTCTCTAGTTCTTTGTCTGCTGTGTTCCAGGGACAACTTTCAAGAAACAAATAAGTCATAATTTCTAAGTGGGAAGGGAAATTAGAGCTGGAAGAAAGGAAATTAGAGTTGGCGTCAAAATATTTTTATTCCATTTCTGCCTAAAGCAGAGATGACAGGAAGGAGTTCAACTTGTTCAAACTGACTAGGATTGAAGCGAAAAGATCGATCTGGGATGTGACTGGGTCTCGGCTTCTCACTCTGCACGGTCCTGACTCTCTCCTCACTCCGCACGGTCCTGACTCTCTCCCTTGAACTTTTTGTTGAGCACCTAGGTTGAAGGCAAACAAATCTCTTTAGGACATGACAGTGACACCCATGTGGCTTCTGACGAATCTATCAGTCAGAGGACCAGAGACTTGGAGTATTTAGCAAAACAGTGCTTTTGTATGTGCCACGTGAAATTAAAAAAAAATCTGCCAGCAGTGAAGAAGTTGCTCTCCTTTGAGCTTCTCATAGGAACTGTTTGGAAAATGTCAGCGGTTCAGAAAACCTGGCTGGATGAATATTGGGGAAGATTCGGGGAAAGAATTTGATTCTTGCAAACTCTTGTGACATTTCAAAAAAAAAAATGTCTAAGTCTTTCTATACCCCAGTCCCTTCGTCTGGCGGATAGAGATGCTTTCTACAACATCTGGAAAGAACAAGAATGCCCAGTAAAGCTCACTTTCCTCAGAAACCAGATGGCTGCAGCTTTCGCGTGGGTAACCAACTGATTAACAATTTCAGTCACCAAAATAGCGCCAGGAAGGAGGACTTTCACGTCAGAACTGGCTACTTGAGAACACACTGGAATGGGCATGGTTGAAGGAGCCATCTCTGTCTTACTTTCCAGGTAGCTTCCTTGTGTTTGAGAAGCTCCCCAAACCCTTGCTACTTATTCCTCATGTAGTTATCTGTGGGGAAAAAGTGACTGGAGAGTTTTCATTTGTTCTGATGGTTATTTTTTGTGACTTGGAATGAATGGTGCTAGACAAATATAAATATATGTGACTACTTTGAGTATCTTTGGTCTAAACTCTGTACTTCAAAAGACAGTGATGGGCAGCCAGGGGCTGAGGCTGGGGGCGTTGCTAACACCAAGAAGTGAGTCATAGGTCTTAGGAAGTGTGAATTTTGATAGCCCCTAGATAGGAAAAACATGTCTTTCTTACAAAAATAGATTTGACCTTTAAGGTTTTATTTTCTAATAAAATAATACTAGTACATAGACTATTTTCTTTTAAAAAACTTGCTTAAATTCTGTGAGTTTTATGACTTTGAGAACATGTGGCTGATGCTGTTTGGCATGGCACACATAGAAGAATGGAAAAGGTCTACTTGAAGAAAAAAGTAAAATATTGGAGGGGAAGCAGAGGAAAAGTAAAATCAAGTCGAGATCAAAGGCGGGGTAAAAATGTCAATGGAAAAATAGGAGAGTCCAAATCGTCTTGAATATTTTATAGAGCGTTTGAGTGTAAGCTTGATCACCAGAGGACACACCACAGGGATCGGTGTTCAAAAACGAACAACAGCTGTTGGATGTCAACAGACAATATCTCAGTGGGTGGAGAGCATTTCGGGTGAAACCCTGTGTCTTCAGGTGGTCGCTGGCCCTTCGGGTAAATCTTTGATGAGGAAGAAAATTCTTTCCCATTGTCAGAGGATCGTTAGAGCCATCCAATGGTTTTCTAGTGAACATACTTCAAAGTGAGTATGTGAGGAAATTTAATTAGTTAATGGCCGTTTACAGAACATCTTCTAGACGTGAGTCACTGTAGTTTGTCATGACGCCTCCCCAGAGGGCATCATAACTGGAGACAACTGATTAACCAATGCCTTTGAGCGGCTCTAGTTGTATGGGGAGAAATGGCTGTTTTTTTTTTTTTTTTTACTTTATTTATTTATTTTTTCATGAGTGGCATCTCCTCCAAGATATCGTCTCTGGCTCCTCTATTTTTAAAGTGTTTCTGCTCTATCACTCTACTGCATGTTTACTCCATTTTATCTCCAAAGGTTTACCATCTTCTGACACGTTATGTACACATTTTTCTTTCTTTATTATTTGTCTCCCTTGTCTGTAGTAAGTTCTATAAAATTAGAGATCGCTGTATTTTCTTCACCACAGTATCCTTAATGCCAAGACCAGAACCTGGCACAGTATGTGGCAGGCACTAAGAATACGTCTTGTGATATGTGGATACAATATTGAATTAGGGAACTCAGAGAAAGAGGGCATATTTAGTTAGGATAAGCAGAAAATGCAGAAGTCACAGAATAGAGAGGGAGGCAAGCCACAGTTTGCATGCTGTTCACCTTCTCCTGATTGGAAGGTTGAGAAAAATAACAAGTCGGGACAATCTCTGTTCCAGCTGAGTGTGTCTGAGGAACTTCTCAGGCTGATGCTGGGCATCAGCCAGGTCTGCTGCTTCCCCTCTCTTCTCATCCTCTCTCCTGCCCACTGTCTCTAAGCAAAATGCTGAGGGTTATTTTGTTCCAGAGTCAGAAACCTGAACACTGACTGTCCTGCCAAATGTAACCCATTTACTTTATATATAATTCGATGCTATGCTAATCTACGGGACCACCTAAAGTAAATAATGCATTAATTAATATTACTGGTGACATTTTTAGCTGGTGTTGTAATTGGTGGAACCCTACATTTCCCGTTCTCGGAGGAGGCCAGTGGCTTCTTAGGCAGCTGGCGATCGCTAGTCTTGTTGACTTGTGACATCAGTTGGAAATAGAGAGCAGTAGACATTGACTTTGTTTGCTGGTTCACTAAAATGAGAATGAAGAACTTAATAGCTGCGCTTCACAATGATGGCCATCTTATTAAAACAATTATTCTGCAAAATTCTTTTTAAATTTTTTTGCTATGTGATGGGTTTTTTTTTTATTTTTCTAATACACTGTGTTTTTTCTTTTAATTAATTAAGTTATTTATTTACTTCACATCCTGATCACAGCTTCCCCTCCGCCCTCTCCTCTCAGTTCCTCCTTCCCCCCTCTTCCCATGGAGATTAACCAGCCTTCTGAAAAATTCTTAATCGATCTCTGTTCTTCCCATTAATTTAGTGAGCCAGCTTCTCTGCCATGAGGGGTCATCTATGTCTAACAATCAGACTGAATCCCTACTGTGTGCTAGGTACTGAGGAAAGAAAAATGAGATGGGCAAACATTCGTACTACAAGGAGCTCAAATGCAGAGGGTCAGACAAACCAGAAGCATAAAGAAATGTGACAAAAACAGTCACAGAGATTGGAAAAGATCTTTGAACTCTCAAAGAAATAAAGGGACTAATGAAGGGGGGGGGGGGAGAGTGACCCAAGCTAAGAATCCCTGCCTTCTGAGGAAAAGAGTTGGTATGTTACATCTCTCCCACGCCTGAGGTCATAGAGACATAGACGTGAGATGCAGGTGCCACTCAGGGGCGAAGGGTGGCGATCTGTGGTTGGTACTAGCAACTTGTGAGTTGGTTTTAAGTTTAGTTCTTTTTGACAGTTTTTAAAGTTATGATGATGATGATGATGATGATATACACATGTACCCAATATGTGTGTGTTAGTACTTGGGCCATGGTGTGCTCATATAGGCCAGAAGACAACTCTGTGGAATTGGTTCTCTGCTTTCACCTTTGCACGGGTTCTGGGGATGAGCTCAGGTCATCAGACTTGCGAAACAAGTGCTTTACCTGCTGGCCATCTCCCCTGTCCTCAAGTTTAAGCTCTTGATCTAAGCATTAAGGCTGTGGCAGGACACATGGCTTTAGCACCAGGAGTTTCCTTAGGAACTAGTCTGTACTTCTTCACAATAGGAAACTTCATTCTATTTGAATAAATATTCCTTAGTTGATGGCTATGTCTTACCCATTAAGCTGTTTCTTTTGCCAAATGATGTTGTTGAGAGGTTATTGTCTTAGCATCTTACTTTGGCAGATATAATATACTTGAGGTCAGCAATGCCATGCAAAAATCCTTAGAAATATAGAAGTAAGTGGGATGAAATGATAGATGAAGAGAAAAATCACTTTGTAAATGTATGTTGTGGGGCTGTACAGGCATCCGTGTTCCTCCTTTGAGGAGGAAATGTAGAAACCTTTTTTTTTTTCTATCTGAAGTTAGCTTTTCCCAAACATTTGAAACCAGTTTCTCTGTCTTGCAGCTCTAAAAAATCAATAACATAAACATATTAGTAACAGCGATAGTAGTGTGTACTTCCCTTTAAAAATTAATTATTAACTCTACATCTGATCATAACTCTTCCCTCCTCCCCTCTAGGTCCCACCATTCCTTCTCATTCCCCGGCCCCTCTACTCTACTCCTTAGGAAGGGGAACCCTCCCTATGCCAGCACATCAAGTCAGATCAGAATTGATCACATCCTCTTCCCTTGTGGCCTGGTGAGGCAGCCCAGACACGGGGTAGTGATCAAAAAGCAGGCATCAGAGTCCATCCCCCTTACTCGGGGACCTATATGAGAACCGAGCTGCCCATCAGTTACATCTGTGTAGGGGCCCTAGGTCCAGCCCATGCATAGTCCATGCTTGGTGCTTCCATCTCCACAGGCTGCCCTGAGCACTGGTTAGTTGGCTTAAGAGCTGCTCCAGTGAAGAGAGGTGTGAGACTTCTGTTAAATAGGCAGGTGGGTAAGGCTGGAGCTGGGTGCTTACCCAGGGCCTCAGAACTTTAGAGTCTCAAAAAACCACTCAGTCACCAGTTATGGAGTGAACTCTAGGAAATAGAGGAAAGAAGGTGTTCCAACACCTGCTTCTCCAAAGAGTTTACAATCTAGTGAGTTATAAGACATTTGGAAACAACTTGGCTGGCTGTAGGCATGGGAAGAGACTCAAATCATATGCTATGTATGAGAATTGAGAAAGAGTGCTGAGCCTGCACTGTGTAGTCTTTGAATATATTTCCAGAGGAGAGTGCAGGCTGAGTCACCTGAACAGGGCCTTTCAGTGTACAGTCAGAGGCTGAAGGTGAAGTCAATAGAGAGCCCGTTTCCATCAATGAGAAAATGGTCCACTTTGGCTGAGCTATAGGTGCTTTGGGTAATATGGAATGTTAAAGGATGTGGTGCCAAATAGGCAGGGACAACATCACAGGTTGATTCTCATGTCTCAAGAGTAGATCTGATTTTATCCTTTAGATGTGAGAATGCTTAGACCAAATAGAATTTAGAGGTATTTAAAAACTTACACTTACTGACTTGTTTATGTGTGGCTGTATGTTGTGTGGGTGTGGAGTCATGAAGGCAACTCTTAGGAATCTGTTTTTTCCCTCTTCCATGTGGGTTCTGAGATGGAAACTCAGGTCAACAGACTTGGGTACATAACGGGTATTGTGAGAGGCTTTCTCTGAAATATGATTTATTCCCTGAATAAAGATCAGGAAATGTGTTTTGGTTCATTCACTTGTCAGGTACTTCACAGTTTCCCACCTTGAAGACTTTGCTTGCATTTTGTCCTCTCATGGAGTGCCTTCCTCTATGTTTCTGTAAGTGTAAGAGCTATAGAACCCCCTCAATTCACCACCAGTCCACAGTAATCAGTTCAGCAGCTCACTCATCCAGCTTTTTTTTTTTTTTCCATCTCAGAAATACATAGGATGTAGGATAGTTTTCAGAATGCAAGTTCTGGAGTCAAAACATGTAGATTTTAACTAGAAACTAACTATTACATTTCCACCTGTTAAGAAGTGAATACTAAGCTCTATGTTACATGCTTGATTATTAAATGATGTGTTAGCTATTTGCCATGTGATGAAATACTTGAGGCAAACAACCTAAGTAGGAAACATTTATTTTCATTGTTTCTATCCAGCCTCTTGGTCCCATTGTTTTTGGCCTGTGGCAAGCAGAAACATCATGGCAGAGAACACCAGGTAGAATGGGGCTGTTCACATATGGTAGCCAGGAAGCAGTGAGTGAGGAAAAGCTTGTGCTAGTGGACATGACTGCTTCTGCTTTGCCCTGTCTTGATCCTTAACCCACTGGCTGGTGCCGCTGTATTCTTCCCGACTGGTCTTCCTCTCTCAGTTGCCATCCCGGATTCCAACTTACTGTAGAAACACAACCAGAAGTGCTTTTTACTGTCTCTCAATCCAATCAGGTTGGCAACCAGGATTAGCCACCACACTGCATTCCCTCAGGCAAAGCAACTCACCAAGCACATATTTAATAAACAGTGAATGATGGCTGCTGTCATCCCTCCTTCTGAAAAGAGCCCTAGCCCACATATTATTGTAGCTATTTATGCAAATCTTTCTCATTGACCTCCTTGAGGGTAGGAGTCTTTCTCGGGGTTTTTAAAAGCACCGTCATAAGGCTTCATACAAAAGGTATTTGCTGATCCATTGATTGGTTCTAATTGTTGGTCTTGCATAGAGCACTTTTTTGTTTAGAGAAAGGAAAACATCAGCCTGTTTTCCCCACCCACCAAGCTTAAACCATCAGCCTAGGATTCTTAGTTGACGTCATGACATTTGCCATTGATATCTGTGGTGTCCTTGATTCCGAATATTTGGTTAGGAATGTAATTGCCAGTTATTTCACTTTTGTAGTGGGAAACATAATCTCATTTATGACTTGTTTTGCAGGAATGGTGAAAATTAAGGACTGTGCTTTCCCTGAAACATTGACATATATTATCACAGGTTTATAATTTGCTAGTTTTCCTGTCTATTTCTTGAACACTAAGCCAAGGAAGGCCTACTGTCCAATCGTCCACCCACACAATACCCGTGTGCTCTAGTACCTAGAAACCACATTTTCCCATTTGATGGTAAACATATCAGAACCGAAACCTTTTTTTTTTTAACAGCTAAGCTAGTCAATTGCATATGAAATGTTTCATCTTCATCGTCACATCATCTCTTTGTTATAAGGAGCTCCACTTAAGTGAGTTTTCAATGGAATCAAAGTTGGTCATTCAGGTTCCCAAACTTTCTTCATTTTAGTTACATGCACTAGAAATTATTTAAAACAGCAATTCCATTCTCTACTAAAAAAAAATTCTCTCATGTATTACATCCTGACTGAAGCTTCCCCTTCCTCCCCTCCCCTTAGCCTTTCTCCCACCTCCCCTCTCCCCTAAACCCACTCCCTTCCACCTCCCCTCAGAAAAGAGCAGGCCTCCCAGGGACATCACCCAAACACGGCATAACAAGCTACAATAAGACCAGCCACAACAAGGCTGAACAAGGCAACCCAGTAAGAGGAGAAGGGGCCCACAAACAGGAAAAAGTGTTAGAGACAGCCCCCTCTCCCACTATCAGTATTCCCACAAGAACACCAAACTACTCAGTGATAACACATTTGCGGAGGCTGTAGATCAGACCCACACAGGCTCCCTGATCTCTGGAAGCCCCCATCAGTCAGTTGATTTTGTGGGCTGTGTTCTTGTAGTGTCCCTGACCCTCCTGGTTCCTTAAGTATTGGGCATGAAGCTTTTCGCTGATAATTCACAACAGACTCCACAACCAAACCCAAGATGTGTTTAGATGATTTAAGAAATACAAAATGTGTTCGGCCTTCCTGAAGGAGAAATGGTTCTCGCTTGAGTGATTATATTAGGATCCAACTTCCCACAGTACAACTCTATGATGAACACATTTGGGGACGTAAGAATGAGAACGCACAGTCTTGGAGAGGTGGGTGAGGGTAGAAAATGACAGGGGGTGCCACCAACACCTCCATTCTGAGCTTCAGATGATCCTAAGGGTATGGGGACAGCTGCCAGCCCTGTAGGCCACGCCGCATATGAGAAGGCCAGGGTAGTTTCTCAAAGCCATAGGAAACCATTTGGAAGGAAGAAAGTAGCTACAAGATGGCATGGGGGTGGGGTGGGCAGACCAGCAAACTAGGCTGGGCAGGTGCTCCGTCCAGATAGGTTCAGAAGCCAGGAAGTATGCCTCATTATCTGTGCCTCAGTTTCTCCCTTTGTGCTCACTGTCAGTTTTCCTTCTTTCCCAGCCTTCCCTCTCTAATCATTATTCTTCCTACTTTGTTTGTTTGTTTGTTTTTTCACTTATTGTTTAGCCTGGTGTCTTTTTGTCTTTAGGTCACTACTGCCGAATACAGAAGTCCTTTCTACTACTGGTTGTCGCCTTATGTTTGGACAGCTTTGTCTAAGGTGCTTTTCTTCAGCTCTGGCACGTCTCTGATTGGGGACACATTCTTGGCCATCGCGAGGATGCACAGATGCAGTGTCAAGGTGTCACTCTGAGCTGTCTTCTTCCCTAACTAGCACAGCACTAACGTTTTTCTTGTGATGGCCTCAGTCTTCACTATGACTTGAGTCTTAGAAGCTTCACACATGCTCACGTTTTAAAAGTTGAAACTTGTGGTGCTGTTTTGAAGGCCACAGGGCTCTTTGAAAGTATGGCCTAACTGGAAGAAGGAGGCTACACTAAAGGTATCCCTTAGAAGGTTATGGCCAGAGCCCTGCTCCTGCTCTCTGCCATAAGACAATGCATTTCTCCCATGTGCTGCTGGCTCCGTGAAGAACTTCATACCTTCCCTGCTATGACAGACTAAAGTCCCTTTGAAACTCTAATCCAAAACAAGTCTTTTTATCTTTGTTTCAGCCAGATATTTATCACAGTGACATCAAAAGTCAACAGTACAATCTCATTTTGGCTTCAGGGGTCATTATCTGCTACCAGTCCTGTCAATGTCTGTGATGCTCTCTTAGACTCTCCTGGTTGGTTCCTTTAGCTTTCACCAGCGGAACGGTTCTTGCTGTTCTCCACTTGTGGTACAGTAAATGCAACCAAAGACAATACCAGCTTGAGCACCCCAGAGCTCTAGGGACATTTGGCAAAGTCTGCAGATATTTCTGGTCATTGCAACTGGGTCAGGGGAAGGGATGCTGGCTTCCAACAGTGTAAGTCAAAGGTCTGTGCAAACTCTTCCGGCACACAGGACAGTTCCCACCCCCAAAGGACTCATCCAGCCTTAGATGTTGCGGAGAATGAGAAATCCTAATCCAGAGGTATTTGTTTTAGTTTGCAGCTAAGGCAAATCAAAAATGATAAGATTAATTAAAATGAAGATAAATTGTAATCAAAGGAAAAACAGAGTCTGAAGATGGTATGTCTGTACTTTAGCAACAAAACGAATTGTACTAATGCTCACTTACAAAATTATACTTAACAGATTTCCCCCAGCTCTCCCAACAGCTCTGTGAGTTTGACAGTAGCGATGTTAAAAGGAACTGAGGCATTGGGACTGGGACGACTCTCTTAGGGACCCCATACAAACAAAGATTTGTGGATTTTTACCCCCACAGAAAACAACAGCTGCCCCCCCTCCCACTGCTGAAGAAAACTACACAAAGCTGTTCATTCACAGAGCGTAACTGGAGCTATAATGGCGGAAAATAAAGCCAGGAACCAAAGCCACTGTCACAAAGAAATAACTCTCCGCATTCTGCATTTGGTATTTAAAAATAGGAGAGAAAGTGCATAGCTTGAATCTGAGATAATGCTAGCCGCTCTGTGGAGGCTCTCCCAGAGTGTCGCCTTCGAAACAAATTGGCCCTTGCCTACAAAGGTTTCTTTTTTGTATTCTTGAAAACTCATTTTTAATGGCTTGTGTGGCATCAGTTATGCCCCTGAGCTATAATGAAGCTCTCTGCAAGTCACCGCATGCGAGTCAGAAATGAATCTCACCAGAGAGGAAAGAGCCTGAACGTTAATAGGTTTTAATCCAAGCTAAGCAAACCTATTGAGCCGCCACCATGGGCTTTTAAAAATCTAAATGTCATGAAATTTTCATCAGTTTTCCTTCGCCTGCAAAGCAGTTTGGGTCCAGAGACAGCCAAGGAAGGATCAGAAGGGGAAATCTCAAATGCGAATAACTGCCCAGGAGCACACCTTGAGGAGTTTACAAGGACCATCCGGGCAAAACAAAGTAATAATTGATGGAGCACAGAGGGAAACTGGCGGCTGCGGCAATTGGACATGTGAAAAGCCTGTGTACGCCGCAGACTTTGTCTTGCAATGTATGTGATCCTATCTTCAGTGTACAGTGTGAGGGAGGGCCTGCTGAAACGTGGGCTCACAGGTCTTCACTGAAGCAGAGTGCATACGCTGCCTGCTTCTTGCACGTATCCTAGCCAGTTCACAGAGATTTAGTTCCAAACACTCATCTGAGGTTGCATTTTGCACAATGCCTCAGCAGCTTTTGATAGATGCATGCTGAGCCGTTGGGACACTAATAGACGCTGGATATTGAGGCACAACAAATTAGTTTTTAAACTAGTGAGACTTTTGGATATAGGGGAGTCTGAGCTCTAATTTAGTATTGTCTTCTGTTTGCACATGGAGAACAGCGAAATACACATCGAGACTCAGGGACTCCTCCTTAGGGCTTTCGGGACCGAGGCTACCGGTCCCATTTTCGAGTGTCTTGTAGATACGTTAATTGTGCTAGTTAACTGCAGAGACACCTGAGACAGGATCTCTTCTCTCTCATGAGAGGCAGAATGTGTCCCTAGTCATAGTTTAGCTGACTCACTAAGGCAAGTTACGCAAGTCCTGAGCCTCTGGAGAGGAAACCTGAAGAGTTAGTCATATTTTCACATTTGTATTGAGACATCGTTGCAGAGTTTGCTGTGTGCAAGGCATGATTCCCAAGCTTTATGACTAATACTTCTAAGACCTTATGGAGGAGGTCCTTTCATTACACCTGATTTAAATAAGCCTGCAGAGGCATGGGGAAAGTTAAGTAATTTGCCCAAGGTCACACAGCTCATGGGAGGCAGAAGGACAATTTGAACTCAGGCAGTCTATCTTTGGAGTCTTTGTGTGGTCCTGCTGCCATGCTGCCTTCCTTCTTGAAGCAAGCGGAGTGATTGCCCCCACTCAGCGCTGAACTGGAGAGGTTGTAGTGTAGCGCGCTCCTGTTTCATTGTCCTAGTATTAAAGTCTCTGAGTAATTTGCAGCCACTCACAGAGAAATCCCCATGGACTAGAAAGATTTTGGTTTGACTCAAGTGTGCTCTGTCTCTCTGCAAACTCCCTCTCCTTACGCTTGGCAGCTGCTATATGATTCATGGCACTACCAATGGTTTGTGAAAATGGAAACTACAGGTGAGTGCTGCACGTAGCCCAATGGTCTGCTACCCTGGGCCATGCATGGTAGACCTGAGACCATCACAGAACATCACCAGTTATTGCAAGCAACAGATCTTCATTTTGTGGCTTTGGAAATCAAAGCAAAGGGAAAGAAGAGAAGTCAGAAGGTCTAAGGTCTCACACTTTTATGTACTTATGAATCTCCCAATGATGATCTTGTTGAAGGATATAATGTTTTGATCAAATCCATCCCCTACCCTCTACCTTCCAACCTTTCCTGTACTCTCTACCACTTACCCCTTACAACTTTGGGTACCATTTTGAAAACTCATGGAGTCCACTTAACATGACCAGTGTCACTCATGGGTATAGGGCAATCAACCAGAAGGATTGCACCAGAAGTAAACTGGCTCTCTCCTTTCTTGGCAGCTACTAATTACCATAGTTCTCAGCTACAACTGAGACTTTGCGAGCCCACTCCACATTCATGCTAGATTGCTCTCTGGCTTGACAGATCTTGTGCATAATGATAGCTTCTGTGAGCTCATATGTGTAATGCCTCTGTCATGACTAGAAAATGCCTTTTCATAGCAGTCCTTTACCACTTCTGGTCTTAACAATTGCCCCTCCCCTTCTATAATCTCTTATTCTCTGCGCTTTGACAAGTCATGAGTATCTATAGTGATCACCATCTACTGCAAAAAGAAGCTTCTCTGATGAAGATTAAGAGCTAATTTAGGGATGATAAAGTACTTATAATGCAGTTTAATATTATTTCAATTTAGCTGAATAGTGATGAGAAGGCCTCTCCTAGGGCCCATGGCCTTAACCATGGGTTCTTGGGCCCATGTTGTTTTGGTTGATTTTAATACATTTGTGCCACTATTGCACCTGTGGGCATATTTTGCCACATCATGGACCATATTTTGAATACAAAGATCTATGGACTTGGCTGACAACATCACCATAACTAGGAAGCTTTTTAGAAATACAGTCTTGGATTTTACTCCAGGACTATCTAACTAGACTCTACATTGTAACAAAATGTCCAATTGATCTAATGTTCACTACAATTGTTTGAGAAATGCTAGTTCAGTTAATTCTTCAAACCATGAAGATGCATACACATCACTGAGCACTCTGTAAATGAACTGGTTATAGTGGGAAGGAGGATAGAAGCAATATAAAGGCTATTCTGGAGGGCAAAGGATTGTGGGTCTATCTTTTCACCCAACGTAACTGGGCCCAACTCTAGCTGGTAGCAGTTTTGGAATGGGCTCTAGGAGGGTGAACTTAGTTAATGAGGTGACAAAGGAAAAGGAAAAGTAGGGACTGAGAACTTACCTCATGAAGGGAAGGAGATGGCAGGAGATAGGACTATGCCAAGATCTCATACCTCCCAAGCACGATGCATCGTCATGTTGACTCTTACCTACAGCTCACAGACTTGAACATCAGGCCATTATAAGGCAGTGATACAGCCCTGAGTTGTAAGTGCAGGACCTTTCTGAGGATGCATCCTGTACAGTTGCACTGGTCACATGCCCCTGGAGCCAGACTGGACTCTGGAAATGGGAATCTTTTTATTTGGGGGAATTTATTCAGAGTTTAGCGTTCTTTGTCTGTTTGAAAACCTAAATCATGCTGGTGGCAGTGATAAAGAAAATCTAGTAGAGTGCTTCTCCAGTTCTGGGCTCAGATCAGCATCCGCAGCAAAGGCATGTGAGAACACATTAGGAACAGAGTCTTGTTCCCTGCCCCTAATGAGAGCAGTGTGTCTAGGTACAGAATCTAGAAGCCTGTGGCTCTAAGCTCTCCCAGTGGATTCTTGTTCTCTGAGTGTGTATGTGTGTGTGTGTGTGTGTGTGTGTGTGTGTGGTACTGGGACTTGAACCCAGGCCCTTACACATGTGAGACAAGTTCTACCCACTGAGCTGCATTCTCTGCCTCTCTTCTAGAGGCTCTAACGTATTCCTTATTTGGGAGTCAACTGGTGGATGACTCTAGGCTTTCTGTAGATTGAGAATCGCTTTATACAAATGTTTTCCATGATTCATAAGTTGTTCTTTTAGAATTCCTAATGTTTACTTGGAGATGACAGTGACAAATTATGGGCCACATGAATATCCTGTTTGTGCTCATGGTCTTCTAGCGAAAAAAGAAAATCTCTCTGAAGCAGATTTGTGCCTGGGGAAATGGTGCCTTTGGTAATTCTAGTGCTTGGGAGGCTGAGGCAGGAGGCCTGCCATGACTCTGAGGCCAGGGGCACCTAGCTAGACCTAAACTCTAAACCCGAACCCAAACAACACACACACACACACACACACACACACACACACACACACACACACACACACACACACACACACCACCCCTCTTGTAAAATTCTTTCTTGGGCCTGCTCTTTTCTTGCTGTGTTTTCAGGGATTCTTCTTGGACCTCTGGAGGCTGAAGCTCAGTGCTGGAAGTTCACTTCTTTGCATTATTAGCTTTTGTGTTGGGCATACAATATAAGAATTTCATAGGATTTCTTCCTCTTAGCTCCTATATACTTTTAAAATCAATAATTTGCAAAGTAAAAAAGACTCCTTTCAGTAAATATTTGTGAGGTAGATCCATCTTCCTCTGCTTTCTGAGCAGAGCAAAGGCTGGCTCTAAGCCTGGTGATGAGAGAATGACTCCATATTGATTTTCTGCCTGCTACTTGCTCCATCATCACATCACTTGTAGGAAGAATAGAATTAGCCTCGCTCAGATACACGGGCCTTTTTGTGTGTGCTTGTGTCTGAAAACCAACTTCAGGCTACTTGTATTCATCTTATTGAATAATAAATGAAGATCAAGGTCTGTTTGGCTCTGAATACAAGCTAACTTGAGTGTGAGTTAAATATCAAGGCCAGCAAGCTTTTCCCGTAAGCATGGGCTGCTTTGTGATTAGTTAAAAAACCAACTAAAGAAAAGCAAGAGAAAAATAACCCCAACCCCAAATGGCTTAGCAGTAAAAGAATACTCTCTTTAGAGCCTTTGGGTCCCAGGTGGTGTGCATCTGGATGCCATTAGGACTGCAGAACTTTGATGCTAAGGGCCGAGCACACGTACAGCCAGCTCTCTCGCTATCGATTTCCTTCACACTGATTTAGTGTTGGCCTCTTGGCATTTTTCCGCTGCTGCTAGCGGCTCAGCTCCAGCCCCAAAGGGCTTTATTTAATGAAACATAGGGCTTAGGCTGTGGGAGGCTTGCCCCCGGGAACTGAAGCTGTAGACATGCCAACGGAGAGAACGTTCAGGTAAGTCATGTGCGGGAACCACCGAGGGATGAGATGGTGATACAGAACCTGAGCCACAGCTTTTGTGTTAAAGAGAAAAGGGAGCAGCAGCCTTCAAGTGACTGTGGAAAGTTAATGGGAGATGGAAGACAAAGTGCGTGTGTGGAATATGCATGGAAGGCACACTGGGAGAGGAGCTGGGGAGAGGAGGGAGCTGCACATTATAACTCTGGTGAAATCTGTCTATGTATCAGAACCAGGTACAGACACCAGGGTCTTTAGGAAGAGTAAATAGAAACATGTCTTTAAAATAAAGTTTTATTTTAGAGCAGTATTATACTTAGAGAGAAATCATGAAGATAGCAGAGAGATTTCCCATGCACCCCGTATGTAGTTTCCACTCTTGGTAACGGGGAAACTATTAATATCCTATGTTGACAAATTATTTGTGGTGGCTTGAACGAGATGTCCTCCTTAGGGTAGGGTATTTGAACACTTCATTCCTACATGATGGCACTGTTTGGAGGGGGTTTAGGAGGTGTGATCATCACTGGGGGGCAGGCTTTGAGATTTTGTAGCCTTATCCTACTTCCAGCTTGCTCTCTCTAAGTTGTATTCGTGGTAAAGAATGTGCTCTCTTAGCTTTCTGCTCCTGCCGCCATGCCTGCCTGCTTCCATGCCTTCCTGCCATTTTGGATTCTTATCCACCAGAACTGGAAGCCAAAACAAACTCTATCCCTGAGATTGGCTTTGGTCCTGGTATTTTGTTACAGCAACAGAAAAGTAACTAATACCTCAATAGAAACTAAAAGCCCATATTTTATTTACATTTCCTTAGTTCTCACCTGATGTGCTTTTCTGTTCCAGGCAACCATCCGTGTGATACTTAGGCATCAGATCTCCTTGGCTGGTACAGTTTCCCAAACATTCCTTGCCTTTGACGAGCTTGACAACTTTCAGATCAAGGACTGAGGAGTCAAGCGTCCCTCAACTGGGAATGTGGGATTTATCTCCTGCTTTTCTCATGTTCGTGTGTTTCTGTGGGGGACGATTATGGAGCTAACGTGACATTTTCATCGTATCAAACATATATAGATTTCACATGGCCTAATCACTGGTGGCAGACAGCACTACCAAAAGACCAGGAGTGGGTGAGAACAGGTATTTAGCTTTCAGAGCTGAGAAGATTTTGACCCTTCATGTAGAAAAAAATTAATGCAAAGTAAAAGGAACACACAGACATGTCGCCTGTATCTATGAACCACATAAATACGTGTCAAATGGTGATTTTAAACAAGAGGAAACACCCTTTGCATCTTAGAGAAAAATTGGTCACAAAAAACACTAAACATTAAATCAAGTTGTTGGGGGCGGGGACAGGAAACATATTTGACTCTTTTTCTGGTTACAAACTTGAAAGAATTTCAGTGCTACAACTAGTTTACATTGAACCTACCTACAGAAGAACTGACTCCTGGGCACAAGGAAAACTTGAAACTGAAGAGCTGCACCTTGATGAGCCTCACCAAGCTCACCTACTCAGAGTGAGTCACGAAATGAGCGGGATCCAGGAGTTCTGCCAGCTGTGCTTGCTTCGTTGTACAACATCCCTCCTACAAGTCTGGTCTTCGGTCTGACTTTCTGAGCCTCACCTTTTCAGCAAAATATTGAGTTTTATACAATCAGCACAAAAATCAAGATAAAACCCTAAGTTCCTGAGCCTATGCTGTGCAAAGCCTTCCCCTCAGCATCAAGGACGTTGTGCAGTTTGAACAAACGTTTACACCTTCAGGCTCTCTTGCCTCAAGAAGTGTTTCTCTGGTTTCTCGAGTGAGATCAGCCAATGCTTAGCACAGGAGACTCCATACTCAACCATTGGAGTGGGTGGAGTGAAGAGGAGCACGGTGTGTGTGTGTATGTGTGTGTGTGTGTGTGTGTGTGTGTGTGTGTGTGTAAGATGCATTGTAGTACAAAATGCTCTGTGTTGTTAAGATCTGTTTGAGGTGGTTGGAGAAAGGAGCTGAAAGGCATTTTACTAGATTGTGGGGTTCCCAGAACAAAGTGGCTCGGCATGGGGCTTAAGCACCAGAAGCTTCCTTCCTCATGGTGTGGAAGCAAGAAGTCTGAGATCAAAGAATTAACGGAGCTCAGTTTTGTTGAGGTCTCCCTCCTTGCCATGTTGATGGGCATTCTTTCACTGTGATCTCATCTGCTCTTCTTGGTGCCGGTTTTGTCTTAATTAATCTCTGCTAATATTAGCCGTAGTGGATTACGCCCCTAAGGCCCTTGGTTAACCTTAATGACCTTAGGCTCTGCATCAAAATGCAGTGCCATTCTAAAATAGTGCTGGTTTGGGGTTCAATATGCAATTTTGTGCAGACACAGCTCCGCTCATAGAAAGACAAGTGATTTGATACAGTGGGAGCATCCTTCCCTCCAGACTCGGTTCTAGGAGTTGAAGATGACTGACATTTGGAGCAGTCTTTCAGCTAAGCTATTTGAGGGGATTATAACAAGGAGGAAAATGGGAGAGGGAGCACTTTACATGGGGAGGAAACGTGCTGTGTAATATGGCTTTGTCAGGAGCCCATTTCCAGTGGATACCTGTGGTGTTTGCACAGCTGTTCTGTCATTGTCCTCAGCAGCAGCCAGAAGGCTGATTTCCCGGTGATTTTTCACCTAATTTTCTTTGCATCTGCCTTACGTGGGATATTTTCAGTTCTGAATTTAAAAAAAATATGCCTCAGCCAGAATGGTGGTTTATTAATGTTGGTTAAGAAGCGTAGTGACAGAGAGAATTGGGTACCGCGGGTCCTTGGCGGCATGTGCTTTCCCTGTGGGCTTCCGGCCAGCATGTGCCCATGAGTAGGAGGCTACATTATCACCAGAGGACAGCTTGGTGTGCATGGATTCAGTCCAGGAGGTCATTTTGCGATTTGGTGACCCTGTTTTTTTATTCTGTAGGCCAAGTGGCCCTGAGCATCAGTACAGACTGACCATCCCCCCACCCCCCGAATTTCCATCTTTCCCTCTGACTCTTCCTCATTCAGCTACACCAACCCTGCTCTCTGTAGCATCTGCCACTTTTCCCAGGACAGAAGAGGACCCTCTTCTTCCTCACCTGTAGCACTTGGTGCGCAGTCAGTATTTTGCATTTCATGTTGTGGTAACTGAACTTCTTCAGCAGTGTTTCCCTCTGACTAGGACACTGGAATGAAAGGGCTTCCCTTTATCATGTGAAGACCTAAGCGGCCAGTGTTCAGTGGCTACTTGACTGGCTGTTGGAAGTAAATTTGTATGTGCCTGATTTTGCTGTTGCCTTGTGGTTTAAGACACCTTCTAGAAAAGAATTCATAAAGTGTAACCTTGTACCAGTAGCTTGAGGTGAAGGAGGCACATTGGCATGTTTGCCTAGCTGAAGAAAGCCTGCTCGGCGGTTAAGCCATCTGTCAGTTTTCTTTTCCTTTATTTTCCCCCAAAACTTTAAAATTTATTCTTGAAGTTTATTCGATATTTAATATGTGTGAAATATTTTCAGTTATTATGGCATTTCCTCATAGTGCGTATTTGTAGAAATTATTGAAAGTATCCAAAGTCAGGCACGTGTATAAACGAGCATTCATTAAAGAGTTTTCATGTAAAGTCATAGTAGTATTATTGGTATTTATTTAGTATGTTATTTAGTGTATAATATTACTAAATAGTGACCAACACCAAGGCACTGCATTAAGGCAAAAAAGATATTCACCGGACTTCGTTGTAGAGATTTAAAAAAAAACCGAATGGTTCTTTGTGCAAGGTGCTTTGACCATATTCACCTCCTCTCCTCCAGCTCCTCTCAGATCCACCCCTCCTCCTGACTTCATGTTCCCTTTCCTTCCCCATCAGGTCCAATTTTACTTTCTGTACATTCTTGGATGTGGGGCCTTCCACTGCAGCATGGCGGATACACCAGGGGCAACACTCTTCAGGAAACTGGCTCCTCCTGTCCCAGAAACTATCAATTGTGCAAGCTGCTCATTAAGGGGTGGGGCCTCGGGGCCAGCACCTTCCTCTGGTAGGATCTGGACTGACTCAAGCTTGCATGGTCTTGCATGCTGGTACAATTACTGTCAGTTCATATGTGCAGGTGCCCGGCTGTGTCCAGATGACACTGTTTCCTTATAGCCATCCACCGCCTCTGGCTCCTACCCTCTTTTTACGGCATCTTTCATAATGACCCCAGAGCACTGGAAGGAGCGGGTGTAATACTACTTAGGGCTGACCGGTCTACAGTCTCTTATTCTTAGCACCTTGGCCAGCGGTGGCTCCCTGGGTCAATCTTCCACTAAATGTACTTTTCACCAACCTATTTATCCTCAAGACAATCTCCTTTCCTGTCTGCCCTCCTCATGCCCACTGCACGGGTCAACACTCACCGCCTGTGCCTATCTCTTCCATCTTCAGTTTGCTTTTTTCTTTCTTTCTTTCTTTTTTTTTTAAAGCAACTAATCATTCTCTAAATACGTGGTACTCACTTTTTAAAGAGCTCTGCTCAGTCCTGTCTTCCTGGGGAAAATTCTATACTTCAAAATCCCCTTTCCAGTGTTATGAGCACCTATTTCCTTACCCACACATCTCCCTAGCCATTTCCATGTTAAAATCCCATTCTCTTCAAATTTTGTATAAAATCCAAAAATATAATGAATAACTTTCCAGACATATACTTGTTTTGAGTGAATTCCTTACAGCATCATTTTAAAAATTGACTACTTCTCTTACACCCCCCATAAAACACACACACACACACACACACACACACACACACACACACATGAACATACGCATGCACACACACACACACACGTGTGCACACACATATACACATGCATGCACAATTGTATTAACTCTGTATTTAGTAATGCTTTCGCATTCCTTAGAAGGTATTAAAAACATTTTAAGAAAAAGGTTTTTCTATCTTGCAGCTCAGAAAGTTCTATGAATGAGACCCTAAGATGGTCTGTGGCTAGTCATTATAGCCTTTGGGAAGCCACAGCGCTTCACGGATGAGTCATTAGTTCCTGGGACGAGAGAACAAATCTGAAGACCCTTTTCATATCTCATAATTAAATGCATTCTGCAGCTTGCAGATAAACATGCTGATCTGACAGTGAGTTAAGGAGGTTTATCAGCATTTGTACACCTGCAGCGTTAACACTGAAAGACATGACTTCATTAAAACTCACCGTGCTTGGGAGAACAATGAGGGATGGTCGTAGGTGTGGAAAAGATTGACACTACTAGATGGGGGCTTAAAGCTCATCTTTGAAGGGACGAACTCACTCTATCCAACATGTCCAGCTGTGCAAACAGCAACGCCAAGGGAGCTGCAGTTAGCTGTACTAATATGTATGCTGAAAACAGAGGCTGGGCCATATATACATGATGCAAATGCCTAACATACTCAAATGCTATGAATGCTGCACAGAGGGGGAACACGAGCTCCAGAAGCCACAGAAGAGATTTTGTTGACTATCATGAAAGGGGATTGTGTTTCCAGGGCCTTTGAGGAAGATTTCTTTCTCCAGTGACTTTTTTTTTTTTTTTTTTTTTTTTTTTGCCTTTTGAGACCAGTGTTTCATAGGATGAAAAAACAATACAAGACATCAATCACTTGAAAAGCTCCACGGGGAAATAGCAAGGGTTGCCACAGTTACCATTACCCTCTCATAAAACCTCAGAATAAGGAAAACAGTGCAAAAGTGTTTGTGTGCTTGCCTGGAACAGGTAGGCGAGCTGAGCTGGGTCAGCAAGAAGAGTCCTGAGCTTGTGTTAGGGAGTAGAAGCCATGAGGCTCCTGGGTCAAAGGACGGGAAACTCAGGTTCTAGAGGCCGTGGAAAGAGAAAGACAGGTCCAGGAGAACACACACCTCAATAAAAAGCCAGCATCAGAACAGGTCTACTCAGAATCTCCCTCATGTGCTTGATATATAAGGAAATGCTTAGCAGGCCAAATCAGCAAGCCCTGAGTGTCTGCACACCCCCAACCTTCGTGGTACTTCCAGATAAGTGGAAGAATACTAGATATTTTTGAAATTCTACTGTGTGAAATAAACTATATATTGATTTCTCTAATACTTTTAGGAGCTGATTATAGAAATCTCACCCCCGGCTCCGGACTGCCATGGGTTGAATCTTCGCGAGAGATGGCTTGGAACATCACTCTTCCATGTGCCACTTATTTGGCCAGAAAACAAAAACAAAACTTTAAGATCTAGGCATGGTAGCACATGCGTGTCATCCTAGCTCTCCAGGACACGGAGGCAGGAGGATGGCTAGCTGGAGACCCACATGGGCTACGTATTGAGGTTTTTTTTCTTCTTAAAAAAATTGTAAAATGCTGGGCACGGTGGTACACGCCCTTAATCCCAGCACTTGGGAGGCAGAGGCAGGCAGATGTCTGTGGGCCAGCCTGGTCTACAAAGCAAGTCTAGGATAGCCAAGGCTACACAGAGAAATACTGTCTCAAAAAACCAAAAATAAATAAATAAATAAGTAAATGTGCAAAACAATATATGAAATGGTCTTAGAATTAACTCTGAAATTTTGCTGCAGGCTGTGTGTATACATTTCCTTCTGTTAGTCCTGTTTCCTGAAACTACCTCTTTTTCTTTTTTCCAGATATATGGCAAGAGCTAGAACCATCTTCTAAGGCAGCTTGCCTTGCGACTAGTTGAGACAGTTCAGTAGTAAAAGCACTTGCTGTTTGAGTAGAAGGACTAATGTTTGAACCATGGGAACCCACATGCATGCTGAGTGTGCACTGCGGCCTGCCTATAATTACAGCCCTTGACACTTCCACACTGGGGATCCACAGGACAAGCTGGCTAGTGAGCCGAGCCATATCTGTGAGCTCTGGGTTTGATTGGGAGACCTGGCATCCAAGTATAAAGTGGAAGAGAGATTGAAGTAAAGTCCCTATGCCAATCCTGGCCTCTATATGCCATGCCCACACACACCCACACACATGAGAACATAAACACATGAAAAGGGGAAAAAGAAAATGTTCATTCTCGTAGGGTGTGAGCAAAAGGTGGGGATGAAGTATAAGGTGGAATTCCATGTTGAAAATAATCACAATGTATTTTTAGAAATGCAGGGAAACTGCTTCATGTTAAAGACATGTTTTGTGTCATAGATAAACTCCAAACTCCTTATATTCTTGGGCCAGTGAAATGGCACTTGCCACACAAGTGTGGTGACCAGAGTTCAATCCCTGGAACCCATATAAAGACAGTAAGAGAAAACCAACTCCACAAAGTTGTCTACTGGCCTCCTCCTGTGCACAGGCCCCACCCCAATAAGTAAATAAATACATTTAAAACTTTCTAAAATCTTTGCTAACTATATATCTGATAGAGGATTGATATCTAGAAGGGACAAAGAACCGAAAAAAACTAAACAAGAAGAAACTGAATAACCCAAGCAATAAATGCGTTAATGAAATCTGTATACAGTTACCAAAAGATGAAATGCACATGTCCAGTAAACATGAAGAAATGTCCAGCATCATTAGCCATCAGAAGAATGCAAATTAGAGCTACACTAAGTCCTTGAGAGATCAGTATTTGCCTTGCGAGCATGGGAAACTGAGTTTGATACCCAGAACCCTGTTTAAGAAAGTTGGATGTGATGGACTCACTTGTAATCCCAGTGCTGGGAAGACAGACACAGGCAGATCTCTGGACTCTCTAACCAGCCTGTTTAGGCTACTTGGTGAGTTCCAGGCCATTAAGAGACCCTGCCTTTAAAAATAAAATCACCTATACCTGAGGGTTATCTCATGGCCCCTACATGCACAAGAACACACAGCAACACACACACACACACATAAACCACACTCATATGATTGTGCACACACCTCCTCCCAAACATACCTAGATTAAGATTCCATTTTTCCCAGTCATAATATCTGCCATTAATAAAATAAATAAATGTTGATGAGGATGTGGACAAAAATAAGGCCCCATGTAATGCTGGAGAGAACTCAACTAGTCCAGCCGCTATGGAATCAGCATGAAGACTCTTTAACAACTGAACATAGACCTACGGTATGACCCAGCTCTCTAAAGCCCGTGTGTCTACCAAAGAACTCTAAGTGATCAACACAGACAGACTTGTAGAGGGATGCTATTACAGCATTATTCACAGTTATGAAGTTATGGAAGTAGCTAAGCTTTCTGTCAGCAGAGGATGGATGCAGGGATGTGTATATATATACATGTGTGTGTGTTGTGTGTGTGTATCATAATATATATACATACATACATACATATATACATATGTATACATATTTCACAATGGAAACTTTTTCAGACATTAAGGAATATTGGAGTTATGCCATGTTCAGGAAAATGGACTTAGCTGGGGGCAACTATATTGAGTGAATTAAATCAGTGTCAGAGAGGCAAATACTTCATTTTTCTGTCATTCCATTCCAGATTTTCTATAAACGCATGCAGTCATGGGCCTAAGATAGGAAAGTAAAGACTAACGGGAGCAAGAAGAACTGAGACGTGAAAGGACAGCAGGTTTTAGTGGGAATAGGTTCAAAGTATGTTACATATGCACCTGAGAGTAAACGTGTGTGTGATATAAAATGTAAAAATTACTTTAAAAGCATTAGTTATTTCTTTTACACCCTATTTCAACACAATATAATGTTCAACATGATAATTATCCAGTCATTGGATTGGTTAATAGGCACGTGAAACACACATAATTAGCATAATTTTAAATATTCTAAAAATTTCACTGTGTATCATTTTGTTCTTGGTTAATACTGTTAAACATATATCCATTCTGTCCAGCCCAGGGATCTCAGTTGATAGAACTCAGCATTTATTGGCATGTTGGTCAATAAGGTACTGACGTTAATCTTCATTTAATGAATCATCAGCAAGGGAGATATGCAGATGACAAGTGTTCAATGTTAAGAAATCTCTTTCCCAATCTGTTTCTCGTCCTTCTGTCTTCCTAATTATTGATTTAATGTGGGAGCCCCTCCTCCCAATGCTTTAACCAGCACCCTTGAGAGTTCAGTCTTTTAGAGATGTTCTCATTAGAGCCAGTAATTCACCATGGCATATTATATAGTGCCCTGAATATCTATAAAGCCGTTCTTTCATGTTGTACATCCTGGGGTGCTCATATAATTAATTTGAGTAGCTTTACAGAACAATACCTTCTATTGTGAGTGGTAAAAATGTACTATGCACAGAAGCAAATGTGCAGACATGGCTGGAAGGACAGGCTCCACAGGGGAGCGTCCCCGGAGCATTTAATGCTGGAGCCAGGTAGTTCTGTTCTCGGCTCTCTATAAAGCTATAAAGTGCATGTGTGATGTAGAAACAATCAATGGCCAATTGATCGAAATACTTTCTTTGGCTGCTTTCTTTTTTCTTCTAGCTTTTAAGAGAAAAAGAATTCTTTAAAACAGTTTACTTGGTGGTATTCAAAACCTTCCTTTGACATAAAGCATTCCAAGGACACAATACTGAGACTCGGAAAACCGTACTGTCTGTTCCTTACATCAGTTTGGAGCTGTCAGGTTTTAAATAGATAGTTGTATGAAAGTTAAAGACTTCTAATTAGTTAATGGAAGCCATTTGCTAATAGCCAATTTGGCTAGTGAGAAAAAAAATGTGTGTACATTAACATTTTAATTATTGCTAAGTAACAATGCAGAGACATGAGTAACAATTTAGATAAATAACACAATAATAACTTTAATAGTAAATAATACTTTTAATAATAATAATGATGATGATGATAACTTTCAAACAAAAAGAACCTTTACATGTGTATGCCATAATTAAGAGTTAGTGGTCCACATTCTCATTCCATTTCTTAAAGAAACTAATTAAGAGGCTTTGAATGAACCCTGCCTTGGTTTCCAGTCCTGTTAAACGGAGGGGTCAGTTTCTTCCAGTTTGAATTTTCTGTATTTCTTTCTATGATTATGGCTTACTTAGCTTCCAGTGAAAGAATCTCTCACTGCTCAGAACTGAAAACTTCAATAGCCATCAAGAGAGACAAAGAAAGAGGGAAGGAATCCAGGAAGGGAGAGCTAGAGGGCAGGAGGGAAGGGAAAAAAAAAAAAAAACTGGCCTTGAGATATGTAGCTATAGAGCTTGCTCCACGTGTAAACTGGAGGAGAAACAATGTCACCCAAAGATCTCTTGAAAGTACCAAAATATCTCTGCCTTACTATATGGGGATCTGTCCTCCTGGGGACATGAGCCATCCTTGGAGGCCCCTAGGAAGTCTGAGACTGTGCTTTCTTTCCTAGAAGACTAAGTCCACCACAGACAGATTGAGCAGTTTCCTGCAACATCCGGCCCCCCGCCGGTGCTCATTAGGGGATAAAGACTCATTTAATCACTGATAAAATAGTAAGAGATTATATTATAAACATTTTTCACATCTAAGCTTAGCTTGTATTATATTTGTGTTCCAGTTATCCACTATTTCCTGCTGTGTTTACTATAAACATTGTATTTTGTAAACGGAACCAGTCCCATGTTTAATATCAGATTCTTGGGCAAAGAAACACATTTTTCTTGCACATCATATTGTACTTGTCACTAAAAGTCCTTTGTCCCCAGGCATCCATCCCTGAGTGCTATTCCTAAGAACCCAATTGGCACAACTTTTTGGAGTTAATAAAACTCTGTTCCCACTGGTTTCCATTGCTGCTCTGTGCAAAATTCCCCACTGAGTATTTGATGAATTCTTACTCCTTGGGGGCCCCGACTTTTTGTGAGTATGCTGGGGATCCACATGGCTTGTCACAGAGAGGAAGACGGCTTCCTCTGATAACACTCCCCTGGCACCTGAGCAACTTACCTGAGCCCTTTATTTGGCTGTTTCTGCTATGCTGGCATGGGGCCAGAGCACTGGGGAAGAAAGGCTTGTGAGAACACTTTATTCCCTCTTGGGGAAAGTGAACATGACTCAATGTCAGGAAGGGAAATTTTTCATATAGATAAAGGGAAGGAACATCCGCCTACCTTTTTTAATGGTTAAAACACATTTAACAGCCGTTCGGTGTTTTGTTTTCTTGGGGAGCTTGAGTTATTTCAGAAAGCTCTGATTTCTTGAAATAAGACCAGACCTGGCTTAAAAAAAATGAATGGAGATTATTTTCCATTTCCCAAAAGATAAATATGGTGAGGGGGGCTAAAAATGAGGGGTCCAATGAGATGCAGATTGGGGGATGTGAGGGTAGTTCCTGGAATAGAAGTCCAAGAGTGAGCAACCTGAATTTTTACAGTTAAGGAGCAGAGAGAGGAATAGCAATTACTAAAAGTTGGTCAGATAAGGTAGCTGATTTTTTTTTTGTTGTTGTTTTTTCAAGACAGGCTTGCTCGGTGTAATAGTCCTGGCTGTCCTGGACTCGATTTATAGACCAGGCTGGCCTCAGACTCACAGAGATCCATCTGTTTCTGCCTCCCAAGTGCTGGGATTAAAGGCATGCACTACCGCATCGGGCTGGAGGCTGATTTAGCAATGGACTCAGATCTATTGTACAGAACTTTGCTATGAAAACATCAATAGACCATATATCCTGTTTTGGAAGGTGATGGGTGGTGGCAAAGTGGGTCCAATCCCTGTTGACATTACTCACATTTGCCTTTGCTCAATCTCTGCATCTCTAGAGAGAGTAGAGATTGTTTTATTTTATTTTTGAAAAACAACCCCCACTTCAGAGTTCTGGGAATGTGCTTAATGCCATTACAGATGGTCAATAAATATTTCCGAATTGCCAAACATAGACATTTATTGATTCTAATGCAATAATTTATATAGATTCCAGGAAAGGCCCTAGCCATCTGATTGGAGAAAATATCTGTTTTTCCTTAAGTTCTCTGTAATAAAAAGACAAGTTTATTGACAATTCAGACAGAATTATTACATTTGCCCCCCTACTTCCCAGAGTCCAGTTAACCTGTTAGTAAAGGATGGACAGTCTTTGATGCAGCAGAGTTAGAGAGCCCTCCAGCAGTATTTGCCACATTTGCATCCTTAGCAACTCAGCTCGTAGAAACGGATTAACCTTTTGTTACTGTCTAATTTCACTTGATACAATGTCTTCAAGGTTTATCCATGTTGTCGCTTGTGTCAGAGTCTTCTCTCCATTTAAGGCTGAATAATAAATAGTTCACTCTATGTGTATGTTTTTTTTCCTGTCTATCTTTATCCATGAATACAAAATTTGAGGAACACATAGATTTGGTTTATAGCACCACTCCAAAGATATTCCTTTGTAGAAACTATGAATATTATATTATATTGCATTCTATTATATTATATATTACATAGGACAGATGGGGGAGGGGGAGAGAGAGAGAGAGAGAGAGAGAGAGAAAGAGAGAGAGAGAGAGAGAGAGAAACAGAGAGAGAGAGAGAGAGAGAGAAACAGAGAGAGAGAGAGAGAGAGAGAGAGAGACAGAGGGAGAGAGAGAGAGAGAGAGAGAGAGACTTTACAGACAGGATTAGCTTAAGGATCTTGACGTGGAGCGATGATGCTGGGTAGGTCTCGATCTGGCTTTTCCAGATAGGTCTTTAATACAGACATCTGCATCTTCATAACAGGGAATCGGGGATTTCAGAAATATGTTCAATCTGTTCAGTTGGTTATCCTCCTGCTTCTGCCTGACTCTCGTTTCCCTTAGAACAAAACTCTGGAGCACACCATTTTGCACAATCATTTTGGATCTGTTCTGGATGATTTTTAAGTTGTTCATTCTGTGTACTTTATTTATTATCTCTTAAAAGTCACTGTTTTTTCTCCTAATTTTCCTATCCTCCACCCTGCTCCTTTTTTGCTTTCTCCTTTTCTTTCTTCTTTCTTGTTTCCTTCATTCCTCCCTTTCCTCTCCCTCCATCCTTCTCTCCTTCATCCCTCTTTTTCCTCTCCCTCTCTCCTTCCCTCCACCCCTGTTTTTTTTTCTTTCTTTCCTGTGCTAAGGATACATCTCAAGGCCTCACATTCTAGACAGGTGATCCACCATTGAGCTATTCTCAGCTTTCTAGTGTTCTTAATTTTTGTTATTTTAGTAATTAAAATAATAAAAATGTAAATATTTTAAAGTACAGCACAGATTTTAATATTTGTGCTTATATAATTATAGATATGCTTCTACAGTATTCTGAACCAAGTGGTAATTTTATTGTAATAAATCCAATTGCCTGGACATTAAAAAAAAAAAGCCTGGCTTTGGGTTTTTGTGTGCATAAGATAAATGTTATTAGTAAGTAGACTGAATGTTTTACTTCAAACAAAACACTGTGTATTTGATACTCTCAAGTAATACAACTTCAGTATTTTAAAAAAATTTGTGTGTAGATATTATCAATTTCATCTTTTTAAAAATGAATGCCAATTAATTTTTTCAAAATGAATATTTAGAGAGCTGTCCCACTTCTAGAGAATTGGTAATTCTGAAATCTTAAACATTATTAGTTTCAAAACTATGTTATTTTCACTCGAAGAGAGAGAGAGAGGTGCAGAAAAGTGGGAAGTTGCATAAATCTTTGCTCTTGAACCCTTTGAGCCAACACTTTTCTAGATTATTTTAGAAGGTGTGCACCATGACGAACCAAAGCAAGGTCCTGAGGAATGTGACGAGGTTTCCAAGGGGAATGGGGCCCTCGAGAGTTTCAGGAACTGTTAGATGTTTCCCTAAATGGACATGTTTCCCAAGGAGATAACTGTGGAACTAGGAGGTTACTCACCAGGGTAGCAGGGAAGGTGGGTGAAGCAGAGCTTCCCTGGAAAGACTGTAACAGCTGCAGACAAGCCAAGCGGCACCCTGGGAGGCTCTAATTCCAGTTGCCTGAAGAAACTTAGCTGGGTGGACTCTTGTTTCATTCCAGAGAGTTTTCAGGTTTTTTTCCCCCTTTGTTTGTACAGTCAGGCCCAGGATGTGTGTACTGCTTTAAGAATCTGCTGATAGAGTATGCATTGCTTTTCTTCCCTTTTCAAAGTAAAAAGCTCTAGGGAGAGTCCTTTCCGCCCCAATCTTTGAACTTTGGTCTCAGATCATTCCCTGGAATAGTATCTGGGTTTCAGGATGCTGTCTTGCAGCTTCAAACAGATATTATAAACAATTTTGACTGCAATAATAAAGTTGAAAGTGTAACAATAAATAATTTAGTTAATTTATGAGACAGTTCAGAAGAGACACAGTAGAATTTTTTTTTTTTAATATAACAGAGTTGTAGCAGGAGGCTGAGGACATCAGCAGGGCTCCTCATTCTGAATACTGTTAATTAAGTCTATTAAGCAGCTGAATGGACTAAGAAGCTTCAGCTAGTCTTTATACAGCAGAGGTGTAAAATTTCCTGGAGATATGAAGGTGACTTCTCCCTAAAATATATATATTTTCTCTCTCTTGGGAGTTCGAATAAAGGCTAATTTTGGAGCAATGGAAGCCAGTTACTTAAAATGATGATGAATTTGTTTTGTACTGTTTTAGGACACAGTCACACATAGCCCAGGTTGGCCTTGAACTTGATACCTAGCTGAGGATAACCTTGAACTTCTCTGACTCTTCTGCCTCAAACTCTTTTTTAAAATTTGTATTGATTTATTCAGAATACAACTCAATTGTTATCCCATCCCTTGTATCCTCTTGTTCCTCTCTCTCTCCCGCTTTCACCCTATTCCCCTGCCCTAGGTCTATGACTGAGGGGGACCTCCTCCCCACTGTATGGTCACAGACTATCAAGTCTTGAGTGCTAAGTTTGTAGGCGTGTGCCATGTCGGGGAATGGCCATAGGGTGTCATATGCAATCAGCAAGCAGTCCACTAATTCATTTACATCTCTGGCCCCAAAGCCATCATTTTTGAAGCTTAAACTTTCTTGAGTAACTTTAGATGATAGTAAATCAGCTCTTGATCAGTTAGTCAACATGCATTTGTGGGGCAGTTACTCAGAAAAATGTATTTACCTTACATAAGGGCCATCATAGATATTCTTAAAATAGCATTGGGCCCACTGATGAACTCACCAAGCTCTATCTGTCTAAACCCACAGTCACACAGATGATCCTGACTAAATTCAGTGGGTCTTCTAACAAAACAAACAAAATGAAAACAAAACCAAACCTCTTGGATGTGGTAAGGGGACTTGTGCGGAAATGGGGTGTTAATGGTGTGTGGGGGAATTAGAGGGAGGAGCGACAATAATCAGAATGTGTGTGTGTGTGTGTGTGTGTGTGTGTGTGTATGTATGTACATGAAATCATCCAGAAACTAACTCCATAAAACTGAAAAAGTATAGACTTGCGATTCATTGACTCACTTATTTCTTCATTCATTCATTCATTCATTCATTCAATATTATAGACATTAGAAGCAAGACAAAACCCAGGCCTGATTCTTCTTCTTATGGAGTTTAAAATTAATGTATACCTGTGTGTGTGTGTGTGTGTGTGTGTGTGTGTGTGTGTGTGTGTGTGTGTGTGTACGTGCTCAGTAGAATGGGCCAAAGACAGATTTCAGTAGCCTTGAGGAGAAACATTTTAGTACCTCACATGCCCGTTCGGCTTTGAGGGGTTTTAAGTCAGAGAATGACTTTATCTGATCTGTACCCCCCACCCCTCACCCTTGTCCATATGAAGGAAGTTTCAGTTAACTAACCTTGGGTAAGGGTAATGACACTGAGATAGCCTGGAGCAGAAGAAATGTAAATAAAGGAGCCTCATAAAGTTGGAAGATTCTGATGGCTGCTCAGAGAAAGCAGGCTTTCTAGGTCTAATGGTTGGATAGAGGACATAGAGGTGGCATGTGTGCAGGAGGGGTGCCCGGTTGGAGGGCTTCTTCAATGATCCAATAGTACTAGGGTTAAGGTATATGACTGTTAAAATAGTTCACATTAGTTACTTCTAATTGCTGTGATAAAAATAACATAACCAGAAGCTAAGGAATGGAGAATGTATTTGGGCTTATGGCGCCAGAAGACGAGAGCCTATCACCACAGGGAAGGCATGGCCTGGCAACAGACAGTAACAGGAAGATTATTAATCACATTCTTACTTACACACAGGAAAGAGAGAGACAGAGAGAGAGAGAGAGACAGAGACAGAGAGAGAGAGAGAGAGAGAGAGAGAGAGAGAGAGAGAGAGAGAGAGAGAGAGAGAGAGAGAGCACATGCGGTGGGTGAGGCCATAAACTCTGAAAGCCCTCCTCCAGTGATGTATGCCCCCAGCAAGGCTCTACCTCCTAAGAGTCTAAGAACCTTCCCACACAGAACCACTAACTAGGCACCAAGTCTTCAAAGCCTGAAGGTGTTGTTTTAAAGAAAGAAAATCACACTTGTTCGATTTTTACCAATAAAGACTCAGGAGCCAGATGCTGGAATGAAAACCTGCTAGCTCAGAAAGGCAGAGAAAGCACCTACCTAGCTGACCTTCCTACTCAGCCAATGTCTCAGGAGGAAAAAGCCAGGAAAAAAGCCAAAGCCAAAAGCCAAAAGCTAAAAGCTAAAAACCCTTCTTCTCCAGGGTGTCTTAAATACCCTTCTGTCATTGTCCCTTCTTCCTGTATAATCCCTGTCAGCTGGTTTCTTGCTCTGCCTATTGACCTAGGGTTAACTTTATTTAATCCTATTACAGAAAGCTCTTGGATTAAAGGTGTGTTCTAGGGTTGAGTCACTCCACAATTAGAAACAGGTTTTTACAGTTCACAACCTCAGGGTTCACAATAGGACGAAATATCCTGCAGCATATGGGGGACATGTTTCACTAACATTTGGAGACATGTTTCACTAACATACGGGGGATGTGTTTCACTAACATTTGGGGGACAAGTTTCACTAACATATGGGGAACATGTTTCATGCAAACCATAACATATGGAGGAAAACACCAGAAAGGGTAGGAAGAGAAAGGGTGCAATTTTGAGGGGAGTCTTAGGGTAAAGATGCTAGCTACCTATTATTCTGAAGACTCTTGGGGCACTGCAAGTAGCAAATGTGGAATGCTTGGTCTGCAGGTCAGAAGCTTATAGGGTTCGGTTCCCTTCAGATGTGTCAGTCAGGATGAGTAAATAATAGCAGGGGGATGTTCTTGTTCCTTCTGATTCAAACATGCTCTGGAAAATAGATACTTCACAGTCTCATTTGAGAGATAGTCCCATTCCTTTCAGATGCTCAGCATTTGCTCTTTGACAATTTTCATTACTTTTAGAAACAAAACACTCCTGAGAGAGAACAGGATTTGATCAGAGGATGACTACACACACACACACACACACACACACACACACACACACACACACACACACACACACCCCACACAGAATTGGTAGTCCAGCTTGCTGGACAAGAAAAGCTCATAGAATAATTTCAGAACATAGCAGCAGTTTATAAACACTGACCTCAGAGTACCAACCATGCAAAAAGTTCCTGGGCATCTACTTTTCTCATGCCATTTGGCCCCAGAATGAGTAACAACCTTCCTAAAGCATCCTTTACACCATTGGCAGAGGCACCACAGCTGCCATTGGCTGCCTGGCCTCGGGGAAAGGTCTCCTTGAGATGGAACATCTCAGCATCACAAAGACATCGGGAGCTTAACAGCTACGTTTTATTTTATACTCAATTGATAGCTGAACAGTTTTGGAATGTCTGGATATACAAATTAGAACATCCATTGGTGGTCCGGGCTTTTAAATTCCAAGAGTCTAATTTAAGCAAGGCTGTCTTGTAAGCTTTAAATCCCAGCCCCCAAAAGCCTATTTCCACCCATGGAGATAAGTCAAGGCTAAAATGGCAGAAAAAATATCTCCTAGGGATAAGCCCGTTTCCTCGCTTCCTACCACCGGATTGAATTAGAAAAATTCACTGGTCTCATAGTTAAGTAATTCTGGACATCAGCACTTTAATCTGGTTCAACCCAGATTAGTACTGACATCACTGCAGACTACACACCCCTTCCAGGTTCAGGGAAGAGTCTTCCGCTGTTTCCCTTGGCACCTCTCTATTGTTGTGGAAGTTGCTCTTTCAGAGAGTTCTTACCATTGCCCCAAATCCCTCTTGAATTAATTAAAGCCATTTAGCTCTCTTTTCTAGAAGTATCATTAAAAAAGGCAGCTCATCACTGCCTATTTCAGTCCCCTTCATCATCCTGAGGACTGTAACGAAGTGTCCAGTCATTAGCTCCTTTCTCCAGCTAAGATTCCACCCGCTCTCCCACAAGCCTCTGTTCCCTTTCAATTTGAGGATGTTGACATCGAGGGGAGCAGAGGGAAATGAACCCCAAGGGGCACTTTCACATGTAATGCAAAGATGTGGAATAAAGTAAAACATATCCAGTGCTCTCAAGACCTTCCTTTGGGTGCGGGTTCTGGAAAAGGGACCTTTGTGTGTGCGTGTGTGTGTGTGTGTGTGTGTACATGTATCTTTGCATGTCTGTGTTTCTGCATGTACTCAAGTGTGAGCAAGGGGAATGTGGAAGGATTCGGATGTCAAAGAAGAATTTAGGATACATATCTTTGAAAATCATTCTGTTCTATGAATGGGATAAACACTCCCCCACACATATATGCACACACAAACACAGTTGAAATGTATATTCCTCCGACATAGCCCTTGTCAATGAGAGAACGTTTCTTTCTTACACTCGGGCCCTGGAGCACGCCAGGGAAGTGCCCCACCACTGAGCATGGCCTCAGAGAAACTCTTGAGCATGCCCATTAGAATGTGTATGTAAAAATGCCCAAGGCAGCTTCCTTTACAATAATAAAACAAAAATGAAAATGAATCCAAAGGACTGTGAATAGCAGATTGAATAAGTTGTATTGTCTTGTTATAAAATATATCATACAGCAGGGAAAGTGGTCCAATAGTTATTCACCACATGGATAAATCTCAGAGGGGCAATGAGAAGAATAAGAAGCCAAGTAGCAGAAGATACAGCAAGACTTCATTCATATACAATTAAAAGTCAAGCAACCTTCAAATTACACACATAAACTGACACATAAGTGAATTGTTATCACTATAAAATTCAGAGCAGCAGTTACTTCTTGGAGGGACGCAGACTAATGTGCAAGGAGTTGGTGTTACATTTGCTTAGGGAATACATAAGCGTTTCATAGTGTTTTTTTTTTTTTAAAACACCCATGCATAGTACTCTTTTTAATGCATGATATATTTTAAAACAAGTTTAAAAAAACAGACAGGGGTCAAGTTATTTGCCATTTTACTTCCTAGAAAATGTAACTACTTTATAAGATCTCATATTTTTAGAAGTTAAATACAATGAGATCCTATGAAAATAAGCAGGTGGGCTGAGCAAGATGGCTCAGTGGCTAAAGGTGCTTGCTGCCAAGCATGATGATATAAGTTCGATCCTTGGGATACTCCCCCACGATAAAAGATGAGAACTGAATCCCTCTAGCTGTCTGTTCTCTCTCTCTCTCTCTCTCTCTCTCTCTCTCTCTCTCTCTCTCTCTCTCTCTCTCTCTCACACACACACACACACACTCACAAAACTAGAAAATAGAACCTTGAAATGCAAGAAATTACTTTTACTTACTAATGACCTATTTAGGAAACATATATTTGAGAATACATGGATTCCGGTGGCAACAAAGTTCTTAATTTCCACAGGAGTAAAACCTGACAAAGACTCTGTAGCCTATGCGTGAGAAAGTTGAGTGCTGCTGGTAGATGTGTGAAATCCCACTGAATGTCCACACTGAACCTGTACCATCTGCACTCCAAAGACATCACTTTGTACCCAGTACTACATTTTTGTGTATGTGTGTGACCTGAACATAAAGTAACCTGATTCCCTTTCCCTCCCTCTCTCCTTCCCTCTTTCTCCCCCTCTCCCGCCCTCCATCTCTCTCTTACCCTCTCTTTGTATTGGGGCTGGCTACTTTCTCATTTTTTCCTTGGGCCCTTCTTCACTGTAGCAAGCTTTTTCTCCCCATTTAAATAATCATTTATTCTGTGTGTGTGTGTGTGTGTGTGTGTGTGTGTGTGTGTGTGTGTGTGTATGTGTACATGCACTAGTATATGTCATGGCACATGCATAGAGGTCAGAGAACAGTTTGTGGGAGTTTATTTTTTCTTCCCACTGTGTGGGTCTTGAGGCTCTGACCCAGGCTGTTTGCAGCGAGTGTCTTTACTCATTCACCACCATACCAGTCCCAATATTAAATTATTTCTACCAATGTCTCATTCTGATTTCTCTCTCTCTCTCTCTCTCTCTCTCTTCCCCTCCTGCTTCTTGTTCTTTTCTTTCATTCTTTCTAGGTCTTTTGTTTGTTGTTTGTTTGTTTGTTGTTTTGTTGTTGTTTTTTGAGACGGGGTTTCTCTGTGTAGCCTTGACTGTCCTGGACTCTCTTTGCAGACCAGGCTGGCCTTGAACTCCCAAAGACCCACCTGCCTCTGCCTCCCAAGTACTGGGATTAAAGGTGTGTGCCACCACCGCCAGCTTTTTGTTTTTTGTTTTGTTTAACAAACAAAGTGTTTGGTTTCATGACATCTTCATATGTGTGTGTCACTATACTTTGTTCTCAATTATTCCTCCCTTTGTCCCATCCCATGATATTCCTTTCCTTCCACCTCACTGCCCCAGGTAGTCCCTCATTCTGTATCAATTATATGCAATTTATTACTATCTCAATTGCTTTAAGATCTCTTTCTCCCCTCTCATGATCTCCTTTGTAGTTTCATCATCTACAACACATTTGTATATATAACACAACATATGCACACACACAACACATACGCCACACACACACACCACACACATAACATACACACACACACAGACACACCCCACTCATCCAATTTTAAGTTCTGTGCAGGAGAGGCAGCATGTAATGATACTTTTTCTGAGTCTGGCTTATTTTGCTTAATATAATGGTTTCTTGGTTTGGCCACTTTTCTGTGAACGTCATACTTTCATTTTTCCATAAGGCAGCATAAATTACATTATGTATGTTTGCTTATTTTCTTTATTTATTCATCAGCTGATGGACATCTAGGCTGGCTCCAGTTCTTAGTTATTGTGACTAGATTAGTGACAAACATGGACAAAGTAGGTATCTCTGTGTCTGTTGACTTAGTGTCCTTTACAATTAAGAGTAATACAGCCTGGGCACGCGGCAGCACTTCAGCTTTTGAGAAACCACCATTTTGGTTTCCAGAATGAAGATATACACTTTCATGTCCGCCAACAGAGAATAAATGTGCCTTTCCATCCACCTCTTTGCAACCATTTGTCATCAGGCTTTTGTTATGATGGCCGTTCCGTATGGCTCGGGAGAGCTGCTGAATCTCAGTGCAGCTTTACTTTGCTTGTCCCTTGTAGCTAAGGATGCTGAAGAGCTTTTGCCATACTTATTGTCCTTTTATACTTCTTTCTTTGAGAACTGTTTATTCTGGTGACTAGCTCACTAACTTTTTGGATGATTTGGTTTTCTGATGTTTAATATCTGCAGTTTCTTTAAAATCCTCTCTATGCTAAACCTCTGTCTGTCGTGCAGGCATAACAGGCTCTCCACTCCCCCTGTTCTTCAGACTGCCCCTTACTCTGGTGATTGTTTCTTTTGCTCTGTAGAAGCTTCTTAATTTCACGTAATCCCATTTGTCAGGTTTGAGGATTATTTCTTATGCTATTGGAGTGTTGTTCAGATAGTCCCTGCCACTGCCTATGACTTGAGGTGTTTTACCTGTGTTTTTCTTTAGCAGTTTCAAAGTGTCAGGTCTCACACAAAGGTCTTTGATCTATTTTGAATTGATTTTTGTGCAGTTGACCCAATTTCTAATAATTTTTTGCTCTTCAATAGGAATGTGAAGAATTGTATATTTGGTCCCAAAATTAAATTTAATCTAATTTCAAAATAACTATGCCTACCAGGTATCTCTTTTATCTTAAAAAATATGGTCAAATTGCTTATCTTGAAAAAGATCAATGCGAAAGAACATCTAGAAAGTATAGAAGAAATAATAATTATAATAATAATAAAGGAATTACATTAAAAGTTACACACACACACACACACACACACACACACACACACTAAGACTGCGACTTTGTTTTCACATGAAGAAAGTAGATAACCGAGTGGAACAAAAAGCATAAAACCTGTAACTATACATGGGTATTTAATGTTCCATAACAGAACACTGGAAATGAAAGAGCAGTTTAAACAGCAGAGTCTATGATTGGGCAACACTTTGAGAAAAATAAGCCATTAGATCTAGCTCACAGTAGAACCACAATAAGTTCCAAGTGTTTGAATGGTTTTGCCATCCAAGCCCTATAAATTCCAGGAGGCGGAGAATCTGTTTACAACATTGAAGCAAAGATGCTCTCCTTTAATCTGTTGCCAAAGCCTGGCTGCATGAAAGAAAAGAGGATGAATAAATTGACCTAACAGAAAAACCTTGTAAATAGGAAGAGGCCAAATATAAAGGTGGAAGTCAAGAGATGAGTGGAAAGATGTAAAATGGGCTAGTGTCCATAAAAAATTGAAGAGATTTTAAAAGAGTAACAAACAAACAAACAAAGGAAAAAAAAATAAGAAAGAAGGAAAGGGAAAGACAGACAAAAGGAAGGAAGGAAGGAAGGAAGGAAGGAAGGAAGGAAGGAAGGAAGGAAGGAAGGAAGCCTCCCCAACAGAAACTCAAAGGAAAAGGGCTGTGCAGGTGCATCACAGTTTGAGGTGAGATGAGACGATAGCAGTTCATAAACCTTCCCAAGGACTTCTGACTACCTCTCTACTCTCCATTAAGTGAGACTGTCAAGGGAAGAGACAAGTCAGTCTTCTCATCCACTTGACAAAGCCTTCTGAACTGTTGTCTCAGTGCATGACTTTACACCTTTGATTCCGAGGACTTTCCATTCTCTTCTGTGGAGCCTCCAAGTCTGTTGCTACCAAGTGCCTCGTGACTATTTTGTTGTGAATAGTGTGCAATCATTTAAAGTATTTGGGTCTAATTCGTTTCTGATACTTTATGTGAGCTTTCTGTGCACAAACTTAGGGTCCCATGTTACTGCAGTTATTTACTGCTTCTCAGCATGTTAACTAAAGAAGTTAGCAGCTTAAAAATCATTTCTGTGACATAGGGACTTGTACACAGCTCAGCTAGATGCCTCTGCTTCCAGGCAGTGGGTTTACACTCGGTGGATCGGCGCTGAGGTCTCATCTGAAGGGTTGTCACAGAGAGCAGGTGGCACTATTGGTAGATTTCAGATTCTCCCACGTTATGCCCCTCAGCTCTCCAAATGGGCACCTCTGCAGGGCAGCTTATAACCCCGTCACTGCCACTCCTTAGAATAAGTGAGTGAGAGAGCAAGAAAAGTTAACCAAGATGGAAGCCACAGTATTTTTGCAATCTAATATCAGAGGTTATATTTCATAATTTTTGCAAGAGTCAGTGGGTTGGAAACACGGTCACCAGGCCTAGCTGGTATTAAAGGGAAGAACTTTTATGAGGCAGCGTATAGCTTAGTTTTCAGTCAAGTTGACACAAGGCAGAGTCATTTGGGAAGAAGGACTCTAAGTTGAGAAAATGCTTCTATAAGACTGGTCTCTAAGTAAGTACGTTGGATATTTTATTGATTAATGATTGATGTGGGAGACCCAGACCCCTGGGCGGGGATATCACTCCTGGACAAATGGTCCTGAGTTGTATAAAAAAGCAGAAGGACCAAGCCATTTGAAGCAAGCCAGTGAACAGTCGTTCCTCCACGAGTTTTGCTTCAGTTCCTGCCTCCAGGTTCCTGCCTTGAGTTCCTGTCCTGACTTCGATGATGGAATGTATACTGAAAGTTGTAAGATGAAATGACCCTTTTCTCCAGAAGTTGTTTTTGGTCATGTTGTCTTAACAATAGAACTAAGGCAGGAACAGGTACCAGGACATGGAGTTCATTAGAAACCAAATTGGATCCTGCATGTCCCAAATGCTGAGGCATCCAGGTGAACCAGAAGCACAGGCAGGGTTAGAAGACAGACTGGCCTGGGTGTGCATTCCAAAAAGCTGAGAATCAAGACTCGGGCAAGCGTGTCCACAGCACAGGATGCTGGAGCTTGTCTGACTTCAGAATAGCCCAGTCAGGTTTATGGCCAGCAGTTGGTTGGAAAGGAGGTGATAGGAAATTCTGCCAGTGATGTTGATCATCACAGGGATCCACAGGAGGAAATTTCCAGAGCTGGCATGCCCTTGAAATAAGCCTGGCTTCTCAGGATCCCTAGTTTTGAGAAGGGCACCTTAGTTTTCCTTTTGGCTTGGTCCCAAGTTCTTTGACTCCTCTCTCTCCTTGCCTATCCCATGCACTGAATTTCAAAATAATAATTCAGAGCAAAATTGTGAAGATGGCTGGGTCATATGTGGAACTCAGGCAGGCTATGCACTCAAGCTCCAGTGAACATTAACTGCATCTGTGGTACATGACAGATTGGATGTATGCCATCTAAGAGGATAGACACCTGCCATGTGTGCCTTTTGAGAACTTGGAATGTGGCATGTGATGGAGGAGTTGAAATTTTAAAGACTTTAACATTTCAATTATTTTAAAATAAAAGGATACACTATAATATATTTCTGCTACAAACAAATTTACTATTTTATTAGAGCTACATTTCACTTTAACCAGAGAAAACATTGCCATTGAGATCTATTGTAAATATAAATCATGGAATAGACCTTAAAGACTTAGTATGAGAAAATGATTTGTACACTGATGATATGTTGAAATAATAATATTTAAAATGTACTTAGCTAAACAAAATGTTAATAAAATGACTCTTTGGGCCAACAAGAAGGCTCAGCAGGAAGAAGGGCTTGCAGCACACAGCTAACAATCTAAGTTTGACTTCAGACCCATAGTGGGAGGAAAGAGCTGATTCCCTAAAATTGTTCTCTGACCTCCACACGAATGCTGTGGCACTTATGTGCCCCCATATGTATAACACACACACACACACACACACACACACACACACACACACACACACACTCCTCACACATAAGTAAAATAATTTCAAAATTGTTTTGTTTTTTACTTTATGTACATAGTATAAAATTTAAAGATTCCTGTATCTTATAGTTTTATAGTTCTGTAGGACTGCATTCGATTGAACACTTCTTTCTTCTCTTTTATTTTAAAATACCTAGATGATAAAATGTCTGTGGGATCTTATACATTAAATTTTTAAAACTTAAAATGCTTTTATTACCATTTCAACCCTTACGTGTTCCCGTAAGTTAAGTCAGCCCCTGATGAAACAGTTTGCATAATGCTGAAAATGTGAAATGACATCCTTTAAAAACGTCTGTATACTTCTTGAGATAGTCTCATTTTACATCTGAATATCAATGATAATTTTGTATAATGCCAATAAGTTGTTATGGTACTTGTTATAGTACGGAGGTCATTTGATGCTTTCTACTTAAGCCTGCAATGGAGGTCAGTAGTCAGGTACTTGGAATGTGAGCAGATGGTCACTAGATGGTGGCTATGCCAATGGTTGGCAGATGGTGGCTGTGTCAATGGTCATTAGATGGTGGCTGTGATGATGGTCAGTAGATGGTGGCTGTGCCAATGGTTGGTAGATGGTGGCTGTGATGATGGTTGGTAGATGGTGGCTGTGTCAATGGTTGGTAGATGGTGGCTGTGCCGATGGTTGGTAGATGGTGGCTGTGATGATGGTCACTAGATGGTGGCTGTGTCAATGGTTGGTAGATGGTGGCTGTACAACCTTCCCTGTTAGGACTCTTAGACTACCTTAATTTTTCTGGAATAAGAAATCTATTTCTAAGGAAATAAATTTAATCTCACCAGATTCTGGCTGACAATATGCTGAATGGTTATCAAACTAAGCGCACTCTGTTTGCAGATGGGACTATTGTAGGCATTCTCCCTGCACTCTCCTTAAACTCTGACTCTAAAAGCACCTACATGTTTCTTAGTTCCCAGTTTAAGTGGCATTCCTTTGTTATGTTGCCCTTCATTGACCTTTTGTAAAGACTTTTCTTGAGCATCTGATGGAAGAAAGCTCTGGATTTTCTGTGATGACCTTGCCTAGCATTTGCTGTAGTTTCTACCTAGTTTTCTGAGCCTACATCCTTCATCCTGCAGACTTGGTACAGGGTCTTCTCCCATCTTAACATGCTGGGCTTCATCATAAGACTTTTCTGCATCTCAGTTCACCCTTCTACCAGCTTTACTTTGTCTTCCTGGTCCCTGCATGAGAACTGCAGAGGAATTTTAATCTGGCAACATGGCTGCTTTGGCAATGGATCACATCCAAAGGACTAGGTCTATGTGAACAAGCTGAAATACAGACATACCCTGGATAACACCTTTAACCCCTCTGGGTAGAATACACACATGCCTTTAGTATGCACCTTTAATCCCAAACAATGACTTTTAATTGAAGGACAGACAAAGTGATTAATTAGAGAAAGATTTGACAGTATTGAGTCAGAGATGAAGTACACCCAACTCTCAAGAGAACTGACAGAAAAGAGAAGCTACTTAAGAGTAACACACACACACACACACACACACACACACACAAACACCACAGAGATGAGAGAGAGGAGATTGGGGAGAGGCGCTGAGGAGAGGAGACAGAGATAGGAGGAGAGAGATGGGAGTGAGTGAGGAGAGAGAAGGAGCTGGAGGGGAGAGAGAGAGAGAGAGAGAGAGAGAGATTGGGAGTACAGTTCAGTTGAGAGCAATTGAGTTCATGCAGTTGAGTTTGTGGAATTCAGAGGCAGTTTTTTCCAAGCAAAGCAATTCAGTACAAAGTGGAGAGAAACCAGTTTGAATCAGTCAGCTTGGAGAGGAGTTTTGAGCCAGAACAGGCAGCCAGAGTTCAGAAAGAACAAGAAAGGGTGAGGTTATTCCGCATCAAGTCTCAGATGCTGAAAACATTCTAGGCCTAGGTTAGCAGATGGAGGCTGGAAGCTGAAGGCTTCAAAGTCCAGGCTTGTAGGAGATTAGATTGTAGGAAGGCTAGAAGCTTCCAGGCCCAGGCCAGTGATATTTAGATAGAAACACTTCAAGGATCAGCTCAAGCCATGGTATTAGTAAAGTTTAGGTATAGCTCTCACCTCATCCCCTTTTCTGAGGAAATGCAAACAACATTTACAAAGAACATGTTGAATCCTCAGAGGCTTCCACCTGAAATCTAGGTGGTTAGTGTTCTACTGTCTAGACATGTCTTTAGACAGCTAGCACCATCCCGTGTTGGAACAAAGCTTGGTGCATCCCCCTGGAACAGCATGTGAGAAGCAACTGGTTACACTGCTCAGCTCTAGCCTCTCTCCATGCTTATTTATATATCTCAATATAAAAGTCTCTAGGTCAAACGCTAGAGAAGGGACACTTGTATCCCACTTCCTCTCTCTTGTCCCTACTCCCTGCCCCCCCCGCTCCCCCCACCCCCCACCCCACCCACCATCTCTTCCTATGGCTGGCCTGTGTGTTTATGTTCTTTTTCTCTCATTATTATGTCCTTTATAACACAACTCTTATTTTTCCACAGCCATGGATTATGTCTGAGCCCTAAGGCAGGTAGAGATGAGAGTGAGATTAATTACCAAGGCAGTAAAGATTTTAAAGATATTATACATCAACCAAATAGATTTTCACAATTTCTAAGACATGCTCAAAACAAAGGTGTCACTTTGAATACGTTTAGGGAAAGGAAAACTAACAATTTATGTACAAATAGAATTAATCGTATCTTAAAATATCTTGTTAGCGTTCTTAGTGTGTGGCATCTCATTTTAAGGGGGATTGTCCTGCTCCGTAGCATTGTATGGCCTCACCACTGCATGAGGTCACAGCTGGCCTAAGAGTTCAAGCCCTTTCTCTCCAGCGAGAAAACGATATCCAGGTTACATAAACGGGCTGCCTCTGTCCCTACAAAGATAATCATACTAAGATCTCATTCTCTGCTTTTCCCACATAGAAGCAAAACCTGCAAGTCAAACAATATTTCTACTTTCCTTTATTCTGTGAAATGGACTTTTCTTTTTCAATGAAAAGAAACATAGGGCATGGATTAGATGTGCCTGACGAGTCAGGATTAAACCATAATCTCCCATGTCAGGCCCTAACTTTTATGACTCTTTTGGCTTATGGACATACACAAACATGCCGATCTCAGTTTATTTGAAATTTTCTAATCCAAGAAAGGTAATTTTATGACTTAGCATCACTATTAATACCAGTATTTTTGAAAAAATTACTGTGTTTCTCAAAACATTAAATGCATTTTAGGGCCGGGCGTGGTGGCACATGACTTTAATCCCAGCACTCATTCCAGAGGCAGAGGCAGATGGATCACTGGGAGTTCGAGGCCAGCCTGGTCTACAAAGGGAGTCCAGAATAGGCAGGGCTGTTACACAGAGAAACCCTGTCTCAAAGAAACCACCAAAAAATGCGTTTTGGATGAACAATACTTTTTTATACTTAACGTTACTCTAACAGTAGTATACAGATTGAAACGAGACAATAGTAGTAGTCACAGAGTGTCTAGATTCAGTTATGCTAAAATGACTCTAGATCTAGAATAATTTTAAAAAAATGGTAAAAAGCTTTCTTAAAGCTTGGGATCATTATACACGAATTCTGGCGCAGCTCCTTTCATTTTGCTAGCTCCCTTCACTTTTTCCCCCCCTCTATAAAATACAGAGTTATATTAACTTTTCTTTGCTTAGTTACAACCTGGTGTTTCTACATAGGGAAAATAGACACATATGCTGAGAAAAACAGACCAGGAAACATCTCTACCAGCTACCCTACTTTTAACTGTGCCCTTGTATATTTCCTGCCAAACCAACAAGGGATATGGACTGTCTGGCAGAATCACCAGGACAAAGGATTAAAGGGAGGGGGAAAAAAAGATCCAGATGTTTCCATTTGGGGTAATTGAATTTTCAGACACATCTAATTCAGATGAGCTGCAGCCATGAACAACTTGGCCAAGGACATAAAAGTGAATCTTACAATTTGACAGAGTTTGCCTGCTATGCCTTCATATTGGACACTCTCATGGCTATTTCCCATTCATGTGTCTGTGACGACATGCTGTGAGTCATGGGGCGGGGGTGGTGGTGGTGGTGGAGGCTTCATCAAAAAGCACATTAAAACCTCCACAGTGCCCCTCCCCTGCCCCATCTGTGCACAGCAGAATTTATTGCATGGCTGGAGGACTGTTCTAAGTGAGATGAGAAAGGCTAGAAAACATAAGGATAGCAGCGCCACAGAGAGCTCTTGGTCTATATGAAGAAAGCACAGGCACAATAAAAAAAAAAAAAAATCTTAATGGCTTTTAAAAATGCCCTGTAAGTAGCAAATGTTTCATCTGTGCATTGGACGTTTCTTTGGGTCCTTCAAGTTTAGGCTTTTATATAAATTTAATTAACTAAAAGACGAAGAGGGGCTGAAAGTTTCATTCCACTTGGAAAATTTGATCTTTATCTACTAAGTCTTTTAAATGCTGAGGTGGATGGTAAGTTTAGGAAGTAATGAGAAACAAGGGCAGTAAACATGCCGCATGTATAATTTATCATCCAGATCTTTTGAGGGTGCAAAGGGAACACTTTTAATAATTTTAATAATAACACATAACTGGCTTAAACTGGGAGTACTTTGGCTAAACTGGGATTTATGTTTGACCTTTCAGTAAAGGTACAGAATTGTCTCCATGTTAATGTCTTGGAATCAGACAGAATGAAATAAAATGGAGATTAAGAACCCATATTGCAGAATGGTAAGCCACGCTCCATCACACGCTGAAACACTCAGTGCCGTCCCCCATCTTCTCACCCCATTTTACTTATTGAATAAGCCCTTTAGTATTTATTGTTCATTTAACAATTACTTGTTTGAAGGAGTAAGTAGAGAAATTTAATCCATGATACAACTCCAGAGCTGGTTGGTGGCGTGCACAAATGAGACTTGAGATGGGGTGTGGTATGAGGCACTATGCGACAAATTGCCAAATAAATTGCACAGTGACTTGGAGTTAGGAGGAAAAGATCATTCTATCACGAGGAAGGGGTGGTGCTTTAAGAGAAAAATCTGGGCTTCAAGTTGGATCATGAAGGATTAAGTAGAAATGTCAACTTATACAATAGCACTTGATGTTTTCCGTTATCATTTCCAATCAACAAATGAAAAGATATTAAATATGGATGGCAAAATAACTGTAATAATAAGAATTATAAAACATAAACTTGCAACTTGTTAGTCATATAAAGTGTTACATGCTCTACTATGTAGAGAGTTTTACAAGTCACTAAGACAAGGATAACATCTCCGAAAAATTGGACTGAAGATGTGAAGGAGAAATTGACAAAAGGAAACCATGTATGGCCATTAATCTATTCAAAGTTGTATTCATTCACTGGCATTAAAAAGTGAAAGAAACTTGATAAACTGTCAAAAATATGTAGAAGAGAGTACACTGGGATAGAATATTTTATAAATTAATCCTGAGTCATAACAATGCAGACTTTTTTTTTTTTTTTTTTGGTTCAAAAGTATCATGTTTAGGAACTTATTCTTTCGTCAGATCATTTTACCAAGGTGCAAGCATATTCACAGGCATTCCACACAGAGAAGCTCACCTTGCCGTGTGAAGTAGCGGACTCCCTACTACCGCACTGGTGAGATGCGCTGGTACAATGTTGCTGTGGTTTAGGTGAAGAGTTGAACATGCTTGCGCATCGAAGGCATGATCAGCAGCTGGCACATCCAGTCAGCGAGCGGTGCTTGTGCCACGAGGACTCGGGCCTAGGCAATGGGTTAAGTCTTTGGTGAGTTCCATCCCGACAGCATTCTTGAGAAGTGGCAGAACATAGGAAGTGGGCCTGGCCGGAGGAAGTAGGTCACCGGAAGTGACTCTTAAAAGACTTACCTTGTCCTTCCCTTGCTGTCCGCCCCCCCCGCCCCCCAGACACATGAAGGGCAGCCAGCTCAGCTGAACTCTGTCCCCCAGCTAATCTACCTCGTCATGCCCCAGAAAGCAACAAAGGCAGATTATGTTGGACTGAAAGTTCTGAAACCATGAGGCAAAATGAGTTTTTAAAGACGTTCCTTTTACTAGCTATCTTTTCACAGCAATGCAGCAATGACTGACGCAGATATTTAGTAGGTAAATTATAGCACAACTAGTGGCTCTGTGGGGCAGTGGATATATCAGTTTGTTAGACCATGACAATCATTTCAAAATGAAGGTGATAGTCTACCACATCCCATAATTCGGATATATGCAATTTTATGTGTTTATCATAACAACATTTTAAAATTAAACACTTACATGTGGTCTATGAGGAGATTAATGTATAACAATTTTCATTTATATTGTCCATTAGAATCAAGCTAAAGTGTCATGGATAGAATACCCTCTTCTGTGTATCCATAAACATGTACAAAGACACACAAACATGACCATCCCTGTTGCTCAGTGATATTGTGTGACTCAAAAATAGATACTTTTTAGAATTCTTGCCTAAATATGAACAATAATTATTAATAAATGATAATCTTGGTAGTAATATTTGTAGTCTATACTCATAGAGGGCAGTTTGTTTTAATTTTTAGAATATATTTATATTAAATTTATTATATATTCTTTGAATTTTATTCCCTGGGTATATTTTGTCTTTAGAAACAGACTGTACTAATAAAACAAAAATATCCAAGGAAAATTCTCTTGCAAATCTGACAAGTGATGTCTACATTATGGACACAGAAACACATTTTCAATCTTGCTCCTTTCAGCTCTCTTCAGTCTGATATATGGGTATTATAAAATGGTTTAGTCAACACATCTTGTGGACAGTCCATGTTTCTATAGTCTTGGTCTCTCTCTCTCTCTTTTTTCTTTCTTTTTTCATTCTGAGACAGTCTAATTGTGTAGCTCAGGCTGACCTTGAACTCTTGGCAATTCTCCTTCTTCTCCCTCTCAAATGCTGCGGTTATAGGAGTGTGCCAGCATTCCTGGCTTCTGTGATTTTTGACTCATAAATCAATTTCTGGATTTATAGATGTAGGCATGTTTAAACTATTTCATTTAATATTGTGTCCCTAACTGAATTTTAGGAAAACTATTGAGTCACAATGAACTGTAGATTGGATTTCAAGGCAATTCCTTGGAGTGCATAGAGTTATGTAGTTGTTACTGTCTCATCCCCTAAGACAAGAGTAGGATTATTAATACTAAGTGAATGGATGCATGAGTGCAGAAATAAGTCTAGGTAGAAGCTTGTTTGCCCCCTCAGGGCAGACTCCTCAGCCTTCTTAAGTTTTCCTTGAGAAAAGAGCTGGAGCCTTCTTTATCATTCAGGGGACAAATACTGTACAATTAAAATCCCACTGTCCCACACCCAGAGTGTGCTCAAAACAGCTTGGGCTTAAACATGCTTGCTTTACCCAAACCACCATAAAACCCCAGCAACACACACCTGCACACCAACAGCTCCCAGGGAATGACGCTGGGTTTCTACTCATTCTTCTTGAATTGGTAGGTGACCAAGTAAGGAAATGGGTTTCATGGTACAGTTCCTAAAAGAAAAGAGAAACTCAGGAACAAAAACTATGCTGTAGAATAACAAATCTGCCAAGCCCCTACTTTCTGGTCTTGCATGCCCAGAGGCAGGGATGTGCCAAATTCAATCCTTATGTAAGATAGTAAAATGTGTAGGTTTCATGGAAAAAAAAAAAAGTGTTCAGCAGCTCTTGACTCCTGGACTTATAGTCTAGCTAGGACTAAAGTTATATGAGAAATATTTGAAGAACCAAATGTTACAAAGAATTTTAGGTAAATTGCTCGCGCACGCGCGCGCGCGCACACACACACACACACACACACACACACACACACACCCCAGATTGACAAGGTCTGACTACTTTTATACCTTCAGAAAAAGGATTTTATGTGTGATGAAGCCTAGTGTGTACATTTTTAAAGCACAGGGCAGCTCTGGCAGGTGGCCAGGTTGAAAACCATTGCTGTAAGGTCTGAGCCACTTGGCCACTCTTGGTATTCTTGTCAATAAAGGGCAAAGTAGCCTTTGTGAGTCTTTAAGCTACCAACGGGCTGAAATAGTATTGAGATTGGAACCAAATAACCTACCTGCTCAAAAAAGCCTCAAAAGTTAAGATTAGACATTTTAAATTTTTTTATGAAAAAATGCTTTTAGTTCATTTTTTTGTTTTAACAGCAATACATGTTAAGCACAGGCTTTTTGAAAATAGACTATAGAAGTTTGCAAAAGGGTTAAACAATAACTTGTAATTCTATCAACAAATATTACCATAGCAACCATTATATCTCTTCTGCATTTTTATGTCTAAAAGAACTACACTGTGCATGCAGTTTTTGTATGCTCTCTAAGATTAGCAACCCAGTCACGGACGTTTTCATTATTAATATTCTTCTGTGAACTAATGTTCAAACTACAGAAAATATTATCTCATAATTAATTTTATTACTTTTTCATTCTTGAAAAAGGTAGCCTTTCGGTTTATGACTCAATCCTGCCCTGATCTCCTTGACCTGAGGTTTTGAATGCTTCCTTAAGAGTGCTAGAGGTAGATGTGCTTGCTTACAAAGACATTTTTATAAGTGATTTCGTGTATATTGCCCAAAGATCCCGAGGAAAGGATATACTGACTTTATTTTTTGACCAGAGTTTACAAGCCATGGTCCTTTACCAAAGACTCATAATTTTTAGTAACTTTACTGATGGTAATATATCCCATGTTAATTTTCATTTCTTTGAAACAATCTCTGTAGCTATTTACTCTTTCCCCTGTGATTATTGGTCAAATATTTTTGTGAGAGAATTATATAGCCATGGCTCAACTGTTTCCACTAACGTACTTACCTTTTCCCACAATAATGTAAGCACTGTGATTTTAGAAAAATTATATGGATTGTATTTCTTTACTTTGCTTACTTTAACTTTTCTTATGTTGTTTTGGGATGTACAAAAGGTAGTAATTACTTTTTAAAAAATAATTAAATGTATTATTTGCCAGTTTCATACATGATATATAATGCTTTCTAATTTTTTTTTATCCTTTCTTATTCTCCCCAGACCTGTTGGCCCCCTCCCCTAATTTCTCTACAAATCCCTTTCCCACTTCCACATCTTTCTGTTTTGTTTTGTGAGCCACTGAGTTTGACCCAGGCTCTCTGGATGTGAGCCACTGTGTTTGACCACGGCTCTCTGGACAACCTTGATTCTTATTTATCCACTGGGGTCACACAATTGATGATGATGAATGCTCATCCCCAAGAGCCATCAATCACTAGTAATTCCCCAGGAAGGGTATGGTCACTATGACCCTTTCATAGCCACGGCTAGTTGTTGACAGCCCTCCTCAGGTGCCCACAAACAACCCCAGCTGTGAGTTCCTGATGCAATGGCTCCATGGCTCCACTGAGCACAGAAACGAGCCTTTTGCAGCCTTTCTCTCTGTTACCCGGCTCTTGGGTTACTAAAGAGCTAGCCTCAGAAAGATCATGAACTGGAAAAAATGAAGCATACTTCTCCCACAGTGGACCGCTTCAGGCTCTGAACACGGGGGTGGCTCGTCACAGCAATATGTGGCTTAGCAGAAGTCGGTGGCAGTATGCTGTGAGTGTAAGCACTGAGCTCCCGTCTCCGTTACTGACACCGTATCATTTGTCTAAGCACCATGTTCTGTGGAAATTTTAGATACCAAGGAATGAGGAGAGATAACGTCAGTGATGCTGCTATTTATTGAACATATATGATGCAAAGTTCACTATATAACAAGGTATCAGCCTGCCTAGGCACCGTTAACATGCTGCAAACCATATACTATTTGGAAAATGTATTGCTCTGAATGTCCACCTTGTTTTAGTAATGTGTGTAAATAGTAAGGTTTTGTGGTTACTCAGAACTCTATAATAAAATCCACACGCCGTTTTGATTCTCAGAAATGGATGATGTAAGCAGGTCAGTGAGCAATATCAGAGGGAATACGGTGAGGAAACTGAGACTTGGGGTGGTCAAACGATTAGCCTCAGTAATTGGATGGGGCTTGATGAGCTGGGATTGAATTGCAGAACAATCCACAACAATGTGCAGTGAAAGGACATGAAATAAAAGGTAAAGATAAAAAAACAAGCCGGAGAATTTCCCCAAGCCTAAGTGAAGGCGTGGTTGAGTTTGACTGCAATTGCAGATTTGTTGCAATGGTGCCTTTCCTTGTCTCTATTTCAGAGCCTTACTGTTTACTGAAGAGGATTTTATTTCATATAGCCGAGCCTTGCCTTTTCATCATGTTTGTGGTGAAGCATTTTTTCTGTGTATCAGAGTTCCACCCACACGTATATGTACGGAATTTATTTTGAGTTGGGTGGTTTGGTCGCTCCATACTTGGACTCTGTAGTGAACTAGGTAAGCACAGCCTTGCTTGCCGGCACTGTGGGACAGCATGAAATACGCATGCTCACAGTCCGTCAGGCTTTCTCCAAGCTGCTGGCTTTTTTATTCGAAACCTCTTGTGCTTAGTACAGAGCCCCAGTGAGTTAGTGGGAAGGCGAAGATGATAAGAACTGAAAAGGGAGTTTTAAATGAAGGAAAGAAGAAACAAGACCAAGATATTGTAGAAACATCAAGGTTCATCTAGAATGCAGGCCTCCTATAATGATGAGAAATCAGGAAGCGAAGACACGGGATGAGGGCTACTGTTGGCGCTGAAAGCATGCTTAGATATAAACTGAGTGAGACTGGGACTGGGTTCGTGTCTGACACCTGCCGGGAGAGGTGTACTCTGTTAAAGAGAACGCAGGGAGATAAACAACTACAAAACGTTGAGGCTGACTTGTTGAAAGTTATTTTCTCTATAGATCTGAAAGACAGGAGAGAGAAGCGGACTTCTCTGGGAATGACACTGCATCCAGCTTGGTCCAGGGAGTAACAGAGATGATTTTTTTTTTTTTTCTAACATAGAAGAAGAAAAAAAGAAAGAAAAGCACAGTGACAAAAACTTGGTAATATGGAAAAGTTAAATAATTACTGATCAACTAAGTCATTTTTTTTTCCCTTCTAGTTTTGTTTCTTTTTGCCACAACTGCTTTCAACTCTCCTTTACAGATATTTCTTATTCTAGCAATTTTCTTGCCTGGGTTTTCTAAGAGAACACACAGCTGCATGGACCAGACTTACTTAAAATTCATGACTACAATATGAAAAAAGACCGTTCAGTTTTCAAACCAAGATTCTTTTCTTTTGGAAAAATCCTGAGATGTGAATGCTTCAACTCTACCCTTCATTTTTCATATATTTTTAAACCTATTATGGGACCTTTATGTTTTCATACTAAGTTTAGAATAAAATTTCAGTTGAGTATTTAATGGGGATTGCATTAAAGTTGTTTGGAGAACATTGCCTCTTTTACCATATTAAGTACTCTGATCTCCCAACATGGGATGTCTTTGCCTTTTAAAACATAAAAGCAATACACAGTGTAGTCCAACATTGTGTAACTGTTTGTTTCAGAACTGAAAGGTTCCATTCTAAATAGGGAAGCTCATTAAGACAGGAAATTAACAATTCAAAAGAGTTTCAGGAAGTTCCTGAACCGGATCAGATTCTAGGTGCCTCCAGCCTCAAGTGTAGATAAACAGAATACCAACAGTCACTCCCCGGCAAGCCAATTGCAAAGACACTTGGACAAGCCCAGTCAGACTGGAAGAAACAGAGACCAGCTGAACCAACTAGGAGAAACAAAGAGCAGCAGAGCTTCCTAGAAGTTAGACTGCTGAGCCTCTGTGAAAGGACATTTTCCAGCCTGTTGGGTTGATGGTAGGCACCGTATTCCGTCTTTCCAGCTTTTACGATCCATCACCCATGCTGGTATGGGCTTTGGTGTTGCAGTTGTCTTTGAGTAATTTATACTGTTGTAAGTAACTCCTCATTCATATTCCTATAAGTGACCCCCTCAAAAAAAAACCAAGTTGAATTTAGTGGTGTCATTACTTTGGTCTGTCCTCAGTTCCCTATCTTGGATGGGTAAGAGAATAGTATTGGCTCAGGGTTCCCAAGATCAAATTCTCAGCATAAAGAAGATGTATTTGCCCCAAAGAGATGAAGGACAGGGAATAAGAGGCAGACCCAGGAAATAGAGAATTAGGGAAAAGGGAATAGAACAAGGGAGGGGGAACAAGAATATTTGTCCAGGACGATCTGGGGGAACAAAGGATTGCCTCTGCATAAAGAGGAGATATGTGGCCTATAGGAAAACAGCAGTTCGTAAACATAAAAGGAGGATGTGTTAGGATGAGGTGTTGAATTTTAATTTGGCATGTTAATTAGGAGAACCAAAGGGGGCTTTCGATTGTTGGACTAAAAACACTTCGATAGCCGGACCTTGGTAGTTAGTTTCAGGAGGAGGAGTTGGCCAAATAAGGGAATAGAAGTTGGTAGCTACCTGTAGGAGCATCATCTACAGATTCTGAGTGAGGCAGAGGGAACGAGGGAGAAGGCACGGGCTGCTAGAACCATGTTTGCCATGCTTGCGCTGGCTAGAGTCACTTCAGGGTGAGTAGATGTTTTTTCACATTTCCCCAGGAGTAGTATCACAACACGCAGGCTGATGTCACAGAGTGTAGCTGCAGATACCCTGAACTCCTGATTCTCCTGTCTCTACCCGCCAAATCCTGGGATTATGGGTGTGCCTGATCATGCCAAGGATGCTTTGGTGTTCTATCGTCGACATTTTAGAGTGTAAAAGTTAAAGTCCTTTCAGTAACTTTGTTGTTGTTGTTTTGTTTGGTTGGTTTGGTTATTTTGAGACAGGGTTTCTCTGTGTAGTTTTGGCTGTACTGGACTCTCCTCTCTCTCTCTCTAGACCAGGCTGGCCTTGAACTCATAAGAGTTCCGCCTACCTCTGCCTCCCAAGTGCTGGGATTAAAGGTGTGTACCATCACCATGTGGCTCCTTTTAGTAAATTTGTTACAGCAGTGGTTCTCAACCTTCTTTGTTGTGATCCTTTAATTCAGTTTCTCATGTTGTGGTGACCCCCAACCATAAAATTATTTTCATTTCTACATCTTTGCTCTGCTTTTGCTACTGTTATTAGTTGTAATGTTAATATCTGTGTTTTCCAATGGTCTTAGATGGCCCCTGTAGAAGGATTGTTCTACCCTGCATGCAGGTTGTGACCTACCGGTTGAGAACCACGGTGTTACAGGTAATTTTTATTCTTTTTGATAAAAATGAAATTGTTTTATCTTTGAAATTTTCATTGCAGGTAAAAGGTAGATTGATTTTGTATATTGATTTTTGTGTCCTGTTATCATGCAGAACTCATTGTTAGCTTGAATAGTAATCTTAGTGGACCTTTAGAGTTTTCAACACACAAGACCATGGTGTAATAGAGATAGAGTTTTTTGATGTTGTTTTAAGCTTGACAAATCCTATCTCTTTGTTTTCCAGTGTTCTAGCTAAATGGTGATGGAATGCTCATTTGGATCAGATCCAATAATATTGTAGAGAAACTATCCTTTGCCTCAGAGCTGGCTTTGGCGGTTGCAATCCTAAGAACCAGTTCTGAGCAGAGAGCAATGTTAAGTGACCAAGATTTGGGATATAATCATAGTACACAGACTGAAGTAGTTTTTAAATTGACTGTTGCTTATTAGAGGCCAAATGGTTTCTCTAGAACACAAGAATCATTGTATATATTTTCACCACTTTAATCAGCATTCACAATTACTCCAATGAAAACCCATTTATAACACTCTTTATGCTAATTGGCCAATGATTTAGTTAGTATTGGCTACAAATTACAGTAGCCAATGCCTGTTGTAATGCCATCTGGAAGGTAGACTTTCTGAAATCATGTTAGTAAGTCACCCTTGAGGGTTGATTTCAGAATTAGGACAACAAGTTAGCCTTGGGGTATAACTCAGTGTATGTGCACAGTCATAGTCATAAACATTAAAGCAACTGTTGGTATGAAATATTTTAAAAGAGGTTAAACATATGAATGAAAAATAGACATCCTTACTTAGTGTGGATAAAGCAGAACTCTTTTGTTCTTATTAAAGACATTTCTCTGTGGAAACTTTCCATCTTACTAGATTACCCCTCTCAATGTCACCATCCATACAGGTTCTTAAGTCAAAGAACTCGGCCTTGTTTCTTCTTAATTCTTCACCTTCTATAATCAATGCATCAGCAAGCCCTTCTAGTATCACTCTAAGTTATACCTGGAAGCCATCTGTTCTCCTTCTATAACTTTATTCCAAACCATCATGTTTCCATCGGCTTTAAAAAATGAAATGGTGTGATGGTGGTGTCTATGCCAGCTCCTGTGGTCACCACATTTTATGACATTGTCATCCCTTCATTCCACTTGACTCCATACTCAGGCAGTGGGAGGGATCCTTTAAACATATGGACTATATTACATCACTTTCTCTATTAAAACCAACTGGTGACCTCTAATCATACATACAACGAATTCCAAACCCCTTAGTCTAGCCTGAAGTCTCTGTGGTTCTGGTTTCTTCTTGGCCCTCACTGCACAAACTCTGCTATGCTGACTGACTGCTTTGCCCAGGCAGCCTTTCCCTTGATCTTAGAATGTTTTTTTCAGCTCGCAACCTAAATATCAACTTCAAGTAGAGCCTCTTTGACAGCACAGTCTAACTTGGATCAGCCTGGTCAGGCTCTACTACAGTCGCCTGCCTTGGATCTGTATTTAGGCACACGTGTCATCTCTTCTAACCTGAAACATCAGCCCTATGGCAGCAGAATTATTAATGGTTAATGGTATGTACATTTTTTACTCCCATTTTAGAGAACCCATGGCTAGTACCTAGAAGGACTCGATATGTGTCTGCTGAAAGAAAATGGAAATTTGATAATAAAGCTGATAATGTAATAAAAAGAGCTTCAAATTTTCCATCTGGGGGCTGAGGGATGGCTTAGTGGGTAACGTGCTTGTCATGCAAGTATGAGGGCCTGAGTTAGTGTCCTCGGAAGCCATGCAAAGCTGGATATAGCAGCACGTGTCTGTAATCCTAGCACTTCTACCTAGATTTGGCCTAAGTTGAACTTTGATCTCCACCCACATGCAGTAATGGCAGGTATCTTCTTATTTGACATGCCATATCCATGCACGCACGCGCGCGCGCGCACACACACACACACACACACACACACCTCTTTTTTTTAAATGTTTGAAATTTACGATAGTAAATCTATTTGGATAAATGAATTATAATATGGGACCTAAAACTTCTTTGGGAGTAAGAATTCATTGGATTATATTTCTTGTTAATAGGACATAATCAAGATCATCTAGTTTTCAAATATCATACACAATATTTGTAATATTTGTTGAATTTGTTTATCACTGAACGATTTAAACCTTAATTGCATTGGGTAGTCCTGGCACTTCCCTGCTTAACTTTCCTAAGGTGTCGGACCCATCAATTAACCACCTACCGCCATGCAGCTCTTGGCCAATATTCTAATAGAATCTGAGTCTCTTGTGGTATTCCATGAAGGAAACCCATAAGTCTTCCTGATTTTTTTTTTAAAAAAAGATGAAAATTCACATAGCCTTCCGTGAGAAGTCTCAGGTGCTGAACTCTTTAATGATTTCTTTTCAAAATTAATTTCTCTCTTTAGAAGGAGAAATAGACCTCAGGTTACAGTTATAGAAAGATGGAGGCTGCAGTGCAATGGAATCAGGAGACACAGGATGACTGCCCCACTGAATGTTCACACTTAGGAATGTTCTCTTCCTCACTGCTCCCGTCATCCGCTGTGTTTGGGCTGTGAGATCATAGTCCGCCATGAGCCCTGGGAAGGGTCTATCTGGAGAGCCTGAAATCAAATCAGTGGTGGACTGTAAATGTTCAACAAATAGCTCACCAATATAGGAGCCCCTATTCAAGATGTTTATTGGTTTGCTGGGTAACCACCCTCACCCAAGCTACCCAGTGAGACATGTAGGATTTAGGAAGAGATGTTGACAATCCGTCCTTGAGAACCACCTGATTAAAGACACAGATTCTCAGTTTCAGATGTAGAGACTTTGAACAAAGTGCAAGACAGGAAGTGTTTGACAGTAAAAATGTAAAAAGCCGAAACAGTTTCTCATTCCATCTCAAGGCATAAAACCAACCAAAACCAATCAACTAACGAACCAATCAACCAAGCCAAAACAATAAACAACCAACACCCCCCCAAAGACCCCCTCAAAACAAAATTATGAACATCAAAATTAAAACCAACCAAACTATAAGTGGGAGGAATGCAGGCAGGAAGAGTTCACAGAGTGTGAATCTGGAGAGTGTGGAGGCTGAGGAAAGCTGAGATGCCAGGACACAGGAGATCCATGTCCCTTCCAGGGAGGGTCCTGATCACATCACAGCTCCTTCTATCAGTTAGTGGGCCAAAGTACCTTTGGTACCACTTGTATCTCAGAAGGGACAACTTCTCATTGCTCCTTATGGCACATGGCAGAGCTAGAAGGCAAGGAGAAGAGATTTAGAGCAACTACATGGTTGTTAACAGTCCAAAGCATCAGGATATCCCTTCCCCTTTCTCTTTGCCCTAGGTCTTCCCTGTACTCATAAGAAGCCTGGAAAGTGGCTGGGTCTGGGGCAGCTGTTGAGAATCCATTACCTTGGACTCCTTATGAGACAGTTGAGAAGGCAGAAAGGTAGAAATTAAAAGGGTTTTCCAGAATCCAGACAACACACACACACACACACACACACACACACACACACACACACACACACACCAACCCCACACTTCATTTTGCACTGGGCTCTGCAAATTATATAGCTGGTCCTAAAACGGGGACTCTGATTTCCCAAGACTGTCCCTCCATTGGAAAAGAAGGACAAGAAAGAACAGAACAGGGCAACGGCTTTTTTTTTTTTTTTTTTTTTTGAGTAATGTTCAGGATGGCCCTAGGACTGTTAACCTTAGCCCTTAAGACATGCCTAGAGGGTAAAAGTAGTGGACACAGAAAGTAGTATCTAGAATTCCACAAGCAAATTTACAAAGTATAATAGCAACACAATAGAATTTGTGGGAAGACTCCCTAGTAAATAAGATACCACTTTATTTTGTTTGATGTTTGAACAAATGACTGCATTTGTTCAGGGGATGGAATTATTTTTGAATATGCCTCTTAATCCTGCAGTAAGTTCCTCAACATCCAGTTGGGAAGTGCTGTTCCACAATGCATCAACCACAGTTTCCCAGTCCAAAAGGCGGGGATCTCACAGTTGCCTAGCACTGACTTCCTCCATATCAGCAGCAAGTCATCTAGTTATCACAGTATTGACCTAATAGGTCCTCATAAAGCCTTGTCATATAAAGATGCAGACAAGAGCGGAGAGAGTGTTCAAAGTTAGATGATTACAAAGTAACAGGAGCTTGTGGCATACTACTCAAGAGTAAGGTACAATAAAATGTCAACACTTACTGGATATTTATTATACCAGAGGCAACACCATATTATTCTACCTTTAACCATCTGCAGAGTGCTCAGTCCAAAATACATAGAATCAGTACTCATGCCAGGGATGTGAAGTAGATGTCTGTCATGGTTAAAACTGTATGCCAACTTTGCTAGGCCATGCTGCCTAAATGTTGGGACCAACACCAGAACAGACACTGCTGTGAAGGTGTACTGCTGTGTCCATATATGCTTCCAGGGATGGACCTGTCTGGGGTAATGTGGGAATAAAGAAAAGGTAAACACAGACACAGAAATGCTGGCTTCTGGTAAACATGGCTCTTAGCACATGTATTGACTAGAGTTGAAATGGACAGCATGATTGCACACAGCGGAACAAGGAGGCAGGGTTGATGGTATACAGCTGGATCAAGGAAACACACAGGAGTCTCTATGGGGAAGTTTTCATGTAGCAAATATCTGAGGGGAGAGAACTACGGTGGACATTTTCTTCACGCATTATCACTTGCACCCTCGAGAGAGCCTTTATCATTTCCCCACAGATCTGAGGCTTTGGGATCTTTGTCATGGTCATGTCAATAACTTACATCCATTTAGCACATCCTCACTCAGGACTTTTGTGCATAATTATATATGTATATGCTACAATATGTATATTATGTTATATTTTTCAGATGAATATAACATTTGAATTAGTTAAGATTTTTGTTCAGTGCTGGGGATTGAACCCAAGACCTTTCACATATTAACTAGGTAAGCACTCGGCCACCAACTCACATCCCTAGCCAAAGTGAGCTGAGTTAAACAAAACTACTTTCCACAGTGTGGACAGGCCTCACCCCACCAACTGAAGGCCTAAGATCACAGGCGAAGATCTCCTGAAGGAGAGGGCACTCTCCTCAAGGCCCAGCACAGAGGATGCTGCCTCAGTGTCCCACTTGCTGCTCTTTAGAGGTCGGACTCAGGACTGCAGCATGAATTATTACCTGAATTTCCCTCATGCTGGCCGATGTCCCATAGATTAGTCCCCCGCCCCCATCATGACTAATTCTTTAAAATAAACAAAACATCTCCCTTTTGCCTGTGTCTATTTGACTGTCTCCTCCCACCCCCTGCACTTCCCAAGTGTAACTACAGTTTGCTGTTGATTCGGCTTCTCTGGAGGACCCAGGCCCTCACTGCATCCATGATGGATATTCTGTCTCTTCCATCCTGGTGGCTGTGAGTGTGTAGCAGTTGGAGTCCTTGCTCTCTAGTCTCCAACTGAGCCAATCAGGGGTCAGAAGTCTGGAGGGGAGGAGAGTAAGGGTAGGGTATTGTTTCTCTTGCACACCCCCTTGCTGTTGGCTATCAGCTAACAATGGCTATGTTCTTTGACCTGAGGCTAGTGCTCTGTTCTGCCACTACCCCCAGCCCCTCACCCCTCCCCAGCTTCCCCTACAGTTATGGCTACAGCTATGGATAGCTGCAGTCTTAGCTTTCAGGAGATTCCCATGGCCACTCTTTTCCTTGCTTCTCAGGCCTAGGTTAGTAGGAATGCTGCATTCCAAGTTGCTAGACCTTTCCATCCTGATCTGACACCCCTGTGTAAAACCTTACAGACTTTCTAGGTCTGCCTAGCTCTGAGTTACGACATGGAGACTGATATTTAATTAACAGCTTTAGGCCTTAGTTCACTGCTGTTCCCAACTAGCTCTTATAATCTGTGTTTAATCTGTTTTTTGTCACGTGGTTCTTTTATTTAATTAATTTATTTAGATTACATCTTAATTGTTATCCCTTCATTTGTATCCTCCCATTCCTCCCTCCCTCCCTCTTTCACGCTATTACGGTCCTCTAGGTCTGTGACAGAAGGGGACATCCTCCCCCACCATATGGTCCCAGCCTATCAAGTCTCATCTTGGTAGCCTGCTTATCCTTTCTCTGAGTGCTGTCAGGCCTCCCCACCAAGGGAAAGTGGTCAAATATGGCGCACCAGAGTTCATGTCAGACTCTGCCACGTGGTTCTTTACCTCTCCTCAGTTTCATATGTCTGACTTCTCTCTGTGTCTTGTGGGTGAATCTTTTTGTTCCTCTTTTTTTCCCCCAGAGTTCCTGTCTCTCCAGAAGTTCTGCCTCTTCTTTCCTGCGTTTGCTATAGGACATTCATCTCTCTATTCAACCAATCAGAAGACAATGGAGAACAATGTTTACAAAACATTGAGACAGGTGATGCTTTATAATACGGAAGTCTGTTGGTACTCAGCTCTCTGCTAGTACAGAAGTCAGCATTTGAGTGTACAGAGGCAACCTTTACACAGAGTGCACACATGTGCTGTACCATTTTTCATATTTTCCCTTGATCCTGGCCAGAGCTCTGTAAGTCACCCTCAATTTCCCTGTTCCATCTGTTTTCCCTCAGAACTCTGGGTAATTCAATACCCTTGGTTATTCTTTTATGTACGAGGAAACTGAGGCTTAGAGAGATCTGGTAACTTCCGCAGGGCTGGGATTTAAGCCAAGGTCTCTGACTTCAGTGGCAATATTCACAGCTTGTACGCGACACACCAATTACTTACCCTTTCTGAATCATAGTTTCCCTATTTGTAATAGGTCAGTCCAAAAATTCCTCTGATGCATAATTTTATGTGTCAACTTAACTGGACCAGGATGCCCATATATCTCATTAAATATTATTTCTAGGTGTGTCTTAGGGTGTTTCTGGAAGAGATTAACATTGAATTAATGGACTGAGTAAAGCAGATGACCCTCCCCATTGTAGGCTTGTAGCATCCAATTCACTGAGGGCTGAAGATATTCTTCCCCACCCCCTCTCTCTGAGCTGGGATGTCTGCCCCTTTTTGCCTTCTGCAGTTCTGGTGTTAGGCTTATAGAATTATTCCAGTCTTGAAGAAGAAGAAGAAGAAGAAGAAGAAGAAGAAGAAGAAGAAGAAGAAGAAGGAGAAGGAGAAGGAGAAGGAGAAGGAGAAGGAGAAGGAGAAGGAGAAGGAGAAGGAGAAGGAGAAGAGAAGAGAAGGAGGAGGAGAAGAAGAAGAAGGCGATGACGACGACTAGGAATTAAGTAATTTTTAAAAATCCACCACTAAACTGACAGTGAGAAATTCCATCCCAGAGACTTTAATCCCATGCTTACTTGAGCCAAATAAGTCAAGATAACAGAGGTGGTAATCAGTTGGTCAGTGCTAGTATTGGAAGTCTTACTGCCAAATGTGAAAACACTTCCAACTGGTGAATGGCTGATGCCTTCAGTCTTTTGCACATAACCTGTAAGTGCTCCATCCATGGCCTTTATCTCCTCAGTGCCAAAGACTGGACTTACTCACATGACTGATGAGATTCATGAACACACACGTTCTTGGCCATTAATTTTCAGAATCCATGATTAGAACAAAACCCAATAAAAGATTAGTAAAATCTCCTCTCAAGAGAAGCAAAGCAGAGGCTATAAGGAACTGTGTGCGAGCACAAGGAGGGTGATCTTGGTATTCGAGTATTGCAAAAATTTACCCACAGCAGGCTGGCCACGGACTAACAAACACTCCAGTGCCAGGCATGGTGAACTTACCTTTAAATTGTTGTCCAGGAGAACTCAAAAGACCTCCAAAACTATATAAGCTATTGCCATTGCCCTTGGTTGACTTACAGAAATTGAAGGTAGGACCCTATTGCTGAAGACTCCACAGATTTCAGACAGATTATTTGGAGGAATTGAGCTGGCACTGACCTGTTAACCTCCTCCTTGAGGACTATCTCTTATAGTACTGTAAAGAGCTGCATTAGCTGCCAAGGGATAAAAGTAGTCAACAGTCCTACCCAGCTCCAATACCTATGAACTACAATGAGCAAAAAAGGTGTAATAGTGGAACTTATGTTCTGGAGGTAACCAGCAGATGTCTATTGAAATCAAGGCCCTGTCAATAGGAAGAAATTCACGCCTGGTACTGTAAACCTAGTCTACTACCTGTGACTGGGAAGGCTATAGATCCTAAAGGACAACGTAGTATTACCACTTTATAATTTCTAACAGCATTCTAAATACTTATCCTCATACCCACAAATAAGTGTAGCCTTCATTCCTCGTCAAAGAAGCTGCTTCGTCGTCGTCGTCATCGTCGTCGTCCTCCTCCTCCTCCTCCTCTTCCTTGTCCTCCCTCTGTGGGGTGCCCAGATCCAATAGATACATCTACAACACAACCTTATACTTAAAGCTTAGGGAGCATCATTGAAGAAAGAGTACGAAGAAGTAAAAGCCAGAGCACCAGAACATCTGCAAGACGGTGTCTTCTGTATTTGACTGGGAAGCAGAACCCATGCAATCTCAACAAATTGGTTGACTAAACAAGACCTGCATAGTTACAACACCAATTGACATGCCGGTGCGGGTGGAAGAAATCTCACAAGGCTCTACCTTAGGTGAAAAGCTACAAGTGGTTAATAATGCAGAGAGAGAGAGAGAGAGAGAGAGAGAGAGAGAGAGAGAGAGAGAGAGAGAGAGAGAGAGAGAGAGAAGAGACTATCAGTCTTCTGATAGGTCATCCAAACCTAAAGCAATCATTCCTAAATACACACACACACACACACACACACACACACGAGCATATACCACTCAAGCAACTCTAAATGAACTCAGCAGGTTGCATTTATAAATTTGTATGTTTTGTATACATAAACATATATATGTAACAATAATAAAGAATAAGAAGCTATGAGTTTGAGAAGCAGTGGTGGGCATAGGAGGAGTTGGAGGGAGGAGAGTGAGGAGAGAAATAATGTAAATATGGTACCCATATATGAAATTCTAAGAAAGTCAAATTTAAAAATTCCCTAGACTTAAATGCCCTTTTATCCTGACTGATGTCTCTGGAGAGATGAGCTTCCAGGGGGTGTTTAGAATGAATATAAATTTATACAAAATGTCCTCCTTCTATCCTCTGTTGTGTCTCTGAGCCTCAAGTCCTGAAGACCTTTTTAAGAATAGCCTCACTGGGATACCACAGGTGTGAGTACTGTGTGAGGTGGGGATAGGCTTCTGGGGTTCCAGGAAGTCACCTGTATTTCTGTGTTCTACCCAGAAGACATAGATCTAGGCAGGTGTCTCATCAAAGCCACAGCAAGTGCTCTGAATGCATGATTGACTAAGCTGACAGAGCCACCTTTTCGTTCCCATCCCCCGGGATTCTTTGCATTTCAGAAGGAGTCTGGGATCTTTCACCTCTTCATTGACTGAGCAAGATTTTGTAGATTTACAGAAGAAAATCCAAAGAACAGATATTTCCATGGTCAGACTCTCTTCCCCAGAAGACCTCAGGTGCTGAAACCCTCTCTGTGGGTGATAGAACTGGGAAACGAGGCTTTGTGCAGTGATTAAATACGAGAGCTGAGCCTTCATGAACAGAGTCCTTATAAAAGATGTTCTCAACTTATAACTTGCCCATCCTCCTAGTCTATTCAAGGATCCAATGTGAAGATACAATCTACAGACCCTACAGCAGCAGCTCTCACTAGATAACATTTCTGGTAGCACTGGGACCATGGACTGCCCAGACCCCAGAACTGTGAGCAATATGTTTCTGTAATTTATAAACTACCCAAGTATTGACATCTAGCTGTAGTAGTCTGAAACGAGCAAGACAACCTAAGAGATGGGAGTGGTAGTAGCTAGGGGTAGAGACAGGGTGATTAGGAGTGCCTGAGCTGTGGTGTGAGTGCAGACTGGCCTAGGATACCTGAGGACGTGTCTCAAAAAGGAGCAATGACAACAAAAGTATAAAGGGACATTTCATGGATTAGAAAGCTGAGTGGAAGGAAAAGAGCTAAAGGAAAATTAGTCACTGGGGGGATTTTGTGCTGAGGGCAATTTCACTTTGTATTTCTTTGCAGACGTCTCTGCAGAACATCAGGCTTTGTCCCCACTGTGAGGATCTGCCAAGGTCAGCTCTTGCCCTTTACAAATCTCCTTTCTCTTTCTTTCAAAACAGACTCGGTCTGGATTAATGGTACTAACAGCTTCTTGCCTGTGTCTGAAAGGATGCCTTAATAATAATATTATCCCTAAACTTAAGTGAGCAATGGGGAAATAAAAATAACGCACGCACACACACACACACACACACACACACACACACACACACACACACACACACATTAAATGGAAAGAGGCAGGGTTGGTGTAGAGTAAGGACTAGAAGATACTGGGCTGAAATGGTGGTGGCATTTAATAGGGATTAGGCAGGAAGTAGGTGAGGCAATTGCAGAATGACAAGGACCATTTGAACTGCCTAATGGAATATTGGCTAAGTTTTTCAAATACTCCAGTGCCCTTTAAAAACCACTTCCCCTTTACCCTTATGTTTCAGCCTAGTCTCAGAGGTGAGAATGAAATAATTGGAACTGAGATGCTGGATCTATTGACTTTTCTCAAAAGGAAGATGGTTCTAAATTTCCTGGGAATTCCTCCTGCCAATGAAAGGTCCTCAAGAACAGGACTGGCAACCTAATTTTCAGAAACCAGTGCACATACAAAAATATGGGGTTTCTTATTCAATTATTAAGGATGTCAAGAAAACAGTGGATCAGGAAAGCAAGTTTGGAGCCTTCCAAGCCTGGGGACTTTGTGCGACTGCACAGATCGTACAACCCATGAAGCTGGCCCTGAATTGGAGCCAATGGAGAGTCACATTATTCCTCTATTCTGGCTTTGTAATGTTGCTTCTCCCATTTCTGAAGTGTCAGGGGTGTGGTAAAGTGTGTATGTGTGCATGCATGCTATTTTTAGGCCTTAAGTTGCTTGCCAAAATGGCTCTTTTAAGACTCAGGCATTTCTAAAATGCCACGGTCGTGTCAGTGCCACCCTTAGATCTACTCAGATGTGGGCTCCCATTTGAGTTCTGGCTAAGGAGTCGGAATGTCTAGAGGCTGACACAATGAAGTTGAACACCAACGTCCCCATAAAAGTTTGTAGTTCAGTTCCCCTAACCTTGTGCAGGTGTGTGTATTTAACGTTTACGCATCTTGGCAGACAGCTGTTTTGATTGGTGAACTACAGCTGGTTTCTCAGAGGCCATTACTAGGTTTGCATGCACCATGCAGGACTTCAAGCACCTTTATGTTCTGAAGGTTTCTGAATTTAGCACGAAGACATGGTTTTTTTAACCATAACACCTCACTCTTCTAAGCACACCTGCACACACACACACACACACACACATACACACACATACACCAAATAATTTTATCTTTAACACTGAGCTTTTAATTTGAATCTGTAATGTTATAGCATCTATCATAATGTCAAATATTTCACTGCGCTTCTATAAAAGGAGTGGTGATGCGCATCTATAATCCTAGGACTCAGGACAAAGAGGCAAGTGGATCTCTGTGAGTCTGAGGCCAGCCTAGTCTACAAAGTGAGTTCTAGGCCAGGGCTACACAGCAAGTCTGTCTCAGCTAGTTAGCTAGATAACTAGATAAATAGATGTAGTTTGTTTAATTTCATGACTTAAATTAAAGAGCCAAGTTAGAACACACTCATTTTCTCTTTGAAGTATGTAGAACCTCTCCATGTTCAGCTTTTCATCTAGTTCTTCTGGGAAGAGAATCAACACACCTATATTACTGAAAGAAAACTTGGAGTACAGGTGGATGCTATTAATGTTGAAGGGCAAACATTTGAGGTAAACAAGAGGTTATAACCAATCCAGGGATCATGCAACTGTGCCTTCTACGGGTGAACTTGAGGCTTGGTGTGGCTCCCACCTGACACAGCGGAAGTAAAGGAGCATTAAGAGAAAACTCCTATGCCCACACTCAAGAGCATAGAATTTCTGGCTGGGTGGAACCCTAACACTACAAGCTACCCCAAACAAAACAGTCAACCAGTCAATCAGCTGGGCAGGAGTTCACCACTCCAGAGAGTAGAACACACCTAGAGAGGCAGACGCGCCTTACACTGTGCTGAGGAGACATGCAATGATTATCCCTTTAATGAGGTACTATGCTTCTCCTTCCCAGAACTCCTTCTCCTAGCCACAGTCCCCGGTGGGTTGCCATGAGGTTTGGGTGGGTCTGTTCCTTTTGAGTTTTGGCTCAGAAAAGCCTATTTATTTTATTTTTTTCTTTCTTTCTTTCTTTCTTTTCTTTTCTTTTTTTCTTTTTTATTTTTTTGTCTCTTTCTTCAGGATTCTGGCCAGAGTCCGAGCATATATATATATTTTAGGAAGGGGACAGAGAGCTTACTTACACTTTTCTCTAAAACTCCCCTCCTTGCCATGCGCCTGCCTGTTGCTCTGTGGCTGACCTCTGTGCTGGCTTACCTCAAACAATATGGCATTTTCCTTCTCTCTACCATTTGGGCTCTTGCCAAGATTTCCAGATTGCTTGCCCTGGTCTTTTTCTTTTAAACTTTAATAAAATTATCCTTGAGTTATGAGTCTATTCTTAAATCCTTTTATCAATGAGGCTAAAACTCCCAAGACAGACACTTGTAATCCCCTGGTATCCTCTGGTGACTATGAAGGGACGCTTCCTAAAATTCCAGTTATGTAATATTTGGGAAGGATTCTGGTGCTCCTCTGGTGTGCACCTCCTGGTTTTTGTGTAGTCAGTTGAATCACTCACCTTCACAGCAGGTAGTTGGTAATGTTTTCCTTGAGTTCTGTAGTTAACATTAAACTCACTGGGAATAAATATTTAGAACTGGGGTTTTCATTAAATATATACTTTGAGGATGTTTGAAGTCTTTGCTACTCAAATGGTTTATTACCAGTGTTGTTAATTAACAGCAACTTCTGTACATCTCTCTCTCTCTCTCTCTCTCTCTCTCTCTCTCTCTCTCTCTCTCTCTCTCTCTCTCTCTCTCTCTCACACACACACACACACACACACACACACACGTGGCTGGTTTATAACATGATTAGATTTTTTTTCCATTTCACAGTGATACAAAAGCAGCATACATATAGGAGAGCGCATAGTCTGAGCTTTGATGTGTGTGTGTGTGTGTGTGTGTGTTAGTGTTAAGGAGGACAGGGCCCCTGTATACAGCTCCTAGGTGTCCTTTGGAACCCTACTCTCCTGTCCACCTCTGCTCCTGTCCAGGTTGTCACTGATTCACTTTCTGACACTACAGATTAGCTTTTTAAAATGTAAATTATCGGGGCTGGAGAGATGGCTCAGTGGTTAAGAGCGCCACCTGCTCTTCCAAAGGTCCTGAGTTCAATTCCGAGCAGCCACATGGTGGGTCACAACCATCTATAATGTAACCTGATGCCCTCTTCTGGCCTACAAGCAGACAACACTGTATACATAATAAATAAATCTTAAAAAAAAAAAAAAAAAAGTAAAGCCGGGCGTGCACGCCTTTAATCCCAGCACTCGGGAGGCAGAGGCAGGCGGATCGCTGTGAGTTCGAGGCCAGCCTGGTCTACAAAGTGAGTCCAGGACAGCCAAGGCTACACAGAGAAACCCTGTCTCAAAAAACCAAAAAAAAAAAAAAGTAAATTATCAAGTTCACATCTTTTTCTGACATTTTTTCCCCACTTATCATAACTAGTTTAATGAGTTATGCTGGTGCATGTTTACAGCACTAGGTCATTCTTTGTTTTTATTAAATTATTTTTTAAATTCCATACACATGTGCTGTATTTACATCATTTCTGTCTACCTCCTTCTCCTTACAACACCTCCCAAGCCCCACCCCTCATTTCTTCCAAATTTATGACCTCTTTTTCAAAAATTATTTTTGTTAATATAGATGAATGAATAAATATATAAATAACCTTGCTTAATCTACTTAGTGTTGCTCATATGTGTATCATTTTAGGGTTGGCTACTTACTACTGGAAACAAATTAAGGGGGTTAATCCCAAGAGAAGACTATAGTTCTTTACATAGAGGTGGGACCTGTGAGCTTTCCCCACTCATATTGGCATGTCAACTGGTGGTGTCCTTGGATTGATCCTTTAAGCTGTCATATTGAACTCTATAACAGGAAAGCTCAGCTTCTCTTTCTCTTTTGTATTTCTCAAACAATCAGTATTCTCCATATTTCTACCAGTGTACAAACAACAGTTCAGAGTTTTCATGCCTTTTGAAGAGTGGAAGATGTACACGCTATTGCTGTCTCACCTCCCAATGCCTTCCATCTTCACTTGTCTTTGAAAACTTATTTTCATGGGCTTTTTTTGTGTCTGAGTGCACTGTTTACCAGCAAGGGCTGTGCACCTTGTCTTTGATAGGAAGGTGTTTATTATTCTGAGGATAGATGAGTAGGTAAAAGAGGGATCGGTCAATGCTGAACATATTTTAGATTTAATCACATGCCAGAGAAAACATTGCACACACATCTCCCATGCTACAAGAAACTGAAAACACAAAGCTGGGGAGGTAGCAAGAGCAAGCATGAAGACCCAAGTTTGACTCCCAGAACCAACATAAAGAACAAACCAACCAGGGCCCAGAGGAGCTTTCGAGACTGAAGCACCAACCAAGGACCATGCATGGATTGAACCTACACCCTCCTCACAGATGTAGCCGATAGGCAGTTTGGGCTTCATGTGGGTCCCCTAGTAAGGGACCATGTTTCTGACATGGATTTGGTTGTTGGCTTTTTGATCACTCCCTACTGGCCAGGCTGCCTAACCAGGCCACAGGGTAAGAGGACTCATCTGGTCCTGATGCAACTTGATGAGCTGGGTGGGTGGGGCTCCCCTTTGTGAGGAATAGGGGAGCAGGGGAGAGGTGGGGGAGAAAGGGAGGGTAGGACCAGGAGGAAAGGAGAGAGGAGGCTGCAATCAGGATGTAAAGTAAATAAATAAATTTTTAAAAATCAGACGTGGTTACAGTTGGTAATAACAATCACAGTGCTAGAGCAAGGGAGACAGGTGGAGCCATGAAGGCTTAGCGGTCCTCTAACCTCACCTAATTGGCGAACCCCAGGTCTTAGTGAGAGACTGTCTAAAAAATTAAGGTAGGCAGCTATGCTGCAGAGCAATGCCCAAGGTTGACCTCTGGCCTACACACACACACACACACACACACACACACACACACACACACACAAAGACCTACTAATATAATTATTATTAATAATTCTTCATTAAAAAGTAAATATTCTGGGACAATGTTAGACTAGTTGGCATGCTGGGCAGCTGGCATAAACTGGGATTATTCTACATTGTTTTACCAAAGCTATGGACATTTTACTTTCTTTGCCTTTGGGATTCATATTCTTAACTTTACCTGGACAATGCATGCATATGATCTTTTTAAAAGGTGAACTTTCAAGTTCATTTAAGTAAGATGCTGATAATACATGAACTAGAAACCCACCTGATGCCTTTGCACAGCCATCAACTGATTTCTCTTGCCACTGAAAATAATTTTAAATTGTATTTTTTTTTTTTAACAAACTTCTGCCTTAGGGTTTCTGTTGTTGTGACAAAACATCATGATTATAAGCAACTTTGGGAGAAAAATATTGTTTCATTTTATATGTTGTACTCCACTGAAAATAATTTTAAATTGTATTTTTTTTTTTAACAAACTTCTGCCTTAGGGTTTTTGTTGTTGTTGTTGTGACAAAACATAAGCAACTTTGGGAGAAAAATATTGTTTCATTTTATATGTTGTACTCCATGGTCCAAGGAAGTCAGGGTAGGAACCTGGAGGCAGGAATGGACGCAGAAGCTACAGAGGAGACCAGCTTGCTATCTTGCTGCCAGGGCTTGCTCAGTGTGTCATCTTTTTTAAAATAAAATTATTATTTAATTAATTTATTCAGATTACAACTAAATTGTTATCCCATCACCTGTATCCTCCCATTCCTTCCTCCCTCCTGCTTTCACCCTATTGCCCTCCCCTAGGTCTAAGACTGAGGGGGAACCTCCTCCCCCATTATATGATCATAGGGTATCGAGTCTCATCTTGGTAGCCTGCTTATTCTTTCTCTGAGTGCCACCAGGCCTTCCCACCAAGGGGAGGTGGTCAAATATGGGGGACCAGAGTTCATGTCAAAGTCAGTCCCCTCTCTCCACATAACTGTGAAGAATGTCCTGTCCATTGGCTAGATCTGAGTAGGGTTTCAATGTTTACTGCATGTATTGTCCTTGGTTAGTGCAATAGTTTGAGCAGATCTCCCTGGACCCCGAACCACCTGTCATGATGTTCTTCTTGTAGGTTTCTAGGACCCTCTGGGTCCTTCTATTTCCCCATCTCCAATATTTCTCTCACTTAGAGTCCCAATAACATGTCCTTACATCTCTCTCAATCTCCTGGTAAGTGAAGACTTTTGTAGGACATGCCTTTTGGGCTAGTGCCCAATTATAAGTGAATATAAACCATGTGAGTCTTTCTGCTTCTGGGTTAACTCACTCATTAAGATCATTTCTAGTTCCATGCATTTGTCCACAAATTTTGGGATTTCCTTGTTTTTAATAGCTGAGTAGTATTCCATAGTATAAGTGTACCACAGTTTCTTTATCCATTCTTCAACTGAGGGACATTTAGTCAGCCTGTCTTCTTATACCACCCAGGAACACAACCCAGGGATGGCACTGGCCGCAGTGATCTGGGCCCTTACACATCAGCTGTCAACCTTGAAATGCCCTACAGATTTCCCTCACAGGGCAATATTATAAAAGGACTTTCTCCATTAAGATTTATTTTTCTCCATGATCCTAGCATGAGACAAGTTGACAAAGCACAGTTGCCTTGCCCCTTTATATACAAACAAAGCTGACCATTCTAGAAGACTGAAGGCCTGGCACACGATATGCACCTGTATATTTTCTTAGAATCCTCAGAAAATACTTGATATAAACAGCTGAAGGGAGAAAGTTAAATTACATCTTCATGTATTCTGTATTATTGCAGTTCCAGTTCATCCTGGTTGGGGGGGGTGTGATAGTCAGAAAGCAGAGAGAGAGAGAGAGAGAGAGAGAGACAGAGACAGACAGAGAGAAAGAGAGAGAGAGAGACAGACAGACAGACAGACAGAGACACAGAGAGACAGAGACACAGAGACACAGAGAGCATGAGAATATGTGGTCAGCAGCCACATATCACCTTCAATTTCACAATCACAGGGACCTGCTTTCTCCATCTCCCCAAACAGTGCTGCATCTGGAGACTAAGCCTTCAATACATGAGCCTGTGGGGGAAATTTCATATTCAGACCATAATAGCACTCAATAAATATTTTAGTAAAAGGAGTCCATGTTGGAGGTGTGACTGAAAGCTGAGGCTCTTTTTCTTGTAGCACTCGGTGATCTCAGATTAGCTTCCTGGCTATGTGTTCATGATTGGGTATTTAAAGGAAGTTTAAAGAATCAGAACATACTAGCAGTAGCATCTTGAGGGTCCTCGCAAAATGACCTTAGGTCCTTCAAAATGTTAAAGAACCTTTTCTTTGTTAAAACCTCAGCTTCCCCAGAATTTGCAAGGTTTCCCACAGACATGCTAGACCGATCACTTACCTCAGACCCGCTGAGAGAATCCCCGGGTGAAGACCTGCCTGTCATCTTCTCTTTTTCCTGGAATGCTGACTACAGACTTTGCCTCTGCTTGTCAAGTCCAGCTAAGCAGCTAAATGCTGATATCCGATAGTACTTGGTGTCCTAATTGGATGGTCATCCAATACAAGGCATTGCTGAATTTTTGCAATGGCGTGCAGAAATTGAAATTCTAGTTGCTAATGCCACTCTTAACTTGCTGCTTTGCTTCCAAGCTTTTGGTTGATTGGTTTCTAGGCTTTTAATTAAGTGGATGCTGGGAGCATGTTGGAATAGGGGTTAACAGTAGGGTCAGAGCATTATTTTTCACTGCTCACCATAGCTTGATTCAAATCTTTTCTGTTAGTATTTTTTCCCCAGTCTGTTTTTTCAGCACGGAGGAGTGCTAATATGTTTTCCAAGCATGCCATTGAGGGACCAGAGAGTTGCGTTTTCTCAAAGGACACAGACTTATTAGACAGGAAGGGGATTTTTCTGGTTGGCTCCTAAGGGGTAAAATAGCCTTGTGTGCTCTTGAACTTTGTCTTTAAAATCTCTAATGGAATGAAGGAACATGTGCTGCTAGAACAATAACAGGAGCAGAAGGGAAAATAAAATCACATCATCCTAAGCTTTGTCAAAGAGCGTTCCATGGGTAAGAGTTATGGGAACAAGAAGTCTTTGGTGGGCAGCACCCTCAGCCCAGGTTTTTCTCCTGAAGCTTCCAATGCAAGCTGATGTAGTCGATGTCCTCAGTGTTCCTGAGGCCAAGGGGCATTGATTTCTACAGCCTGGGCTTTATTAAGCTATTTCTCATAAAATCTTCATTCTGTGGAACCTCTGGAGAAACACCGGAACGGTGGTCACGATGGCATTTTAAAGTCTGTTTTCCTGTATCCGTTATGCTAGCGACTTGCTTTGTACAGCCTGAGACATCATTTCCTGCTTATCTTATGTGTGCTAATCTAGATTATCTCTGTTATTTCTTCTTTATTTTTTCTTATGAAGCAGTATCTTTACATACATGTAATGTATGTTAGTCAGAGTCGCCCTGCCCCCATCACCCGCTTTTACTTATTCTCTGCAATCTCTCCAAATGTTTCAAGTGCGACATGATCCTATAAAATCAATGACTATCTCTCTTCCCAGAGCCCGTCAGCCTCTGTTAGGAGGTTTGTGTCTTGTCTTCCTGTTCTTTACTTTTGTACCTTTGTTGTTGTCTGTTCCACAGCAGAACATTGGCATGGATCTGTCATGTGACTCACTTTTGTTCTCCTCCTCCTCCTCCTCCTCCTCCTCCTTCTTCTTCTTCTTCTCTCTCTCTCTCTCTCTCTCTCTCTTTCTCTCTCTCTCTCTCTCTCTCTCTCTCTCCTAGACAGAGTTTCTCTGTGTAACCTGGGCTGTTCTGAACTTGCTTTGTAGACCAGGCTGGCCTTGAACTCACAGTGATCCACCAGCTTCTGCCTCCTGAGTGCTGGGACTACAGGCATGCGCCACCACGTGGTTCCTCCTTGGCCCTATCCCCAAAAGTTAGTTTGCTCTTAGATTTGATCAGCATAAAACTCAAATCTGTTTTTATCCACATCTATACTGCAGCAACAAAACCCATCCAGGCCATGGATCCAATCTCTTGGCCAACTGACAGAATTCACACCTTCTTCTCTGAGTAGAGTAACTCTGCTGTGCCTCCCTGCACAGTAGGGTAGGCAACGGTGGGCTGCCTTTCTTCCCTGAGGTTTACTAAATGTAGTCAAGAAAGTGTACCTGGTGCTCTCTACATACTAGGTGTCAAGGCACAGTGACAAGGCCTCTGCTACCATGAAGCAAATTAAGATAAGGTTTGCACAGTGATCTCTTTCAGTTTATAACACAGACTTTTGCTTTTCCCCTAAAAGCTAACCCAACTTAAGCTTCCTAAGAGCTGGGACCATAGGCAGAGGCTACCGTTCCCATCTCGGTTCCCCCTTACAAGCAGCTAATTAAGTCCACAACCTCCACAGGCACTCACACTCTGGGCCTCTAAGAACCAGCCCTAATCACCCCAGGGCCAGGACTGCCAGGCTACTTGGGGCCAAGAAATGTAGTATTAGTTAATGTAGAAGTAGACACTCACAAGAGGAGTTTAGGAAGTTTAACTCTACCTTCCCTGCCACAGTCTTCCTCCTCCCTCAGGTCTGGCTCACTGTCCTCGGATGCAGCTTCTGTGGGGCTCTCAGGAGGAACCACGCTGTTATTTGCAGTTGTGAATAACACATTTTCTGATCTTTCTCGCTGGGTGTTGAGATGCAACAGCTCAGGAACATTGAGGGTGATATGGGGGTGCCCCGATGCATATGCAATACCAACATTTGTGGTTGGGGAATTGCACGTTCAGCTAATTAGTTTTTGATGGGAGGATTTCTGTGGTTTTAGTGACAGATGATAGGCCTAAAGTTGATTCTCCAGAAGACATTGGTGTTGGTCCATGGTTCTCAAGAGAATTGACATTTTCCCTGGAGGAGGAGCAAGAAGCTGTTACTGGAAAACCCTTAGCCCTTGCACAGACTAACTCTACAGAAACTTTTGAAATATTCTTCCTATGATATTTTCTTGTGAAATACATACCTTATATACAAGATTGAAAATGCAAAAGTAAGGATTTCCATGCTATGCTTGTCAACAGAGTGGTAGGGTAAGGACTGTGTATGTAGCAGATGGTGGGCATTGCCGTACAAGGGCATAAGGTATGAAATAAGGAAAAATATTTCAAATTGGGTAGAAGGGGGAGAATTTACAGAAAACACCCAAGATAGGTCTTAGAGAACAAGTCTTACTGGCTATCCACAGGCTGTGGGCCAAGTTCACACTGGGCACTGTTATGCCCATTCATGGATGTGCTGTCCATCACCTGTGTTTGCTTTCATATAAAAGTGGAGTAAATGTTATAAAAGAGGCTTTGGGACTCCCTGTCTCTTCACAGAAAAGTATGACATTGGCTTTATGTTATTTGCTTACATGCTAACCATTACTCTTTTACAAAAATGTTGCTCCGAGATGCAAACTTATGGACATTTTGTATTTTACAACCCTCCAAAGTAACTTAAATTATTAAGGCAGCCCTTCAACTTACAGAGTGTCTTTATAGTCAAGGGTATACTTATGTTTTTGTTTTTCTTTTTTGGACTTTATGTAGGTCAAAGCCAAATACTCTGTGAAGCTGGTGCTATGGTTTGAATGTATTCCCTAAAGGTTCGTGGATGAGAACTTCACCCCCAGATTCACGTGGATGGTATTTGGAAGTGAGACCTTTAAGAGATAACCAGGGTTAGATGGAATTATGAGGGGGGCTTATAATAGCATTTGGTGGCTTTATAAAAAGAGGAAGAAAGACTTGGATTCACATGAGCATGTGCCCTCTCTGTGTTAGGATGCAACAACAGGTCAGCACCAGATGCAGCTCCTCCACCCTGAGCCCTTTAGTTACCAGAACGGTGGGCCAGATCAACTTAAATTATTTATAATTGCCTCAATCTGTGGTGTTTTGTTATTTTGACAGAAAATAGATGAAGACGGTAAGCACTATTTCTGACTTTTGGGGTACTTGACTGGCCCCAAACTTCAGGTCAGTGATTAGGGTTGTAGCTGTGATTAAAGAGAGGGGCTGCAAGAAGGGTGTAAGGAAATATGAAAACAGAAGGTGGAGGGAACCCTAGAATCTTCAGCCATCTGACTGGGGTGTCAAGGATTCTCTCCCTTAAAGCAGGTCTGACAGGATTCATTGGATACTCCTCTCACACTCCCCCCAGTCGGAAGCAGAGGCAGTGCTACCTGCCCAGGGCAGTCAGTGTCTGGTAGAGAGCCAGTCAGATATGCTTTCAACAGGCAAGAAGCAAATGTAAAGCCTTGCAGTGGAATCTGCTATCAGACAGGAATCAGAATACCTCATTCTCAAATGTGCTCTGAGGTCAAGGGCTGGCCTTATCATTCGGATCACTTCGGAGGATCGTAAGGTACAAAAATGCCCAGGGGTGTAAATTTGAATTTCAGATTAACGAACATTAAAAAAAAAAAAAAAAAATAACTGTGATAATTAAACCTGGTTGCCAATTTGATTGCATCTGGAAGCGACGATGAGAGACAAGCTGTAGGCAGGTTCCTGAGGGCCCTTCCTGGAAGGACTGACCGGGAAGGGAAGGCCCTCCCTGCAGAGCCAGGAGCACAATCTCCTGGTAGTTCAGCTACAAGGAGGCTTGAGGGAAGAGCTGTTGCTTTTTGCCTGCCCACCCTTTGCCCTTTGAAGGTTAGTGCATCTACTCTATTGTCATCGCTGCTGCTGCTGCTGTCTCCATCCTTTACTGCCGTTGGAACCCAGCTTCTTTAGCCTTCCAGCACAGCCTGAAGCCCAGTGATGCTCCAGCAATCCTCCAGACCTTCATCGGACTACTGAGGTGTCCAACTTCGTGGACCAAACAGCTAGTTTTCATGTTCTCAGCCTCTCCAGTGTCCAGCTAGCTGGAGCTGGATTATCTAGGACATATCAGGTAAGCCATCCTAAGTATAGTATTTGTGTTAAAGTGTTATCGGTTACTTATCTAAAATTCAAATCGAACTTTTGTTTATGTATTATTTTTCTAACCTTAGGAAGATTGAGCAGGAATTGGGGTACATGGACTTGTTTTTCCACGTAGATGTTAGAGTTGCCTCCTCCAGCCCTTTTGAGTTGCAGAAGAGACATCAGCTCTGAGACCTGAAATTCGAAAACAGCCATGTGACTAGGATAAAGAGAACAAGCCACCATTTCTGGATGCAGACAGGTTAGATACCCAGGCATATGGCAGGGTGAAGCTTCTGGCGGCAGCAGCCGCCGCCTGGTCAACCATCTAGCTGATGGACTTCAGTGACGTAGAGAGGAAAACGTGTATTAGAGAGAAAGAGTGAGATTCCATAGAGGAGCTTTCTTTCGAAGATGTTGTTCTGGGGCATGGGGGGGGGGGCGACTTTCTTCTCTAAAAATTCTTTTATGCGGGTGCAGATGTGTATAGTATGTGTGTGAGTGTGTGCTCATATGTGGATTCATTTGAACATGCAGTTGTGTGTGTGTGTGTGTGTGTGTGTGTGTGTGTGTGCGTGCGTGCACATGCATAGCAGAGGTCTTCCTGTCTCTGCTTTCCACCTTCCTTTTTAAGACAAGATTTCCCACTGAGCTTGGAGCTTTCCAATTGGCCAGACTGGCTGGCCAGCCTGCTCTAGATTTTTGCTCTGTTGGCTGAGTGAATTATTAGGTGTTATTTGCCAATTTATCTCATAGGGGTGTGTCACAGTTAATTTTGTGTGTCAGAGTATCCAGTTGCTTGGTTAACCTCAATCTAGATGTTGGTTGTTGGTGTGAAATTATTTCCTGAGATGCGATTATTACTTAAATCGGAAGACCTGGGATAAAGCAGATAGATCACTTTGCATAATATGAGTGAGTTTCCAGCAGTCAGGTGAAGGCTTCAGAGAAAGGGCCATGGTTACGCAAGTGGAAGGAATTCTGCCTCTAGGCTGAGTTTTGATACAAGACTGCAATATCAGCCCTTGATGGAATTTTCTAATCCCTGAGAATTTGGAGCTTTCCAGCCTGCACAGTAATCACACACGTGCATGCACACGAACACGCACGTGTATGCATGCATGCATGCACCCTTGCACCCCTGCACCCCAGACTAATACTGCTGGTGTGCAGGTGACCCTGCAGTAGCATCAGCTCCTGGCCCGGTCCACTGCTTCGCTTCCATTTGCTTATTTGCAACAGAGCCCAGGTAGCCACCCTGAGTTTTCAACAGCACCAGTCACCAGTTGTCTGTCTATGTCTCCCACAGCCCCGCCCGCCCTCCCCGCCCCCTCAGGTCTGAGTGACAGCAGCCCTGGGCTACTTGGTTGCCCATGCGGGTTATAATGTGGGCGTCTCTTTTGCATCAACCCTCCAAGTGTGTGTCGCATTAGAGTGGGTTTCCTTGGAATTCAGGGAACAAGACTGCACCCGTTAACTTCAAGCACACCTCAACCTAGCTGCCCAAATGCACTTTGCAAGTATACCTTTAAGACAATCTGTTTAAAAAGTGGACTTAAGGGTAGTCCTTTTCCTCCCTACCAAGTCCCCGAGAGATGGAGCAAACAAAGACATGCAGGTTTGTATTAAAAAATCTGGTGGATGCTGTATCTGCCGACTCTCTCCCGGCTCCCTAGCAACAGCTCTATGCTTCTTTTCTAAATCTTTTCATGGAAATTCCAGGTTTTTTTTTTTTTTTTTTTTTTTCTGTGCAGGTCTGTCTCTGTCTTCTGTTTCTTAGTATCTTTCCCTCTCCCTCCCCCCACTCTCTGCCTCTGCCGTTCTCTGCGTGTTTCTTTCTCTCTGGTGTGATTTCCCACATTAGCACCGTCCGTTTCTTTGATTCCTTCTTGGCAACGAGAAACTAGAGCTAGGCAGGCCTGCTTCCCTGCTACCTTAAAATAATAATGTTTCATGGTGACAAATGGATATAGTTAACAATGAAAGTAAAATGCTTAGCAGGCAGGGGTGCGACCGTGTCAGATTTCCCTGCCTGGCAAAAACAGAGAGCAGCCAGAGGAATCTTTAAAGAGAGGCATATGCATGGGGCGGTTGGAGATGCTTGCCAGGGGGGTATTTCTACTGCCTCATTCTCAAGTTAGCTTCTGGGGGCCTTAGATTAAGTCCTCAGAGGTAAACAACAGTCACTCTTAATTTATTCAGTTTGTGCCATTGGCCCCTCAAACTTGAAGAGTAATGGCAGAATTTAGAGTCTGGTTTCACAGTTGCTGTTTTACCTTGATTTAAAAGAAAAAAAAATTAAGCAAACATAAAACAATGCGAATTAATGAGGGAACGGAATTCTTTGTGTGGCCCAGTGGTGGAAGTTTTCTATTGTATCAGAAAAGGCCCAATTAAAATTTAAAAGGAAATAAGGGAATGAAAGAAAAGAAAGAAGAAAGAGCCCTCCCCCTTCCTTTTTCTCCTCACTGGTAAGAAGGAGAAAAAAAGAAAAGAGAAATCTGCCCACATGCAGTCTGCACACATGTGCACATCTGTGCTCTGCCTCTGCACGCATGCTCTTCCCCCGGGTGCAGATGCTACTCCAGGAAGAGCAATGTGGCCTATGGATGGCTGGATGTCAGCTTGCTTGTGCACGTGGGAAGAGGCAAAAAAGGGATTGAGGTAGAAAACACACCAACCTAAATAAAAAGCAACTGCTCTACCACGAGGGAAGCAGGCAGACTTTGCTTTCTGCACACCCCACTCTTTCTTTGCCTCCCAGATTGATCTTTGAAATAAAATAAAGAAGCGTGGCAAACAAACTGAAACATAGGTAGAAATAATATATTTGGGTTTCAGAAAGGGGAAAAAAAACCTGGCATAGCTTAAAAGGCCTACATTGCATAACAACACATGTGCAAAGAATTAGAATAATTGCAGTGCACACATCGGTAACAGACAGAGTGAACAATGAATATTAAAAACACATTCCTAAAGCTGGCCCCGTGGCTTGGCAGCTGAGCGCTGCGTGGAGACCTGTGTGTTAGTCAAAGGAAGCCTCCCGGCTTCCAGAGCTGTCAGGGCTTGGCAGGAGCTGAGGTGAAGCCCTTTGGTGTTGAGCTGAAAGGAGGGAGGCAGGTGGTGGGGACTGTGCTGGTTGCTGTGACTTCTGTCTTTCTCCACCCCCCCCCCACACCCCCCCTGGCAGAGCCCTCCTAGGACTTCAGGAGGGGGTTCATAGAGGAAGTCAGCCTCAGTGCTCTGGGGGCTCCAGTTCAGAGCTGAATCAGAGCCAGGCTGAGGAGGAGGAGGAGGAGGGATGAGGGGTAGAAAAACAAACACCAGAGAACAAACAGACAGAAGGTAATGCTGGGAACCACCCAGTCAGAGTCCTGGATGAAAACCTCAAGTCCTCTCCCTCAAGGCCGGCCTCCAGCATGATCTAGCATGAAGGATTTTGCTGGTTCAGAGACAGACTGGGGAAGTGTTTATCCTCTGTGGCAGAGACTCTGGGTTGGGCTGCCTTTTCCATTGCAGTACTCATCCTGTGGTGGTGGCGGGTCGGGGAGGGGGAGGGGGAGGGGGAGGAGAAGGGGAGGACGGATTCTCCTGGTGGCGTGTTCCAGAGCCTTCAAAGCCCAGGAACCGAACCGTTAAGGCATACAGCAATCTTTTTACAGTGAATCCCGCCCGTTGTCTGGAAAGACAAAGGCTCTTCTCTTAAGGATAGCTTTGCTTCCCTTTGAATGTGAGGGTTTTGCTTGTCCATTGCCAGGAAGCTAACTGTTGAGTTCTAACAGCGTTGGCTAGGAGAGAGGCCAGAGGGTGGGAATCTCAAAAGATAACAGAATTCCAAGAGTGAATCCACAGCCCAAGATTCTTGAGCTGCGCTAGCCAGTGTGTTGTTGGGATTGGTGAAGTGGAATTCGGGAGAGTTCTACAAATATGAAGGGCCAAATTTACAACTTTATTTTTACTGATCTTTGAAGTTCAGTAGTCCTTCAATTACAAGGTATGGTACTAACCACATGTATGCTAGTAATAGTTATGGCTGGGTTGTTTAAAAAACAACAACAAAGGTCTTTTTGGCAATATTTCAATGATGGTTTAAACTTATGTCTACTTTGGAATTACAGCAGTTAATAGACTTGTTACAAGATCTTGTTATTTTGCAGAATGGTGAACAAGTATATATCATAATGAAATACTTTCAATGACTGTATTTCAATTTAATTGGTGTATTTAATATGGGTGCCTTTGGGATGTTACATACTTGTTCCTCCTCTTCTTCCTTTAGAAATATTATTCGGGGAAGAGACCTGTGGACCACATGCCGCTTTGCGAGAGGACCCACGGTCCATTTGTTCCACAGGCTTTGGGGAGCTCTTAGACTCTGGGACAGCTTGCTGGGCCTCTGCATAGGGAATTCCACAGTGGGCCAGCTGTGTAGTCTCTCCACATGGGTGAGAGAAGGGAAAGCAATCCTGTGTTATCCAGATACAATCAAGGACTGAGCAAAGGGGTCCCTCAGACGTGCTGATCAAATGTTTTTGTAGACACGGACTTCGGCCTTTCCTTCCAGTGACTTGCATCAGAGTTAGCTTCACTGGAAGGAGAAGAAAGTCTCCAGATGCTAACCAAGAACGTTCGCTACAGAGTCCCAGTTTATACAAGCAGAGAATGGCTAAAGATGAGTGGTTCCGTCAGAATCTACACCAAGTAGAAGACAGGAAGTCTGTAAGGGGGATCATGAATTGGACACATGGTGTGATGGTTCTTTTTTTTTTTTTTTTTTTTTTTTCGAGACAGGGTCCCTCTGTGTTAGTCATGGCTGTCCTGGACTCGCTTTGTAGACCAGGCTGGCCTCGAACTCACAGCGATCCACCTGCCTCTGCCTCCCGAGTGCTGGGATTAAAGGCGTGCGCCACCATGCCCGGCAACGGTGTGATGGTTCTTGAAGCACAGAGTCAGCTGCAGGAATGGACACCATAGATGTCAGAGGCCAGTTTGATAAGTCCGACATGATATGCCGAGAACTTTAGGTTTGGAACTCTTGTATCAGGACACAATCTAAGGCTAGAAGACTCTAACGTGTGATGAGAAATAGGCTTACTCATACCTGCTGAAAAGATGAGCCTGGGCCTCTGGCTTAGAATGAACAAGAGTATTATCTCATAAGAAGATATGCAAAACGTTAGCAATCTTCACAAGCATGCTTAAGGAAAGAATTCAGAAAAAGCCAGAAAAAAATGTTATTTGTAAAAGGAAAAAAAAAAAGAAAAGAAAAGAATTCAGAAATACCAAGTGTTTCACTAGTCTTATATGAGTTCCTAATATAATCTAAAACAGTTTTCTCTCTCCTATTATCTGTCATCTATCTATCTATCTATCTATCTATCTATCTATCTATCTATCATCTATGTTTAATATGATCTAGATAGCTACTATATTAGTTTCTTTTTATTATATGATCTGTTTCTTAATATTTCTTTATGTTGATAAAGTGTTATTAGCTTAAGCCTTTCAGGTCAGGAGACAGAATATTGGAGGATGAACTAATTGTACAAAAGACAAAGCTGGTCAATGGGATTTTTGAGCCCAATGCTACTCTTCCATGATTTTAAATGTTTCTAATTATATGCACACAGGAGCTCTCTCTCTCTCTCTCTCCTTCTCCCTCCCCTGCCCTGGCCCCCCTCCCCCCACTCCCCATCTCTCTCTCTCTCTCTCTCTCTCACACACACACACACACACACACACACACACACACACATGAAAATAGCTCTGTTCTCTCTCTCTCTCTCTCTCTCTCTCTCTCACACACACACACACACACACACACACACATGAAAATAGCTCTGTTCTCTCTCTCTCTCTCTCTCTCTCTCTCTCTCTCTCTCTCACACACACACACACACACACACACACACACACACACGAAAATACCTCTGTGTCTGAATCATTGAAATCTCAGAAGTAGTTGTCGGAGTAGATGAAGCAAAGTTCAAATTTCAGTTTGGGACCATAGATGACATAGTGGTATCAGGTAATGTACTGTTAAAAAAAACCATGCTTTCAAACCAAGCCACTTTTCATCTAAGGAAGGAGATATGGGACTGCCCATTGCTTTAATTATTAAGTACTTGCAAAAAGCAGGCACGAGGAGCCCAAGCACTCATTCCTGGATGATCTCCTCTGGACACCCAGTGCTGGCGTCAAAGCCACTGTCACTGCTGTAAAGACAAAAACAGAACAGAAGGAAACACTGAAGCCATGCCAGTGCATGTGTGAGGAGAGCTTGCACCATCCACGTGTTTCCTCTTGTTTCTGGTGAAGCAACGACAAGAAATTCAACACATTTTCGGTCCTATCCATCAGATTATGACAAGCCTTGGTGACTGACATACTGACTCTTGCCACTGCTTTGTTAGGTTCCAAGAAAATCCAATGCTTGTCCAACTTAAGTTTTACTGCCCCAAAAAGCAAATGCCACTCACCTCTGTCATGGACAGTTAAACACTATTTTTTTTTTTTTTTTTTTTTTTTTTACAGTGGACTTCTGCATATCTGAAACCCTCTCCATCAACCCATGGCATTATGGTTTAGGCTAGATGGTACAGACTTTAAGTGGTACTTTAGAATAACCTCCAAGACACCTTGTCTCACCTCATTTTCCTATGGTTCTGGGATACTAACAATTGTTAAGACAGAGGGGCCTCTGAGGGTGCCCTCTTAATACCTTACGGCTGTCAGAAAGCAGAGGTGCTTGACTTGGAGTTAGTTATGTGAGGCTAAGCCAGCCTTTCATGCTGCGGGAGTTATTCATTCAGAATTCATGGATAACTAGGGTAAGTTACAGGGTTTCAAAGACAAAGTAAATAACCTACGATCAGGGACATTCAATTGGTTCCTGAGGTGGGGAAAGGAATCCTGCCATTAACATAGTCAGATGGAAAGCATGCAAACCACAGTCTGTGGAGGAGAAAAAGAATAGTGAAAGCCCTGGCCCCGAAACAGAGGGCGAGTGCAGAGACACCCTCAGCAGAGTCAGGGTGTCTGTCACAAATGTGGAAGTGGCAGCCTCAATACCAGTTCAAATTCCAAGCTGAAAAAGCAGACACTGCACTCCAGGCCAGCTGCCCTGATGGGGAGCTTTGGGGACTTCTCTTATGCAGAAGTGAGCTTGGAGAAGAGGATTTTGGTCAGGTCAAAATCCCCTCTGTGGCAGTCAGGCATTAGGGCAAATGCCAGGGGCAGGCAAACCATGGTGAAGGGCATAATTTGACAAGCTTACTTCTCTGTTAGGCAAAACAGATGAAATTGCCTCTAGGATTTAGAAGTGACAGCTCATGGAGAAGTGTTAGGCATGGGGTGATAACAATTAAGATTTGCATCAGGCACCACCTCTATGCCACAACCAGCTTATTAATCCACTGCGAAGCCTGGCTGTTACTTGTTCCTGTGTTTTTCTGGTATGCTTTCTTCAGCACATTAAAGAAACTGTGATGTGTAAAATCAGATCCAGCATTGGCTTTGAGAACTGGTATAGCATTGGGTCACCATTAGCCAGTCCATTGGCCACTTCTGAATAAATCAGAAAAGTGACTCTTTTCATCAGAACGCAGAGGATGGTCAAGAGCATTTAAGGCGTATTTCAGTTTTATTTTCACTTTCTATTAGATGTTACTTGTGTAGTCCCAGGTGTACTAGTCTTTCTCAGTATAGGGTGAGTTCTGCTGCTCTTAAGATCCATAATGCATCAGGACACATGGTCCACGTTGGTGTTTAGCTGTACCCCCTCAGCCATCCTGGAGGTTATCTGCAGTATTAGTGTTCAGCTTTCTCTGCAAGTCAAGATTTCTTTACATCCAGCCCCTGCACATCTCTGCTTGAGGACATTTTAATGGCTTCAGGGATGTACAGAACAAAGCAGGATTCAGGGCCCAGAAGCAGTTCTTAACCAAAGAGGGTGGAGTGGAGCTGGTGGGTGTGATTCTCTCAGGCTCCTAGCCTGTGGCTGAGTTAGTTCTGAGTTGTGTCCCATAGGGCCCTCAGCAGGGCTCCGCTACTCTTGCCTAGAGTGGTCATCTGCTTGTTAACACTCCCTCTGCTGATGAACTTCCATTCTTTGTTTCGCTTTCAGGTGAGGACTGAAAACTTGGCTCTCAGAATTCATAGCCTACACCTTAGTAATATGTCGTGGACCATCTAAGTTGGGTATAGGTCCTTGGGGTTGGGAGTTCTCAACCTAAACCCAACTGAGTCGGTCCATGACAGTAACAGGAGAGGGCTTTTGGGAGACTATGGGTTTTCAAATGGGGTTAGTGCCTTAATATGGGATGGCTGAGAGGCGGAATGCTATCTCTATTTCCATGAGAAGGTAGCCATTTACAACTTAAAATAATTGGACCCAAGCATGCTGATATACTGATAAGAGATTCAGGAGCCAAGACTGAGAAACAGACTCAGGGTTACAAGAGTTACCCACTGTTTGTCGGTGTGCTCTAGAAGCTTACACACTAAGGTATTTCCTCGTTCCTTCTTCATGGCCCCTGGGACCGCCCTTTCCCCAATCATTGCCTGTAGAAGATCTGCCTGTAGAAAAATTTTGGTTTCCTTTCAAAGAAATCACAACTGAGATCCTGGGATTGGTTGCTGGAATTCTGACTCTGACTTGATGCAAATTCTACCGTTAAACCTCATTTGGGTACCATGAAATCTTCTTCCTGAACAGATGAACCATTTTACAAATCAGAAGACATTCAGAAGTGAACACATCACACTGTAGGGAGAGAAAAAGCAATATGGTCACCCGGGAAATTATCAGTGAGGAGATTTCCACAACTGTTTAAAAGAGAATATTACCATGAAAGCAAACTAGCTGTCCCTGTAGCCACCAGAGCGGAAGGAGAGGGGACAAAAATGGAATATCCCTTCAGTGGAGCATGGGCTTTGGGCTAGGGAGGTCTGAACGAAGGATGGGCTAGAATTCAAGTTTTGGGTTTGACTGTAGAAGTTTGCTAGAGGCTGGCTCAAAGAGAATCCAGTGGTTACGAGCAGAAACACACTATGGAGCAAGTACTGGCTATCAATTTATCAAGCTATGATGGTACCCTCCATATCTCAGAGCTCAGCTTGAGCGGTCATCACTTACAGATGCTTTCATGGACATGCAGCGATCATGGTGCTAGGCATCCCTTCACGAGAGACTAGAAACAAGGGGGACACAAGTCCTGTTCATAAGGCCCTTGGCAGTCTACTAGCAAACATAAAATATGCTAAATCCTTTGGCAGAGGTCAGAAAACCCCTGCCATTATTACATCACTGCCAACCGGACTGGACTGCAAGCTTCTTAGACACAAGATTGTATTTTCTTTTTTAAAAGGTTTATTTTACTTATTTTTAATTTGTGTGTGTGTATATGTGTATGCACTTGTGCATGTATGTGTATGTGCAGAAGCACACACAAACACACACACACACACACACACAGACAGACAGACAGACAGACAGACACACACACACACACACACACACACACGGGAATGCAGAATGCAGGTTCTGGCAGAGGCCAGAGGCATCAGATTTCCCAGAATCTGGAGTTACAAGTGGCTGTGAGCTGTACCATGGATACTGGGAACTAGACTTTGCTTTTTTGCAAGAATTGTATGTGCTCATCATCTATAAGGACAATATCTGCTCTTGAGCACTAAGCAACCTCTGTAGCCTCCCACCCCTAAGATTATATTTTCTACACATTATCTTTCAAGACAATGTCCTGCGTACATTAAGGGCACAAACACTGGTGTTTGAACCACCCAAGAAAAAATCTTAATCTGCCACATAAGTGTTGCGAGAAAGACAGAGAAGTCAGAAACCCACGGTGGCTGTGGAACTCGGGAAAAACCTCATAGAATACAGTTGATTGACCATTTCAAAGTAAAACATACCGAAGGTGGGGGGTGGGGTGGGGGGTGGTGGGGGGGTAGGTAGATGGGGTGGGGTGGCGGGGGGTGGGGGGCTGTGGTTGGGGGTGGCAGGGGGTGGGTGGGTGGGGTGGGGGGTGGTTTGGCTCTTTTGCCATCAGTAGAGATTCGAGTTCTAGCTTGGATAGGTCTTCTTTCTTTGCCATCTGCTAGGTATCCTCTGGGTATAGCTTCAGTTCAGACTTGTAAATCTTTTTAAATGGTTTCCTCTTAAAGTCACAGGCTCCCCTTCCCTTGGCATCGATGAAAGGAGCCCATTTCGCTCTTTTCTGCTGCAGAGGGACCGCTGTTAGTTTATTCTTCATTGTTGTTCAGAGCTGTGCAGACAAACACAGGGATACATTTGAAGATGGGAAACAAAGACAGGGAATGCACCCTGTTCAGGAGGCACAAGTCTCCCAAAGAGAAGACAAGAGGCTGCCAAGTAGATTTGTGTTTTAACTTGTAATCCTTCTTGCTCCCAGCTTGTAGCCACCTAACTCTCTTTCACACCCTATTTTGATTTTCTTGTCAGAAATGATAACAATGCCCTCGGGGGATGCTCCATGTATGTCAGGGAACGGTGAGAGTTTACACAGGGGGCCTTTGCAGAGGGAAACCCTTTGACAGGCAGAGTGTCCCCAGGGAACTGGCCAGGTCACCACCTGTGAGGAGAGAAACTAGCTTTTCGTTAATTGCTGAACCTTATGAAATTGCCATTTTTATGTGGGTCAGCAAATAGTTGATTAGCAGCAATTCTGCATGATTTGAACCAACAATTTTGTTGGTCAATTAGTCTATCACCTAGGAAAATAAAATTAACCTTAAGCCTTTTCTTCTTCACTTTTCCTGTTTTCACTCCCCCACCCATTTGTCCTCTCCTCTTTCTTCTCTCCTTTTTCTGTCTTTTGAATTTAAGCTGTGTGTTGAACTCTGCGAGTGAATAGATGTGCTGCATGCAGATGTTCAGTAAGTCCGTTCTCATCGCAGGAAATGTTCAGCTGAATCTCAGTGCACCAAGTCAGGGAGGCCAGCGTTTTCTCAGGTCCGCCTTAGAGCCACACCCACCCGGGCTACTCTACAGCTGTGCCAGGAGGCCGACCCAAGGTTCTGCTCATCTGCAATCAGTCAACTGCTCTTTCTTTAGTGTTTATGTCGAGAAACTGTGTTGTACGACACCATGCCGGAGCAGATGTTAACAAATGTCTGCTCACCCCCATAGGGGAACAAAGAGAGAACAAAGTACGGGTGCCACCAGGGTCTGATTTGATGAATCAGTGAGTTTCCTTTGGATTATTTACAGATTATGGGAGAAAGGTTACTTACAGGAGTGGTAACAGTGCAAGGACAGCTGAGTGTCCAAAACGCTGCCACCGCAAGGGTGACAACTCACAGAAGTGGGGAACCTGGAGTACACTGAAGGCAACTCAGGACGTTGGAGAATGTCCTGTCTGTGTAGCTCAGCTGGTCTGAGCCTCTTCTAGGAAGCTCATCTTGCCTGAGAATGTCACGTAGGAGTCTTTCAGTAAATGCCCGCTTGGGGATGGAGAGGCCCAGTGAATCTGGTCAGTTTCAGGGCCTTCCTGAAGCTTTTGAGTTTTTACCCTCCGCCCCTCCCCCGCAAAATGCAATGTTTCACCGTCTGTGTTTCCAATAGAGTCTCTCCAAGATGGCTGGTTAATCTCAGAAGAAATTGTTACCAAGCAAGCAGGGAAAAATTTTTTTTTTATTTTAGTCTCTTTTACTCACAGACACCCTCCCTTCCTTTCACTTCTCCAACAAATTTGCTGTGCTCTGAAAGTTTTGACTTTTGGAAAGCCAGAAATCTTTAGAGACTTTCTACTTTTTGCAAGGGGGGAAAAAAAAAGATAACTTTCCCCGGAGCAGGTAAAAGCTGAGCTACTAAGTAGGACAGGCACGGTAAAGGAAGATGTGGAGAGGGAAAATGCTGCCGCAAACTATGAAGCTACAAAGAGAATAACTGGTAGCTGTGGTGAGGCTCAGAAATGTAAAAGAACGTCATCTCCCGCGGGAAGTCCAGCTTCCATCCTCCCCAATGCTCCCGAGAACATTAAAACCCAAAGGGGATATTCCTGAAATGGATTACCTTAACACCCTCCGACATCCCCACCCCCCACCTCCGCCCTCACCTTTCAGGGGAAGTGAATTAGCTCATCCCACACCCTGTCCAAGAGTAAGGCTGAAGAGGACTTTCCAGTTGGATTTGCGTGCGTTCCTACCTTGTCAGAACTGGTCTGTAACAATCCCAAGAAACGAGTAGGAATTATTCCAGACACCGGGAAGTAGAGCAGCACCAGCTCAGGGACCTCAAGTGACCTCCTCTCCAAGCCTGAGAGGCACAACCCCTCCTTCACCTCCCCACCCCCGTACTCCCCTCCAAGCTATCCAGACTTTTTCTTTTAAGATGCTCCAGGCTCCTTTGCCAGTCTCCTTGCTACCTTTTCACACATGGGGCGGGGGTGGGGGGAGGGGGGTGGGGGAAGCACTGGCTGATATTTAAATGTAAGTTTTTCAACTTGGTTTTGTTTCCTCATCACCCAGGTGAATAATTTGGCTACTTGAAAAGCCATCTTCGGAAGAAGCCCTGCCTTTTTTATGCACCACTGACAGCAAATACTTCCAAGACTGAGTCAGAGCCACAGCCTTTGTGGAGGTCCCCTTGGGCTGCCTGATCTTCAATGGCGTCCTTGCATTGGGGCCAAGGAAGCCCTTGGTGGGCAAGCTGGAGACACACTGCCCATCGGAAGAACATCCCATTCAGAAGCTTCAGTTTGTGCCAAGGCTCCACAGTCCCCACAAAGGCGCCCAGGGGAGACCCAGAGAAGGAAATGAACAACAAAAAAAACCCTGAAGCCTGGCTGACGCTCACTGTCCCGGAGCTTTCTGTTACAGCATGCTGTCTTCTGGCAACCCACAAACGGACACAGGGCCACACAAGAGGAGCACCGTTCAATAAGAAAAACTCTGTGCCAGATAAGAAATGAGATACAATAATAAAGCTGGGCTGAGGTAGTCTGTGGAGTTAGGAAGTCATAAAATATTTATGGGAAATATTCCCTTCACCCGAGGATGAGACTCTGAATGTCAAAGAAGCTGGAAGTCAAAGAAGCTCCGGGTGAGGGGAAGACATGGTGTTTACCGAGTTAGGACACGCTCCTTCGTTAGCTCCCCAGTGTTTAAGAGGAGGTGAGGAGCATTTGGCCTGCTAGAAGGAAAAAGACATGAGGCAGGACGAGGCTTGTTGGTGGGACCAAGACAGGAGCAGATGAAACCTAAAACAACAGTCGTAATGAGATGTTTCTTCATAGGCTCAGAAGGACTGGAAACATGGCACCCTATGTATTCTATCTGACCTCTGTGAATGAGAGAATCCAGTGTGGATCCTGGGCAAAATCTTAGGAGTGGAAAGACAGCACTGAATGGCACCTTCTCCTCATGAGTGCGGCACTCAACGGTGCTGAGCAAACACAGGAGAATCTTTTATTGCTATTGATTCTGTTTCACAATTACACAATTGTCAACTGTGAGGTCATTGATTTAGCAAGCTTTTCCACTTACAGGAGAGAAGCCCTTGAGAGGAATTAACCTCTTCCTCCTAGAGAGCTGATTAACAAAACAAAAAGTCATTGAATTTGCTCTTTGATAATTTCATACATGTATCAAGTATATTCCAATTACCATACCCTCTCACTCTAGCTAATTTCCTATCTCCCTCCCATCTTTATACCTACTCCACACCTCCCACAAGTCTCTTTCCTTTATTCATGCATTTTTGTTGCTGTTGATTTTGTTTTTTAGTCTCACTGAACTTAACCAGGATTATCTGTCTGACGGAGGTTTAGAACTATCCCATGGAGTCCAGTGTGCTCCAGAGTAAGCCAGTGGTTTGCAGGGAAGCACTGTCAGTCCCTCCCTCATCGGTAGCTGACTGTTGCCAAGCCCAGTCTAGTTACAGGCCCATTGCAGGCAGCCATAGCTGCCGTGACATCACAACAGCAGTGGTTCTGCCATGCCCAGGAGATAGCATTTTTATAGCCTTTCTCCCTTATCTTCTTCAAGAGATTTTAAGGAAATATTTATTATGACTTTCAATATTCTGAGGGCAAATTCAAGTCTCCAGCCTACTTCCTACCCAAAGATAGCAGGGCAATCCCTGCAGGCCACAGACTGCCTCAGAGAGGGCGTGATTTTGGGCCTCACTTCACAATGGATGAGTTGATGAAATGGTTTGCAGGGCTTTCCCTGAGAAGGGATGAGGAGGTGGGAGGCGACCACCCAGGGTGTCCAGATCGCTATTTCAGTCCTTCCCTTTCCTCTCCCCATGACATACCACTGCCGGGGATGGAGGTGGGGATGGGGGGCGGTTTCAGGGGGCGGTGTGGGGGCGGGGGAATGACAGGCTCTCGGACAAGGCTGCCTCCTACTGAAACCTTCCTGGAGCAGGTCAGCCACAGACTGACACTCAGGATGTAACCACTTACTATGGAGTGACAAGGATGAGTAATTGTGAAAAGGCTATTTTTATACACGATGTAGAATTTAAGACTTCTTTTCAGTTCGTTTAAAGAATGCCAAGTGGGCATATGAGTCAAAGTCCTGCCTGGATTAGAAGTAGATGCCTTGGGAATGGCTGCTGATGAGCAACATATCTCTCTTCTTCATGAAATTTCATGGAGCATCTAAACTCAGCGTATGTCCTAGCATTACATGACACTGTGACTTTGGGGACATGTGGCTTACCCATGCTGAACCCCAGCAGTCTTGTTAGTGAAAGGGCTGCTCGTACTTTCTCGATGCCAAGTCTCCTTGTGAAGATCAGCAGGGAGCACAGAGGGAAGAACCTCTAGGACTGCGAGTTCTATGAAACCCCAGCATGAAGCTGACATTCCAAAGAACCCGGCTTCTCTTGCGCAGAGGGGCCAAGCGACCATAAGGATGCAATGAGACAAGTGGCGACACTTTTAGGGCCTGTTGAGTGTTCTGCTTTTCCAGGGGCCTGTTTATGAGTTTTAGAGTCTTTTTAGATTTCTTAAAGAGGGTTGCATTCTGCTTTTTTTTTTTTTCTTTCCTTCTTCGAAAAACATTCTTGAGTTGCTTTATGGATCACATGGTCCCATTTCCATGAAGGAAAGGGAAGGGTTAACTCCCGGCTCCTCTTATTCTTCACAGTAATTGAGATTTTATAATTACTTTCATCAAAGGTATGTCAGTAAGGCCAGGCAGGGAAAAAAGTACTTGATTTCCACTGAGAAATTTCATAAGTCCCAGGCCCTACATCCTTCAGATTTCAGGCTCTGTAGATCAATTTCATTAAAACCAAGATGCATAAGGAAAAAAAGAGGAAAAAAAAGCTGATTTGCACCAAACTCCTTTTGTCTTCTGCTGAACAAATACAAAGGCAGTGAAATTTGTTTCTATGTTCCTTTGCCCTTCCACTTAAGCCTTACATTCCTCTGTCCTGTGCCAAATTTAGGTGGGGTTGGAGGTGGGGAGAGTGGACACTGGGGAGCCGTTTATATTATATTCACTCAAATCTCTTCTTCAGGTTTTATTGCCGGACTCTGAGCTCTGTAGGCAGGAGGGAGTTTTGAATGAACTCAGCTTTTAGTGACCAGGAGTGGAGACATAAAAGGAGCTTTTCAGGCTCTCTGGTTACAGAGATAAGTACAAAGGGTTACTGGCACTAAGTCTGTGGTAATAGCTGCTATAAGTACTGACCGTGATTTGAATCTCTCGATAACTGATTCTGGGGAGGCCGGAATATTTATCAGGCCATTAGGAGAAGCTGTTTCTTGCTGATAAGATGCCTACAACTGATGAGGTCCACCTGAAGACAAGGATGAGGCTGGTCTGGATTTACAGCCATTTGCACAGAGAGCAAATAAATCTTGTTTCTAAGAACAGCATGAGGCATTCATCAGCAAAATGACGTGGCCTCGCCTGGAGCAAGCCTAGGAAATGCTAAAAGGAAAGAGCGAGTGAGCACTCTCTTGTTCAAGGTGACTGGACACTGCACTTAAACTTGGCACACGATGTTGGATTTTATTGATGTGGAGGCCAAGGAACAAGGGGTTGGGACTATTGAGAGGTATCAATTAAAGGAGAAGTCTTAAACAATGAGCTGAGGCATCTTATAACATGTGACTGCAGAGCCTTTCTTTGGTCCTTTCTGTAGTGGAAGAAGCTGCAGCATAGTCAATACAGCAGTTGAAGTGAGCAATGTCAGAGGGGCTGTCTGCCAGCATCTTGTTTTCCGTGAAGTCTTACTCCCTGCTGAGACCTCATGCCACCTTCTATATTATCCGGTCCAGCCTGGCCTTGCCTTTCCTGTCCTTGTTCCTTCCGTTTCTTTTATTTCTTTTTTCCCCTGCCTTTCCACACTTTACTTTTTACAGTTCTGAATGAACTATCTCAAACTTTGAAATAAAAAGTGTTATTTTAATTAGCTTTGAAAATTGGAGCTTTCTTCTAGATTTGTCCTATTTCTAGAAATGAAATCTGGGTTCAAGGGATGCTGTGCTGATGGGATGGGATGGGTGAGCAGGGTTCGGGCAAGCCTCTGGGTAGACCCTAACAGTCCGTAAGGGAACCTCTTTCTCTCTACTCTTTGCCTGATTATTTCAAAAGCTCATGGATTTCTTTTTAATTAGCAGTACTCTGTGTCTCCTGTTCTAGGCCCAAATCATCCATTATCCAGCATCTTCCCAGAGATTCCTATGAGAAATCAATTTCTGATAGATGCTAAAAGGTATGCAGTTATTTTATGTTACTGAGAATGTTAGATTTTTATCTCTGGATCAAACTAGGTCACCAGAGAACTGATGGTTTGCATCTTTCTGGTTTTCACTCCCCCTGGAAGACTCATTTACAACTGTAGATTCTGTGTTTGCCTGTGAGGAAGCCTCCAATGGGCTTGGAACACCTCTCTAGCAAATAGCTCCATGTGACTTGCTGCTGTGAGAGCTGGGTACTCCTCTGAGCAGTCATGCCTGTGCTTAGTTAAGGTGTGTGTGTGTGTGTGTGTGTGTGTGTCTTGTCTGTCTGTCTTGTGGCCACCTTTGGTAAGTGCTCATGACTGCCGTTTGTACTTAGTTCCACTTAGTGTCACCTTGTTCTTCTGACAGGTAGCAGGAGAATGGCTGCAGCCAGATAGCCTTGACTATGATTCTGTTTTCCTCCCGACTCCATCCTTGAGGCTGCACTGCTTTAATAGAGACAGTGCTGGTACCAGATTCCTAGGATGAGGTGGAGCTTTAATGTGTGAAGTGCCGTGGGTGTGGTGGAGTACACCTGTAATCTCAGCCTGTGGGAGGCCAGCCTGGGCTACACTGTGAGACTCTGTCTCAAAAATCAAACACGGGGCGTGGGGGGAACAAATGAAAAGTATAACGTGCTAAAGGTAATATAGAACAAGGAAAGCTAGTATTCTTATATACCTGAGAAGTTTATTTAGCAAAGTTATTTTTATAATGTACATTTTAATCAACCAGTTTAGATTGCTTTAAGAAGGAATAGTATTCTAGAATGTGAAGATTTAAATAGAGGTCCAAGGTAACTATCCATTTAAATCTAATTGACCCTTTAAACTCTAGTTTTTATTTAATTTACTTGAATGTATTTAATGAAACTGATGTTTTGTCTGCATTGTTTTGGTTAATTAGAACCATCTACTTCACATGCATAGTGTCTCCTGATTTTTTTTCTCTCCCTCTTCCTTCTCTTTCTCTTTCTAATTCTTTTTGAGACAGGATATCATGTAGCTCAGGCTGGCCCTGAACTCACATGTGGCCAAACAGAGATTACAGGCTACCAACCATGTCTTGTATCCTGAGGACCAAACACACAGGGCATCAAACCCACTAGGCAAATACTCCACTGACTGAGCCACCATGCCAGCCAAATCCTCATTTCTTCCTTGGATAATGTGCTCAGAGGTAAAGCAATGAAGCAACTGTGGCTTAAATTAATGTCAGGATGAACACTAAGAGTAATCTCATACTCAGGAGCCTCTCTTGGTACCCTCTCCTTGCCATCTTCCCCTCACTCTTTCTGCTACTGGAGGTTGCACACTGTAATTTTCCAATATTTTGTTTAGGTTGGCCTTGAATGAGTTGTTTACCTGCCTCAGCCTCCCTAGTAGTTAGGATTACAGACCTATGCCACTGAAAGACTGGCCCCGTTTTATTTACGATGAGACATTTTCAAAATGGTGGTGATGTCCAGGACAAACCACACCCTGGGTGCAAACTTGGATTCTTGCTCTTGCACGACACTCCTAATAGCATATGCGTAATGGGCTGTGAGCATCAAATCACACCCTGAACGGCAGCTGTGGATCTTCCTCTTATGAACCTTAGCTCTGCCCTGCAGAGATCCCTGGCCCCATAGTGATGGGCTTTGCTTCGAAAGGAGCAGAATCTGAAAGAATGGTTCTTTTATAACATGCCTTATTCCCGCTTGGTTCCATGTTTTCCAGCGTAGACATTTCAGGCACTAGATTCTCTGCACAGGGTTCACTTTATAGCAGAGCCCTTACATCAGGCTAAAGAGATAAAATATTAAGCACCAGTGCACTCCCTAAATCATTAGCACTGGGTCCACAGGTAATGAATTCAGCTCGAGGCTATTTGGGGCCTGTTGTTTTTATCTTCCATCCACAGAGCTCACTGTTCAGTAATGAACTCTCCCTGCACAGGATGGTGGTGCCTCTACTACATCCCCCAGAAGACTCAGGGTGTCTCTTCTGTCAGATGCTCCAGGCCTCAGGGCTCCAGACCTTCTATCAGGGGCAGAGAGGTAGAAAACACTCACACAGCTCTCTGTTCTCGCTGATGAGACAATGACCTCTTAAGACAAACTACTGCTTTCACACATTGTAGAAGATTTAAAAAATTTGTAATGACTGCAGAGTAGCTCATCTGACTGTGTAGGCGAGATGTATAGAGTTGTATGGAGTTTGAAATGGGGCAAGCCTTGCTTGAATGGCTGTCCCCTAGTCTAGTAGAGTGATATTTTTATTTTTGAGTTCATTACCATAAAGTATTTCAAAAATTAAAATCTGTAGTAGATGAAAGGCAATATACTTTTCCTTTTCCCATATGTATTTTGGGTTGGTTCATTAATAGATCAACATCACCTCTAATTCTAACTCTGATCTCTGGTGGTGTCGGCCTTGTTGTCTCTCTCTCCTAGAAGGGAAGTTATATTTCAAGAGAAGTGAGTTTCCAGGTCTCCTGACATGGGACAGGAGACAGTTGGAAGGTTGGACTTGTGCCTGAGCCAGTGTTGAATCTTCCTGGTTTTGATCCAGCGTGAGTTTAACTCTGATTAGTGCGGAATGGCAAGCTCACTTTGCACAAGGACCTGCCAGAGATTTTCAGTAAAGGAAGAAAGATGATTGCACTGAAGAGAAGGCAGAAGCTAGGTGGCCTTGCTGTGCAGCCCAAAGTGGGCTGGGAACCGTAAGCCTTTGGAATGGAGTCAATTCCATTCATTAAACTGCCAAAGAAATTTTACTTCATGACGTGTGTGATTGTAGTGGTGTGTCTGTGTGTGTGTGTGTGTGTGTGTGTGTGTGTGTGTTATTAGACTTTTCCTGTTACCCTTTGTAATGTGAACATCATACAGCTGAAACACAAATCTCTGTACTAGACTCACATAGTCAGCTACTCATCTCCTGATTGGGATTTATGAAGGCTCTATTGGCTTTTTAGTTTAATTCTCTGGATCATACTGAGGGATTGCAGAGGTTGTGTTTAAGAAGTTGTCTTCAGATATGCAAAACAGTAAGCCAATGTGAGAGGGCTAGGGTATCTGGTCATTAGATGTGGAAGAATGCTGTGAACAAACAGAGCAAGGGGTGCCAATGGGGGTGGGGGTGGGGGAAAGAGCTGTACTCTGTGGTGCTGCAATGAAAACTTCCTCTGAAGATGAACACACAAGACAAAGTGCTGAACAGGGGCTAAGGCAGCATGGCGCAGCCATTGAGCAACTTGATGAATGAGTTTCGCCTCCAGGGATGATCAAGCATTGGGGTACTTCTACTGTGACAGAAAACTAAACCCAAAGTTCTCGAAAATTAGTAGAGAACTTATTTCTGGAGGTAACAAAACATTCCAGGCATATCTGGTTTCAGGTAAGGCTTTGCTTAACAGGACACCAGGACCCAGTCTGAGCATCTCCTGGCTGGCCTCTGCACTCACTCTCTGGTTGTTGGGTTAATTGTAAGACTTCATGGGGCTTATAGGTTGTTATAGATATTATTTACTCTTAAAATGTTCAGTGGTGGTTAAGATATATCACTTAGAACTGGCCACCACAGATTCTGAAAGATAAATACCACATTTTCTCTCATGTGGAAGATAAATTAGAAAAAAGAAAGAAAGAAAGTACAAAAAGGGACTATTTGGGAGGCAGAAGAGGCCCAGTGAAGTTCACATTGGGTGACCATGAGCAAAGCAAGTGATGTCCATGTTAAAAAAATATTGTAAAAGCTGGGGATACAATTCAGTGGTAAAATGCTTGCCTTGCAAGGATGCCTGCAATGTCAGTACATGGGTAGCTGAGGCAGATTTATGCTGAGTTCAATGTCAGCTGGGGCTGTATAGTAAGACTTCATTATTTCAGCCCTCCGGAAGAGAGAGGCAGGTTGATCTCTGTGAGTTTGAGGACAGCCTGGTCTACAAAGTGAGTCCAGGACAACCAGGGCTGTACAGAGAAACCCTATGTCCAAAAATCCAAAACCAAAACTAACCAAGACCAAAACCAAAACAAACCAAGGCAACCAAACAACCAAAAACAAATGAATAAACAAATAAACAAACAAACAAACCAAAATCAATCAATCTGTGCCCAACATTGTGGCACATATCTTTGATCCCAGCACTTGAAAGGCAGAGGGATGCAGATCTTTATGAGTTCAAGGCCATCCTGGTCTACAAGACAGCCAAAGCTACACAGAGAAAGTCTGTCTTGAAAAACCAAACAAAAACAACAAAAACCTCCCACATTTTTCCCTGTTTTGATGTCTTTCCAATTCTAGGGATTGAATTTAGGTATCACACAGGCCAGACAAGTGCTCAGTCTCCAAGTAATGCCCTCACCATATACACACCCCTAGGAAATAATTTACTGGCACCTCATCATCCCTGATGTCTTTCTCTGAACCAACTGTTCTGGCCAGGAGATCCTTTAGCTCTGATTGGCCAGTTTAAGTCACATGACACCCATAGATTAGGGTGTGAGTCGGTTGTTCTGTTATGATTCTTGGATTAAGTGGGCACTCAAGTCAGAATACAGCAAATTGGTTAAGGAAGTAGGGTGAATGGAAGACAGTGAGTCAAACCAAGTATCTACAACATATAGCATAGCCATTAGGGAAAAAGATTCCACTACAAAAACTTTAAATAACATTAAAATGATGCCATACCCAACGAGTGAGTATAGTCTTTTGTGTACATCTTTTTAAATCTTATGCATTCAGAGAAGATATAGTAGCTAAAAATGTCTAGAAGGACTTGTAGAAGGTGTTTTCAACTAGGTTCAAAGACATTACGATGGAAGCTTCTCGGTGTGCTTTTTTTTTACTAGCTCTCACATTTCCCAGGAGTACTTGTAAAAAACCAAACAAATAAACCCAGTAAAACAAAAATAAACCAAGCCAGCCCCACTGCAAGTGCTGAATTTGAGAATTCTCCAGGCAGTACCTAGCTGGGAGGCAGCCATTTTCTCCCTCCACAGTCTTCAAAGGCATTTATGAATACACGTATGGCCTGAGAACAGTATGCATGCGGTTGATGGGCTATGAGCACCAGGCAGAAGTTGCGTTGTTTTTTAGAAACCAGAGGACAGATGCCTTTCTGGATCTTTCTGGATCTTCCCAGATTCCTATCCAGTGGAGCAGAATGTCCCAGCCATGACCAGCGCTGGAGCCTGTGGTTCTAGAGCACTGATGAACACAAGCATTTCCACTGCCTGGAATGTGTACCCCAGTTTTCCACACATAGTCTGCCCTTACCCTTCAGATTCAATCTTCCGAAGCAGTCTCCCCATTTTCTTATTTAGCCCTCTTACCGATCTTTCTGTTTCTTTACATTTTTTTTTTTTTTTTTTTTTTTGCCATATATTGCTGCTCTTTCTTATTTCTGCTGCCCGTTTCTCAACATGAGGACTATGCTCGCCTTCATAGCACCCCTTTCTTAGTTCCAGCACATGAGCAATGCTGGTGTACAGAAGATCAGGAATGTGTTTGTTGATTCACTAGAACACAGAAAGAACAGTGAAGGAGAGATAAACATGTTTTTGTTTGTTTGTTTGTTTAGATCACAAGTGAGGGATGAGAAAAAGAATTGTGAGAGAGCAGGTGATATTTATCCTCTTAGAGGTCAAACCACCATGTGGGGGAGATTGGTTTTTCACCAGCTGAAAAACATCCTTGAACAAATGCTGAGAGGAGGTATAAATGTGAGCCCAAAGCAGGAGGCGGGGCCTTTGGAGACTGGGGAGAGTTTTGACTGTTCATTGCTCCACTTTGAGACGCTCCTAGAGAGAACCACTCGAGGGAAGGCTTGGGGCTCTGGCTTCTGCTGAGGTTCCGGGTTCTGGTTGCTCCAGGTTCCAGCAGAAGAAATCCTGCTGATTACGCCAGGAGAATCACTCCTTGGAACTGATATCCTTATGGTTTCATTATTGTATTTTTTAATCTCCTTTTCCTATTATTTAGGTTAGTCGGGTTATAAGTGAGGGACTCTCGGTTAATAAGTTCGTAATAAAATATAATTGTTAAGAAAATTGAGCCTATAGAACAGTGTGCTGGAAGTCAATTGGCCCACTTTGCCATCACAGACAGAGGCATGAAGCATTTTTCACTGCAGCAGGGGTCTCTGAACCTTTGGCACAGTAATCCCTTCTGGCAATCTAGTGATACCAGCAGACCCTTTCTAAGACTATTTTTAAAATGCAAAGATACACTTTTAATTGATATTTTCAAATAGAAGAGATTATACAGAAACACAGCTATAAGAATATAAATTTGTTGTATAGTAACACATACACATCCTTATTGATGTAGAAAATGAGCCTTACTGACAGGTCTAATAACTAACAGGATTTCAAAGTAATGATGAGAGTCGGTTATGTTTTGGGATATTGACAACAGCCCTGATGTGACTGGAAGATGTGTGGGATTTCTGTTGGTAATAAAGTCACACATCTGATAAAATTCTCAGAGTTTGTTGTCTATTACTTCAAATTTAATCAGAGGCTAGTGAAAATGAAGATGTTCCATTTCTCCCACCTACATAAACATTTTCTTTGAATTATATGTACAGTGGGAATGATTAGGAATCCCTCTGTGAAGTCCTAACTCCAGTCAGGTGAGGTGGCACAAACCTCTAATCTCAGCACTCGGGAGGCAGAGGCAGGTGGATCTCTGTGAGTTCGAGGCCAACCTGGTCTACAAAATGAGTCTAGGACAGCCAAGACTACACAGAGAAACACTGACAGAGAGGATATACAAGGACAAATTCCTGAGAGAAACAGGTACCAGACATGGTCGAGTGAGTCATGAGCTAAGACCCCTCATCTGATCTTATGGTGTTTGCTTAATCCCCCCTTGAGGCCCGCACACAATGTTCCAGGTTTGAGTTTAACCAGATGTATCGTTAGCTCAGATAAACATCTACCCTCGGGTTCCGAGAAAAACAGGAACCAAAGACTGTTCCCGTGTGATTAAGTCTGACCTTACCCCAGATCTGCCTACACAATTTGCTGATGTTCAAATGTTTGAAACAACCAATCGCGTGTGGCCGCGCCAAAACTTCCCGCTCCCCCCCCCCCGACCTTTGTCCATATAAACCCCAAACCTCTGGGCTTCTGGGTCGACCCCTCTGTCTCCTGCGTGAGACATGTGTCGACCCGGAGCTCCACCAATTAAAAAAAAAAAAAAAACAACAACAACACACACAAAACAAAAAACAAAAATCCAAAACCAAACAAACAAAAACAAAAAAAGAAAAAGGTTTGAAACTCCATTAATCTGGTAGGACTCCTACTGAATGGTAGAGAAGTCAGAAGGAACAGTACCTCAAGTGTGCAGTGATTGAGTGCAAAGCCTGGGAGAACTCTAAAAAGCTCATCTATGGAGATGGGTTACTTCTTTTTAAAAATAAATGTTCTTGTCCTTGTAGAGTGTTGAGGTAAAGATCTTAAGTACCAATAAGGAAAGTTCTGACCTGGTGACTCCCCACATAGTGTTACTGTGGTGTTTGGATGAGGGAGGGAGCAAACATTAACAGACCAGATGCTGTTGCAGGGTCCACCTGCTCAGCTCAGCTAGACCAGGGCACATAAAACATGCAGGGAAGTTACGGTACCAGGCAACTCTCTTCGATAGCATGCATACACACTGCACCACACCTCCTTTTGACAGGAGAAGAATCAGTTTATCTTGAGTCTTACCTTTCCTAGCACACGTTGAAATGTAAATTTCAACGGTTGTGATACACTTACTATCCAGACATTATATTTTATGATTATTTATCTTTGGTTTTGTGGTTTATGCCAAATTTCATGGGAGAAGAGATTTACTCTAGTTTAGAAAGACATGAAAGAAGGAAAGTTGTACATTTTATTTTTTTTTCATGTCACCTATCAGAAGAAGCACACCATCCTGCAGCAGAAGGCATTTATACAACCCAAAGGGCTACAGACACCCACCTGTGACCTTATTCACATTGGGAATGAGGCTCTGTGTGGGCATGCATCTATTTCAATAAGAGTTTCAAAGAGATGTTTAAGAATTTACTTCCTACTATGACCCCAGGATAAACTGTGATCCTCACACCAACTTTTTCTTCACTCTTCTCAGATATCATTAAGAACTGTGAAACATAGCTGTAACTTTTAATTTTTCCCACACATCTTGAAGGGTAGTTACATTTAATCTGAGGGTCTTATTTTCTTGGGTGTTTTTGGTAATATCTGCACTAGCAAAGGTAAGGTTTTCTTCAGTTCAGTTTGACATATGCAAGAGTGAATGTTACTGACATCTCACACGCACGAGTGCTAAGCATGTTTGCTTTGTGTAGACTCCCCAGTCTGCATCCCAGGGTGGAGGGAGAGAGGTGGAGTTCTGAACAGCAGAAAATGCTCATCTACCCCGGATCTCAGCAGGGGACACAAAGGATGGTAGCAAACAGCTACTATATGAACACATACATACATTCATGTATACACACACACACACACACACACACACACAAGAAAAGTTTATCTCAGACATTTTTCCTAATGTTCAACACAGGAACATCTGAAGATTACAGTTACTTGGAGATCAGGGCTGGCTGATGTGTCCTGTCTCTTGACATATGCTTCTGGTAATCCTTATAGTATCCAATTGGGAGTGTGGAGATCCTGTCCTGCTCAAAACATCACATGTCTTTTCTATCTAAGGAAAGTATCACAGCCACAGCAAACTTCAAAGTACAGAGATGTGCAAGTCTACCATGTATAGGGGATAGAAAAGTTGGACACAAACACAGTCTACTGTCTGGTGAGTTGACTCACTAGATCTATAGGCTCCACCATTTAACGATTGTCTTAGTCAGGGTTCTGTTGTTGTGAAGAGACACCATGACCATGGCAACTCTTATTAAGGAAAATATCTAATTGGGCTGGCTTACAGTTCAGTTCAGAGACTTAGTCCATTATCAACATGGTGAGAAGCATGGCAACATTCAGAGAGAGAGAGAGAGAGAGAGAGAGAGAGAGAGAGAGAGAGAGAGAGAGAGAGAGAGAGAGAGAGAAACAGAGAGAGAGAAGAGACAGACAGACAGACAGACAGAAAGAGACAGAGAGACAGAGAGACAGAGACAGAAAGAGACAGAGACAGACAGACAGACAGACACAGAAAGAGACAGAGAGACAGAGACAGAAAGAGACAGAGACAGACAGAGAGAGACAGACACTGAAAGAGACAGAGACAGAGACAGAGAGAGAGAGAGAGAAAGAGAGAGAGAGAGACAGACAGACAGACAGACAGACAGAGACATAGAGAAACTGGGACTGGTTTGGCATTTGAAATCTCAAAGCCCAGCCCCAGTGACACACTTCCTCTAACAAGGCCACACCTACCCCAACAAGGCCGTATCTCCTAATCCTTTCAAATAGTGCCACTCCCTATAAGCCTACAGGAGTAATTTTATTCAAACCACCACAGCCACCAAGGGTGGAAAACATTTGAGAAGAGAATTCTATTTGTACAGAATGTGTACCATGCAGTTTAGTAACTACTTATATCACTTTTGTATTGGGTACTATAAGAAATCTAGGTATGATATGCATATAGGAAGGTTCTATGAAAATTCTAGGCCATTTAATGTAAGGAACGCGAATCCATGAATTCTCACATCCATGATACCATAGGCACCAAATGATGACTATATTTTATTCACATCCTATGCCTATAGAGGCAGCCCTCAGATCCTACCTGTTGGTAACATGAAGTTTGGAAGCAAGGATCTCTGAAACATCCAAGCAACCTGCATAACATATCAAGACATAGATCTTCTTAAGCCAGAGGCCTAAGAATTCAAAGATATGTTGATAAAAAACTCAAAACATATTAGCATTTAGAAAAGGGAGGTTCGGAGATTCTGTAATGAGTCCTTCTGGCCGGAGCTAGCTGACCTTTTCCCGAGGGAGTGTGTGTGTGTGTGTGTGTGTGTGTGTGTGTGTGTGTGTGCTCATCAGATAGATTTTACCCTTGGTTCCTCACTCTGGGAGGCTTTCATTTCTTTGTTCCCTCTTGTCACATGGAAAGTGAGCATTGGAGCACTGCTTTCCTTGAGGACTGACGTCTGCTTGCTCAGCCTGCTGTCTAGCCTCTTCTGCTGCTGGCTCAAGGGTGCTTTAGGACCACAGTCATGATCTCTGTGGACCAGAGTGATGCTTCCATGGACCCTCACTCCCTCTCTTCTTAATGTGGGTAACTTGATTTGTCAGCTTTTGGAACAGAAGCTGCTCTTATTCTCCTTCTCCTGAATGGGTTTTTTCTGTTTGGAAGGAGATAACTGGCCTGTTTTTGTTGTTGTTTGTTTGTTTGTTTGGCAGTTTCCAGCTTTGCATGCCGTTGTCCAGGTGTTCTAGCACTGACTTTTGAGTGGAGACTCCTGCTCCCATCAGATTGTCTTCTTTCATCTTCTACCTTCCCCATTTTCTTTCCTCACCATTCTCTGCCCTTTTCTTCCTTCCTTCCTTCCTTTCCTTCTTTCTCTTCTCCTCCTTCTCTCTCCTGCCTTACCTCTTTAAATTTAGTGTTTGTCAGCTAGTAATAACATATAGAAATACAACATATTCCTTTTGCATGGACTCATTTCCTTCATCAAGCAGATTTCTTCTCTCCTCTCCTCCTCTCTTCCCATCCTTTCCTCTCCTTTCCCCTTTCCTCACCTCTCCTCTCCTCCCTTCCCCCTTTTCTTTTCCCTTCCCTCTACATCATTTTCTTCCCCTTCCTTCCTTCTTCCTCCTCCACCTCTTCTTCCTCTTCCTCCTCCACTCTCTTCTCTTTCTCCTCCCCCACTTCTCTTCTCTCTCTCTCCATGGCCCATCCTCTCTCTTATTGTTATTTTGAACTCAGATTCCCTATCCTAAGTAAACTGGCAGAGATGATATAGATTCTCCCCCAGAAAACCATTAGTAAAGAAGACAGCATGTTGTAAGATTCCTAATGAAGTTGTTTTCTCAGCTCCCTACTTTTCATGTGTCACAAGCATTCACCCTCACACCCACTGCAGCACCATTACAATAACCACAATAAAACTGCTAAAACTGGGAGGATACAAGGGATGGGATAAACATTGAGATGTAGCAAGAATAAATTAATAAAAAAAAAAAGAAAAAAAAACTGCTAAAACTGGACACAACCTACACTTTATCAACTGAACATTGGGAAAAGAGACATGACAAATAAACACAATGGAACACTACTCAGTCACAAGAGCATGTGAAATCCTTTTCTGACAGCATGGAACTAGAGATCATTGTATTAAATGAGATAAACTATATGTTAGAGTACAAGATGCCTATGGATGTAATCATTTGTGAAATCTCAAAATGTTGATCTCACAGAAATTAAGAATTGACTGATAGTTTCCAGAGGTTTGGTTAGGAGGAAGGAAGGTCAGTAAAAGGTTGGTTAATGCGTGCAAAGTTGTAATTAGTTAGGAGAAGTAAAGTCTGTTGTTTAACGGCACAAAAAGAATGATTTAAAAAATGATAATATAGTACACATTAAAAAAACTAGAAGACAGGATTTTGAACGTTTTGGTACAAAGGAGCAATGTTGAGGAGATAGATAGATTTCCCCAGATTAAAGCATTATACAATATATACATGTGTCAAAACATCACATGCTATCTTATATATATATATATATATATATATATATATATATATATATATATATATATATATGCATATATGTGCCAATTAAGAAATATAAACAAATAAAAATATAAAAGAAAAGGCTTAACTTGTCTATTTATCTATAACTTGGCCCTTTAGAACAAGAACCATCTATTTATAGGAGAGTACCCTACACTTTTCTATTCAGCACCCTGAATTTTTGAGACTAGCTCTTTTCTGACCCAGCTATGTTGCAGTTTTCAGGAGAGCATGTGCGTGTCTCCACCCTTTCACACTGCCCACAGGAAAGCCTCTCTTCATCAAAGCCTCAAATAAAGCCTGAGCTCTTTTTTGCCCATGGCGTGCCGCAGCAAGGGAAGGAGAAGGAGGGAAGAAATGAAGTTGAGTAGGGGGTCCTCATCAATCCGTAAATTATCTCTGGAACACAGGGGGAGTAATGGCAAAGGATAATTTCCTGGATGCTTGTGTTTGTGGTGATGAAAACAATAGACACATTTCATGGGCAATAGAGCACTAGCCACATATACAAGTGTGAGTCTTTTTGTTCCATACAGTGTCCCCAGCCAATGAATGATGTTCTTCTACATGGAAGGCAGCTCTTTCCTACCAGGTTTAGCTTACCAACTCAGGTGTCACTCTCCCCTAGAACACCCTCTTAGGTTCCTGTGTTTTGATGTCTCCTTCAAACTCATGCTGTAATTTAATTGCCATTGGTCACAGGCAGTATCAGAATGGGGGCCATTTGAGAAGTATTAGGTCTTGAAGGCTTTGATGTCACTGATACTGTTACTTTGAGAGTGTGTTGTTTGTTACAAGAGTGGGTTCTTAGTAAAATAATATGTTGGCTGAGTGTCTTCTCTTCCCTGCAGGGTGAAATAAACTTATACTGTGCCTGTGATGCAATTCTAACTTCAGAATATGGGTGAAGTCACAGCTATACGCAGAAACAGTCTCAATCATCCCGGCATTCCTGGACAGTATTATCACAATCATTAGCTTGTTTTGAAACCAAAGTACATATTTTGTATGTGTGTCAATTGTTAGCCTGGCTTTTTGGGATATCATTAATAATATGATGACAACCCCTCTGGGTTTTGGGACCAAGTGTTATTTTAGCTGTGATGGAGTAATCAGTTTCTGCTTTATATCATTACAGTCTTCAGGTATTCTTAAGCCATAAAACAAGTGACCATCACCGAACTTAGTCATCAGTTAAACCTTTTTTCCACTTTATACTGCACCGAATAGTTGAAGAGTGTTGAGTTTCTCAATATGATTTAGTTTATGCTCTATATAAATGAGTGAGAGATCGTTGTACATTAGCAACTTCTAGTGTTACCATGGAAACCAAATCATAGAAGAAGGTTATGGATTTGGATGAGTGCTTGTAGGAAAGGAAAATAAGAGATTGAATTAGGTAAATAATTAGAACTTTAAACACTTTTTGAAATCAGTATCATGGTTCCTCCAAAGTTATGTCTAAATGGAAATATTTAGAGGGAACCTTGGCATCTTGCTTCTTTTAAAACAAGTTTTCATTTTAGTCTGCAGCTTGTTGCATCTATTTGTAAACAATTAACTGGTTCAAATCCATTGAGGTTTTCTTTGTACTAGTTTTAAAGAGTCTAGGTTAGCACATATATTTAATTAAAAAATAGCCACTACTTGATGTAAAACAAAGTAGTATATTCACATCACTACAGAATGTCTCTATGGGAATTGTAAAGGGCTGTTAATCATAGAACTTTTTCTCAGTTCCCAAAACTTATAAAGTATTTACTCAGCTGCCCATTTTCCTATTCCTGAATATTCACAGGGAATCTTTTTGTGAGGTTCCAGTGTCATCTTTATGGAAGTAGAGTGTAAGTCATAGATTTCTATGGCCAGAAAAGCCAGTGCCGTTTGTGTTTTTGCACCAATAGATGCATGAAATAATGGTTTACTAGGTTTCTCTGATAGAGGTGTTTCTGGTTTTTTTTTTTTTTTTTTTTTTTTCAGTGCCTATTTATCTATGGTTGAGGATTGACCTATTAACTTCATTTTTCATTTTCTGCATGTCTAGCCCCATGGGACAAATGTTGATTCACCAGCCCCATGTCCCGCTCCTGTCTTCTGGGCTGTAGCAAGAACAGAAAGAATTAGAGTGAGTACAGCCATTTATAAAACACTCTCCAAGCTCTTCTGAAAAGACATCTTTAAGCATTGTTCTCATTTGGTTTGGATGAGAGAAGGACCAGACCTGATGCTTGTTCTTATAGTCCTTGGAGCCTAATGAAGATCTAGATGTAAACCTTGGGTACCAGCTACATAAGACCCAGTTATTTGTACTTTAGATGAGTTCTAGATTTATATGTGGCTTCTGCCAAAGTTTAATAATCACACTTTATAATGAGTTGCAGACTTCACAAGGTTTCATGTTATCCATAGTTTTTCTGGTTTGTTTTATTGGGTGCTTGAACCCTTTTATTCCCTTCTGGAGAGCAAAATAAATAGTCTTAATTTTTAATGATTTAATATTATTCTTCCTACTAGTGAGTTCTTCCTTGATGTAGACAATAGATTTTTTAGAATTTTAACTAAGAAGAGAATAATTGGAATATTGGTTTCCATTGGTTTTATTTGCTTGTCAAGAGACAAAATGTTTCTTTTTTTTTTTTTTTTTTTTGTTTTTTGAGACAGGGTCTCTCTGTGTAGCCTTGGCTGTCCTAGACTCACTTTGTAGAGCAGGCTGGCCTCGAACTCACAGTGACCGCCTGCCTCTGCCTCCCAAGTGCTGGGATTAAAGGCGTGCGCCACCACCACCCAGCTGAGACAAAATGTTAAACGGGCAGCTCAACTGACAATCAAAGGTTTCACTGGACAAAATGATCTTGCAAAACTTACTGTAGATGCTGCCTTTTGACTAGGGAGATGTAGGAATCTGTGCATTTGTAAGACTAGTGACAAAAATGTCTTCAGACAGGCAAGCTTATTCCTCATGTCTTTATATTTACAGACATAAGCATGGCTAACAGAGGGAATACACTTAAAAGCACACTCTGAATTCAATAGCAAGACAAGAACCTCAGAATGATACATGTAACCCCGAAAGTGTCAGGTTTGGTGACAAGGGCTATGTCCCTATGGGTCTCTGTGACAACAGTGAAGTGACCACGGTTGACAGCTGTATTGTGAGATATGTAGAGAAAGCAAACAAGAGCACCTAAAAATCTTTCAACTTTGCCTAAAGGCATTCGCCATATTGACCACCTGGATGATGCAGTCGAGAGTCACCTGACATATGTGTATATCTTGAGTTACACAAAATTGATTAATGCTTACACTTCAATCATCTTTTTGGCCACCTTCTCCAAATAAATACACAACACAGCAAGGCTACTTCCCAAATAAGTAGTGCCATCCTGGATCTTACAGTTAGCTAGAGTTTTCCTCCTCGATGGTACTTGGTAGCTGCCTAATCTGCTGAGGCACCTCAGTGCTCACAGGTAGGTTAGATGTCACAGTGTGAAATACATAGATCACAGTGATCAGTCAACATCAGGCCATTCTTGTAGTAAAACTTCTTTGTGAATTCAAACAAGCCCAGAGCCACAGAAACAGAGCAATCCCTGGCACTGGGCTGAGGCTGCCTGCTTCCCTCCTCTAGGGATCACTTGTTGAACACTTTCTGTCCTATCCTGAAGACATTGACTCTTTGCCTGTTGAAAGAAAAGTCTAAGTGTGTGGGGTCCTATATTAGGGTATGCTGGGGGCTATATATCTCGGTTCTGTATAATACTGTCACTGCAAAGAGGCTGGCCTTTCCCTTCATGTACTACATATGAATCTCAAATCTTTGCTGCTCGCAGAGCTACATTGTGCAGCGATCAAGCAACTTCCTAAGAAATGTGTAAGAAGCTAAACCAAAGCCTGTTTCCACTCCTCATGCATAGCACAAAACCACTCAGCAGTAAGTAGCCTGCATCTTAGTAAAAAGCTATTGGCCCAAAGGAGTGATGACTATTTGGTGATGGGGAGGCAGGTAATGTCCTGCTTAAATTAAGTAGGTAATGTCCTACAGTGACAAGGAGTTCAGAAGTGATGTGAAACTTGAGTGTAGTGAGCCAGGCATACATACAAACAACAGTTTCTACTCTAGGTTTGAGAGATGTAAATTTAGCCACACAGGAGTACTCCATAGATGAAGAAGCAAAGAGAAGCCACTTACATAGGGAGTAGGGGGAGAGGGAGAGGGAAGTCAGGGAGGGAGGGGAAGTGAGAGGAGGGACAGGAGTCAGACACACACAAAAGCAGAGACACAGAGAAGGGGTCTCTCCACCTTGTGCTGCTTGGGGTTCTGACATTCTGTGAGCCTTTACCTAATCTCTGCCTTTGTATATGAAGAGATTCCCTTATAAGCTCATAAAATGACCCCCCCTTTTTTTTTGCTTAACTTAAATTGCTTTTAGTTGTTTATAAATTAAGGGTCTTAGCAATTATGAGTGTTTCTTAGAATGGGGCTAAGCTAATTTCCTCCCAAATACAATTATAGTTCTCTGTTTCCAGTTCCCAGAAAAATGTTAAGTTAATGAATAATCTCCTTGACTTTATGTTTTTATCCAATAAATTACTTCCCAAACCATTGGAAATTGTAACCATTTGCCTGGTTGTGAATACTAGCAGATGACCGAATGAGCAAGCTGGGAAATGTTAACAGGAAAACCGAACTGAAAAGCAGCCTCTTGTGTTTCATGCACAACTTGTTTTGCTAGACATGTGGTAATGATTTGGAATTTTACACATATATTTGTATGCATGTACATTTATACATGTACACAAACATGGATATCAACAGAATAATCATATTTTTACTACCCATGTGATGATTATGTGTTAGCATTAAACAGAACAATAGTTGCTCTTGGCACCTAAAGGCTTTTGGGAGCCACTGCCTTAAATTTACTTAAATCTCTCTCTATTTTTTCATTTTCACCCTCCCCAGGCACTCTACCACCATATTGGCAACCATCTGTCTCCTCTGACATCATTCTGTTCACGGAAAACCAGGTTTCTAGCCTTTTACCATGTTACCACCCTCATCACCTGAAATAGCACTGACTGGGTCTGGAGTGTCTGCTCTGTATGGCAGGGAGAGGTGACACCATTTTTCCTACTATATCTCTTACAGTGACCGCAGCTATGGAGATGACCCATCTGTTGACTTCTGAAAACTTTGCGTGCTGGTCAGTTCCTATAGAGAACCATCAGTCATTATATGGCTTCTTTGTCTAGGTTAGCAATTCTGGTATTTTAATGGCTAGTTCTGTGGTGGTGTGGGGTGTTTTATTAATACAATAAAGCTTTTCACATAAATTAAACCTTGAGCTTACTTGTTACATGGTTTTAATAAATTATTTATTGAGGTGTCCCTGAACAGTGTTCTGATAAAAACAGTAATTTTTCTATTTGTAGAATTCAAGACTAAGCCAATGATTGTCTCTACATCCTGTGTTTTAATGAAGAAATAAATGCTAATTGTTGCTCTCTCCTTTCATAAAACTCCCTTCTTTATGTAGATCACTGGAAGTTGATTATTAATGAAGCTTAGTTTTCCATAAATAAGGAACATTGGCAATTAAAACTTTATTTGCTGAAATTTCAAGAGCGCCAGCTTCCTCTTGGGAAGGTCACTTATTTATTTATTCATGCTAATTTGGCTCCTAAAATCCTTCTATTGGATCTTCTTCATAGTTTGGTGGTTTAGAAAATCACTGTGCTCTAAATAAAGTTTCTCCCTTTTATTTGGTATTTTTATGTGACAAAGTCTTTGTCTTTACAACTCTCTTCCACTAATATTTACCTCAATGTATTTATAAAATGCGCTTAAAAAAAAAAAGCCAGTGAGACAAAGAGAAAACATTTCTATGTATCTTTCTACTCTGTGTGAATGTGTAGACATAAACTGTCAGTAGATCTATTCTGCATTTTAGACCATTTGTCCTTCTGCCTCTTCACACTCCCCCACCCATATGGTTCCCTCATGACCAGAGGTTCTCAACCGGGCTGGGCTGGGCTGGGCTGGGATGAAAGGAAGGATGGGATGGATTTAGTGAGGAGCACTCAGGAGCCATTTCCCAGTCTTCCCTGATCTTACCCTCCTGTTTGCAGCTTCGGTTGGACTGAGGTGAGACTTCGATGTGTATTTTCATACTTATTGTTTGATGTAAATGACCCCTCTTGTATTAAGATATGGGCCACGTGATGTGTGGGCTGTAAGATCTTGCTCAATAGCTAGCCAGGTAGCTATTGCTGGAGTATCTTTTCTTTTTTCAGACTTGGATTGGCAGGAAGACAGGCAAGGAGCCACCAACTGTAGGCTTTAATGAAGATGCTCAGCTGGGCGTGCAGAATCAGTGCTGTAGTACAGCCCCTGCTCCCCACCCCTTTCTTCCTTCGGTTCAGCATCTTCTCATTTCAGGCCCCTTTATACTCCACAATCACACTAAGTTCATTTTGAAAAACACTTGATTTTATTATAGCTGCCATAAAAATCTAAAAACAAAGAAATTATAAATATGATACATAAAAGTGGAAATCACGCCCAAAGGCGTGTAACCAGGGAAGTGAAAACCACTACGGCTATTTAAAGCTTGAGCGACTTGACACAGGTGCTTCGTTACAGATGCAGTGGAAGGGACCCAGTGCTCAGCTCCTGAGCTGGAGAAGGAGGGGAAAGTCAGTGTCATCAGAGATCAGGAGCTCGGTCACTTAGGCATGACCAGAAAGCTGCTGAGGGAGTGATGCCGCTGATGCTGGGGAAATCCTCCACGAACAGGAAGAGGGGACATTCTAGCTTTTCTTGTCTGGCCTCCATTCAGTCTTGGTCAAATGAAGCCATAGGGGTCAGCCACACCGTAATACAGAACAAGGGAAGAACCGAAACATGAACACAAAACAGAAACGAATCTGAGGACAAGAAGACGTTGTTGTCATGTTCTGTGGATTGCTGCAAGACCTGTGTTTTCAAGTTTGGAGTCCACATTAATCATTTGTATCTGTCTTTTCACTACTTAATGGTTGTAAGTACTGAAGCCAGATTCTGATATGAACTAAAGTATATCTCCTTTAGTCTGTTTTTGGTCATTTTTCTCCTTTGTGATGCTACAGCATGTTTTGTTCAGGATGTCCCTTCTTTCAGAGTCTTCCGTGGTCTCTTCTCATGCACTTCAAACTTCTATGACTACTTCTTTCATAAGAAGCATTTGTTGTTGGGCATACGCATTTGGCACATTAGAAGACCCCATGTTAGGAAAGTCCCTCCATGGTGAGGAGCTCTTGCCATTCTTGCAGAGGACAACAGTTTGATTCCTATACCCATATCAGGAGGCTTACAACTTCCTGCAATTTGAACACCAAGGGATCCAATGCCCTCTTTTGGTTTCTTTGTGTATCTGTGTGTGTGTGTGTGTGCGCGCGCACACACAAATAAATTAAAAAAAAAAAAAACAACCCACTATTTAGGTTTTTAGGTATCTTTCCTGTTTCCCTCCATTGATTTTAAGGTGCTCCCAGGCAGTTCAGCTCCTCGGCATGCTTTGTTTGTGTGATAGTGAGTATTCAGTGTGTTCACGTCCTTGGCGTGATAGTCACATGGGTATCTATGCATGTCCAATACACTGACATATCCTGTACATTTTATTGTATGTAAATTAAATCTTGGTGAAAAGGCAGGTAAGAAAAAGCCTCTTCCCTGGATATTCTTATGTGATACCCAGATTAGAGTGACTCATTCTATAAAGATGTCCATTTTAAATAGTATTACAAATGATCAAACCGTTAGGGATTTCAAATTAGTATATTTATCATCCGCCTTCATATAAGAGGCTCTTCAGTCCACAGATGCAAACCAGAGGGAGAGACTCGTTCAAAGTCACATTACTATCCAATTAATTATGGGATGGGAACCATACTTTGTGCCTCTGTGATTATATTATTCAGTATTAAAAAGTACAGCACAGCGAGTACATTAGTGGGATTGGAGAATGCTAGAGCTAGCTGGCCCTCGAGATGTAAGTCTAACCCCTCCTTTTGTGTGTAAGAAGCAATTTCAGAGCAAGCTGGATTCTCTGAGATGCTGAGATTGCCCATGCCGACCAGGACAGGACAGCGAAGGTGAGGGCAGCCGGAAGTGCCTTGTCTCCAGCACTGTCCTGGTCTCATAACTTCCCAGTTTTTTCTTCCAAGGATGAGCTTTTCAAGCTTAACCTCCAAGAGGCCAGGTCTGCCGTTAGCATTTTTTTTTTTTCCTGAGGCATTTTCAAGAGACTTTTCTGCAGGGCTTGAATCCTCTCTGGGGGCGGGGGGGGGGTGCAGGACTCCCACACTTCCAACACAAGGGTAGGACTAAATATTTGCGGAGTAACTCTAGGCATTTAACAACAAAGAAGGGAGCATCCTTATTTCCAGCAGCAACAGCTTGCAGTGTTGTGCAAGCTCTCTGACGCAGCTTCTTCAACTACGGAATTAAATCTGCAACCACAAAAGAAAGGAGCTGATTTCTCAGGGCCCTTGTGTAATTTCAGAAAGGTTTTGGGAAGTCTCTAAATTGAATTTAACTGCTGAGCACAAGATGAACTTAAAACCCCCATCTGTTTTAAGTCACCCTCCCTCTTGTACGCTGTGCACTCACTCACTCGATCACTCAGGGGCTGAGTCCTAAGTGCTTTGGCTATGGACATATGCTCTGGGTGAAAGGCCGACGAAGAACCCGAGGGACTGAGGTTACTGCCTACATCACCGCATTCCTTCTGTTTGAATTCACTCAGCTGAAAACCGCTGAGTGGTGGTGAGATGCCCAGAACACTGCCGGGTTACAAAGGTGGGTGGAAAGAACATTGGCCCACAAGGAATGCCACATTAGTCTTCAGGAAGGAAAACAGAAAGGTGGGAAGAACAGTAGGCATTTCTCAACCACTCGCCCCTAATTCCCTAATTCAGATGGTGTCATCTGCATCCACCATGAAGGCAGACCCATAGCAACTGATTTTTTTTTTTTTTTTCCTTTGTGCCCTGGCACTGGTTAGGCCAATTATCTTCCTGGTACTCAATGAGCCTTTCTGGATACAGGGGGGTAAAACCCGCCTGTTTATCAGGTTAACTGTTGCCACAAGCCACCTCAAATTCAGGGGGCGTTTGAGAAAAGTTAACTTCTTGCTGATGTCACAGCCCAGGGACATGAAGAAAAGGAAGGCATGGTGCTGTCTGCTCTCCACACAGTTACTCAGGTAGTCTAGTAGAGCATGACTCTACCATGGTTTCTGGTGTGTCCTTCCCTGCATTGGGCTGATAAATAGAGGCAAAGAGAGTTCATGGACAACTACAAGAAGACTTAGGGGCTAGGCCCAGAACTACCTTAATATCACGTCTTTCCATATTCTATTGGCCAAGACTCAGACTCACAGCCTCAGCCAACTTCTGAGGAAGTGGTAATATGTAACCCAGTTTTATACATGCAATGAGATAGATAGATAGATAGATAGATAGATAGATAGATAGATAGACCATGAAGACAGACTGCTGTGTCTGTCATAGCACGCAGCAGTAAGTGGCAATCACAGGAACCCTATTTTTATCAAGGCCCTTTGTTGGGGGATGGTCTGATGTGTTTTGATGCTAATTACTGCTTGCTGTCTGACCCACCTTTTGACCAATAAAAAGCCATCCCACCTGGGCAGGGCAGGAGATAGGTGGGGCTTAGAGAGGAAGGAATTCTGGGAAGAAGAAAGACTGCCACAGAGAAAGGAGAGAGACCTAAAGGGAAGAGAGGAAGGCCGCCATGGGTTAGATGGAGGAGATGCACATGGCTGGTGTGGATGGAGAATCCGGCCCAGATAAAGAACATGAGCAAGTATTTGGGATTATGGATGGGCGGTAACTTGATAGAAGTTATTAGATACAGATGGCATGGGATTGAGACAGGGATCCCATGCTTGCCACTCTATGGGAGGTAGTTTAGAGGATTAATATCTGCCCTGCCCCAGGTTAACTAAGGCTACTTAAAAATATAACAAGCATCTGTGTCTTGATTGACTGCTAGCCAGGCCTACAGATAATACAAATACATTTTAAAAAGAATAGCCCTTAAATATTGTGACAAATGGGAGTGTGTCCCATGCTAAGCTTCCCAGACAGTGTTACTATGGCTTCTGGGTATGTTAATTGTGGACAGTGGGCCATCACTCTTCTGCCATCTTCATGAGCAATGCTGATTCATTAGCCTGCAGTGTGGCTGTTGGCGCTAGTTACAAAAATGTTTCCATGGCACAGATTTTCTGTGCACTACTAAAATCATACCCAAGTCTTTAGTTGGTCAGGGGAGAGGACTTGGGACTCCATTTCTACATAAGTGAGTTCCTTCACTTCTTAGCATCTCACCATTAAGCAGTCAGTAAGTGCTTTTCTAGTTAAAAGTTAAGATGGCAAAGGTTAGCCATAAGATAATGCTCATGTGATGGTGTGGCTGTGAAGGGTCCTACCGAAAGGCTTATGTGTTCCATCTAGTGGCACTAATATTGGCAGGTCTGGGAGCTCAAGGAGATGAATGAGACCTTGTAGGAGAAAGTGGGTTACTTTGATCTCCTCCTCCTCTCTCCTTCTTGTTAGCCAAGACATAAACAGCCTCCCATTGCATGGTACCGCCACCTAGATGCTGTGCCTCACAACATACCCAGAAAAACAGAGCCAAGTGGTCATGGACACAACCCTGAAGCCATGAACTACAATGAACAACTTTTCCATCTAAGCTGTTCTCTCGGATACTTTGGTCACAGTGATGAAAAAAAAAAAAAAAGTGATAACTTCCTCCAAACTTATTTCCCTTGTTAGTAAAAGTTGTAAGACCAGTCGGAATCAGTGTCAAAAACAAGGCTCTCGCAAGGTGGGGTAGGGGTGGGGAGTACAGGGATGGTGGCAGAGGGGAAGTAGGCCCAGATCTGAATTCCTGGCAGGGCACTCAGCTGTGGTTTGGAGACCCCAGCAGAACGGAAGGAACTTTAGAGTGCCAGGGTCCTTGGAAAAGTTGCAAGTAAGAGGAAAAGTTTTAGAATTGGACTTCCTAGGTGTTCTTTTTCGCCGTCTTGGGGTAGGTACTTCCAGCTGGGCTCATCCCTCTTGGTCTTGATGTGACATCAGGGTTAAAAACTAACAAAGTTCTTAACTCCACCTCCAACTAGGCTCTCTCTTGGTTGGTCCTGCGTCTAAAATATACAGGCACAGTTTCAGGCCCTGTCAAAGTGCTGTGCAATTTTCTTGGAGTTTCTTTATCAAAGGCCTGACATGAAGCCAGAGGATTAAAGAGTCGTTACCCTGGTGATGACTAGAAAGCCAGGCTGCCATCTCTTCCTGCTGGAGCTGTCATTCCGAGCAAAGTCACGATTCCATTTCCTAATGAGATAGAGAATTCTGTTCCAAGGGCATTTTCTGTTTTCAGTGCTCTGCGTTGTGTGTGTTATGTGAGGAGTCTCAGCCTGCATGTTCCCGTGTGCTTAACTGGAAGAGCGAGCGGCAGAGGTCTTTACCGACCACGTCATCTGGTGCCACGGATGTGATGTTGTCGGCTTCATGAAGCGCCTCAGTTAGGCATTGTTTGTTTTCGGTTTTCATATGGAAGAAATGAGTTCCTTGAGAGTTTGGAAACTTGCCAAATGTTGAGAGCAGGTCAAATTTTTCCTTTGCCATAAAGCATCTAGGATTTTGTTAAAAAAAAAAAAAAAGGCCCTGTAATACGGGCCAGTGTGAGTGAGGGCTCCTTCGCACCCGGGTCTTATGACATCACATAGGTGGGCTCCTTTGCACCGTATCTTATGACTGGACCTCACATAGGTGGGAGGGAAGACGTGAGTAGAAGGAAGACTGTCTAGAGATTTCCTCCCAGGGAATGGTGACAACAGATGTGAGACTGAGATCAGGGGGTAGGGTTATTATCTACTACTTTTGTAGGACAATAGATTCCAACTGCATGTTGTGATGGCATAACTAGCAGGATAAGAGTAAACGGCTCAGCACCCTTTATTCATTTGAAATTAATTCAAGAAAAGCAGTATTGGTGTCCATGTGTCTATATTCCCAGCTGAGGGATCTCTTGAGGCCAGGAGTATAGAGACTAATTAGGCAGCATAGTGTTTCAGAGGAAATAAGGCACAGAAATCACTCCATAATATAAGTTCTCAATTCTTTTTTTTTAAAGATTTATTTATTTCTTTATTATGTATACAGTGCTCTGCCTGCATGTACACCTGCACAACAGAAGAGGGCACCAGATCTCAATATAGATGGTTTTGAGCCACCATGTGGTTGCTGGGAATTGAACTCAGGACCTCTGGAAGAGCAGTCAGTGCTCTTAACCTCTGAGTCATCTCTCCAGCCTGAGTACCCAGTTCTTATAAGATGGTTTCTTAAAATGTGCACTTGAAGCAGTCTTCATTTGTGATGGGTACTGTTGCTTTGTGAGCAAGGCCTTCCTTCAGTTTGGAACTCTGGATTCAGGCGATAGACTCCAGATATTAAAAAGGAATAATACTTTGATGCTTTGGGATGCACAAAAGGAAAATGGAGACATCAGCACTTGGACAGTTGAGGTAGGAGGTCACAGGTTCAAAGTCAGCCTAAGCTACCTGGTTAAACCCTGTCTCAAAAATCACAAAATAGAAGAACCAAAGAGGGACACAAAGCCTACACTTGAGTTGTTGTGAGGTTTATACAAGATGGTATATGTAAAGGAGTTAACACAAAGCCTGCTGTAGAGTGAGAGTTCAGTATTGTTTATGAGCAAACAAGGGATCAGAGCATGACCCAGAATCAAACTACCAAAACTCGTTGAATGGGAACAAAGTGTCAATCAGGTCAAAAAGTTGCTGGGACAGTTTCAGGCCCAAGAAGGCATGATCGGCTTCCAGAACTTATATTTAGATCGCTACCTCCCTGCTGCTATTCTTGGAATCCTCAAACACACAGGCAGATGAATAAGTGCTAGACAGATACCAGCATCTGCATCTTGGAGATCTACAGTCACGTTGATGAAGGGACATCAGTGAGGCTTTTTTTTTTTTGTTGTTGTTGTTTTGTGAAGACTCATAGTTAAAGATCTGTGACAGATACTTTTCCTGCTCTTAAAGGCTTCTTAGTAGTTAGGCTCAGGGTCTAATTATCTGGATGCTTAACTTACACACCGTTTCAATCTGGTTCCGATCTCTCTGGCGATGCAGAACAGCTGGAGTTCTCGAAAATAACCTATGACCCATAGGGTTGGAAGACGGGAATAACATTCATGTTACAACCTGGCTGTGCTGCTAAACCAGGCTTAGCACGTTTCCTAAAGGTGAGCTTAAGGTCGTGTGCCATCTGCCTTCAATCAGGGATGCTTGTGGGGCAAACGAAAAGCATGCCATGCCACAATGCGGTCCAGCTGTACGAAGAACCTCCACGGAAGAGGCTGGGGAGGCAGTAATGCAAAGCAGGCAGTGTTCGAGGCGACTCGTGAGCTTGCTCTGGATTGGCCCATTCTGACAGCAGAAGAGGAATAAAAAGAATAGGGGTTCCATATTGGGAGTTTGGTCTGGACATTCTCTGAGGGAGCCATTTGGGGGTTGGCGGTCGTGGCTCTGCATATAAATCGGACCAGCATGGAGCCGTCCGTGCTTCCATCGGCTCTTTCAGATCTCCCTTTTCCAAAACTTTGCAGCTTTATGAGTCTTTTGACTTCTCAAGGATTCCCGTTTCCAAAGCCAAGGCGTGATAACCTGAACTCCATCCCATAATTTGATTCACAATGCATGGAGCCTAAGAGGCTCTCCGGGTGTTATAAATCAATATATTGTTTTCTGATAATTCAGCCTGTGACAATTCTCAAACAAACAAACAGAGAGCACATCTTCCGTGATTTCCATGCCTCCCGTGAGGCATGCCTGTCATCTGATTGGCCCCAAACCCGCCATTTTTCATGGACACTCTTAGGTTTGTAAGTGTGTAATGTGTACCTGGGAAACAACACAACAACAAAACAAAACAAAGCAAAAAGATGTTTTTTTTATATGCCTTTTCTACTGCTTTAAACAGTGTTAACCCTACATAGGTGAATGGCAAATGCTTATTGGGCAAATGAATGAATAAGGCTTGAAAAACAAAAGCTTTACCTTTTTGCTTAAATTGGTATTTTTACTCCAGTCCTTGCATCAGAGGCTTTAGCTTACCAACCTGCAAATGTCTAGCTGGTTTTCTGGGTACCATCTGCTGACTAAGTCATCCCCTAAGGCCAAAAGCAGAACAAAGGGAGCATTGGGAAAGCAAGCTGGAAGGTGGTGAGGACGCAGGACAGGAAGAGGTGCTTAAGGAAAGTAGTGCACATTAACAGATGTCACAGAGGCTCATGTCTGTTTCTACGGGATTTTCTCTAGTGACCAATCTGTGTTCAGGATTTCTTTTCTCCCAAAAGCACTTAACGTGTTCATCCTTCATCAGTTGCTTTGTGGGCAAGGTTGTTCTTCTGGTCAGATTTGGATTTGGGTTTAAGGTTTGAGATTCTAAAAGGAGTAAAAAAACTCTGAAGTTCTGGGGAGAGGAATGGGCAAAGCTTATGAGGGAGGAGTCATTACCGTATAGTCTCTGGCACACTTCTCGGAAGCGTCCACACCACCCTTCCTCCTGGGACAACCACATCAAGGGTATGTGGGAGTGGAGACCTCAGGCCTCTTGTGTGGTGGCAAATGTAGGAGGTCTGAGCCCTCAGTGTGCCATTTTGAGCCACATTTTGGAACTAGTGGACAGGTAAGGCCCTGTGTGTTCCTGAGGGAGCATCCTCAGGCCCGAGGCTTTAAGAGTTTCCAACTGGTAGGGAAACCCATATATAAGCCATGCACTTAGAAGACTCAATAAATCCTCATTGATTAACTCCAGACCACTGCTCCCTGACCAGCCTGAGATGTAAATTTTCCTTAAAATTCATTTGGAGGATGGGGGTTGTGGCTGGAAGGGTTCTAAAAATGCAAGTCTTTCTAATTCCATGCTTTTTTTTTTTTTTTGGTCAGGTTTTTACAATGAACTATACTACAAATGGCTTTTTATGATACTTGTTTGAGTAGCACTTGGTTGTGCAGTACACAGGACAGCAATTAGCATCAACCCTAAGCTGATGGAATGACAAGGGATAGACAGAGAAATCGTTGGAAAAAACGACTCATTTTCAGGTAGTAACATTTAGAATGTGTGTTAGCAATCATGTATTGTGGAGACTTGCCTGAGAATAACAGGAATATGAAACCTAACCTCTAATACAAATGAACATTTTTTAAAATCATGATATACTTGATGCTATAATAAATAAGCCCCATGCTTTTCATAAGAAGCCCCCTTTCCTCATGTAATTAGCCATTTTGGCTACTTCTAGTTAATAGAATGAAGGTATGAAGGCTTAGTCACCCCACTGTTCTGTAAGGAGTAAAGTTGAGGTCTTGCTATCTTCAATGTGGTTTCTAAGGACACACTGAAAAATCAGCATTGGTAATGGCCAATTAAGAAAGGAGAGAGAGCCTGGTGTAGTGGCGCACACTTGTAATCCCAGCACTCACGGAGGCAGAGGCAAGTCGATCTCTGAGTTCCAGGCCAGCCTAGTCTACAAAGTGAGTCCAGCAGAGCCAAGGCTACACAAAGAAACCGTGTCTTGAAACAAAACAAAACAAGAAGGGTGGGGGGGGGGCACGTATCTTTTCCTGACACATATACTTTGCTCATGTTCCATTGGTGAATTTCTCATCCCAGCGTGTGGTGCTCTGGCTGTAGTCACAGTGCAGGAAGCCAGGCCCCAAACTCTTTGAAGCCACTGTTTGTTACACAAGTATTCCATAAGGAAGCCCAGGGCCTGTGTTGAAATAGAGGAAGCAATGGAGTTGAGTTTGTAAAGTCATTTTTGAGTTCTGACTGCCACCCTCTTACTGGATGCTTTAGTCTCTTTGATCAATCGTTTCCTCATCTACAAAGTCAAGTTCATAATAACAACTTGCAGGATTGCAGCAAAGGCTAAATATAGCACTAACTGTGACCTTCTTTGCAAACAAGAGAAGGGCTCCATGGTGCTCCTGCTGCCTCAGATAAGCAGAGCTGAGGTTTCTTCTTCTTCTTTTTTAAATTAGATTTGCTACATGTTTTGGGAGCCTCACTTTTCAAGTCATTAGAGACTTAATGACTGAAGTAAATGTGTGCTTCTTAAACTAATATTGTATTTCTTAATTATTGTATGGGGAGGGGAAATCTCATGGATTTTTAAAAGTGCAATTTGGGAATGGAGGTTGGGATAGTGGAAAGAAAACCTGGTTTCTAATGGCAGCTCTGACGTTGGCCAGTTGGCTGGCCACAATCTGGTCACTTCATCTGTCTGGGCTCTAATTTCTTCAGAGACAGAGGGAGTTCTTAGCTAAATGGTCCTTTCCCTGATGATGAATGAGATATTGTGAGGAGAGCCCCAGTTAAAAGACACACCCACATTATCGGATTACAATCAGGAGCAGGGCACTGAAGAAGTAGCATTCGCCCCATGTAAATTTAGAGTAACATCTTTTCATAATATAAGAGGCAAGCATCAGTTTCCTAACTTCTACAGGGGTTGATTTATTTGCAGGTATATAAATCAAGTGCCCAAACCACTTTCGTGTTGCAGTTTGTCTCATATCTTTTCCCTGAGCATCCTTTTAAATTTTCTTCTTGAAGTAATGTGGGCATATGCAGTGTACAAACTATAGATACGGCTGAATGGGTGTTATTTCAACGCTAAGCGACTATTAGACTGTGACAAAAGGGTCTGTCCCTATGTAAATTGGATCTAACGTTTTGGAAGAAAGATTGAAGCCAGACAGACTTGTGACTGAGCAAACACCTCTGTGTTGTTCACTTAAGTTTCATTTCTTTTCTAGAACCCCATGGGTTCAGAGGTTAAGTAATGTGAGAGACTGCTTCTGAAGCCCAGCAGACACTGAGCAAATGGATGATGAGGGCATAATGACTACTAGAAATACTTGGGGCTCTTGCATTTGTACTGTTAACCACAAACAAGTAATTGTGCGAACCCATAGTGAAATGCATAATCATCCCGATAAAGTCATCAATATAGCCATGACTTTGCCCCTGACCCTCGGTTTTCTTGATCTGTTAGGTGAGGCCAGGCCAGTATTTTATTTTATTTTATTTTTGTTTTGTTTTGGTTTTTTTTGTGCAATGGTACATACAACTAGAAATGGTGTATGCAAAATGCCCAGCATGGGGTGGGGTGTGTGCTCCAATAAATGGCAGGACTCCACTACTTTTCTTATCTAGACTTTGATGGCCTGCTTTGTGATTTGTGTATCATGCTAAGTCATGGAGATTAAAAGAAGCTTAAGAAGTGGTCCTTATCATAAGGACTATGGGAACTAGCTGAAGTGCAAGGCATGCTAATGACATCACAGGCTGGCGCTTACAAATTCCACCTGAGCCAGTGCTAGTGCTGGAGCCCTTGCTTCCAGCACAGGCAGTGTGACTGGCAGGCTCTCATCATATTTAACTATGAATCACTGTTGAATTTGCATTTGTAGATGGCTCTTTTATTTGCAAAAAGCTTCTGTTGTTTTGTGGTGGGTAGGATGGTAGTGATGGGGACCCCTCACATTCTCCAGCCTGAGCCCTGAGATGAGAAAAGTCTAATGTGTTTGTGAGGTTTTCTGTGCTCTGCAGAGGGAGAATCTGAAATCAGATGTGTTGATACCTATGCTAATGCTCATCTCTCTGTGTCCAGTTGGGGTTGGTGGGGGGGGGGGCGGACACGGATAAGATTCACTGGAGAACTGTTTTTCTGTCTCTTAAAATTCAGTGCATTTACTTGAAAGAGACCGATGGCTCAAATGAACATTGGAAAGTGTCTCTACCTTTCATCTCTTTCAAATCATGCCAGAAAAGGCCTCCAGCACACTCCACTCTACCATTACTTTTTCTAAAGTTTCTCGCTCCCTGGATGGTGGTAGTCATGGAATCATTCCTTGTTAACACACAGATGACTCCAGAAATTTCTGCACTTCAAAGTGAATCTTTTATTCACCTGAGTGTTTAACTGTGTCAATGTGCTCTCATTATCAGATTTAATTGAATAATTCAACAAGGAAATGTGCCCAGTACATACGTTATACAGATGTGTTTGCCAAACTTATCTTGGCTTCGAGGAGAGAGCAATTCTCTGATGTCCTGAGTTATTTAGAAAGGCCAAGGCAGATGTCAACATGCTGTCGAGAAGACAAACACTTGTGGAAATGGGTAAAGACGGAAATATTTCCCTGGTTTATTCTCCCCTCATGTTCTGGGATGCTACCTTGTGCTGCAGGTGTGTAAACGAACTGCTGGCCACATACAAGTGTGCATATTCTCCTACTGGATGACATTCTATCCTTTTTTTGTACACCATAAAGTCTGCCAAGAGTGGTTATGCTCCAATGTATAAGGCATATTGGAAGGCCTTGAATACATGAACACCTTGCTGGGTTCCAGATGTACTGACAGAAAGCACTGAAATGTGATATATCATAGATGTAATCATTGTGAAACCTTGAATTAATGTTTGTCTCCAAATTAATATGTTGGAACTTTAAATTCCAAGGTGCCAATATCCAGCGATGGAGCCTTTGGGGAAGGGATTAAGTTATGCAAGTCAGCCCCTGGTGAATGGGACGAATTTCCTTCATAAGTGAGAGTTCAGAGATTTTCCTGGCCTTTCTGTCTCTTCTGATATGTGGGGACTCCTTTCTTTCTGTCGTTCTGCCATGTCAGATGAAAGAAGACAGTTACTCTTAAGAAGACACATGGACTCTCCTGATGCCCTGATCTTGGACTTCTGTCTCTAGAACATGAGAGATGTTTTTTGATTGTTTATGAATTATCCAGCCCATAGGATTTTGTTACAGAAGTAGATAAGGACCAAAGGCACAGAATTATTTTCGTTTCATTCAGCTGTGATTACAAAAACATATAGATCAGATTGTTTTTCTTTGATTATACAGGTACCAGAGGCCTCATTAAGTTGGACAATTAGACGCACCATTTGAGTTTAATCCACCACTGGGAACTTTGTAAAATACAGCATGTGCAAGAACAGCTTTCTACAAGACCGATGTAGTAGTCAGCTCCTTGCTACAAAAACTCTGTGTAACAAAAATCTCCCTAAATCTTAGTTGACATATAAAAAAATTGGGAAACATTTCTACTTAGGTTTGTGGGATTTAGTGGGGCTAGGTTTAGCAAGGCATGCAGCTTTTTATCCTGTGACTTAGTTTGAAGGAGACATGATACTCTGAAATAGTCTCTCCACTGTGGATTTCAAGTGGCCCAACCAAACTACACACACATAGATAACACCTCTAGTTTGTATTATGTTCTTCAACATTGGCCAAAGCAAGTCACTTGTGTCAACTCTAAGCTGTCCGAGTGATGAAGAAAGAAGAAACAGTTTGGGGCCTTCTCATGTGAAGGGTAGTTCAACAATAAAGTGCATTAATATATAGTCTTACTGTGTTTGGACTTTATAGTTAATGGAATACAATTATTAGCAAACATTTTCTAGTCTTCTTTGTTAGTGCTAGTGTTCACAGATGCTAGAGTTACATATTGTATGCTAAATATTTTGTATGAAAAATGTTTAAGTAAAACCAAAACAATTAGGTGGAGAACAATCAAAGGAGACATCCCACATCAATCTCTGGTCTTTACATCCATGTGCACACACGAGAATATGCCCACACTAACAAGTACATACATACACCACACACACACATACACACACACACACATACACAAACACACACACACACACACAAATACACACACACACACACACACACACACACTTTTAAATTTAGGAGTTTTAATGGTTTGAAGTTACCATTTGTCCTGCTCTCTGTCTCAATATTTAGTTTATCTCCAAATTCACCTATTAAAATAATATATTCAGTAAGGGAAAGATTGCACTGAAGACTATATTATATCATAAATCTTCAATTAGTATGAGACAAAATGTTTTTGTTCGCAAACATTATTTATTTATATTCCAATTCTCTCTACTGGTCTGCATTACTTGAGAGACACCTCTCCAAATTACTATCATGTGTGGTTTCCAAGAAAGGTAATAGATGCTAATCTCATTATAAAAACCATTTGGTGTGGAAACTGAGACACAAAACCCCTGGTGATTTGAGCAACAGAGCACTGCTGGTGCAGTGGTAGGGCACCAGCCTCAGCTCCTGGAGAAGGCTCTGTGACTTGGCCACCCCTCTTGCCAGTCACCCCTGTGTTCACCCACTTGGCTTGGTGGTTGTGCTCTGCTTCTGGATTCCCATGTCATTTCCAAACCCTGCTTCATCTAGTACATGCAAAGCCCCAGGGTATGCATTAGATTAGCTTCAAGGATTAAAATGCTTTGGGAAATGTGAAAACCAAGTCATTACCCGGAGAGCTGCAAGGAGTCTAGGATTGTCACCGGGGAAACTCCCCTGCTATTTCCAGCGATGCTAGTGGTGACATAACTGTTCACCTGGGACAGCACTTCTTAATGCTAGGGTGTGCTCATGGTCTTCTTGCAGCCTAAATTAGCCAACTATAAATCACATCAAAGAGAAATCCATGGACTAGCTAAATATTCTCCCCTAAGCCACTGCAAGCATATATTATTAATAATCTTACTGAAATCTGTCGTGCATGCATGCAGTATTTTGGTTGGTTTGCGCATTTATTAACTGTTGTTCTTTATTTCCTGTGTGTTGAGAGTCAATAACCAGTATGCCTCTGCCTTTCAGCCTGGAAACGTCCATCATGCTGCCCTAGCCTTGGTGTGCAGCTGGTAAATAGCCTTCACTTTTGAAGGGCAGTGTTGCTGTATACAGAACTCATGAGTGATTGAGTTTTTTTTTTTCTCCTTTAAATATTTTAAATATGAATCTCACCACCTCTGGCCTCCATGATCTCTGCTAAATTATTAGCTGTTAATATTATTGATTATTCTTTGTGCAGGTGTCACGCTTCACGCAGGCTGCTTTCAAGACACTGGCTTGGTCTCTTGTCTAACTCTAACCCATCCCAGAATGGAGTTCTCTTTGGAGCCTGCTGAACAACTCGGATGTATAGATCTGTCTTTCATCAAATTTCAGATATTTTCCAGATACTATTTTCCAAACATTATCCCCATCCCTTTTCTTTCTTTTGGGATCATGGTTGCACCTATGGTGGCAACCTGGATGGTGTCCTGAGGAGGTTTAAGGTGCGATTCTGTCTTCCTTGATTCTTTTTCTTTTGTTGTTCACACTGAGTCCGACCAGCGAATCCATCCTCAGGTTCTGTTTCTAGAACGAATTCGTTTTCTGCTTGCTCAAGTCAAATTGCCGACACACTGGAACGGACAGAGTAGGTTAAGAGTGACCTCAGGTGCGATAGAGCTCTCCAACATATTTCAGCTCTGTTCATTTCTCCATTAAACATTCACGAAATATTTGATAGTCTTCCAGGGTTCTGCCAAGGGGTGGGCTCTTGGAGCTTCTCACCCTACTATTTATTTTCTGCTATTCTTTCCATTCTTTAGAAATATCTCCTGAGTAACCCAGGTACGGGGAAGCAGATGCCACCTGTCCTCAGGTGTATGTGGAGTCTCCAAGCAGTCAGGCTCAGATAAGCAGAGGGTAGGATAAAGGTTCTAAGGCTGAAGGTTGCAGGAAATGGATAAGAGAAGTAGATCAAGGTTTAAAGCCTCAATTAAACAAAGTACATATTTTTGAGATATTATTATATTCCTATTTTGAGATATTATGTATTTTTTTTATCTCATCCAGTATATAATACTCAATGTCACCAAGAAAGTAAAATTTAAATATACTCATCACTATAAAATTATAAGTATCTGAACCAATGGATATGCTAGTAAGCTTGATGTTACAATGAATTAATAAATTACAACATCATCTTGAACCCATTAAAATTTCAAATTTCAAGTAAAACCTTCTATTATATCTTGTTTTAACCTAAATTTATTTGTCAAATATCACCTTTGTGGTTATTTGTGTTTTGTTTTTGTTTCTGTTTTCCTTTCCTTTTTTTTTTTTTTAACATTTAGAAGCCATTGTAAATAACACCATAGTGAACATCTTTTGTAGCCAGGGTTTTCACTGACTAGTTTCTAAGGAGAATTTCTAGATAGGAAGCTATATTTTAGGAATTGAAAGGTATATTAGAGTTATAGTGTTATATAAACTTTGGGTCTAGTCAGTTTTGATGTGTGACATTTCCATTTATTTGCAAGTTTTTATAATAAAGCTTATACAATTAAAATATATATAAGTGATAATTAACTTTGGCAGAGAGAAAAAATTTCCACAACTCCAATTATTGATATATCAGGAGTCAAGTCTTATACTTGTTCGGGTGACATTGGGATGAATTAGAAGTATTTATTCAAACGCAACATGTTTTGTTTCAAAAATAGCTGTTTTCCAAACCTCAGTTGGCACGTGTGAGGTCTCAGGGGCTCTGACTGACCATGTGGATTAGAGATGCATATTAATCATGAACAGCTCTACAGTGCACTGGAGATTATGGCGAGGGAACTGCTATAGGGGCAGTGTCCATGGTTTCCAAACAGTTCTCAGTCACTCACAGACAACTGACCCGAAGGACCAGATTCATGCATCCACAAAGTAGTGACAGAATGAGACACTCAAAAATGAAGATGAGATAAAGATCAATGGTGAACGTGTGTGCAAACAGCAATATCTTTGTATATTTTGAACTTGGAGTGTTGACACAGAACCTATAGTAGACATGAAGTGCTCAGTAGATTCATCAAGGCTCTCTTTCTTTTTTTCAGCAACCCTTCTTTCTGTACAGAAAAGCCATGTTTTCAGTTACACAGTTTTTCTATAGCTGCAAGTCTGGACTTTTATGGTTCATCTCTTTTACTGTATTGTAACTATTTGTATTTTAGTTTCCCCCCCTTTTATCCTTGCCTGACAAAACCAACTGCCAGCATAAACTGGATTGGAAGACTCATGAATGGGTGGGATTGGTTTTGACATTCAGGATACCCTAGATTCTTCCATTTTGGTATTATTCCATGATACAGTTTTGTTGTTTTTAAAGATAAACCATGTCTATGAATAGGTCAACTTGGAACAAAAGTGCCTTCCCTTCTTCTATGTGTTGTGCAGGATTTGGGATTTTAGATCCTACTTCTAACCAAACTTTTTTTGAAACCAATGAGAATTCTGAGTATAGGGAGAGAGTCCATAAGTGGGAAAATATGACCAGCTACTGCATGCGATCAAAGCCTTTTGCAAACCTGCAAGGTGACTCTACCTCAGGTTCTGTTCAGTTGCAAACTGTTATGAACCAAAGTATTTCAAGACTAGCCTTAACATTCCAGAAAAGTGCCTCGAGTTGCTTTTACGTTTCAAATCTGTCCTTTAAAAATAATAGCTAAATGCTGAATTTCTCACTATTTTTCCTAAAAAGAAAATTGACCTGGTGCTAAATCGTGAAGTGGGAATAAGATGTGATTACTAGTCGGTCTGACTAGCACTGCTTCCCCCCTCCACTTTTTCTAGCTCACACTTGACCATTAGCATCTAACTCAAATTATGTTTTTTCAAGGACACTCTGTGTGAGAAAAGAAAAATACTTATGCCTCCCTAGAGAAAGAAGGCATCATTTGCCAAACAGAAAACACTCTCTTCCTATTTATTCATCCATCCATTATTTATGAATTGCCCTATATACATCAGGAACTGGGCTGCATGGTGATGAAAGAGGTGTGTATTATTTTCAGAGACCGAATGTCATAGCAGAATTCCAGGGTTATCATGCTGGCTCTGGAAGAAACCCTGAAGCCACCCAAGGCTATTTCTAACCTTACAGACTGGCCAGGGCAATGCCAGAAAAACAAAGACACACATCTTATGTGCTCATTCAGTTTCGGTTCTGCTTCACTTCCCATACGTGTTTGTAAAAAAATAATTTTTTTTTTTTTTAAAAATCTTTTCATGTAGCTATTTTGTCTGCCACATGGAAGCCGTGTTGATTAAAGCAAAACCTCTCATTCCTGCTTAAAGACCCTTTGCCTATGGGGCCAGGTGTTCCAGGAAGTAATTACTCAGCGAGATGTGTACTTACAGATAATTATTCTAGATAACTATTGAGAAAGGGCTACAGTCTCTTCCTTTTATTCACCCGTTTATGGCAGGAGTACTGCAATGTTTAGGGAGGGCCTGTGGGCTGGCCTGGAAAAGGAAGCATTACTTGTGCTCCCAGAAAGAGTGCACTTGCTGATCCAGGAAAATTCAAAGCTGAGCTCTTGGAGTTTGTACCAAACTTTTATAGAGATTCCTGGAATTAAATGTCTAAAACATTGGGTGGTTCCTTCATTCTCAGTAATAACACCAAGAGTCACTGAATGGATTAGCCAAACGTGGTGGGGAACTGTTGCCACAGTTTAGTTCATCATGTCAAACTAGGAAAATGGTCAGTTGTGAAGTGGCAGATTTTCCCCTCCACAAATAAACCCCAGTGTGACGTTTTTGTGTATGTCGCATTTCAGGAAATAAGAAAATGGCATCTCTTAAATCTCTAACTAGGTTATGGAATTAATTTTGTCCTTTTTACTCATATCAGTGTATTTGTCCTCCTGTGGCATATGGTTCATCAGAGCAGCTATGTGCACATCTCACACACAGAAAAGTATTTGTTTCTTGAAAGAGCAGTGTAAATAGGGCATTGATGCTATTTTGATACCAGATAAAGTGCTTTGTTGTATCAGGGAACATAATAATGAATGGACTTATAGGGAGCCTGCACTTGTTGGTATTTTAAATTTTCTTCCACAGTAGAATCAGCAAATTGGTTTTAAAATTCCCAAAACCTTGGTATAGCAAGAATAATTTTTATTATTTCCACCATCCAGAATGGGATTACTTATAAGAATTTGAGATTATGAGGAATTACAAGGGATTTTATCATACAGACCAGGCACGATAGGATAGCAATAACAGCACAGAGAGGAGATGTATGGTCCACAATGAAGTGCACTGGCCTTTGGGAGGCAGGACAAGCTGACGGAGTAGCTTTTACTAACACTAAAGAGATATGGTGCCCAGAACTGGTGACTTATGTATTCTTTTTATCTCATATGAAGAGAGTATAGGAAAATAAGACAGGGTCAACGTTTTTACAGAAATTATTTTGATTACGGGGTGTATTTTATAATGGTCCCAGGATCATAAAAATGTCACAGTGGTGGAAAGCAAATACTGGTGGATGAATCAGGAGCCTGAATCCAACAGCATGGCCACCAAGAGCAAGTGACAATGACAGCAATAATAAGGCCTGCCGAAGTTACTTCAGAAGACAAGTATGGGTCCGGTATGAACGAATTCAATAACACAAAGAGCCTTGAAAATCAGGAATTAATGGTTATTTCAGTGCAAGCTCAACATGCCAAGATCAATGGTTGAATAAACTTTGCCTAAACTAAGAAAGAAAACTGTACCTCCAATAAAACATATGGTTTAGGTGTAATGGTGCCACCTACCAAGTCTAGGAATATTTCCTGTGGCGTGCAGTTTCCATATTAGCTTAAGCTGAAAGGAATATACAGTTTATGAGATTGCAGCTCCAGTGTAGGTCCCTGACGAAACAAGTGAGAGCAATTAATGGGGGGCATCAAAAGGAAACCCCACATCTTACCTGTAGTGTCTGCCTCGGCTGCAGGAGACTTCGTGCTAGTAAGTGTTTCAGTAAGTGTTGTCTTCTTACAGTTCACTGGTCATTTTCAGGAGTTGCTTCATGGCCCAATTCAGACTCACGAACACCAGATTCCTAAATAGAAGCATTTTTATAATGAATAACTACGGCACTATTTTTGAACGCACCATTTTATCACTTTCTTATTTTATATTAAGTTATTTACTTTACATCCTGATCAAACTTTCCCCTCCCTCTTCTCTTTCCAGTCCCTCCCTTCATCCCCCCCTGCCAATTACCCCCCTCCCCTTCTCAGAAAAGGGGAGGCCTCCCATGGATAGCAACCAGCCTTGGCATATCAAATTGCGGCAAGACTGGGCATATCTTATTCTACTGAGGCTTAGGGGAAAGGGATCCAAAGGCAGGCACCAGAGTCAGAGACAGCCCCTGCTCCTGCCTTAGGAGTCTCACGTGGAGACCCAGCTGCACTACTGTTTCACACGTGCAGAGAGCCTCAGTCTGTCACATGCCTGACTGGTTGGTAGTTCAGTAACTAGGAGTCCCTGTTGGCCCAGATTAGTTTATTCTAAAGGTTTTCTTGTGGTGTCCTTGACTCCTCTCAATCCTTCAATCTTCTCTCTCTCTCTCTTTACAGGATTCCTGAAGCTTCACTTAATGTTTGGCTGTAGGTTTCTGTATCAGTTTCCATCCAATGCTTGGTGAAGTCTCTCTGATGACATGCTAGGCTCCTGTCTGCAAGATTAGCAGAGTATCATTAATAGTGTCAGAGTGGGCTCCTTCTCACGGTCTGGGTCTCAAGCTGGGACAATCATTGATTAGACCCTCCCTCAAATTCTGTTCCATCTTTTACTCTTGTAGGCAGGACAAGTTGTGGGTTGAAGGTTCTGTGGTTGGGTTGGTGTCCCAATGTCTCCACTGGAAGTCTTTCTTGGTTACAAGAGATGGCTGGTTTAGGTGCTATGTCCCCTATTGCTAGGAGACTTAGCTAGGGTCCCTCATAGATTCTTGGGAGTTTCCATTGTCCCACTTTTCTAGCTCATCCCACAGATGCTACTCCCTTCCAGTTATCTCTCCCAGTACTCCCTCCCTCTGCCCTCCCCAAACTCATCCCTCTTGTCCCCATCCCCACCGACTCCCCTGACCAGTCCTCTCCCGCCATCCAGCCAGATGTCTAATTTACTTCCTCTTCTCAATGAGGTTCAAGCATCCTCCCTTGGCTCTCCTTGTTACTTAGCTTCTTAGGGTCTGCGGCTTGTAGCATGGTTATCCTGTATTTTATGACTAATATCCACTTATAAGTGAGTACATACCATGTGTGTCTTTCCAGGTCTGAGTTTCCTCACTCAGGATGATATTTTCTAGTTCTATCCTTATGCCTGCAGATTTTATGATGTCATTGTTTTTAATGGCCGAGTAATACTCTATTGTGTAAATGTACACATTGTCTTTATCCATTGTTCATTTGAGGGACATCTAGGTTGTTTTCAGTTTCTGGCTAGTGCAAATAAAGCTGCTACAAACATAGCTGAGCAAATGTCTCTGTGGTATGAGGGAGCTTCTTTTTGGAATATGCCCAGGAGTCATATGGCTGGATCTTAGGGCAGATCTTAATTTTCTGAGAAACTGTCAAATTGATTTCCAAAGTGGTTGCCCAAGTTTGTATGCCCACCAGCAATGGAGAAGTGTTCTTGTTCCATATCCTCACCAGGAGTATTGGTTGTAGCTCTTCTTTGAAGGTTCAGTAGAGTTCTTCACTGGACCCATCTGGCCTTTAGGGCTTGTTTTTTTGTTTTTTGTTTCACAAGACAGGTTTCTTTGTGTAGCCTTACCAGTTCTGGACTCATTTTGTAGGCCAGGCTGGCCTCAAATTCATAAAGCTCTCCCTGCCTCTGTCTCCCTGAGTGCTGGGATTACAGGTGTATGCCATTGCTCCCAGCTGATTGGGAGATTTTAATGACTGCTTAGATTGCCTAAGGGGTTATAAGTCTATTTAGATTGTTTACTCGATGTTGGCTTAACTCTGGCAAGTTGTAGCAAGAAAATAATCTGTTACATTTAGATTTTTCCAATTTTGTGGAGTACAGGCTTTTGAAGTCCAGCCTAATGATTTTTTTGGGATTTCCTCAGTGTCTGTTGTTATGCTCTGCTTTTCATTTCTAATTTTATTAAGTTGGATACTCATTCTCTCTGCCTTTTAATTAGTTTGGCTAAGGGTTTGTCTATTTTGTTGATTTTTCTCAAAGAACCAACTCTTTCTTTCATTGATTCATTGCATTATTATTTTTTGTTTCTATTTTACTGGTTTCAGCCCTGAGTTGATTATTTTCAGCCGACCACTCCTCTTGGGTATGCTCATTTTATTACTTTCTAAGACAATATCTTAAAGCCAGTTCCATCTGGACCAAGATAGAGTGGTTTCCAATCAGTCATCAATAGACTCTTAAAATGTTGAGACAGGACTCTGATAGGTCTACATTATTAGTGTAAGTGGCTCATTTGTAATCAACTTCTTAATTTTCATTTCTTGCCTACTAAATATAATATTATAGAATCTCAGTTTTACTGTGAATTTTCTTCAAAATTTATGTTATTTGTCAAAGATCAACTTCTATTTATTTCTGTTGACTTATTCTAAGTCCCAAGTTGAATTTGAAGTTTTGCCTGTTAACTGGTTAATGTCTGAATACTGGAAATTTAAGGCGTAATCATGTTTTAGCCTTCAAAAATTGGGTTCTGTGTTTCTTCCACTTTTAAATTTAGAAACAGAATTATTTCAAACCTATGAGAAAGGCTTTTTTCCCCATATACTTTTATTCAACAAGGAATTTTACAAATACCCAGAGAAACTTCCTCTTCAATTATTGCCAATTCTTTTTCTTTTCTTTTCCTTGTTTTTTTCCAGATGCAAGATGTTGAGATTGCCTTACTTAGTTTAACATGGCTATCTTGTGGCCTACAGAATGACCACTAAAAATAAAGTACCATCTCTAAGTGAAAACTAATATTTTAGTTGTTGACAAAGAAAATTAATGATAGCAGAGTGTGTTTGTCCTGCTGAAGCCCCTGTGACTATACTTTGTTTGAATGAAAAGGTGGACACAAAGTTTAAGAAATAAATGAGTCAAGATTTTAGGTTTCAGCCTTAATTCTGTCCTCTTGCTATTGGTTGGATTTTCCCATCAACCAAATACTGAGATTTTTGAGTGTATTGTTAGGTGAATGTTTATATAGGTTGAAGATTCTTGGAGTCAAAGTGCTATAGTGGAAGGAAATATTATTGTTATTACTCATGAAAAATATTTTTGTGATGATTTTGGCAGAAACTGGTTGCCTTCATGTTGGCTAGCAGAGAAAAGTCAACAGAACTCATCAAGGGCATTATTCTCACTAGGTACTAAAACCATGAGAGCTATTCGGCTTAGAATTACACACATTTCTTTTATAAACTGACAGTCAAGTATGAATCATCTTTCTCATAAAAGCAAAATAAATAATAGACCCGTTTTTTCTTAAATCTGAGAAAGATGCTGGATACTATTAGACATCCAATAAAGACTTGGTTTATTATCTGGTTAATTCTATATATTCAACCACCTGTCAGAGTAGATTATGCCAGAAAAGTCTTTACAAATAATTATATCTCTGCTCTCAGATCCCTGTTTTCTTCCAGTTAAATTTGCAGAATGGCCTTTTATCAGTAAACTCAGTAAACTACACACTTCAAGTCATTTTTATGGAGACAAGAGCAGACAATGAAGGGATGTTAGGATGAATAGTTTCTTCTGCCCCAGTTTTTAACTAAAATGTTTTTATCTGTTGTTAACAGGAAGTCTCGGTAAAGGGGCAAAAATAATGTATTATTCCTAAGACCTTTGTTATATCTGGTGGTATCTGGTGAAGGTGCTTGCTGGCAAGACTGGCAACTTGTGATTTGTTCCTCAGAACCCACATGATGGAAGGAAAGAGCCAGCTCTGCAAGCTTTTCTCTAATCTCTTCATATACACCCTGGCACAGGCACAGATGCCTACATATCCATATGCACATATGCACACATGCACACACACTCCTACACACACACACAACACACACACACACACACACACACACACACAGAGAGAGAGAGAGAGAGAGAGAGAGAGAGAGAGAGAGAGAGAGACAGATAGACAGACAGACAGACAGAGAGACAGAAAGAGACAGAGAGAGACAGAGACAAAGACAGAGACAGAGACAGACAGACAGAGACAGACAGAGACAGAAACAAAAGACAAAGAAAGAAAGATCAGCAAGGAGAGATACTAAAATAAAAGGTATATTGTTTATTTTCTCCCAGGGATACTATCTCTGTCTGACTTCTCCCTTGGATTTGAAACACATGTTAGCTTCATTCTCAAATGGCTAAGTTAACTGCATCATCAGTTCTGGGCATCTGATTCACAACTGGTTCCTTGTCCTCCTTATAGACCCCTTAGCAGCAAGCACAGCATCCCCTGAGACTCATGCACCAGCCCTTCCTTCATGGACCACAATTAGATTCAAGTCATCTCTTCTAAGTCACACACTAGCATGGGAGATACAACTCATGGGTCAGTATATTAACAATTTGTGGAAGAGTAGGTAGTTCAAAGTTTTAGATCAACAATTTTCTTATATATTAAATTCCATAATCTATTACCCAAGGCATATTCTAATTTGAATCAATCTTTGACATTGATAATTTTTTAAAATAACAAAACCATTCATGGTACCCAATAATAAATAGAACTCTTCGCAAGAGTCTGCATCTTATGGATTCTAAAGGATTAAACTAAAGGATATGAAAAGAAAACTAAAACCAGACAAATAAATTTAAGAAAGCATTTGTCACTTTGAATGTCATCATTACAGACTCTGGAGAATCCCACCCAGTGTCACTTCTCAAATGTCAAGGCAAGGAACAGGCAAGAAGAGCAGGGGAAATGATTGCTCCATTTTAAGTAAGGCCTTCCACCTATTTATTTTGTTTATCTATTTATTCATTTGCATTACATCCCATTGAAGCCCTCCCGGTGGTTCTCCTTCTAGCCCACCAACCCCTCCCCTATTCTTCCCTCTCCTTCTCTTTAGAGAAGGGGGAGGTCCTCCATGGGTACCAACCTGCCCTTGCACATTAAGTCACTGCAGGACTAGTCACATCCTCTCCCACTGAAGCCAGACAAGGCAGCCCAGTTAAGGGTATAAGATTCAAAGGGCTTCAGCCCTCTTTAACCGTGCATCTTTACTAGTCAAATTAATCGGACTGAACTATAAGAAAAGCCCAGACCAAGGAGCCAGAAACCACCTTAAATCATGACTTTGCTATATGCAATTGTGATGGTTTCTCATGATCAAGAAACTTTTCTCTATATATCTTAAGGCTTTGGTAGTCTAAGGGCCTGCGTACAGTTACTAATGCCTATTCTAATTCTAGGAAAATAGGATGTATTGTTCTCTAACTTTTGCTATATTTCCTCAGAAGCAAATCCTTCTAAGGAAAGAAATCCCTTCAAAGAAAAAGTAAGGCCAACCAAATAGCATCAATTAACTTTGGGATAATTGAGTATACCTTCCTTGAGTAATCTTTGTGATTTAAAAGGTCTAGGAGAAACACTCTGCCTGTGTCCCAAGCATCCTTGCCAATGTATATACTTTCCCATATGTTCTGGGAAAATATAAACACACTAATGTAGAGAATGCTGCATAGAAAAACTTTCTTTAATTTATAAAGCATTGCTATTCACCAATACCAATCTACCTGACGACGTAGAAAGAAAATATGATACAGCCTTAATACTAAAGACAATGCACCGAGAATTCAGAGTACAAAACAGAGTCAGACCCTTTAAAATGGGAAAGTAATATTTAGAGTTCTGAATATTTTCCACACATTCAAGAACCTTCCATTTTTTAATGAAATATTTAAGATCTAACAAGTGTTATACAAACAGCTTCAAATAAAGTTTTGCTTATCTGGCATCTTATTCATTCAATAACTATAATTGGAGACCTAACCTTGCCAGGAGCCCTCCATATCAAGGCAACTTATATCTTCTGGATATTCCTTCTGGTTTAAAAAGAGCTCTGGTTGGCTGAGACATGCTGTCTTGAGTTTAAATCTCTTCTTTATATTTATACCCAGGTATCTTCTACTCTTTCAAGCCTATCTATTAAAGCTAAACAAAGTGCTTGAGTAGCAAGCAGAAAGGCTCGCTCATTCTGCTCTTAATGCCCTCTTGGTGCTGCACTATGTGGACATATCCCTAGCATCGACCATGTAGTCAGAAACAGGAACATTTTATATTATTACACAGTTATAACACCTACTTAGCTATACCATTTCTGGAGTAAATGAACACTTTTTCCTTAGTTAATTTAAATGTGACTATTCCTAATTGTTTAACCTCCTAGTTTGGTTACCTAAGCACACTCATCAGTTTGTTCCATTATTATGATCCCATGCTCACGTCATGTCCTTAACTGGGGAAGGAACTTTCAAAATGGTGACTTAAGCCCACTTGGCCCAAATAAAGGAATGCCCTGGCAGAATGAAAACAGGTTGTGGCAGGAAACAGAAAAACCAATGTTTTCTAAAGACCACGATGATACTTACTGTCACCTAAATCAAAATGATTCAAGTAAAAGCATGCCTTTCCAGATGCTCAGCATACATTTCTTCATGGTAAAGTCATAGCAGAACACTTGAAAAAACCTTGATTTGAACCACAGCTGCAAGAAAAGTCGCTCAGTTGTGAATTTGTTAGGCCATATATTCTTGTATGAAGTGTGGGGTTTCCTTTCCAAGACGACTATTGCCCTCACTGGGATAATTTTTTTAAATGACATCTGCTCATGTTCCTAGTTATATCATAGCAAGTTGAGTAGAGAGAAAGGCTACTTTGTCAAATAACAGTTTTAAAAGTAGAATTAGTCCCAATTTTCTACTTTGACCTGTTAAAGGAGTCTACTGAGTATAATAAATTGCCTTCAAACCCATGTACCTCAATATACCCTAGTACAGACAGACACAGGCAGAAAGATAAATGGGTATACACACACACACACACACACACACACACACACACACACATCAATAGAATCAAGATATGAAAAACATGGCTCCATAGATATTAGGATAATTCTGAAACTACTGTCTAAATAGAAGTTTCCATTTCTTCACATAGGCTCATATATTTGAATACTTGGTTCCTGGTTGGTGGAGCTGTTTGGACAGGATTATGAGGTGTGGGTTGATTAGAGGAGGTGTGTCACTGGGGCCAGGCTTTGAGCGGTCAAAGATTCACGCCATTCTGAGTCTCTTTCTGCATTGTGTCTGTGTATCAAGATGTGGGCTCTCAGTTACTCCTCCAAAGCCGTGCCTGCCTGCCTTCTTCCGTACTCCTTGCTACAGATCATGAGTTCTAACCTTCTGAGACTGTAAGCCTCCAATCAAGTCTTTCTTCTATATGTTGCCCTGGTCATGGTGCTTTAGCATAGCAATAGAAAAGTAACATTTGCCAAGTAAGCAGATAGCTTTAAATATGATTGGTCACCCGCCCCCCCCCCAAAACACACACATGTTCAAGTGTCTTTTCTAAAAGGGAAATGGACAATTTGTGATCAAGCAACAAAGGGACAATGGAGACAAGACACGCAGGTAATACATTAAGATAATAATTACTTTTTAAATTACAAAATTTGTTAGCACTTGAGTGGTCTCAAAATATTAAAGGAAGCTTGTGAGCTCCACCTCCCATGACTCATTGAGAACTACTGCAGAAGTTACAGCTCCCTCAGTCATCCCAAGTTCCTAGAGAGAAACAACTTCCTAACCAGTCTGCTCTATAGTATGACAACTGTAATTTTGCTAGTACATATTCAAGTGTGTTTTGATTATTTTATCTTAGAAAGTGGCTCTTACAAAGTAGGCAATGTATCATCTATAGCTCTTTAGTGAATTATGGTGGGAAATCTGTAATCTCTCTCTCTCTCTCTCTCTCTCTCTCTCTCTCTCTCTCTCCACACACACACACACACACACACACACACACAAACAGACATACACACACATAAAATGAATCATAATTGGTGATAAATATCTTCCAATGGAAAGTTTGGAGGAAATATACATATGTACATATATATGTATGTATATATGAAATGTGCAATATATACAAACATACACAATATATAATTATGCACACACACATACATGCATTCCTTCCATTTCTAGGCACTTGGGATGGATGAGGGTGCTGTAACTTCTGCAGTAATCCTCAATGAATCTTAGGAGGCCATTCAAGTGCAAACAAATTTGGGACACACACACACATACATTGTGTTTAAATGGAGAATAAAGCACATATCAGACACTTGGAAATAATACCTGGGAAAAGTATGAATTTTGAGTGGAAATTAGAACACATGCCAAGGTGCCAAGAGAATACAAGCTACTGAGAGTATGAACTGTGAGGATGGGCAGGGGGAGGTTGGCCAATGTAATCTAGCCTACTGTGATACTGCACTGTTGTAAAGCATGTTTCATGGGGGGAAATAATCCTACTGACATTATCACGTAAGGAGGATTTAGACGCATCAGTATGAGTCAGATTGTGAGTGTGAATGAAATTGCATTTGTGTGAGAGTGTCCACCAGCAGCAGGCTGGCTGTGATTCCAGTTAGACGACCATCTCCTGAAGCAGGTAGAGCAGCATCCGTGGATTGGTCTCAACTCATTCTGCACCAATAGTTGTAATTATTGTAATTCACTTTGTCAACATAACTCTATGAAATCTTCACGATAAACACAGAAAAGTTAAAATCATTGTATATTTCATAAACGGGACTAGGAACCTCAAGAGCTGCAGCTCTTGGACAAGGACACTGACATTTGATCCTAGATCTGCCTTCAAGACATGAGGGCCTTTCACCACATTGTACAGGATTCAGGTAGAGATGGCACCAATGAAAATATTGTAGAAACCTGAAATTTTATTCTTCAAAAATTTAAAATGATACTTACTTATGTTTTTGAGACAGGATTTTATGTAGCTCAGGTTAGAGTTGAGTTTATCATGTAGCTGAGGCTGCCCTTGAATACTTTATCCTGAGGTATGACTGGTGTGTGTGCCATCACAAGCCTGGATTCGGCAATCTTAAGCCAGATGCCTGTGTGCTTCTTACCTGACCAGCAAAAAAAAAAAAAAAACTAAAGTAGAATCAATTTCCTCTTTCATCTCTCTTCCTTTCACTCCCTTTCTTTCTAATGAAATCACAATAGTAATGGCACAGAATCAGAAGTCATATAGTATAAAACTGTCTCAGACTGGGCTTAAAAAAACATGAAAATATTCTTATTGTTTTATGATCCCATTTAGAGGGAACATTATATTTATAGCTTCCCTCCCAAATACACATTAAGGTGATATTGAACTTTTGGTAAAAATTAGACCATACATCTGTGCTGACAGCTTGCTTCCTGCACACAAATCTTTATCTGCTACTTTCAGCTTTCAATATTTCCTCCAAAGAAGTGAGTTAGAACATTAAAGGGTTGAGAAAGAAACATGAAACAGATGGAAGTAGGCTTTTGTGTGAAGTGAGGGTCATGCTGAATTAATGGGAAACCAGGCAGAGGGAGGTCTGAGAGGGAATTCCATACTGAGAGGAGCACACACAGGAGGGCTCTGCCTGACACAGAACCTTAGGAGAACACACAGCACTTAGCTGACCTTCCAGGTGGTCCCCTAAGTTGGGTGTTCTTAAAGGCCATCTAAGAGAATGGTCCTCAACTCTTCTTACACTGTTGGAAGACACACTTCTGACTTGAGAGAACTGCCGTCTTGTGAATCTAGTGTTCAATTTCTTGTACTGCCTTCCCTGCAAGTCTGATTCCAGAATCTACAGCTAGCCATTGGCTCTTTATTGTGCACATGGATGAGCCTTTGGAGCAGACAGGAGGTAAATGTACAGGGCTGTTCCGAACTGACGTTGGGGAACAAGACTACTAAAGTTTGGGGGCTGGTAGCTGAGGAGGCCCAACCTGAAGGCAGTGTTTGGCAGCAAAAGAGTCCTTTTGTGTGCTACCCAGGAAGAGTGTTGCTCGGCATCTGAGTCTGAGTTAAAACTAGACAATAGGATGGATGATGCTTGCAGTGGCAATTTAGCCAACTAGCTCTGTGGTTCCCTATTTATTCATTTCTCCACACTTCCGATCAGTGTTTAAATATCCCCTCATCTCTCCTATTTAATAATCAGTAAAGGAACACCAGTGTTGCTTCCCTTTCATCTATCAGCTCTCTCTTTTTTCTTTACAGTGGAATTTGTCAAAATTCTATATTCACTTTCTCCGTTTCCTCACATTCCACATGCCCTCAGAGGCCCATTTCATTTTGACCTTCGCTCTTTCACTCTAACAAAACCTTGTTGAGTTACCTGTGACCACCCTGCCTCTAAATCCAGCAGACAATTTCCAGGTCTTGGCTGTCTTAGCTGACCGAGACAGAGCATTAACCCTCCGCCCTTTGGCCGTTGATCATTCTTTCTGTCTTGAAACACTTTTCTCTTGGCTTCCCTTATCGTCTCGCTGCTCTCCACTCTTCGAGCTTTATCTTGGTCTTTCCAGGTGTTCTCCTTCAGTCTCTTCGCCAGCATGATACATTAGAATTCGTTTATTTAAGGTAAGTTAGGAGCCCTCTTTTCTCACATTGGGAGAGAGAGAGAGAGAGAGAGAGAGAGAGAGAGAGAGAGAGAGAGAGAGAGAGAGAGAGAGAGAGAGAGAGAGAGAGAGAGAGAGAGAGAGAGTCGGGAGACTCATCCGTGTTCATAGCCTGAGTTATCGATAGCAGTGGGAGGCCTGTCCTTCCAGACCCACATTTTGTCTCTGATTTCGTCACTTCGAAGAATGCAAGGGCTCTCAGATTTATAGGTTGCCTTGTTGTTTCTGTTTCGCCGCAGCAGCTCCTTGCAGATCAGTGTGTCCTGGGGTTCGGTATTCGGAAGAACTAAAGTGTCTGCTCAGCTGAGAGAACACCAAGTAGCCGCACATGCCCGCCTTCTATGCCGGTGTTGGGGCTTGAACTCAGGACCGCACACTGGATTGAATAGTTCTTCCACTAAGCCACACTCCCAGGTCTAAACATACATGCCGTAATAGTGCTCTTGCTAGTTTTCTTCCATTAAAAAAAAAAAAATCTATCTATCTATCTATATCTATCTATCTATCTATCTATCTATCTATCTATCTATATTCACTTTACATCCCGATCACAGCCCACTCTTTCCTCTCTTCCCGGTACCACCTTCCCTCCCTTTCTCCCACCCCTCCTCTATTCCTCAGAAAAGGGAGCCCCCCCCTCCACCAACTCACCCCTGCTCATCAAATCATATCAGGAGTCAGTACGTCTTCTTCTCCTGTGGCCTGGCGAGGCAGTCAGGCCAGGGGAAAGTGATAAAAAAGCAGGCAACAGAGTCAGTCCACGTCAGAGACGGCCTCCACTTTCCTTACTAGGGCACCCACATGAAGCCGGAGCTGCCCATCGGCTATATCTGGTAGGGGCCTAAGTCTAGTCCATGCATGGTTGGAGCGTCAGTCTCCACAAGCCCATCTGGGCCCTGCTTAGTTGGCTCTGTTGGTCTTCCTGTGGAGCTCCTGTTACCTCCAGGTTCTTCTATCCTTCCCCACCCCTACCCTGCTTTCCCACATGCCTCCCTATGCCTTGCTCAATGTTTAGCTGTGAATCTCTGCATGTGTTTGGATCTGCTGCTGGGTGGAGCCTCTCAATAGACAGCATAGCAAAGTATGGTCAATAGTGTCAGGGGTTGGCTCGGTAGAGAGAAGAGAAAGTGTAGGTGGGGTGTCTCTGTGATAAGCTGGAGATCTGAGACAGGATAGGTTTCTGGGAAGATATGGGGGTGGTGACTCTAGCTGAGGTTCCTGGTAGCAGGGGTAAAGGCGACTGAAAACAATACACTCTAACTAGATAGGACTTCCCACGGAGGGAGGGTAACACTAACCCACTCACAAAAACTTCGACCCAAAATTTACCATGCCTACAAGACGTGCAGGGATAAAGCTAGAGCAGAGATTGAGGGAATGCCCAAGCAATGTCGGTCCAACCTGACATCTTCCAGTTTTGTTTGTTTTGTTGTTTTGGTTTTGTTGTTGCTTTAATTTTGTTTTTTTTTTTTCCTCTTAAGTTTTCAAATCAAACTTTTAAAAAGTCAATGTAAGACCCCCTCCCCATATTTAGCATTTAGTTGCAAATTAACCAAAATTTAAACTATGCTATTCCTAGTACCTGGGAATTTTCAAATAAGGGACTGGGCAGAAGTATGAAAGAGTTCTCTGTTTGAAAGTAACATTTGTAATAAACATTCTCGTTTTTGCTTTTCCTTAGCTTGCACTTTAAAATGACACTGAACAGAAACAGGTTAAAAACAGCCTCAGCCCTCTTGATGCCAGACAAGTTGAAATAATAAGCCCTGGTCCCAGTAAAAAGGCTTGAAGCAGGCAAAGGGATGGAGTTAATGAGCTCCTGTAACTGGATCCCAGGTCCTCAGCAGACAGCGACAGCTGCTTCCCAGCCCCAATGAACCCTGCAAGATCACCTTCTGGCAAAAACAACCTGGTGGGCACAGGCAAGTCCCAACACCATGGAAATGGCTTTGCTGGTGCAAATAACAGGGATCTGTTACCGCGAGATTACCTGTCTGCAAAATGCCTATTTATCTTCATTAGACTGGCTTTAGAGGAAGGATATGGGGGAGAATGTTAGCATGTGTGATGATGGAGGAGAGACGGCATCTCTGACCTCAGGTGAAAACCTGCCATACGTTAGTGAGTTTTGCTGACAGCCAGATGGAGTCTGTATTGCTGAACTCCATGTATTGAGTTCTCATTAATGTTAGTCACAAGCGTCTTGCAAAATAAGGCAAGGGTGCATTCATATCTGGAATCACAACCTCAAAGTTTCCAGTTGGTAATTTCAATCTGATAATTTTAATTAAGTCATTATATTTCAGTCATTCTTTCACCACATTCTTGAGTGAATACCATATGTCTGGCACTGTGCTAGACATAGGTATACAGTGATCAACGGGGGAGTCACGGCACCCATCCTGATAGAATCTCCAATCGAATAGTGCAGTTAACATAATGAATGAATGAATAAAGATGCTATTATATGTTGAGAAAAAAATGCTTCAAAAAGGAAGAATGTGTTATCACAAAAGAAAATGATGGGAAAATGAGATAGATATAGAGATAGAGAGAGAGAGAGAGAGAGAGAGAGAGAGAGAGAGAGAGAGAGAGAGAGGGAGACTTTAATTTCACAGATAAAGCATGAAGTGGAGTAAACTATGCAAAAATGGGTGGGAGGTGTAGATAGCACACTATAATAATAATTCCATTCCACCCTGATCTTTATTTTAATACAAAATGTAAATATAAAGTACCAGATAGTTACAAAATACACAGTTAACCAAGGAGTCCCCAAATGTAAAAAAATAACCATTTTTTTAAATCTGTCTCCCTACAAACTGTCATTTTTGGCAGGCTGCTGTATTTGGGTAATTCCCACCTGATTTTTTCTTTTCTTTCTTTCCTTCTTTTCTTTTATTTTTTTTTTTAACTGTCTGTGGAAGAACAGAATCTCAGGCTCTTCCTTCGGGAAGCCTGAACAGACTGACCCAACATTTACAAAGGTGGCGTGCTTCTTATGTCCTGCAGCACCCTATGAGCTTCCACTTGGAGCTTCCACCGCTGTCTGATGAACAGTCAGCAGACAGCAAGTTCTGCATAACCTGTATTCCAACAGTCACATTACCAGTCCTTCTAGAAACCCACATAAATGAAGTTGGTAACTGTCGTTACCTTTTCTGGCAATCAATAGAGCCCATAAAGTTGTTTTACTGCTTTCGTTTGATGGCTCAGATCCAGTTTGGATCATTCATAGTGTGTTGCTTAGGCACACATCTGACTGATATTTGTAACTGTGCTGAATATAGAAATAAAAAGACTCCAAAGTGGATACATGGGGGCATACATAACACATTAATACATGATAACAAACAGATGAAACTCAGAATATCTCAGTGATAGCGCTTTCCAGTTCACCAGATCAAAACTGCACTTGGACACAGTCTGGCTTTATTTTAAAAGTACAGTAAAGAGGCCAGATACAGACTCACAGTCTATCCCATGAGGAGAAATAAATCCAAGGTTTAAACCCAGAGAAACTGAGCCAGCTCAGCCTCACATGTTACTACTCACATCTCTGGGTCATGAATTACTGACCCAGAGTGGTACCCAGGGAACCTGGATCACTAGAGTTCCAAGTCTCCAGGGAAGCCCTGCAACAGAGAAAAGGAAAACTGTGGTCCAGAGACATATGCAGCAGCTTGAGGAAATGTATCCAAGATATTGGAGCCATTTTTTTAAACAGTTCAAAGAGCTACGAAATATAACACATGTGTAGAAACGTGGTAAATCTGAATGTTTTTTAATAAGTGAAGTGTCACCTGTGTGGGTGCGAACCAGATGTAGACAGTGATCGCCAACACCCTACAAGCTTCCTCTTGTTTCTTCCTGATTCCGGTCCCTTTCCTTCCTTCAAGTGTTTCCACTTTGCTTTTTGTCATCACAGCCCATTTGCTATACTTTTGTTTTTATTTTTGTCACTTCATTGTGTCTTTAAGTATACAGTGTAGTAGTGCCTGAGTCTGAACTTTATATAAATGAATTATACGTAGGCAGGCTTTGGTTTCTGCCCTTCATTCTTTGGCCTCCTGTAGTTGATCATAATAGAGATTCACTTATTTTCACTGCTGTATGGTGTTTTATTATATGGCATCCCATAATTATGGAAATGTGAGTAGTTTTCACTTTCTGGAATTAATGCTGCTATGTTCATTCTTATATTGTTACTGGGAAATTTCAGTTAAGAATGGAATTGGTAGACCACAAGCTATGCACATGTTTAATGTTGCTGTAGAACGCCACAGTAGTTGCCTGGATTTGAACCCCTGCGAGAGTGTGCAGGGGTTGTCTTTGCAGCACGCCGTCACCTACCCTTGCTATTGTCACTCAGTACTTGGTTTGACAATTTGGTGTGAGTATAGAGTTGCAAGGTTAATTTCTGTTGTCACTCTTAAAGATGTAAATACAATCAACCAGTAGAACATTACAATATGAAGAAAGGACAAAAGCATGTATTCTGTTTAGATAAAACTGAATTATCAGGTTAAATAAGACTGGAACAATATGTTTATTTCTCTTGCTTTTGAACTCACTGTTCCAATCCTACCATTTGGTGACAAAGCAGAACAGAAAGAGCGTTCATGACTCTTTAGAATCTGTGACCGAGGAAGTATAGTTAAATGAATAGTCTGTCAAGATAAACGTTAGCTGCTGTCTGATCACTTTTATGAATTTAACTCTAATGATTTATATGGATCGATTTATTCTGCACTGTTTTGCTACTAGAGTTCTATGTCTGTCATGATATCCATGCATATGTCTTAAATTTTGCTTGAATGAGGGCTAATTCCTCTTTTGGGACAATTTTGCATTTCTATGTTGTTGGTTTTTTAAATACAGAGAGGTGGAAATTAGACACCCTGAGCTGCAAACATTGAGAAGGGAATCTTCCTCCCCGACTGTTCTCAAGTGGAAAGCCAGGCTGTAGCTACTCAGCTTCCAGCACCTTCTAAATGGGAACTTTTGATTGAATCCTGGAGCTGACACTGATGATGGGATGGATCTGTTCTGATGGGGGCAGTGCAGACTTGAGGTTATGTTTCTGTAATATTACTGGTTGCTGAACTGCAATGAGTTTGCCCATCCATAAATACTCTAGATAATATTTTGGTTTTTTGGTTGGGTTTTTTTTTCTGGTCAATGAAATTTGACTCCAGAGAAAGCTTGAAAGGTTCTTACAGGTTATTTTTATGTTTTACACCTTTCTGCTGGGTGTGTAACTCAGGATGTAGTGTCTGAGTGATGAGGAATGCATAAGCTAATGAGTGATGCGTAAGCTGTGTCTCTCTGCATAGCCTGATAATCTCTTATCCTCAATGCTCAGGACCAAAATGCTTTAGGTGTTAGACTTTTTTTTTTTTAAGTTTTGAATATATGCAAATATATAACACATTATCTTGGGGACAGGACCCAAACCTAAGCATGGAATTCATTTCTGTTTATATACACATAATACACACAACTCAAGGGACTTTTTAACACTATCTTTAGCATATCTGCTTTTCCCTTCCTCCTACCCTCTTTACTTGTCTCCCTTCCCTTTTTCCTCCCTGCATTCTTTCCTCCTAGGTGTGTGTGGTGTGTGTACATGCTTGTTTGTATATCTGCACGTGAGCGTGTGTGTGTGTACAAAGGCACATCCATATGTCTGTATGTGTAGATCCCAGATTGACATCAGGAGTCTCCCTTGATTGCTGTCAGCCTTATTCATTGAGGCAAGGTCTCTCAGTTGAATCCAGAGCTCAGAGGTACAAAAGGTTTACCTAGCCAGCTTACCCGAGGAGCCAAGGCCGCCTTGAACCACTGACCCTTCTGCTTCAGCCTCTTGAGTGATGGGGCTGCCAGAGGCAAGCATCCATACCCGGTGTGCACTTTTCACTATGGCCTTTCATATGGAGACAGGTGTGAAATTTCCTTCCACAGCACCATGTTGCTCAGTTCAAAAGTTTCACGATTTAGAGCATTACAGAGTTTGAACTTCCGGGTCAGAGGTGCTCCTCCCGACTGAGAAGCCGACTTCTAAAGGAAGTGGAACCAATTTTCCTTTCCGTCAGCAGTGTGAATTTTTGAGTTGTTCCAAAGCCTGAAAATTTTGTCCATGCATTGTCGCTACTCTGGTGGTGTTTTAATTTGCATATTTCTGATGACAAAGTATAGTTTCTCAGTTGAGAGGTGGTGGCATACATGTTTAGTCTCAGCACTTGGGAGACAGAGGCAGGCGGATTTCTGTGACCTCAAGGCCATCCTGGTCTACAAAGTGAATTCCAGGACAGCCAGGGTTACACAGAAAAACCCTGTCTCAAAAAACAACCAACCAACCAAACAGCAAAATCTTATACTTTCTTAACTGTTTGTAGGACATTTGGATTCATTTATTGATTGATTTAAGACATGCTGTCTTGTAGCCCATGCTGACCTCATCTTGTTTTGTAGCTGAGGATGGCCTTGGGCATCTAAAAATTATTGTTTTTGTTGTTGGTGCTAGTTGTGTGTGGCATGCCACAGAGTGGAGGTCAAAGGGCAACTTTTTGAAGTCAGTTCTCTCCTTCTTCTTTTACTTATGTTCCAGAGGTTAAACAGCTAATCAGTTGCCAGGTTGGTGTGATAAGGGCCTTTACCAGCTAAGGCCCCATGATATTGAACTTTGATTCTTTTGCCTTCCCCTCCCGAGGGCTAAGACCTCACGTGTATGCCTCCACAACCAGTGCATACGATGATGAGGACTGATTCCGGGGATTTGCGCGTGCTAGGAACTGAGCTATAGACCGTCTTGGGTGTCTCCTATGTTCCAGGCCACAGATCTTGAATTTGTTTTTAGTGATATATTTTTTGTTACTATTTCTAGGATTGCACTATATGTTCAAATTCTCTATATAGACCCTTATAATGACCTTATGTGTGTCAAATACTATTTTCCACTATGTAACGTCTCTTTCCGTTTTTTATAGTACTTTCTGATGGCAAGATGTTTTTAAATTTTTAATATTAAACTTCTCAGTAGTTTCCTTTATGGTTGTACATGCTTGGCAGTACTTAGTAACACCATATCAACCTTGGTGTCAAAAACTATTTACTTACATATGGGGGGGGCAGTGGATAGCATCCTTCTACCTATGCCAGGCTGACAGGAGATGTGTCTCTAACTCATGACCCCCCTGCCTCAGCGGCCCCAGCACTGGGATTATGAGGATGACACACAGTCACTAAATGAGCTCTTCCACACCACTGTACTTTTTAATCTTGATAGACTGACCTTCCTCACTGTTCTTTATTTCTAGCATTACTTTCTTTCTTTTTTAATTTTTTTATTGAAAATAAAATAATTCACATTACATCTCATTTGCTATCCCATCCCATGCATTCTCCCATTCCTCCCTCCCTTCCACTTTCACCCCAATCCCCTTCCCAATGACTGTGACCGAGGGGGACCTCCTCCCCCTGAATATGATGCTAGGGTATTAAGTCTCTTCTTGGTAGTCTGCCATCCTTCCTCTGAGTGCCATTGGGCCTCCCCATCAAGGGGACATGGCCAAATATGGGGCACCAAGTTCGTGTGAAAGTCAGTCCCCAGTCTCCACTTAACTGTGGAGAATATTCTGTCCCTTGGCTAGATCTGGGTAGGGGTTTGATGATGACTGCACGTATTGTCCTTGCTTGGTGCCTTAGATCGAGCAGAAACCCTGGACCCAGATCCGCCCATCATAGTGTTCTTCTTGTAGGTTTCTAGAACCCTCTGGATCCATCTATTTCCCTATCTCCTATATTTTTCTCACCTAGAGTCTCAATACGATGCCCTCACCTCTATCCCACTTTCCTGGTAAGTGAAGACTTTCATGAGACCTGCCTCTTGGGCTAGTGGGCTAGTGTCCAGTTATAAGTGAGTATATACCATTTGAGTCTCTCTGCTTCTGGGTTAGCTCACTCATTATCATCATTTCTAGTTCAATCCATTTGCCCACAAATTTTGCAAATTCCTTGTTTTTAATAGCTGAGTAGTATTCCATAGTGTAAATGTACGACAGTTTCTTTATCTATTCTTCTACTGAGGGACACATGTTCTGGCTATTATGAATAAGGTTGCTATGAACATGGTTGAGCATATGTCCCTGTTGTATGCTGGAGCATCTTCTGGGTATATTCCAAGGAGTGGAATAGCTGGGTCTTGAGGAAGTCCTATTCCCAGTTTTCTGAGATAGCGCCAGACAGATTTCCAAAGTGGCTGCACTAGTCTGCATTCCCACCAACAATGAAGGAGTGTTCCTCTTTCTCCACATCCTCGCCAGCATGTGGTGTCATTTGAATTTTTGATCTTAGCCAATCTGATGGGTGTAAGATGGAATCTCAGAGTTGTTTTGATTTGCATTTCTCTGATGACTAAAGACGTTGAGCATTTCTTTAAGTGTTTCTCAGCCATTTGATATTCCTCTGTTGCGAATTCTCTATTTAATTCTGAGCCCCAATTCTCAATTGGATTACTTGGATTACTTGGTTTGGTGGTGTTTAATTGTCAGATGTAGGGTTGGTGAAGATCATTTTCCAGTCTGTAGGCTCTCGCTTTGTTCTTTTGGCAGTGTCTCCTGCCTTACAGAAGCTTCTTAGCCTCATGAGATCCCATTTATTAATTGTTGACCTTAAGGCCTGGGCTGTTGGTGTTCTGTTCAGGAAGTTGTCTCCTGTGCCAAAGTGCTCCAGGCTTTTCCTCACTTTTTCTTCTAACTGATTTAGTGTCTCTGGTGTTACATTGAGGTCTTTAATCCACTTGGACTTGAGTTTTATGCATGGTGACAAGTATGGGTCTAAATGCATTTTTCTACATGTAGAAATAGAGTTAGACCAGCACCATTTGTTGAAGATGCTATCCTTTTTCCATTGAATAGATTTGGCTTCTTTGCCAAAAGTCAGGTGACTATATGTGTGTGGATTCATATCTGGGTCTTCAATTCAATTCCATTGATCAACCAGCATATTGCTGTGCCAGTACCATGCTGTTTTAATTACTATTGCTCTATAGTACAGCTTGAGATCAGATGTGGAGATTCCTCCTGAGGATCTTTTATTGTATACGATTGTTTTAGCTATTCTGTTTTTTTTTGTCTTTCTATATAAAGTTGAGAATTGACCTTTCAATGTTTTTTAAAAATTGTGTAGGTATTTTGATAGGGATACTAGCATTACTTTCTTATAGGTCAAATTCTGCTTTACTCATGGCTTTGTTTCTGGCTTGCCTTTGGTCTGCATTGACCCATTCTTCTATTCTCTCCAGTACCACACAGCCTTCATTAAAGTATTCTGTAAATAAATCTACTTACATTGTCCAATAATGTTTTGCCAGTATGTTCACTCACACTATGCTTTTTCAGGAGACCACAACCATATCTTCAAACTTCTATGATTTTTAAAATTAATTCTACAAATTAAACATATGACACAGACACAGAGAGACTAGACATTTGGTTGTGATGTAACATAGTCATATATAAAGGGCTCTCTATAATAATGAACCAAATTCATTACTTTGTCACATTGAACCTAGTTCAATACTTTGCTATAACTATGTGGGCTTTCTACATCTATTAGTAGAAATGTATAATTTTCCAGTATGCGCATCTTATGTTTGGCTACTTGAAGTACTGTATGTTTTTAATGGTATTTCAAATATTATCTTGAAAAAATTTAACTGGATGCCTGGGATGTGTTTGTGTTTCAATAGATTATTTGTCTTATTTATTTAATTAAAAACTTTGAGATAGGATCTCTCTATGCAACCATGGCTGTCCTGAACCACCTCACTATGTAGATCAGGCTGGCCTTGAACTCACAGAAACCTACTTGCTTCTGCCTCTGAGTGCTGGGATTAAAGCTGTGTACCACCACACACACACACACACACACACACACACACACACACACACCACACCACACACACACACACACACACACACACACACACACACACAGATAATTTATTTTTAAATGACACTGTATTAGTTTCTGTTCTTTGCTGTAAAGACACACATACACCATAACCAAGACAACTTACAAAGAAGTATTTAATTGGGAGTGTGCATACCATTTCAAAGAATGACTCTATGACTGTCATGGTGGGAAGCATGGTAATTGGCAGGTGGTATAGATCTGGAGCCGTACTAAGAGTTTAAATGCCGAACAGCAAGTTGGGGGCAAAGAGAATGACTGGGCCTGGTGTGTGCCTTTTAGACCTCAATTCCTACCCCAGTAACACATCTTGTCCAGTAAGGCCATGCCTCCTAAGCCTTCCTAAAGAGTCCAGGAACATTAAAATATAGGAGCCTATGGGGATGACTCTCCTTCAAACCACTACAGATACCACTGTATGTTTTTCTATTTTATAAGCTTTCTATAAATTTAATAAGATTATTCAAGAAAGTGAAAAATATTTGAATTCTTCATTATTTACTGCCCAGGATAGAACCACAGAATAACAATGAGCAGAAATAATTGAGAGAGAATTTTTGCTTCTTTTCCAATTGCAAAGGGGGCAGTGATCAGTATTTACTGATAATTACAGTGGCTTGCTATAATTTTGTAGTTGGGGTGGTTAATACTCACCATAGCTTCTTAGCAAAAAACTATTTTTGCCTCTATTTTTCTGAGACATTAAAATGATAATAACCTTTTGTTATTTCGGCTTAATACTTTTATGATCTGTAGTGTTATTTCTTGTTTCTTAATCTCTCCTCTCTCCTCCCCTTTCCTTCCTCCTCTTCCTCCTCCTCCTTCTTCTTCCTCGTCCGTCCTCCTCCTCCTTGTCCTCCTTCTTTCTTCTTCTCCTTATCATTCTTTTTCTCTAGTCTTTCCAGAGGATATCAACTTGGTTAGCATCTTACTCACACTTTCTATTATGATAAATCTATGGCCATAAACAATTCGGAGCGAAAAGGTTTTATATAGTCTTACACCATGTAGTCTGCTACCAAGGGAAGTTAGGGCAGGAATTCAAGGCAGGAACCTGGAGGGAAGAGCTGATACAGAGGTCATGTAGGAGTGCCGCTTTCTGTGCCTTGCTCAACTTGCATTCTTATACCACCCAGAACCACAAGCCCAGGGGTGGCACCACCCATGCTGGGCTTAGCCCACCCACATCAATCATTAATCAAGAAAATGCACTGCAGACTTGCTCAAAGGCTGGTCTGGTGGGAGCACTTTCTTAACTGAGGTTCCTCCTTCCGTAATGACTCTCGCTTCTTTCAAATGGCATAAAACTAGACAGCACCATTAGTCTTTTCCAAGAACTGGGGATTGTCTGCATTTACTCTCGCTCTAGTGCATGGTGCTTTCATTATTTATTTTTCTTTTTGATTTCTGCTTTTATCTTCATGTTTTCCTTTTTTTTTTTTTTTTTTACTTTCTTTCGGTTCATTTTGCTAGCTGTCTACCATCTTGGGTTGGACTCTTCAGCTACCCTTAGTTACCAGAATGCATTTTCAGACATGATTCTAATTACAACAAGAATCACAATCGTCCTTTTGTATAAGGTGCCGAGCCAGTGAGAGTTATCCAGCCATCTCTGTCTTTTCTTCAGTTAGAAGGTCCATTTGGCCAGTGATTATTTTTATGTTAAAATAATTAGATATAGGGGCTAGAAGGTAGCTCCGTTGTTAAGAGTTCATAATTATTTTGGTGAATTTGATTCCCCAGCACCCCTGATTGTTTCACTCACAACTGTCTGCAACTCCAGTACCAGGGGAAACAGACAACCTCTGTTGGCATGCTTGGGCACTCCACTCTCATGTGTGTCCAACACTCTCTCTCTCTCTCTCTCTCTCTCTCTCTTTCATACACATATACTTGAACATAAAAGTCCTTTAAAATTATTAGATGCCTTGGATGGCAGATGAAGTCTTACATGAGTGTGCACAGCTTCCATGAGGACAACCTGTTATGGACACCAATGCCTTAGATCCATAGAAGGGGAAAGCATTGCCTAGGTCAGGCTCAAGGAAAAGACAAAGCCTGCCCCTGCTCTGAGCACTGATGCTGACGGTGTATACTGAAAGTATCTACCATAGCACCTTCCGCACTCTGGATGACTGTGCTCGAGATTGCTTCCCTACAGAGACCCTCTACTGAGATTCCCAGCTGCTGGTGCATCTCCATCAGAGTGCTTAAGGTCCCCTCAGTCCCAGCTTGCTTCTGTTACTTGCGTCTGTCTTTCTTTCTTAATCGTTCTTTGCCCCCTGTCAGGTTCACAAACTCAGCTTCTCAGGCCACAGCAAGATACAGAAGGTTATTAGTAACAGTTACAAGTAGTAATCTATAGTTGCAACCTTAGGCCAGATACTTTGCTAGGGACTCCTTAGCAAAGCAAACATTTCATTTATTCTTTATGGTAACTATATAAGGTAGGTATAACCTCTATCATCTTTCACAGATGATGAAACCAAGGTTTATAGTGGTGGACTAATGATAAATATCTGAAGTAGAAGCAGAGTTTGAACATGAACATTCTGGTGCCAGAGTATGCATACATGCACATATATATATATATATTTATTTTTTTTTTTTTTGAGAAGAATCCCACTTTATACCTCCATATATCTTAAAGTTGGCTTGATAAACACTGATAATATATTGCTATTAATGTTTTCATTTCTGTTAAGGAAATTATTTTTTGGAAGATTTACAGAGCAAATGATACGCTCCCTGAAGTTTTAGGTTCTATTCTAAACAGAGCTAACAGAGATCTGCTCCTTTAAGCAGACCTCAGCCCACTTTAGTCAGCAGCTACCTAGACTGATAGCGTTCATAGGAGCTCTGCTGGGCCGCTGCTGTATTTCCCTCCCCATGTTTCCCAGGAGGTTGGGCAGCCATCTGCTTGCCATCTCAGCATCCAGCATTTCCCCCAGTGGTGAATGTAGAAGGAAATGTAGTGGTGGCTCTGGGGAACTGCTGTGCTCTTGGGTTTTAAAAGCTTCTACCTTCATCACTTCCCTCCACGGTATATACCCCCTGTACTGTTTCACTGCTTTGAATAAAAGCTAGTTTGAATCCAAACACTGTCATAGAAATCTTCACAAATCCAGCACAATTTAGGCAGAAATTCTTGCAAATCTGTAGAAATCACAGGAAGGCAACATGCCTACAGTTCTTCAGTTGATTTTCAGTGGCTTCACTTTTAAAGCACTATTATAAAGTTGTCTTTAAAAGTAACACTACCTTTACCAAAGAAGCATCTCATTAAAGGCAGCATGGTTATTAAAGACTTCTGAAGAATAGTAAGTGATCAAACAAAGCTGCCCATAAAAACTACATTTGAAAATCTACAGGATTTCTCTCTTACTTTCAAAACTAGGTAGTCCATATCACCTTCACGGGTAAGTGCCATTAAATTGGTTTCTACCTGAAGTACCAGTAGAAACAAACCATTGTACTGCTTCCCCAGTGAAGCCACTAGGATCCTTGTCATTTCTACTGTCATTTCTACTGTCATTTCTACTGTCAATTCTACTGTTTGTCATCTCCCAGAGCTACCAGATAGGCACCAAAACTAGTTCACGTCAGCACACTCTGCTAATCTCCTTTTCTCACAGATTTTTATTCTCTACTGTGAAAACCCATGTTTAATTTGACAGTAACAAATGCATGGGGCCCTTTGACTAATCTACAAGCTGTGTAACTATGTCTTGATTTAGCTGTCTGTTTGTGCTAGGAAATGTAAACATCTGCTCCATCTTCCTCTCGTTAAGTTTCCAGGAAAGAGGCAGATAGGTGAATCAAGGACACAAGGAACAGTAGAAGCTAAAACCTGAAGAATGATGGACATAAATCTTGTTGGGGTCATCTCATGGAGCAGGTAGGTCTTAGGGTCAACATTAGAAGAGAAACAGGAAGAGATAATAGGACAATAATGGTTATCTTGGGACAATATATTCTTACCTAGATTCATATGTAATATTGCTTCTTAGTTTTTTTTTTTTCTATACTTATTTTTTTGAACAACACACTGTAGGCCATGGAAACTAAAAGAGATTTTGATTGTTGATTAGCCAAATAAAAATCGACAGACTTCACAGTGATTTTACCCCAATTCTGTTTCTATGGGGCAAGCACTAGCTTCTTCCTCTTCGTTGGGAGCACAGATGCAGAGGACCCAGCAGTATCTCACAGCCTCATGATTCATGGCAGAAACCTGACAAGTAGTTGTTGAATAATGAGCAACTAGGTACATGTGTGACTGAGTTTGAATCTCTCCAAAGATCACTGAGTCCTTAGATTGTTCTTGTAGGACTATCCCATTGGCATGGGGAAGGGAATGATGAACTCAACTTTCTCAGAGAGTTTTCCAGTCTACCAGGTACAAGCTGAAAAAACACCCAATACACTTTCTAGACAAGTGATCAGGGACAATATGATCTCACAGGACTGATCTGAAGGAAGGATCTTGCTTGAAACTTGTCAGATAGAAAATAAGAGGACCAGAGTAAATACCCAGTTGGGGCAGTGGGAAGGGGTAAGCTTTGAAACACATTCTAATTATCTAGGAAGAGGAATCAGAAGACACCATCAAATCTAGAAGCAGGAGAGTGTGTGCTCAGCCTCGGAAAAGGAAGAGGCAAAAGCAGGGTTCGGAAAACCAAAGCGTCAAGGGAGGGGCAGAGTTTGGCCAGCAAGTACATTATGGACAATTCTCTAGAACACTAGTGCCTGTGCCTCTTTGTGTTTCTGCTGTGGTGCAGGGCTGGGAGTAGCTTCTGCGTCTGGCAGGTTAAAAATGAGGCAAACAGGTGATGGTCTGGGGCTCTATGCAGCGGCACCAGGCTTGTAGTAACTTTAATGGTAATCTTGGATTCAGGGGATATGGGTAACCAGAAACTTGATGACTGAAAATAGGGGAAACAGCTTGCTTTTCATTTGTTCAAGAAGGAGATGGGACAAGAATGCATAGAAAGAATGAAATACACTGTGGATATACTTGGTACATGAGTGTTAACTCAGCGTTACAGCTCTAAATCCTTACAATTGATCTTCAAAAGTACATGTTTTTATTTTTCCTTTAGAAAAAGATCATGAGGTGAAACACCCAGTGGTTTTCCCAATAACTTCTTCCTTGAAAACTAATGTGTCTTGAGTAATTCTGACTAATACTCTATGGCTCAGTTTCTGCTATGCAAATCGGTCCATCAAATTATTGTGGCACTTAACCAGCCTATAATGTTATGAAGTGTCATGGCAAGAGGCCCTATATAGTGTGCAATAGAAATGTTTGTTATCCCCGAAAACAATAATAAAGCTCACAAGACTCCTATTGTGGGCAAAAGGAAATTCCTTCAAGGATCAACAAAATATTTTTATGTTGTAGAGGGCAACATCTGGCTTGGGTTGTTTGAGGCCTCAGTTGAGGACATCAGTATTGGCCTTCTTTCTACAATTATGATAAAATACCTGTGGCAATCCAATTATAAAGGAACAAAGGGTTTTTTTCCATAAAGGACACCCAGCTGGATTCATTGTTTTGGGTCTGTGGCAGGGCAGGTCTTCATGGCAGGAGGAAAACCACTCCCAATATGGACAAGAAGAAAAAGAGAAAGAAGGGGGAGGGGCACGAACATGAGGACCACTTCCCTCTTAAAGAGCATTTCCCAGTGACTTAGACTTTCCATTAGGTTTCACCTTCTAAATATTCCATCCTTTGACAGCAGCAGCACTCTGAGGATTAAGTCTTTAATATATGAGCCTGTGAAGGGACATTCTAAATGCTAATTATGGAAGTGTTCTTTCTGATATGTGCTTGGCCCCTTGGTCAGTGCAGGCTGCCAGTCCCAGTACCTTTGGGCTGCTCTCTCCTCTGGGACCCATCTTCTCTGAGCCAGGTGGTGAGCCTAACTCAGTTTATTTTTACCAGATCTCTCTGGAAGGAAAGCAGTTTCAGATTTCCATTGTGTTTTGCTGTGCTGTTTGTGCCACTGGCAGCGTTCAGTAAGGAAATGAAACTCTCTAGCTGTGTTTAACTCTGAAATTCTTTAGTCTTCAAGTATGCAAACAGAGTGAGAATCTCCGTTTGTTTAATTGGTTAATACCTCAAGTACATTGTGCCCTGTTAGTGTCCTTGTTGATAGTCCCATACTTGGCAAATGTACCTTTTATCTTTTCTTTCCTGGGTTTGTTCTTTTTCTTCTTTCTTTGTGTGACTCGTGTGTACTGGCTTTTTGAAATCCCCAGAGCCAGTTGTGAATGATGTATGAAATGAAAAGTCTTTACTCACGGCACAGTAGGAATACAGAAAGTGCTGCCCATTCACTGCTGTGCTGAGGTTTTGACTGTGTTGTAGGAATGGATATCCTGCATTCGCCTCATACAGCCTCAAAATCCCTGGAGCTCTGATCCAGCAGCAAGGAGCAGAGTCCTGCAGAAAGGCAGAGTGATGAAATTATTGACCTCCAAAGATCCTTCATTACACTGTGATTCTGCATTCAATACCAGTAGGGCTCCTCAGCTCCCTGCAATTTTAACAAAGAGACAATAATGGGAACCGAAATTCTGAATTCAAGATACAGAAAATTAACCCAGATTCTGTGATGTGGGGAGGTGTGGGTGGTAGGCTAGGGATCATCAGGCACACTGCAAGGCCATCGCTTTGAAGAGGGCATGTTTTCCTCATCCTGGATTCAGAGAAATGTTATCATGACCTGAGAAATCAAGAGAAAAGGTCTGGATCTGTGCTCTATAGTTTTTGGGACACACTGAAGTCCCAAGAATCATTGTCTGAGAATAGAGTATATCATCTGTGGTACATGATCCAAAATTCTCTTCTGTTTCTAGATGAGACCCCCAGTTATCCAAAAAAGTTCTTTAAAACTTTAAAACTCACCTAAAAGTGGTGTGTGTGTGTGTGTGTGTGTGTGTGTGTGTGTGTGTGTGTGTGTGTGTGTGTAAGTGCACATGAGTACAGGTACCTTAGGGGACTAGAGTCCTTGGATTCTCCCTCCACCACCCCACTGCACCCCCAGAGCTGAAATTAAAGGTGTTTGGGAGCTACCTGATATGAGTTCTGGGAGTTGAACTCACAGTCCCTGCAAAAGCTGTATGTGCTCTTAACAGCCGAGCCATCTCTTCAGTCCCTCAACAAATATCTTCTACAACCATGTGATGTTATCAAGTGTTGAGCTGACTTCTAGTAGCTTACATATGGTCCAAGTGAAGCAGGGTTGTCATTCATATGCTCATGGGGGGCGGGGATGGATCTGAGTAAACAGGCCATGGCTAATTGTAGCTTCCTTGGAAGGTGAACACGGGATTAACATAGCAGCTCAGGCTACAAGGGATCCACAGAAGCAAAAGAGACAGGGGCCCCCCAGACTCAGCTTCTTCCTCATTTTCTCTGACAGGAAGCCTAGTGCCTTAAGCCTGTTCTTTAATGCCATATCCCCTTCCTCACTATCCTTTTAGGTTAGCATATGAAGCAATGGGTTTCATTGTGGCATGCTTATAGGTATGTTATTATACATTGTTTTTAACCCACCCTGTACCCACTGTCCTCTCCCTGCCCCACTTTGGATCTTAACCACAGTTAGATCAATGCTTAACATTAGCCCAGTTGCACTTACTGCTCCATCCTCCTACACTGACAAGCTGCTTTGTTAAATTCTTCAGTCTCTGAGAATGAGCAGTTATAACAAATGGACTGACTGACATTTATGCATGGTCACTGGCTATGCAAAATTCACCTTTCCTCACATCCTCTGCTTACTTATAACTACATTTTAGACATTGTATGCAGAGATAGACTCTCTTTGTATGTGTAATTGAAGAACACGCCGGTGGTTGCCATAGCCTGCTTGTATCTGACTTCCCACATTCTGCCCTCTCACAGTGAGCCTAGTGGGGGAGACTCCCCAGAAGGAAGAGGCCTGAGAAAAAGCTTAGGAATTGAGTCTTCTTATTTTGAAGAAAAGCTGCTATGACAGGGCAGTGTGCTCAGGAACAGTTGTGCTGAGATTGTTCAAGAAAAAACAGAAACAAAACAAAACAAAAAAGGGGGGTGGAGGGTAAACAATATAAACCCAGAGAGATTTAAAGGTTTTACAAAGCAGTCACAGAAATCTTATCATCTCTTAATTTTGATATGGAAAAAATTTTATCTCCTTCCTGGATCAACAATTTCAATATATTTAAAAAAATAAAAAAACACAAGTTAAAGCACATTGCAGAATCTCAAGGGCAAACTTATTGCAATAACTTTGGCGAAGGTTAGTGTGTCTTTGTTGAAAGAATAGAAGGCCATGTTACAGTTTCAAATCGTCATGCCAACCTGGTTTTGAAGATTGGTCCATACATGGTCTTCCCTGTGAGGTAAATGGCGTCATGGCACTGCAGGTTCCCATATTATCCTTTTTATTTCCACAGGCATTTGTTTCCATCCCTTCCCAAATGAAACCTGAAACTTGCTAGCTTCTTGCATATGTCTCTGAAATTCTATTTCATATCTTCTTTCAGCTCTTGACAGCTGTTAGATGCTCATTTATCCACGCATAGCCTGGCAGCTTCCCAGCTATCAAATGCATAGTTTGAAATGGGGAAGTGGGGGCAGGCAGAAGAACCTGCCATCTAAGTTAAAACCGTGTTTTATCTTTAAGGAAAGATATAACCTTAGGCCTCCTGTATGCTTTAGGAATATATTTTCCTACAGAGACTTCTCTTATTTTAAGTAGCCTGAAAATAACTGGTCCAAGAAAAAAAATGAAACCTGTCCAAATCAAAAGCAAGAGCCTTAAGCAAAGGTGGTAACAAATCCTAAGATGCTTTGGTTTGTCTGAAGTCAAAATGCAGCAGGTTCTCCCACTCGGCAAGCACATCAGGACAGTCTGAATCTGTATTTAAAAAGTGACTGTGCACTCTGAGGAGGGTGCACCATTACAGGCATATTAAACCATTGAGATACAGACATTTTGTTTTCTCTCTCTTAGTGAAGATCAAACTGAATCCGAAATACAAATTTACCTCATCTCTTCACCGACACATCATTTCAAACAACCAGCAAATGCTAGAGGAAGCTGCTGAGAGCTTCCCAGCTCGGGAAGAGCTGTGTCTTGGCTGCCCGGTAGGGACTTCAACAAATTTCAAGTCTGTTTCCAGCATCATGCTCAAGACACGCAACACAGAGAGCACATCCTTCAAAGACCATTAGTGGAGAGAAGCACAGCATCCCGTACCGCAGCAAGCAGTGCTCTAGTCCATGCCAGATGAGGTGGCGGAGCACCCCTCCATCCTTCGCACCAGCCCTTGGTGATTTCTTAAAGATATTTACTTAGCACGTGGCATATAGAACATTAAAAGGCTTTCGGAAAAAAAAATCCCTCAGTTTTCAACTTCTGAAGGATTATTAACTTCAAAGTCTGAAGAAATGTCGCCCTTCTATCTTTGGAAATGCCAGGAGCCCTTGCATATCCTTACCACAGTACCAAGGAGCCCCCAGCAGAGAGGAACGATTACTGCCTCGGTGGCGAGAGGATGGCTTTTGATCTCTTAACATATTGGAAATTACTTAAAGGTAAGCCATCTGCTAGCCGAGGAACAAAAACAGATTACATCACACCCTGCTAGAAAGATTGTGTTAAATCCTGTATATCAAGGCTTTTAATAATTCTATATTAAGTCAGCTAATAGGATTAGGTACACATTTTCTTTAGGCTTATTTCCTCAACTATTAAAAAAAAAACTTTTTGTGTGTGTGTGTTTGACGATTTGCAAAATTCAAGAGTAGTCCACTGTGAATATAAAGGGTGTTTTCAAGAGGCAGCGTTTCTTGAGATCATGACTGCTTTCCAAGAAGAGGCACAACACAAGTGCCTTTCCAGATGAACTGGAGGGGGCAGGGAAGCCAGTGTCTCTGCTGCCGCCAATATAAAGTATTACCTTTAGGCGTGAGGTCCGTCTCTTCACTGTTCTTTATCAGGTCACAGAGAGATTCAGACAGATGGAGGAGGAGAGGTAGCTGGTCCTCTCCATAATAATGATTAGTGGTAACTATGGTGACAGTGCATCATGAGGTTAGATGACCCACAGGTATTACAGATAATGAAAGAACGAGCTTTGATTGCTGAGAACTAAAGTCTCTGCAGGACTGGATGGTCTCAACCTCAAGAAATCTGGTATTCTGGAGAAAACCACACACAAAGTAAACATTGGGTTCCCTGTCTTGTGTTGAGCTCTGGCTCATATGACAGAACCTTAGACTATATTTGCATAATGACATATTGCAATTTTAAAAAGGGGGGGCCTTTGCACTTTGCCTTTGTTTCAGCATTTTGTTTAATGCTATTAAATAATACCAAAAGAGAAAATACACACATTCTACAAACAACCTCTAAATCTATCCCGAAAGGTGCATTTATTCTGTGCACCAGACATCTCTCTAGGCTAGTGAGCATCAATGTTCTAGCAGTGACAGTAACAAATACAGTTATTTCTTCATGGTACTTCAAGGGATTATTTCTTGGGAGGGAGAGGGAGACGGGAAGGGGGGAGGGAGGAGAAAAAGAAGGGAAAGAAGCTTAGAGCTAGACTGGAGGCCAGGAAGCTCTAGTAATCCTCCTGTCTCCACTCCCCAATGTGAGTAGTTGTGCCCAGCTTTATAGGTAGGTATGGGATTTGAACCCAGGCCCTTATATTTGCACATTAAGCAGTCTCACTCACTGAGCCATCTTTCCAACCCCTTGGGAATTTCTTTAAAATGAAAGGAAATAAAGCTCAGTTCTGCTGAGATGCCATCATTCTTGTTTGATGACAGTACAGCATCACAAAGAAATATGGAGGGCCGAATAAAAATGCAAAACTCAATGTTCAAAAGAGGAGCGTGAACCTTTTCAGACTTTAAACATTTGAAAAGCATTTGTTGTCACATTTTCCAAAATTCTAGACATGTTTCTTTGACTGTGCTTTAATTATTGAGTAATACATAATGGGATTAACTTAATTTTCTATGGCCAAAATGAGGAAAGCACTATTAGTTATAATAAAAACCACACCCACCCCAATTTTGATGCCTTAAGGGTTTGGGTTTTTTTTTTTTTTTCCTCACAAAATTCTTCAGTGTTGGGTTCCTATAAGGCTTGTCTTCCATGTGCCATTCTGGAATATGAATTTTTCCCATGCATATCTCTGATGTCTTTAGAATGTGGCTATAGGGCCACCAGATTCATCTTCATCCATGAAGAGGAGAGCCAAGAAGTTCTGTGGAGATACCTGTGGACCAAGGGAAGAAGTGGTGCCCATCACTTTCACTGACTATCTTAGTTAAGGTTTATTTCTGTGAGGAGACACAGTGACCAAGGCAACTTTTATGAAGGCAAACATTTCATTGGGCCTGGTTTATAGTTTTACTCCATTATCATCATGTCAGGGAACATGGCAGCGTCCAGGCAGATGTGGTGCTGGAGAAGGAGTCAATTGTTCTAAATCTTGATCTGAGAGCAGCAGAAGGGGACTGGATTCTACACTGGGCATAGTTTGAGCATATACATGAGACCTCAGAGCCCACCTCCACAGTGAGTGACACACTTTCTCCAACAAGGCCACAACTCCAAATAGTACCACTCCCTAACAGCTAAGCAGTCAAACACAGGAGTCTGGGGGAGGGGGCATGCCTATTCAAACCACTGCTGACTTTCTGTTGGGTGAGTCATAAGGCCACATCTGCCTTCAAGGAAGGCTGGGAAATGTGCTCTCAGCTGCACCTGGGAAAAAGAAGGAACAGACTTGGTGATAAGTAGGCTGTCTCCAAGAACCCTGACTTCCAGATTACTGCCGTTGAGATCATCTTGAGAACCCAAAGGTAGACACGTTAAATGTTTTCCAGGTGAAGCATCTGATCCAGGCCACCATCTGCCAAACTGGCTGATGAAAATGAAAGGAACCACAATGAACACAACAGCAAGCTGATTTAATGAGCTGATTAAAGTATCCGACTCCTTCCAGCTATGCTATTTATCCATGAATTTACATTTTCAGTTTTCCTCAGTTTTAGAAACGATAATAATTCCATGTCTAGAACTCACTCAATTTTCATGTTGCCTCCATGCTGACTGATTGCTCTTCATAATAGCCAAGATATGGATGGAACCTGCCTAGATGCCCGTAAACAGATGAAGGGATAAATAAAATGTGGCACGTAGATGCATAGTGGATTTTTATCCAGCCATAAGAATGAATTCACATCATTTACAGGGAAATGGATGGAAGAGGAGATCATCATGTTAAGTAAAATAAGCCAGACTCAGAACCAAAGCCATGATACTTTATCTCATATGCAGAAGCCAGAGTTAAATAAATATAGAAATTTGTATGCATATATGTAGAGATGGGACAGGAAAATAAAATGAGGAATATGAGGAAAGGGACTAAAGAAAGAGGAGTGGGGAGGGGAGAAACTAGAGAGGGTACTGGTACAGAGTCAGGAAGGAGGAAGGGGCTAAGGGACTGTTGAGAAGAGAAAGGGACCAGTGAAAGGAGATGAGAGCGTATATGGGGGAATAATACGGTTAAGTATGGGCATGATGGTATATTTGTATGAACTAAAAATAAAATCCATATTTTGTACGCCAAAAATTAATTTTAAGAAACACAAATGAAAACTTGGAGAAATGCATGATCGCTAGATAAATGGCTTTCTAGGATTGACCATGGATCTTCTGAATCAAGGAACAGAGATTACAGCCCAGCAAATCAACACTGTTTCTGTTGCTGTTACACTTGTTCGGAATTACACAGCAATAATCTAGATCTCACATATTCAACATTTTGACAGTGTGTGTCCTCTGCTCTGTAATTCAGTTCCTGATACAATGCAGAGTGTTATTTAACCCTGCCCTTGACCTATTTAGACTCCTAGGTGATAACCAACAATTGCCATATACAGAAGGAACAAGAGGAGCCTAGGGTAGTCTCATTACCTCAATCTTTGTCTTAGGTAATGGCTTATTCCAGTGGTTCTCAATCTTCCTAATGCTGTGACCTTTTAATACAGTTCCTCATGTTGTGGTGACCCCTCCCCCTGCCCCCCCCCCCGTCCCTGAGCCATAAAACCATTTTCATTGCTACTTCAAAACTGTAATTTTGCTACTGTTGTGACTCTTAATGTAAATATCTGACGTGCAGGATGTCTGATATATGACTCTTGTGGAAAGGGTCATTTGATCCACATTTTGAGAACCACTGGCTTATTCCTTCTGAGCTTCTGTTTCCCCAGGGAGAGAGTGAAATTATTGACACCAGTTACATCTAGTTTGCAGAATTTTAAATGCAAAAATTTACATATGACAGAATTAAAGAGGCACTTTATAAGTTGTAATCAGCAGCATTGTGTTGAATAGGAATGGTTGATTAACGATATGCAATTATTATTTAATGTGAACTTGTAAGCATCCCTCAGTACTGCTTCATGTAGCACTAATATCTGGAATGACCACTATGACAGAATTCTAATTAGAGAACAAATGTTTCTCCCCTCTGTCTCTCAGCTGTGTCCCTCTCAAGTAGATGCCTCACTGGGAACAGATGATAACATATCAGAGAGCCTGTCAACCAAAGCTAAAGATGCCATCCTCACTTCTCTTTGCATTGCATTGGGACACTCTGCCTTGAGGTTCTGAAGCCTTGGACTCACCAGTGACACTTTCATGACTCCTGGCCCCACAGAGCCTTATTAAAGGATCTTATCTATGTTAATACCTGACAGCAGGTGTGGATTATTAGAATGTGTGTCCCAAGAATCGACCGCTGTTTTGAATTAGCAACTATGGTTCAAAAGAATGACATTTTTATATCAAAATAACAGAAGTGTTCTTTCCCCTCTCTTCACTGATGCATAACATTCAAAACGACAGGAATGGCCTTCAGCTAAGGCAGATCAATTTCCATGCAGCTTTACCCACCAGCTAATTACTGTTGATTCCATTAACCTTTCCTAGTTCCTTTGTGGATTGTATTTTTTCAACCATATTGTGATAATCACACTTGAAAGTACGTAACAAAGTTTTAAATTTTTTTCTTGTTTTATGCTTTTCATTGTGCCAAATTTATTTTAAAGCAAATAGTTTCTCGGAAAATATGAGCTTCTCTCTTTATCTGTCAGTTCAATTTTTAGATTCTGTGAGTTTGTTTGCTTGATGTGTGTGTATGTGTGTATGTGTGTGTGTGTTTGTGTGAGTGTTATGTGCATATGGATGTGTAGGTGTATGCGTATATATTTTCTTCTTTTTTTTTTTTTGGTATTTTTTTAATTAATTTATTCTTGTTACATCTCAATGGTTATCCCATCCCTTGTATCCTCCCATTCTTCCCTCCCTCCCATTTTCCCCTTATTCCTCTCCCCTATGACTATTCCTGAGGGGGATTACCTCCCCCTGTATATGCTCATAGGGTATCAAGTCTCTTCTTGGTAACCTGTTGTCCTTCCTCTGAGTGCCACCAGGTCTCCCCCTCCAGGGGACATGGTCAAATGTGAGGCACCAGAGTACGTGAGAAAGTCATATCCCACTCTCGACTCAACTGTGGAGAATGTTCTGACCATTGGCTAGATCTGGGTAGGGGTTTAAAGTTTACCACCTGTATTGTCCTTGCCTGGTGCCTTAGTTGGCTAAGATCAAAAATTCAAGCGACACCACATGCTGGCCAGGATGTGGGAAGAGAGGAACACTCCTTCATTGCTGGTGGGAATGCAAACTAGTACAGCCACTTTGGAAATCTATCTGGTGCTATCTCAGAAAAATGGGAATAGGGCTTCCTCAAGACCCAGCTATTCCACTCCTTGGAATATACCCAGAAGATGCTCCAGCACACAACAAGAAAATTTGCTCAACCATGTTCATAGCAGCCTTATTCATAATAGCCAGAACATGGAAACAGCGTATATATTTTCATATGGAGGGTTTGTCATAGTCTTTTGAGACAGGGTCTTTCACTGAACCTGGAGCTGGCCAGAAGCCAGCTATCTTTCTACCCCAGTAATTCTGTGTCCTTCCGTACACTGCACTCTGGTTACAAGCAGCCATGCCTGGCTTCTTCTATAGGTCCTGGGTTCAAACCTCAGGGCCTAATGCTTGTGCATCAAGAGCTCTTTCCCCAACCATTTCTCCAGCCACAGAGCCTGAGTTTTACTTAAAAGAACATATTTCCATTTCTTCTATCCCATTTCAAAACCTTGGTGCCCCAAGAAGGTTCTCAGAGAAGAGATTGCAGTGTTCACCTGGGTAATCACACGTGATTTATAGTCCTGCAGTGTTCACCTGGCTAGGCACGCCCTTGGTGCCTAATCACATATAACAAAGAAAACTAACTTCTTAAGGTGAAATCCAACCGATGACAGTGCAAAGGGGTCATCAAGTGACCAGAGAGAGGGAAATGCATTCTTTCTCAGTGCATTTGTTATCTTCACTGATCTAGCCCATTAAGGGTGGGGAAGGAGCTTGAGTTTCAGACTTAGATGCCTCCAGGTTCAGAGCCTGCTTCTGCCATTCTATTATATGTCCTTGGGCAAGTCCTTGACTTATCTCTACTTGTCTGTCTCCTTATCTGGAAAAAAAAAGTAGTTTTACCTTCCAAGAGTATCCTGAAAATTAAGCAAAATTATACCTGGATATACGTGTTCTCTACCTGTAGTTATATACAGCTGAACTTACCAATGGGCAGCAGCCTGAGCCTGGGTGCGCAGGAATGGACTTGGAAAAGTCTGTTTTGACCCAGTCTCAGAATCAGTCTACAGTTGTTTTGCCTAGTTGCTTTGGGCCTAGGGGAAGCTGATAACCTGGTGAAGAATGCATAACACTACAAAGCTAACTGCACACATCATAGTGGCAGGAATGGAGGGAGGCCAACGATGGTATAAATTCTCCAATGAACCACCCTTGAGGCCAGTCCTTTCCACTAGGTCCCAGGACCTACTTTTCTGTCCCCTCTCAGGAGTCTGTTAAATTATGAGTCTATCAATGGAGTGGTCCATTAACAAAGTCACAGACTCCTTTATCCAGCCATTTCTCAGAGTTCCCACCTATGACCACTGCTGCACTGGGGACTAGCCTTTACCGTATAAAGCCTTTGCAGGGCATTTAATAGTTAAACCAGACCACTGGGTTCTCCTGAAAGTGTGGCCAGAAGCAAAGGTTTCCGTGTTGTTCCTTTGCTAGCAGGTACAATCCCAGGGGGACCACAATAAGTGACAAGGATGGGGAGGCAGAGAAGCAGACAGAGCCTAGACAAACATGGAAGCAAAGCACATATTAGTAGGTCCATCTCCTCATTATGGGACACAGGTCATACATTTCTCATCGTCTGTCAGCAGCTCCGGTTATGTTGACCACTTGCTTTGACTTCCAGTACACAAGAATAAGGAAACCAAAATGTCATAGCTCAAGATTCAAGTTCAATGGGAACTTTGTTGTGTGCCTTGTGTAAGGTTACCTTCTCTTCTCCACCCTTAAATGGAAACTAGGACATGCAGGTCATAGGACAGAAAGCACAGTTTCTACAAATGGGTTACTAACCCTCTAATAGGAAGGTAAACATGTTCTGACCCATCCTTCAAAAGAGCACTGAAAAGTCACAGTCGGCAGATTATTTCGACATTCCTTCTATCCGGAGGTTTACTAATTCACTCACAGTAAATCACAATTGTATTTCAGATAACATCTGGCTACCTTTATGATAATTTAGGGTTCCATTGATGTGGCAAAACAAACAAACAAACAAACAAAAAATGAAAACAAAAAAAAACCTATGGGAAAAAGCAACTTGGGAAGAAAAGTATTTTTTTATTTCATCTTACATTTATGGATAACAAAAAGCCCATCACTAAGGGAAGTCAGGACAGAAATTCAAGGTGGGAACTTGGAGGCAGCGAGTGAATGAGAAGCCATGAGGAGCACTACATACTAGCTTGTTCTCCATGGCTTGTTCAGTTTACTTCCTAATACCGTCCAGGACCACCAGCTGAGAGCTGCCACCTCCTCCAGTGGGCACAGCCTTCCCACATCAATCATCAGTTGAGAAAATTCCCAGAAGCTCGCTAACAAGCCAATCTTACATAAGCATTTTCTTAATTATGGCTTCCTATCCTAAGATAATTCTAGCTTGTGTGTCATATTCATATTCTCTCTCTCTCTCCTCTCTCTCTCTCTCTCTCCTCTCTCTCTCTCTCTCTCTCTCTCTCTCTCTCTCTCTGTCTCTGACACACACACACACACACACACTAGGATATCCACCATGACTCCCAAGTCTGTTCAGGGCCAGATAAGGCCAGGAGTGAACATACAGAAGAATTCAACCTGGGCTATAACGAGGACTCTCGCTTTATATACTCCAACTCTTTGTGGCACTGATCTCTGAAGTTTCTCTTAGTGTTGGTTGGAAATCACAGCAGGAACAGGAGTAGAGAGAGCTTCATGATTTCTAACATTCTTCACCACTCACCATAATCTGGCAAATGGTGAGGGTTTCATAAGATGGTAGGTACATTTATCTCAGTCCTACACCCAGGATGTATACGATGTTAGGTTGTGTGGGGGAGTACTTGAACACACTGTGAAACAATCCTGGGTCAAAAATCCCTTATCGCTGTGTGTGGATGCGCTTCCACTCAACTGGAGACCTTTGAAAGTACTTCTGGTCCCTTGATATCATCTCAACCCAAACTCCTTATCTAACAGGCTTTAACACGTCAGAGTTTCCCCCCTTTCAACAGTGTGTAGTTACTCTACCGCAGTAAGATTTGAGGCAGGAATCAAAGGAATACTTACTGTCTATCTGATGCAATAGACATCATTATATATTGAAGGATATATATCATTGAAGGATAAGTCCTCAAAGGATCCCAACCAATCATTGGCTTTAGGAGCAGATTTAGATCTGGAAATTGAGTAATGGGGTAGAGATCTTCTGCTATTAGGAGCTGATGTTCACATTCTCTGCACAAAGCCTAAGAACACATATGAAAAGATAATTAAAATGAGTCCTGGGGTTCCCTATGAGATGTTTAATGTTGATCATGGGTGGGTGTCCTTATGCTGGTAAGCTTTATCTAGGATACTATTCTAAATTCCTCACTCCATTCTAAGACCTTGCATTTCGTTCCTGCATGTAGGGCCCCCTACTCTTACCAGATCCCATGAACACAGTTCTATAGGTCTTTGTGCATGTAAGCTAGTCCTATGAGTACTCTAGAGCTGGGTCAAAGTCTCAGCTTAGTCAATAGTGTAAACAAGGAGAAAAAGAACCATCTTTGGTGGATCAGTTTCAAGGGAAGGCTTCCCAACAGTCTCTAGGCACATGTGCCTCTCTTCTCTGGTAAGGGTTATAAAGGCCACAGTGGAATCCAGGAATCCAAGCTGTCATGCTGCCTCAGTCAGGTACTCCCACATTTTCCCTTCCTAGCCAATATTGCACAGTAAATCTGTTGAATCTGTATGTTTACTCACCTTTCTGATACAACTACTTTGGAAGTTAGGTCCTGGACTTGGCTCTCAAATGGCCTGCACTACGATTCCATGAGATGAAAGCCTCTTTTGCTGTTGCCAATGGGCATCTTTGACTTTCTCAACATCACTTGATGTGATTAACAGTTGCCTTTCCTGGCATCTAGCTTTCATTTCTCAAGGCTTCTGGTATAGCTTGCCATAGCCATCTCTCTTCCATACTGTGATGATAATTATTAAAGGCCAACTCGAATGGATTTAAACTCACCATGGAAACATACCCTGAAAGCCAGTGGCATTATCTCCCAAGCTGAAGATTTGGACTGAATAAAAAAAGGCCAGCTAAGGACCGCCATTCATCACTGTGTGCATCCTGATGATGCAGTGTGACCAGCCACCCCACATTCCTACTGCCATGCCTTCCCTACTGTGTAGCCTTTTTTAACCAGGAGGCAAAGTAAACCCACTTCCCTTAACATGCTTCTTTTCAGGTATTTGATCACAGCACTAAGAAAAATAATACACACAGTTTTTGTATGTGTCAATTTACCCATCATCCTTCAAACCACCATAGTCCTTTTGTTTACCATTTATACCTCAACTTCGTTACCCACAGAGGAAAGTCTTAGTATAATGCCACCAGCACACTGCATCGGCAGTGTGGTTTCAATGTCTCACATCCAAAACGCTTCCCTGAGGGGCTTCTTTCTGAAGTCTTTCTGATATCAATTATTCTCACCTGGGTCTGGAGTTTCTGTGGTATCAATTGTCATCACGTTGGTTCCTAAGAAAGCAGAGCCTGAGCCAAAGGCCCACAGTGCGCTGTTTTAATAGGGAATGTAGTCCAGAAAGAGACCAGCTTATGAAGCAGAGAGTGATGGGAGAAAACACAAAAGTGTTGACTAAGCTGGCTGCTGCCAAGTTCAGCTCATTTTCTCTAATGTGGCAAGGCCATCTTCTGAGAAACTGTGTAGCTGCCTCTCGGCGCAGGCCTAGTGGGCTCCTGTCCCGGGTCACAGTTTCTTCCCATGGAAGTATTAACTTCATTGCATTTTGAGAATGTCCTGGCACAAATGCCTAGTACGGTTCTTTGGCATTATAAACCTCTGTGGTGAGAAACAAGAGGGACCCTGGGCGGAATCAACAAGATCCATGACAAGGCCTCTGGTTTCACTATGAGCTTGATCTGGGTACATTTTACCCAAGCACAACCAGCAGTGACAAATGCTGGGGACAAGAAAAGAGAAACTATTCTGTGTGATGAGTGTCAGGAAAAACAAAACCAAATCTATTTGTTACCTAAACAAGCAAAAAGCCCATATTCTCAGGTTCCCTTTCAAAATGAGTTCAGCTGTGGTGTGTGTGTTGCTTTTGTATCTCAGTCTGTCCTTATGCCAACTGTTCTAGGCAGGGAGAAGGTGTACCGTTAGTCCTATACAAAGAAAACTAAGGTTCAGAGTGGCTATGAATTATCAGGAGAATATAGCAAGTGAATGTCGTGTCTATATTAATAACTTAATAGACTTACCCAGAAAGGACTTTTAGGGGGCAAAGTGTATATTGGAGAGTATACCAAATAGCCGATTATCCTCTCTCTCTCTCTCTCTCTCTCTCTCTCTCTCTCTCTCTCTCTCTCTCTCTCTAATTCTGATTCTTATGACCTTGACCTTCATGAACACGTTACAGCAAGACAGGCTCCTACATCAAGGTGATCCAAAAACCTTGGACTAAAAACAAAATAAAGTTATCATATCATTTTTTCATGGTTTTCTAATTTCAGTTTTGTCCTCCTTAGTTTGTGTGTTTGCTTATTTTTCCCTGAGGATAGAAGAGACTTGAGGAGGATACCAACCAAGGGTGGACCAAATGAGATGATGAAGCACATTTAACACTCTGGTCATTGCAGACATGACTCCAAAGTCATCTTCAAGGGATGTCTGTCCCTGTATGTGCCTCAGTCTTTGTGCAGAAAAACACAACTATTCCAGGTGACCCTTTGAAGGAATGTGCAAAATGTCCCCTTCCATGCTACACACAGATCCTCCCATCTCCTATCAGTGCCAAGTCTAACTTTACAGCCCACATCACGTTTTGGAGCATCCATTACCAAATGAGGCATGTTCCAGATGAGGGGACTCATCTCAGGCATTAGCACGACCACTAAGGAAGACTTTATGCAAAAAGGAGATTATTATAAGATCCTCCATGGGGTTCATGACATTGAAAGCCTCTTTTCAAAATACTAAGTACACAGACAATGGTACCAGCCAAGGAAATAGAAAGACTTCACTGTCTCTTCTCCTAAGGGCTCTGATACTTTTGTGACAAGACAAAAGAGCTGCTGAGGGGACATGCAACTTACCTCCGGGCTTGAGAACGTTTGCCTGGAATCATTAGCCAGCTCTTCCCTGGGTGACTTGAACCATATCTGTGATGTCCATCACCTTTGCAGATAATGAGCCCCAGGCATAGGAGCTGCTAAACACACTCACCAGACAGTTAACCTCTGTTGCGCCTCCTGCTTCTGTGGCAGCTGCTGGTGTGAGGCAGGGGGAAACAGGAATCTTCACTTGTTCCTGACGGCTGAGATGTAAGGAGACACCATTTTTGCCAGAATCTACTGTTTTCCATTGTGGGTAGTAGATATTTTCCATTAACCAAAAGAGAGCATTCTGAATTTTTGGAAAGTGGTGTTTTGAAGCCTTTAACAGCAGTCCTAAACCCAAGGCAAGGTATACATACTGGCATAGGTTAATGGTTAAATACATGGAATACTGTTTAGGGCTGTCTGGATTCAAACTCTCATCCTGCCACCTTCACATGTGTGTCGTCATTTTTTTTAATCTATAGAATGCAGAGAAACAGGCTATACCCAATATGATCACTGTAGGAAGATGAAACCACGTTAAACTCTTAATTGGGTGCTTACCACCTGCTAAGTGCTATTAATGTTAATAATACAATTAGCCACTGCTGACTGGAATGACGGTTCCAGGTCTGTAGTGACTACATTTGGGAAATGTCCACAAGGAGCAGTAGTTCTGTGGGATTTTTTTGTGAGACAAACTTATTATATATATTTTTAAAACTGCCTTAAGTTATTGCTTCTGTATGTTTTCTCTCTAATACAAATGTCAGTCATCATTCTTTTAAGACTTGTGGGAATTATCTGTCACAGAGAGGGTCAGGGATAATATGTCCCCTCCTTCCCATTTCCTCACAAGGTCAGCCTTCTGTGGGGTAAGTGCTAGTCTCCAGCTAAGAGCCTGTGTGGAGACTGGTCTACCCTCTCCACCCTGGACTAGTGGCATGTGCAGTTCACATGGTAAGTTGCTTTTTACCAAAACAAGAGTTGCAAAAAGGACAGGGCAAAAGGTCCCCAGTGTAAAAGTCTTTAGTAACTGTCTGCAGTAGCACAGGTCCCTCAACAGACTTTGTTTGGAGGACTCCACATTTTGAGCAATTTAACATTTGTTAATTCTAGCTGCATCTTTCCTGGGTTTCATAGGTATGGATCCACTCATGGCAATTCAGAACTTCAAAAATACATTGGAGTATTAATTTATGTATAAATACATAAAATAGTTCTAGATATGAACATGTACTTTTCATATGTGCCTGTAACATATGCTTTATACACACACATACACACACACACACACACACACACACACACAAAGAGAAACTTAGTCTTCTATCTTCCTTATAGCAAGTCCTTATCTACCCTTTGGTCTAGTGATTAAACAATTAAGTGTCATTTACGATAATTACACCTCACAACAAAGTGGTAAGTAGGCATGAACTCACTTGAGAAATATGTTCTCTGCTACAGCCAGCATAACCATAAAGTAGCTGCCAAGGGCAAAGTATCGGTGTTTGGCACATGGTTCAGCATTAGCATCGTTGCAGATGACAGTTCTCCAGGTGCTGAGCAGAGCTGGGAAAGCTCCATATCAGCATCAATGAAAGGGGCATGTGTGGTGATTTGCTCTATAGCACCACTGTTCCGCCAGGCCTGCTTATACCTATACTATTCTAGGGGAGTAAGGGGAGAGAACACATTTGTCTAGTTCTTACACATGTGTATGCACATGCACATGTGTGCTCAGGTGCATGTACACACACACACACACACACACACACACACACACATACATACATACACACACGGTAAACCTTGTCTTCCTCTTTCAACTGCTTATCCTGCATCAAGGCATCAAGGATCCCTCATGTGTCTCAGCATTAGAACTTGCTCTGTGACTCCCAAGAGGCGAAGAGGTGAGGGGCTTCAAGTCTAGCCTACCTTATCCAGCCGGTTCTCTGATGTGTGGCCACACACACGTTTGTGGCTTGTCACAGATCAGGACTAAATATCTCCTGTGGTCCTGAGAAGGTCCAGTCCTCCATGCAGGAAAGGGAAAACGTTAGAAAGACATATCTTGACAAGACCATGTTCACTTTGGAAACCAGAAACAAGTGTTCATGCATGCTACCCACTTCAAAGGGTAAAATCATTAAAAGCAGCCGTGAGAACCAGGGCGCTGGAGAGGATGGTCGTTACAGTAGCCAACAGACCACTAATAGGTGCTGATGTTGACGTGGACGACAAGAACAGCACCATGATTGCTCATGGGTATGTGCTGGATTGAGCCTTGCGAGGTTGCACATGCTTTGAAGGAAGCTAGCACATACCTGACTTTTCAAATTACAGGGTGCTTAAAGATTTATATATTTTTGTATACGGGTGTTTGTCTGCATGCACACCTATCTCCACATGGGAAGTGGTCATCTGATCCCATGAGACTACAGTTACAGGTGGTTGTGAGACACTGTGTGGATGCTGGGAATTGGACTCAGGACCTATGAAAGAGCAGTCAGTGCTCTTAACTGCTGAGCCATCTCTCCAGCCTCGTATTACATGTTACAATTTTAATAAAGGAAGTAGAGTGGCATTGGTGTGATAAACCATTTAGGAGGGCTACAGGCTAGGCAGGTGCCACAATGGTGTTGTCATTTGCCATTCAGGAACAAAACTCAAAAGGAGCAGTTGAGAAATAAGATATAGTAATGAAAAAAAAAATCTTCCTATAATACAGACACAGAAATTAACTAGTTGTCCATGTTGCCTTCCACAAACATTGAGGTTTCATCTGGCACCAAATTCATGGCTGGGATGTTGGTACAAGAAAGTTTTTACTAATTATAATAAAAATAATGAACACAGATAGAATTACTTTATAAAATATTGTCAAGAACAAAGGAATGAAAATACTCCAAAGGCACAAAGGCCACATTTGGAACATTTGCAGCATCTCTGTCACAGAGGTCCACAGCTACTGGTGAATGTGCTGACATTTCTTTGTTATACTTAAAGCAGATAAGGGCTTGGGAAAACTTGTAAAAACAAATTCTTAAATATGTTTTCGTTTTTCTAAAAACCATCACTCCTGTACTCCAAGTAGTTGTGAATGTGGGGTTTTTGTATTATTGGGAATTTGTCCATGGACACTCAAGCAGGATATTCACAGACTGCCAGTTTTGCCACTATAACAAAATACCTGACATAGGCTACTTATAAATAAAACCAGTTTTATTTTATTTACAATCTTGCAGGGTCAAAGGCATAGTATGTGCATTGGCTCAGGCTGTGCCATGCCATGCTATATGGCAGATGGAGGACATATATATGTATACATACACACACACACACACACACACACACACACACACACACACACACACACACACACACACACACACAAGTCATCTCACCCAAAGCCAGAAGCAGAAAAAGAGACCAAGGAGCAACAACTTCCTAAGTAGGCAAATCCTTTCCACAGCTCTAATTCTATCACTGTCCAGGACAAACCTATCATAATGGACTTTGGGGAGAGACACTCAAGCCATTCCAAAACATGTATCTGGTTGCCAGTCAAAGAGTGTAAGACTCTTTCATGAGATTTGCCCATTCCCTGTATTCAGAGCGGGAAGATGTCTTTCTCTGCTGCGGCGCTGCAACTCTAGAGGATGGGTCTCTTTTGGATTCTCAGACATATCTTAGAAGTAGGCCTGCTGCAAATGGATAGAAAACTAGCAAAGGTTTCGGGTCTGTGTAGCATCTGGCAAGTCCTGCTAGGCCCCTTGCTGTATACACTTGGGGCCATTAGTGTAGCAAAGAGTCCAGAAGTGACTTCCTGCAGCCAATCATGTGCTGCATGACAAATACAAAACCATGAGAGCATAAAACTCTCCCCAAAGTTTTATATAAATAGGTACATCCGGGCATTTCATTTTTCAACAAAAAAGTCCCAGCCATTTGTAAAAATCACATGAAGTGACCTGTTGGATAAAAAGAGAGAGCAGAGGGAATTGCTAGTGATGCAGTTAAGCGAGAAGGGAAACTGGGCCCTGCTGCAAGCTTCATGCCTACAGACCCATCTACCAGTTGCCAAGCGAGGTCACAACCTGTGTCACAGCAAGCCAGGTTCCTCCCCCTGTCCTCAAGCAGCCAATTAGAAGAACCAAATTAATAACAAAAGTCAGAAAAGGGAGATTTATTAAGTGTGGCCACACTGGAGACAAATAGAGCCAGCAACTGTTAAGTCCATAGTCACGTCCTAACATGTGGGTAAGCTTTAAATACAACCTAAGAAATTTGCATAACTCGGCAATCCTGCTAAGGTGTGGTTCCCAGTCTCCCACTGCCTCAGCCTGCAGTGTCATCAGACAAGTTGTAAATCTATCTCCAAGGAAAAATTCCTCCTTTGGTTAGCCCATGGCCTTCAATTATTTTCTTCCTGCACCCAGAGATTCTCTGGGAAATTCCAATTTCTTGGAGTCTATTGTTTTAGTAGTCTGGTAATGAAAATTAGGAGCACAAGTCTCCTTAGAGTATAGTAGTCATTCCGGCCAGGCAGGCCAGTTGTATGCTACAAGATTAAATCAGACGAGTCAGTTGTTCATTCTCACTTCGAAGGCAGCAAAAGACTCCGTGCTTCAAAGTGATTTCAGGTTCATTGCTGTCTAATTTCTTGAGTTCATTATACATTTTGGATATTAGCCCTCTCTCTCAGATGTAGGGTTGGTGAAGATATTTTCCCATTTTAGGGGCTGCTATTTTGTCCTTTTGACAATGTCCTTTGCCTCACAGAAACTTTTCAGTTTCATGAGGTCCCACTTATATTCATTGTTGATCTTAGAGCCTGAGCTGTTGGTGTTCTGTTCAGGAAGGTGTCTCCTGTGCCCATGAGTTCAGGCTCTTCCCCTACTTTCTCTTCTATTAGATTTAGTGTATCTGGTGTTATGTTGTGTGCTGATCTACTTGAACTTGAGTTTTGTGCAGGTGATAAATATGGATCTATTTGCATTCTTCTTCTTACAGACTTCCAATTAGAACTGAACCATTTGTCGAAGATGCTTTCTTTATTCCTTGGTATAGTTTCAGATTCTTTGTCAAAAATCAAGTGTCCATAGGAATGGGTTTAATTCTGGGTTTTTGATTTGATTCCATTGATCATCCTGTCTGTTTTTATGTCAATACCATTCGGTTTTTACTATTACTGCTCTGTAGTACAGCTAGAGGTCAGGCATCTCCTGAAGTTCTTTTATTGTACAGGATTATTAATTTTTTATTTTTATTTTTAGCTATCTTGACTTTTTGTTTTTCCATTTGAAGTTGATGGTTGATCTTTTTTGTTTGTTTGTTTTTGTTTTTTGTTTTTTTGCTTGTTTTTTGAGACAGGGTCTCTATGTATTACCCTTGCCTGTCCTGGCCTGCTTTGTAGACCAGGCTGGCCTGGAACTCACAGTGGTCTGCCTGCCTCTGCCTCCCAAGTGCTGGGATTGAGGAGTGTGCCACCACACCCAGCCCCAGTGGTTGATCTTTTAAGGTAAAGAATTGTGTTGTGTCCAGGTGGTGGTTATGCACACCTGTAATCCCAGAACTCTCTGGGAGGCAGAGGCAGGTGTAGTGTTGTGAGTTCATAGCTAGCCTGGTCTACAATGTGAGGACAGCCAAGGCTACACAGAGAAACTCTGTCTAGCAAAACAAAAAACAAACAAAAAAAGAAAGAAAGAAAGAATTGATTATGATAGGAATTGCATTGAAACTGTAGATTGCTTTTGGTAAGATGGCCATTTTTACTACGTTAGTCCTACCAACCCAAGACCATGGGAGATCTTTCCATCTTTTGATATCTCCTTCAATTTTTTTCTTTAAAGACTTAAAGTTCTTGTCAGTGTGGTCTTTCACTTGCTTGGTTAGAGTTACACCAAGATATTTTTATACTACTTGTGGCTATTGTGAAGGGTGTTATTTCCCTAATTTTTTAGCCTGTTTATCATTTATATAAAGGGAGGGATATTGATTTTTCTGGGTTAATTTTGTATCCAGCCACTTTGCAACAAACCAAACAATCCATTTTAAAAAAGGAGTACAGAGCTAAACATGGAATTTTTGACAAAGACATCTTTAATAGCTGAGAAGCACTTAAAGAAATGTTCAACATCCTTAGTCATTAGGGAAATGTAAATCAAAATGACTCTGAGATTTCATCTTACATTCATTAGAATTGCTAAGACCAAGAAATCAAGGGATAGTTCATGTTTGCAAGAATGTGGAGAAAGGAGAACATCCCTCAATTGCTGGTGGGAGTGCAAACTTGTGCAACCACTTTGGAAATCAATCTGATGCTTTCTCAGAAAATTGAGCTAGTGCTACCTCAAGACCCACTCCTGGGAATATACCTGAAAGATTCTCCACCATACAACAAAGACATTTGCTCAACTATGTTCATAGAAGCTTTATTCATAATAGCCAGAAACTGGAAACAACCTAGATGGCCCTCAACTGAAGAACAGGTAAAGAAAGTGTGGTACATTTACACAGCGGAATACTACTTAGTTATTAAAAATGAGGAAATCTTGAAATTTCCAGGCAAATGGAACTAGGAAAGATCATCCGGAGTGAGGTAACCCAGATTGAGAAAGACACACGTGGTATGTCCTCAGTTATAAGTGGATATTAGTCACAAAATATAGGATAACCATGCTACAATCCAGAGACCCAAAGAAGGTAAGCAATAAGGAGGGCCCAAGGGAGGAATGCTTGAATCTCACTGAGAAATGGAAATAAAATAGACATCTGGGGTAGGTGGAGGGAGGGAATTGCGTAGAAGAGGGTGTGGGTAGGGCAACAGGGGGGATTAAGTGTGGGGAGAAAAGCAGGAGAGAGCATGGGGACAGAGAACTGGAATCAGCGAGGGGGATATCTCTGGGATGAGCTAGAAACCCAGGACAATGGGAACTTCCATGAATCTGTGAGGGTGACCCTATTGCTAAGACTCCTAGCACTAGGGGATATGGAACATTAAATAGTCACCTTCTGTAATCAGGCAAGACTTCCAATTGAGGGATGGGGATACCAACCCAGTCACAAAGCCTCTGAACCACAATTTTTCCTGTCTATAAGAGGTGCAGGGATAAAAGAGAGACCAGAAAGTGAGGGAATGGTCAACCAATGATTGACCCAACTTGATCCCCATACTATGAGAGAAAGACAAACCCTGACACTATTATAATATTCTGCTATATTTGCAGACAGGAGGCCACCATAACTGTCATCCGAGTGACTTCACCCAGCACCTGATGAAAACAGATGCAGAGACCCGCAGCCAAATATTAAGTGGAGTTCAAGGCATCTTGTGGAAAAGGGGGGTGGGGGAAGGATTGAAAGAACCAGAGAGGTCAAGGATACCACAAGAAAACCTGCAGCATCAACTAACCTGGACCCACCGGGACTGAACTGCCCACCAGACAGCACGCATGGGTCAGATTTAGGCCTCCTACACATATGTTTGTAGGATGTATAGTTTGTTCCTATTGTGATCCCTCCAACATCAGGAGCACGGGCTGTCTCTGACTCTGTTGCCTGCCTTTGGATCCCTGTCCCTTACCTAGACAGCCTTATTTAGCCTCCATAGAGGAGATGTACCCACTCCTGCTGCACCTGGATATGCCAAGGTGGGTTGATATCCAAAGAAGGTCTCCCTTTCTTTGAGGAGAATGGGAGGTGGGCATAGGGGGAGGAGCAGTGAGAGGGAGGAACTGGGAGGAGAGGAGAGATGGGGAACTCTAGTCAAGATGTAAGGTAAATTAATTATTAATTAATTAATTAATTAATTAATGAAAGAAACGATTTTCAAGAATTACTTTAGCTTAGTTAGCAGACTGCTCATCTGGAGGCAAGGTTAGCTGAGTTCCATTCTATTGCCCTTTAACTCAGCCCAGCTCCAAGGATGTCTTGTGGGGACAGTCTTTGAACATGGGCTTAATCTCCACTGTGGCAGAAGATTTCCTACTGCAGAGTCACTGCAGAAGGCCAGGGCATGGTTTGACAAGGGCCCTGGGCTTATACCTTCATTTCCTGGGTGAGCCTCAGCCTCCTCATTCACACACTGTGCAGAGACAGTCCATGTTGTCATTTCACAACTTTGATTTTCAACAGAGCCAGCAGTTTATAAAATGTTTAAAAATAATTGCCGTCGACTCCCGTGAGTCTCCCTAAAACTGCTTCTTGTACAGTTCAAAACAAATTCTTTCATTTATTTCTGCTGAGTAAAAATACATTCAAAAAGTGGCAGGGACAGCCAGAAAATGTGCGTATGTGGTAGAGAACCAAGGAGCTAAGTCAAGACAATTGTAGACTTTGGAAGTTTAGCTCTGGCCTGTACTTCAATCATGATGGTTCTCTTTTCTGTGGTTTGCATGTTCTCTATTGCAGTAACGAATTTTGACCCCACCCCCAAAGGAAAGTATACTGGAACAAAGTTTCTAGAAAGCTAAAATATCTATTACCCAAAGGTAGAATATTCACAAGAAGTTATTTGGCAGTGGGTGTCTGGCCTACTGACAATTTCTGCCACATTATGTCTCAGCTCATATCCACAAAAAGGAAAACAAAGACAGTGATTGAAAAAAAGAATAAAACAATCGATCACAAATTTAGGAGGGACAAAAATGAAGGGTAGAAGTGGTACATTTGCAATGCTCATGTATGAAATTCTCAAGCAAAACAAAAAACCCAAGACCATTTAAAAACAATAAAATAAATAAACACATTTCAAAAAGATACATTTGACCAGTGCAAACGTTACTAATGACATTAAGTCAACTTCTAACAGCCTTTTCTGCTTATGGGGAGGGGGTGCATCAAAGCTCCAGGAAACAAAACTACAAATAGCCCCACAATAGTAGCAGGATGGCATTTCAAAAGAAGGCATCAAAGAAAACTCACCAACAGTGATACTTTTTCCTAATGGTTCTGAAAGGATAATTAAGTTGTTTATCACCTTTGATGCTACAACCCCAACACAGGTGTTCCCTGGAAACCAATTAAAAATACTTACAGCTGATAAAGAGTGCCTCTCAGCTCAACAGATTTACTCATAATTCCAATCCCATTTGGAAAACACTCTTGTCAAGTCTTTTGACACCAAAAGGCAACTTTCACACTCATTTACACTTCAGTGCCCACAGTGATAGGCACACAGGGGTATTTACTCAGCTTCCCTTGATGTCAGGACAAGAGTCCTCCAGAAGGCTTCCCGGGACTGGTGAAAGACAACTTCAGTTTTGAAGTATGATTTGTGCTGGGGAGCTTGGGTTACCTTTGAAGTGAAATAGTCTAGTATTTTTCAGATGATAACTTTTGGGGAACTATTAGGAAGGAAAATGCCTTGAATCTATTGCTGTCAGTCTGTAGCATCCAGTGGATGCAAAGTTGATTACTTTTAGGCTTCATGGAAGCAGGAAAGGATTCCTTGTGGAAATACCAGGTGGTAACAGATGGCATATGTAGTGGAGTCATAGAAGGAAGATTTGAATTTGGGAATTTGGTTAGGTCCTACCTATTTCTGTAATCCTGAAATGTCTCATCACCTCACCAAACTTGGGATCCATCCTTATCTATTGATGATCAGGCTAAAGCATATGAGAAAAAAAAAAAAAAAACACATGACATCTTATTAGTTTCCCCTTTTACATATTGAAATTACCAAGGCCTATTTCAAAATTCTTGAACACAAGAAACTTCAAATTTGGTTTTCTAATCTGTTGACTCAGCCTACCTTTAGACGATGTCTTAAGAACAGCTTTAGACAATAAGGTTTGAGACAGTTTTGAGATAGCCAGTAGGAATATGGATGTGTAGTTATAGAATTAACTGGTCTGCGGGGAGTGGATGTGTGGGTTCAACCTGGTTGAGCAGTTCGATGTCAAAAGTTCTAGATCCTTGAGTCTTGAAGGCTTGCTGGTTCTTCTGTGGGTATGTTTGATTGGAAGACTAGATTGGACTCGTTTTCTGTATTTCATCCGCATGCTAATGTCCCCCACACCTTCAGAACTACATCAGCTCTCAGGTCACCACCTTTCTTACTAGCTATCTGTCTTCAGCTGGGGCAAAAGGTGCGACTTTGGGTTCAGACACTCTTAACTCTGTCACTAAATAGCTGCATGATTTTGGCCGGTCTCTTCTCCTATTTAGACACTCATATTCCACTTCCTTTATGTGGAAGAAGAAAATAGATTGGATAATATGTCAACCCCTTTTTAGACTTAAGTTCTATATAATGAGTTTGGCCAAAGCACATGGCAGATTTTCATCTTACTATTATTTTCTTGTAAGCCAGCTATTTTATTGTCAGTTTTCATCTAATCCTCTTGAATGTGTAGTTTCATTTAGGAAACCAATTTCTGTTCACTGTTGCCATAGTTGAGAGAATGGGAGAGTGAGTGATAAGGGATACTGGAAAGAAATGTTGGGGCCTAAGATTCACTCCATGGGAGTGATCCAACCCCTGACACTATGAACAATACTCTGCTATGCTCACAGGCAAAAGCATAGCATAGCTGTCCTCTGAGAGGCTACACCCAGCAGGCCACAGGGGAAGAGGACTTGTTCAATCCTGATGCAACTTAAGGAGCTGGGGTGGTTGGGCAGAGGGGTGGGCTACCCTTTTCTGAGGAATAGGGAAGGGTAGAAGAGGAAGAGGGATGGAGGGTGGGACCAGGAGGAAAGGAGGGAGGGGGCTATGATCAGGATGTAAAGTGAATAAATAACTAATTAAAAAAAAGGAATTAAAAAAAAAACCAATATTTTTTTCAACAGGTGGAAAAATCACTTTAGCTCTGACTGTGGAGAACACTTTGGGAGAAAATCCGAGACAGTGAACATACACCCTTCTTTTGAATAATAAGAGTCATGGGGAGTGGAATGGATGTAAAAGCTCTTTGGGGAGTGAGCTACACAGGAGCTGAGGATGATGTTGGGTTTCTAGCTTGCTCCATTAGTTGCATGGACGCGTCATCACCAGTGAGATAGGGCACAAAAGAAGATGACTGGAGAAGAGTGAGCAGAAAATGTTTTACTTATTTTACTTTTTACAAAGGTTTAAAATCGTCATGCATACCAACACTTTCATTTCATAAACATAATATTGTACTTTGCTCATATTGACCGACCTTTTATTCTACTCCATCTTTCTCTACTTAGTTCCCTTCTTCTGTCTGATTATTCATGTGTCTTCATACCACACACACACATGCGCACACGCACGCGTGTGCACACACACACACACATCTAGATTATGCATATGAGATAAACTACATGATATCCTTTTAGTCCCACATCCAGGTTTGCAAATACCACCAGATATGTCAAAGGGATGTCTCAAAACTATCATGAGCCCCCAGGTTGTCTAAGAGTGTACAAGCTTGGTTTTCTATATGATTGTCTAAGACACAGAGGATTTTTAAGGGAAGTCTTTAAGTGGGACAGCTTTGAGCTATTCAGTGTCTACTTGGAAATACAGGTATAGAGCTAACAGAACAGTATGGAGTGGATGTCTGAACCTGGGAGTCATCAGCAAATAAATAGAGTCCTTGAAGTAAGGGACATAAACGACATTTCCTGAGGAAGAAAAGAGATTGAGCAGAAAAGAGAGCCTACGAGTAACTCTAAGACAACGATGGGCTGGAACTGGATCCTGGTTATTGATTGCACAGATATGAGGAAAGCCAGGAGACTACAGTGTCAGGGATGGGGCTTACTCCATCAGGGAGGGAGTGTTCAGTAGCATCAAATTCTTTCAGAAACTAGGCTAAAGGTCATTTGTGACCATAAGGCTAAAACATGGCTATATCCAAAGCTATTTTGGTGGAACGCTTAAGAGCAGAGGCAGATTGGGGTAGGAAAAGAACTGAAAAACTAAACAGGGGAGACAGAAGTTATCAAAACCTCATTAGAACCCAATTCTTTAATAAGGAATGAAGGAGTACTCGGGGTGTTTGTGTGCTTGAATAAGTTACTTATTTTTTTAATTAATTAATTCATTTATTCAGTTTATATACTGATCATAGCCCCCTTCCTCCTGTTCTCCCATCCCCACCCTCCCTCTTTCCCTCTCCCCTATTCCTCAGAAAAGGGTAGCCCCTCCCACCCCAGCTCATCAAGTCACATCAGGACTGAGCATGCCCTCTTCCCCTCAGCCCCAACACAGAGGGAATGATCAGAAAGCAGGCTACTGAGTCCATGTCCGAGACAGCACCCTCTCCCCTTACTCTGGGACCCATGTGAAGCCTGAGCTGTCCATCTGTTACATCTGTGTAGAGGTCCTAGATCCAGTCTATATGTGGTCCTTGGTTGGTGCTTCAATCTCAGAAAATGCCTCTGGGCCCTGGTTAGTTGGCTCTCTTTGTCTTCCTGTGGAGCTCCTCAGGTCCTTCTATCCATCCTCCCACTTATCCACAAAACTCCCTATGCTTCAAAATACCAACACAACTCTTTACAAACACTGAAAGAACAATTCTAAATTTTCATATGGAAAACAAAAACCCAGAATAGATAAAACAATCTTATACAATAAATGAAATTCTGGAGGTATATCCATCCCTGACTTAAAGCTATACTATAGAGAAATAGTTAAAACAAAAACAAAAACAAAAAACAAAAAACAAAAAACTGCATGGTACTGGCATAGAAATAGACTAGTTGATCAGTGGGATCAAATCAAAGACCCAGAAGTAAATCCACATATCTACAGACACATGATTTTTGATAAAGGAGCCAAAACCATACAATGGAAAAAAGACAGCCTCTTCAACACATGGTGCTGGTCTAACTAGATGTCTACATGTAGAAAAAATGCCAGTAGATCCATATTTATCACCCTGCACAAAACTCAAGTCTAAGTGGATCAAAGACCTCAACATAAAACCAGATACTCTACATCTAGGTTTTTTTTTTTTTTTTTTTTTAAAGTGGGAAGAGCCTTGAACCAATAGCTCAGGCTCCAAGATCAACAGTTATTTCTTAAAATGAGATAAGCTCAAGCAATTGTATTTTTTTGTTTGTTTTGTTTGGGTTTTTGTTTTTTGTTTTTTGGTTTTTTTTTGTTTGTTTGTTTTTTTGTTTTTTGAGACAGGGTTTCTCTGTATAGCCTTGATTGTCCTGGACTCACTTTGTAAGACCAGGCTGGCCTCGAACTCACAGAGATCCTCCTGCCTCTGCCTCCTGAATGCTGAGGTTAAAGGCGTGCACCACCACCACCCGGCCTAGCAATTGTATTTTTCCACAAATATTTATTGAATGCTATCTCAACTAAAGCATGAGATAATAGAGAGGCAAAGAACTTGATAAATCCCCATTTTCATGGAACCTTGCAGTAGGGAGGTGGAAAAGATAGACAGTAATCAAACAACCCTGTAGAGAATTCCCTCCCCGGAGAGACATAAACCAATGTTTCCTGCCTCAATTATAAAGACCCAGCAGCAAGTCAACCCGTTAGTCCAATGGAGTCTAACTTGGAGGAGCCAGTGAGCTCGTTTGGCTAATTTATAAAGCACAGGTAAGGGGTTATTCATAGGAATGTGGTAGACTCCAAAGCAGCTAGAAAGTCTCAACCTAACCTGGATGACGACTTCCCCGTAGGTATACGGATGGGCCTATGCACCTGTGATTGCCTCACGTCACCTTTACACAGTCTGTATACTCAAGCACCGCTGAATACAATGAAACCTCAGGGTGTTGTAGCAGAATCACGTAAAAGTGGCTGAGAGGTATCTCAAGAAGGACTCTCAAGCGAAGGTCCAGGAACCCTTCCCATGTGTTCCATCTACAGAGGAGATGTCAATAGTCAACAAACTTTGAGTCTCTCTGGAGGGTCCTTGTGGTGGATTGAATAGGAATACTCCCCACAGACTCATGTGTTTGAATGTTTGGCCCCATAGGGAGTCGCAGTATTAGGAGGTGTGGCCTTGTTGGAGGAAGTTTGTCACTGTGGAGCCTAGCATCAAGGTTCAAGCTGTGCCCAGTGGGATAGTCCCCCTCTGTAGGCTAAGGATCCAGATGTAGAACTCTTAGCTCCTTCTCCAGCACCGTGTCTGCTTGAATGCCACCAAGTTTCCCTCTATGAGGATAGTGAACTAAACCTCTGAACCGTAAGCCAGCACTGTTGAATGTTTTCCTTTTTAAGGAGAATGGGGAAATAGAAGGATCCAGAGGGTCCTAGAAACCTACAAGAAGAACATTATGACAGGTGGATCTGGACCCAGGGGTCCTGCTCAAACTATGGCACCGGTCAAGAACAATACAGGCGGTAAACTTCGAACCCCTACCCAGGTCTAGCCGATGGACAGGACATTCTCCACAGTTGAGTGGAGAGTGGGGTCTGACTTTCTCATGAACTCTGGTGCCCCATATTTGACCATGTCCCCTGGATGGGGAGGCCTGGTGGCACTCAGAGGAAGGATAGCAGGCTACCAAGAAGAGACTTGATACCCTATGAGCATATACAGGGGGAGGAGGTCCTCCGCAGTCACAATCTTAGGGGAGGGGAGTAAGGGAAAAATGGGAGGGAGGGAGGAATGGGAGGATACAAGGGATGGGATAACTATTTATATATAATATGAATAAATTAATAAAATATATTTTTTTTAAAAAAAAGAGCTGCCGTGGCCATGGTGTCTCTTCACAGCAATAGAACCCTGACTAGGGCAGTCCTCTTATAAGTAGTGACAGATGCTGCTGGCTATTACTCTCAGGGAACAATGCTCCACCGCACATGCGTATAGGTATGGTGTACTGAATGGTGATTACACAGAGACAAAGAAGAGCAGGAAACAGTAAATGTCCAAATGGGCAAGAGTACTGATTTAGACCCTGAGCGATTAGGAAGGCATTTTGTTCCTCTATGACATTTTCAGTGTGCTGGTATCCCAACTGAAATTTGGGACATAATTATATTCAAATATTTACATTTTAAAATCTAAATTCAAAGCCGGGTATGGTGGCACACCTTTAATCCCAGCACTCAGGAGGCAGAGGCAGGAGGATTGCTGTGAGTTCCAGGCCAGCCTGGTCTACAAAGCAAGTCCAGGACAGCCAAGGCTAACACAAAGAGACCCTGCCTCAAAAAACAAAACAAAACAAGCAACAACAACAACAAATCTAAATTCAAATTTAACTAGGTGTCCATGTTTGTCCAAAAAGCTTACTCAGTGTTTAATCTCAGAGAAAAACCCTACAATTTTAAAGGGCCTGCGGAATATAAATAAAATAGGAAAGAGGTTGCATTTAAAGGATGTGATGATCTGGTGGCAGTGGAGGGGTCAGCCCTATACAGTGGAAGAGAGAGGCTGTGGGTGCTGATGGGAGTGTTGGGGAAAGGAAAACAATGGTTCCTGGATGAAATTCTGAAGCTTTCCTTTCAACCAAAGGCATCGAGAAGTGTGTGAGGAGGGCTCTGGCCGGGGATTCCAAAGATGGAGATAGGACCCCGTGAAGAGCGCAGGCTGCCCCACAGGGAGACAATTGTACGGATGAGAATGCAATGGCTTTATTCATTACTGAGAATAATTGGAGGGGGGAAGTCCATATCCTTTCCACCAGCTCCTTGCCTCTTCACCAGCATCCCTTCAGTGACACGGGTTGCTGAGGCCTGATTTCCAGCATCTTTGCCTGAGGTCAGGGTGTGGCTAGTGAACAGCAGCATCTGCAGAGGATGGCGCCCATGCCCAAGCACCGAAACTAGGTTACTTTCCCTGGAAAGACTGTTGCTACTGCTGAACCCTCTTAATAGCCCTTCTTTGGAAAGGAGATGACATTGAAGATTACGTTCAAAGAGTCACTTAGAAGCATTGTCTAATTTAGACACAAGGCCTATCTATATTCTTTGAAGAAAGCTGAAGATTTGCAAGTTATTCCCATCTTTCAGATAATATGGATAGCCCATGTGGATAGGTAATTAATTTGCCTCTGACTGTTTTGGCTTTTGTGTCTATTGTGTTTAGTTTTCTGCTGTTTCTATACTACTTGGATTGGCATCTTGTTTTTGTTGAGCACACTACGTCTAGTAAGGAGGCAAATAATTTTGAACAAGTTAAGACGGATTTTACTCATTAACACTTAACATTTCATAATCATATTGTTACATTCCTAACAAGCGTAATAATTGCTTTGCATTATTTCACTTATATGCATAACATTTTTTGACATGTGCCTTCACGTTTCATAAGTAGGAGGTTAAAGCCAGACATCCCAGAAGGAGAATGGTGTGAGTGGAACTTCTTCCTGTGAAGCTTAGCTCCCTGGCTTGTTACTATGGTTCCTGCTGCATCAAGTGGCACCTCAGAAAGCTGCAGCACTCAGCCACATTTCCCCGGCATGCCTGGCACTCAAGGGCCATAATCGGTTTCAGCAGAGGTGTGCACATCCGCCAGCTGTGCTGCATTTACTGATGCCAGGGAACTCAATGGAACAGACTTCACCCTCCCTTCTCTCTGGCTAGGGTGGCACTGGAAACCTTCAGAATCACGTTTCCAGCACAGCCTCTGGGTAAATGTCAATGGAGTAAAGAGACTATGGAAGAACTCTGTTCAGCAGTCAGAGCTAAAGAGACGGGAACTGACATAGATGGGCCATTCTATTCAAATCCTGATAACTGACCCTGTTGATTTTCTTTGATTTTTTTTTTTTTCCTCTTTTGGTCTTTTCCTGGATGCAGTTTTAGATGATGCAGGCCTGGGTTTTCTATCTATTGTACCCATCTAAAAAAATGCAGTCTTATTCAAGAGGAGGAAGTCCTTTAGAGTATTTGGACTCAGGGTGGGAGGATAAGCTGAGGGAAGTTCTGTGAAGGCAATGTGTAAGTCGCTTTTATTCTCCTGGTTTCGCTGTTGTCTCAAAGGCTTACTGCCTCCTTTTGCCAACCTAGGCCTTGTCCTGGAAGCTTCTAGCTTCTGTACAATCTAATCTAGGCCTAGAATATTTTTCAGCCTCTGAGACTTGCTGCTCAATAAACTCACCTGTACTTGTTCTTTATGACCTCTGGGCCTGCAGATTCAACTCAGCTGTTCTGGCTCAAACACTTCTAGCTCACTTATTAAATCTGGCTTCACTCTCAGGCCAGAATTTCTCTGCTTGTCCTCAAACTAACGCAGCAATCTGCTCTAATCTTCTGGCTTCTCCTCATTTTCTGGCTCATTCCATCTTTACTGGAGTTCTCTCTTTATAACTCATCTCTCTATCACTGTCCTGATTAAAACAAAACAAAACAAAACATTTCCTCCTCTCTTTCTCTCTCTCATTGCTTCTTAAGTAGCTTCCCTTTCCTCTCTCTTCTCATGAAAGTTGGGTGTATTCTATTCTGTCAAACCTTCTCTGATTCGTTACCTTTTCTGCCATTCAATTAGACATCACTTTCAAACATGGATGTTTCCCTCTACAAACTAACTTTACCTTTGTTTGGGATTAAAGGGATGTACCACCTTGCTGGGACCTAAGCTTTTCTTTACCTGATATTTGCTCTATACCTTGAACTCAGGTATAGAGTTTGGCCTCGAACTCAGATCTGTTTGCCTCTGTCTCCTGGAATAAAGGTGTATTCGTATTCCAGCTGGATAACACAGAACTAGAAGGTCTTTAGATGTGATCTCTTACCAGAACAGCCATGTTCTGGATTAACATTCCTCTACAAGGCAACAAGCTGGGCAATGTTGCATGATATGTGTGGAAGAGAAAGCCCACTTCTAAGTAAATCTTCTGGATGCTTCTGTACAAAGTTACAAGGGTTGATCAGAAGCCTATGGCAAATTACTTCTTAGCTATAGACGCAATCTGGATATCTATAGACAATATATTCAGAGCTGAAAGGGACCTGACCTTGTCTGTCACTTTACTAGGGAGAGCTGGTGATTCACAATCATTGAGAACAAACTCCTAAAGGCTTTGCTTGTCAGGAGAGATTAGCAATTATCTCTGTGCCCCTTTCCCTCATTTGGCAGAGCCTTGCTGTTTCTGCTGGGTCATGCCACCATTACTGATTCATGTTGCTGTTTAGTATTTGATATTGGACTGGACTTCTGGTATCCTGACAACAAATAGTGGAATTGCCCCAATGAACTACTTCTAAACAGGTCCACAAACTCTCTTTTCCTATTAACCTTCTTCCCTACCTCTGGTCAGTGGGTTAGAAGGGAAGTAGAAGCATTAAGAACCCTAAATAAAGTAGGTGTTGAAAAAGCTTACAATACTCAACTGTCATAAAATTTCAATGGGGTGCCTCTGGCCATACTTGATTTTTCACAAAGCGTTTTACCTGAACCAAAGGAAGGGGCATGGAGAAGGCACACTAATATATGATTTTCTTCTCATGGGTCCTGCCTTACTTTATGGCCAAGTATTCCAATGATAGTATGTATGGATATCTTCCCATAGCCTATGAGTGTCTATGACCATGAGCTGTGCTGTTTATAGTACTCACCCAATATGACATAAAAGGGGGGAATGTTGAGAAGCACGTTACTATTAGTGGATAGCTACATCGTATGTAAAAAACTGGCTGGTGACATAGTCTAGGCTGTGTTCCAGCATTAGTGACACTCCTTCCAATTGAGGGCATGTCCTCAGAGATGTAGCAGGCATCTGGAAATCGTGTACTTTTACAAAGTTGGAGGTAGCAGCAGGACTTGCCAATTTTTAAAAAACTGTCTTCAGCCTTTAGAAAAGAAAAAGAACTGTTTGGGAGGGTGTGGGTGGGTACATTGAAAACCATACCTCCCAAGTCCATCTGCGAGAGATTGTTGTCACTATCACCAAAGTAAGAAAAGTTCTACTGGGAGCTTTATCTTGTGCATAGACAATGGAATAGAGGCTGGTCCTAACCAGTGTTAATCAGTGCACACAGGGCCTGGAAAACTGGGTGCAAGACCCACGCATCACGTTGTAAGTAGGCTTGTGGGATATGGTACAAAGCATATTGTGGATAGAAAAATCAGTTTCCATCTTCTTAATAAACATTAAAACTCTCATTTCCTAGAAATAAAATGCCTACTGAGATTTCACTTCTTTTCTGAGGACCGCTAAAAACAAAACATCAAACAGACGAACAGGGCGACAAAACCCCAAAGCCTGTCTTCGTCCATGCATCAGATGACACCAGTGAAGCGCTCTTTCCACACATTTCATTACGAGAATAAAATGTGTAGATAATTATCAAAATAGCATACTACACTACACTATAGTACAAGCTATTAAAAGTTGTCCCAGTGCTTGTATCACTTTCTCTCATTCATGACTTTGTTGATGAGAAACTGTGACAGTATAGCTGAAGGTGATAAGATCACATCCTAGTAAGTGGAAATTATAAAAATAAATTCCTACATTTGTTTTGCACATACAGTTGGAAGACACTTTCTGATGCATTTTCTTCTTTGCGCCTTATTAGATAAACATAAAAAAAAAATAAATTTCTAAGCAATTTATGTGACATCCATGCAGTGGAATATTTTACAACCATGAACGCATGAGCAAGGTGAAGCAGAGTGATCATAAGTCAAAGGAGACATTGCAGAAAACAGTGCACAACATGCCTCCATTTTTAGACTTATTTTGCTGGCACATACACATTTAATAATATATTTGATCCTGAAATGATAGGCACCAGGCTCCACACGAGCACTGAAAGGTGGGAGGAAACCTACTACCACTGTTTCCAAACATACTTCAAAAAGTACAGTAGGATTACGGGTGGTTTATAAAACATACTATTTTGTGTCTCGTGTCATACTGTTTTGTGACATAGTCTCACTGTGTAGTAGCCTTAACTAGTCTTTTGTAGTGATTGTCCTGTCTCTATCTCCCAAGTGCTGGGATTGTATTTTAAAATGAAAGGTTTTCAAAAAAATATTCTCTTTATTTTAAAGTTGTGAAAACATGTCTTGGAAAGTGACTTTTATAAAGTCATGCAGTTCAGAGAATCTAGCATCATGGTTCTCTAGAAATTTCTGTGGCCTCCTTATCATTAGAATACAGCATGAGAGCTACAGCTAGAAGAATGGGCTGGGTTCTAGTCTGACCCTTTGGTGAACTGTGTCACCTCAACACTTCCTGGTCTAGAACTGCGATCTTCCAGTGTTGCTAGCAAACAGAAATGTCAAACAGAAGTTGCCAAGTACATATGTACTTTTGCTCTTTCTTGAAAGAAGGCCACCTCTATGAATGCATTTGTAGATGGAAATCCAAAAGTGTGTTTGTGTCCTGGATATACGTCAGGAGCTATTGAACACTGTATCTCAGTTTCCTCACCTATGACAATCTTGTGCTGACCTACCTTTGTGGGAGAGCTGGGTGGGCTGCTATGTGGCTTAAAACTGCACAGCTATTCTGAAATTGTTCATTGGGAGTCCCTCCTGCTCACCCTGTCCTTTCTTCTCAAGCTCCTGTCTGTAATCTAAGCCATGTAGGATTGGTGTTTTTCTGTGTTTGATCTAAAAGTCCACAGAATTAAGCAGTTGTGTTTTTTTAATTATTTATTTTTATTTTATATTCATTGGTGTTTAGCCTCAATGTATGTCTCTGTGAGGGTGTCAGATCTTGAAGTTACAGACAGCTGTGAGTTGCCATGTGGGTGCTGGGAATTAAACCAGGGTCCTCTGGAAGAGCAGTTAGTGCTCTTAACCACTGAGCCATCTCTCCAGGCACAAGCAGTTGTTTTTTTTAGTTGAAAATATGTTCACTAGCATTTGGTTTAGTGGTGCTTGACAACGAATTATTTCTCTCAAATCTTAATGGCAATCTACTCTCATAACCTAACCCCCATCACATGCTGGGCCAAAGCAGTTTGGGATGCTGCCATTCTAGAGGCATTTCTCCTGGCATTGTGAGCTTTAAAATCATCTACACAGCAAGAGTTAATAGTGCAGCTTTAAAGTAGAGGCGAGGAAATTAGTTTTTTTCTATCTCCCCAGGTCCCATCTCCTTGCTTGTCTCACTCTCCTTCCACCAGACAATGACTTGGATGCAAAGTAATCAGGGAAGACACATAGAAATAAAAAAGCAAAATATGTTGACAAAGTGAAGCTGGTGTTTCCGTATAATTTTTACAGGATAAAAACATCATGAAATGAAAGTGAGAGCCCTACCAAGAACAGAGTTCTTCCTTATTTTACCCCAATCTAAACCCCACTGGGCCCAGGGGATGAATGAAGGAATGTGAGCTGTCACAAGACAGGCCTCTTTTGTGGAACACATCAACACACAGCTATGAAAGGGATCCAGCAGTCCAGCCTTTTAAGTTAGAGCTGAGATCCTCTTCAACTGTTCTGTTTGCTTTCTGTTCTGAGCATTTTTTAAATTCTCCCAATGTTGCTCATAAGTTTTGGTTTTGTAAAAATGTCTTTCCCCAGATATATTACACTGTTCTTGGGCAATAAACATCTTGTCACTCTTCCAGTACCTACACCAGTGTTCTGTGCATAGCAGTCAGCTGAGAACGCTGAATAAAAATCATTCTAGATACTGTCTAGACATGTTGCTTGGCATACCTTGTGTGCTGCACTCTACTTAGTCTTAGGAATAGATAAGTGTGAGACTTAGGGTGATGACTCAGAATAACTTTAATAATTGCCCAAGCATCTGGAAGAGTGTGTAGAATTCATTTCTCTCTAGTATAAGATAAAGCCTTAATAAAACTGATGAGAATGACTTCAAGTGGTCTATATGTTTTGAATATTGTGTGCATTGTGACAAGGTGCCTTCTTCATCACTGGAGATGCTCATAAAGACAGCTGGAGGAAATAACCCAGGGATGTTAGTGAAAAGTTAGTCATAGACTTATAAGTATGAAGATTAATGCAGCTAACTCTATCATAGACTATAGTCCTCAACTAGTGAAGAAGACATATTTGGTAGTGTGTTCTCTTATCTTTGGGCTCATGTGTTATGTTAGAAAATAGAACTGATAGAATGAATATATATTAAAAGGAGTTTATTAGACTGGATTACATGACACTGTCTAGTTAGCCCAACAATGGCTCACACTCAAGAAGTTGAGAATCTGGTAGTTGTGTAGTCCATGAGATTGGCTTTCTCAACAGTCCTATGCTGGGGCAAAGGGCTTGGAAGATTCCTGAAGAGCTACTCATCTTTACTTTACATTGAATTCCTGTAGAACCAATAAATAACGCAGCAGAGAATATCAGCAAAGAGATGCAGCAGCCGTAGAGCAGCAGCAACAGCTTAGGTAAACTTGCCAACAAGAGTGAAGGCAAGCAGGCAAAAAGCGAAGGGTTCTTCTATCTTTTCTCATCTGGGTTGCCACAAGAAGGTGGCTCCCACACTTAGTTAGGGTCTTCCCATTTAAAATAATTAAGTCAAGAAAACTCCCTACAGGAGTCCTCAGTGGCTTGCATCCTAGTTGACTCCAGATTTAGTCAATTTGACAACCATGGTTAACCAGCACAAATCCATCCCTTGTCAAACTGATATCACATCTATTTATGTCATGTTTAACTTCCAAGTGAAACAGTAACAATTCTATATAGTGTGATATAACTATCCCATGTACAACCATAAATATATTATTTTTTCCAAAATAGATGGTAAAGCTGTTTGAGGAGTATTTGTGTTTAGTCTTTTAGTGTTTCATAATTTAAATATAATAATATGTATTGATAGCATTTAAACAACCATTGATAATCTTTAAAGGAATATCCCTGCATGCCCCATGCCACTGGACTCCTAGAAATTTCACTGAAGTAGAAGGCCTTTGAACTTTGGTTGCATTTATTTCCTATCCTCTTATAGGCATATGTCTTATCAACAAGTCCAGAGTGGTTGCTACCTCCTGTTTACTTTGTTAAATTAGCATAATGTCATGGACATAGTGGACCAGTGTGATACCTTGTGGAATGAAGATGTGAATGGGCTAGATCTATATGAACTAAATTACAACATAGGGCTATATAAGTATATAATATATAAGTATATGTCACAGAGGTAGAACTGTAAAGGTGTATTGCTGCCTTTACTATCTGAAAGCAAATTGCTTCAGGAGAGCCAAGTGGATGATTATTAAGGGTGAACATTTTAATATCTGTAACTGATACTGGGTATGATGAAATATGTTAATCTGTTCAAGTAAGGAAACCGCATTTTGATTGGAGTTTGTGATAATTAACTGTTATTTCCCATGATCCATTGGTTTTCCTTATAGGCCAAATAGGAGAACTAAAGGAATACCTTATGTACTGTTCTATTGCTGTGAGGAGACACCATGACCAAGGCAAAATATAAGAGAAAACACTTAACTGGTGCTTGCTTACAGTTACAGTGGGTTAGTCCAGGACCATCATGGTTGGGAATGTGGCCGCCAGAAAGTAGGCATGGGACTGGAGAAGTAGCTGAGAGCTCATATCTGATCCACAAGTTACAGAGAGGGAGAGATGGAGAGAGAGAGAGAGAGAGAGAGAGAGAGAGAGAGAGAGAGAGAGAGAGAGAGAGAGAGAAAAGAAGAAGAAGAAGAAGAAGAAGAAGAAGAAGAAGAAGAAGAAGAAGAAGAAAAAGAAGAAGAGAGAAAGGATTTGACACAAGCTTTTGAAATTCAAAGCCCACCCCCAAGTGATATACCACCTTTAACAAGGCCACAGCTCCCCCAACAAGGTCCCAAACAATTCTACTAACTGGGGACCATGCATTCAAACAGATGAGCCTATGGCAGCCATGCTCAACCAAAGGTTGATGAAAAAATATTTTAAGGCCCTTGATAGTGACACTAATTTCTGTAATTCATCTAGGCATGCTATATTAGTTTTGGTTCACATATTTTACGTGGTTTAAGTTACTTCAATGGCTGCCATTTGTTTTTGGTTTCTTTTTTTCAGCCATAAGAGCCCTTATTCCACAGATCAGAGAAAAAATTTGGGTATTGCAAACTTCTAAGTACAACTATCTCATTTATATATTCCAAGCCTTGGAAAATAACTACAAGATGAGTTTGGGGACTCAATGGATGCACTGAGGGTTGTATTTTGGCTAAAATTCCATTAATCATCTGACCTCCTTAGGATGGGAACAACGATTTCTGGGGCCTTCTGTTAGAAGACCCTGATGTTCGAGGTTGCAGTCCACTACGTACGGAAAGCTCTCCTGATCTTGGCTTCGAATGGAGGACTCTCTTTCTCAGAAGGTGCTTCTTTCCCTCTGCCTGACCTCATCTGGACAGTGTGTCTAGCACAGAAGCCTCTAATCTCATTTATAGTATGACCTTTGACATAATTCCCTGCTAATACTCTCCCCTCGGCTGCCATAGGATAATGAGGGACTGTGTTCTCATTCATATGACAGGACTGTTCTGCCAAATGCAAATAAATCATCCCTGGCACTTCAAGCTCAAGCCAATAGTGTACATCTACCCTGGGAACCCCCACCCACCCCCAAGAACTATGTGGCCTTTGTTTACCTCGAATAAAGTTGAGCAGCCTCACTGAAGCTGGTCCTGGAAAGTTATTCCACTGCATCCATGGCTTCTGCTCCCTTTGTCCTTGGAGACCAGTGGCCAATGATCCTTTGGGGGAGGGAGCTCCACAGTCTTCTGGACTCAGTGTTAATACAGAGGCAGAGTATAGTGGGCCCCAAAAGGTCTGATTATTTTCCCCAATATACAGGTACTGTTATATCTTAGTCAGTTTTCTATCCCAGGCTGAGCTATTGTGAAAAGGACAACTTACAAAAGAAAACAATTATTAGAGATTTACAGTTTCTGAGTTAAGAGTCCAGGGTGGGGAGTATGGCAGTAGGCAAACAGGCATGGTGCTAGAGCAGTAACTGAGAGTTCACATCTTTAGACACAACCATGAGGCAGAGAGAGAGAGAGAGAGAGAGAGAGAGAGAGAGAGAGAGAGAGAGAGAGAGAGAGAGAGAGAGAGAGAAAAGAAGAAGAAGAAGAAGAAGAAGAAGAAGAAGAAGAAGAAGAAGGAGGAGGAGGAGGAGGAGGAGGAGGAGGAAGAGGAAAAGGAGAAAGGAGAAAGGAGGAGGAGGAAGAAGAGGAGGAGAGAGAGAGACTGAGAAAGAGAGAGGGATACTGACTCAGAACGGTGGAATGGTGCAAGTCTTTTGAACCTCAAAGCCCAGCCCTAGTAATACACCTTTTCCAATAATTGGTCCCCACTTGGGGACCATATATATAAACCTATGGGAACCATTCTCATACTAACCACCGTACCTTGTTAAAGGCCATAGGCTCCTTGGGGTAAGGATTGGAAAAAGGGTAAATTATAACTTTTTGGTATTGTAACAGGTCTTTCTTCAAGGGAATTCAGTCTTTCTTAAAAAGTTTTGTAACTGGTTGATGGTCATGATGAGTCTATTGATTTTTTCAAGTTGGCCTTTCTTTCATTTGTTCTTGAGTTTTCTGCTTGTACAGATCAAATAAGAAGTTTTCAGCTAGTGCTGAACTTCTACCTGAGTTGGGCCATTATAGACTTTGCTTTGCCTGTGCTGTCCATGCCTTTGGAAAATCAGTGCTACCACTTGGCCTCTGCTACCCCAGGATCCAAGTAGATCCACAGAATTTAATTCATCCAGTTGAACAGTCACATATGCCACCCTCAGGTCTAGCACAAGGAGAAGAGCAACTACACCAGCCTTTAAATGTTCTGGTGCCCACATTTCTGTCTTATAACATTAGTGAAGGCAATGTCTTCTGGGGCCTTCTATTGTGGAGGATTAGGTTTTAAACTTTGAGTCTACTCAAGCATTCTGATTTCCCTGAGCCTTTGGATCCCTTTACTAACACTAAACCAAGGGATATCAGGGGTCTCCAGCTCATTCTCAGTAGGCCATCTTTTGACAAATGCTTCAGCCAACAGGACAAATAAACTCCTGGCATCTTTTTAAAATATATTGAACTATAATATTATAGAATTTAGAATCTCTGCTCAATGGGTCCATAGAGATAAACTCAGCATGATCCAATTTTATGTTTTTTTTTCCCCACCATTATCCCACACTCTTAAAATCCATCCCACATGAATCCCCAAAATTTCTGTTTGAATGGGTTATAAAAATCACTAAGTTCTTTATGAATGTAGCGTGCCGCCTTATGAATCACACATTTTACCTCACCTCTAGGGATGTGCTTGGTCATGCATCTGATTATACAGGTCAAAGATGGGTGGGCAATGAAGGTTATCAGCATTGGCTCGTATCTCATATCCTTCAGAGAGATCATTGCCAGTTCTACAGACAGCTTCTCCAGCTGTGTCTTAAATCTATGTTGTAAGTCAGGCAATTATATGATGAAGGGCTGATTTTGATTTTTGGCAACTTGAGCTCTCCAGTTGCCAGGGAGAAGATTCTCTTCCAGGGAACATTTAGATTGTTTATGCACATCTGGATCTGGGTAACTTTACCACTGAGCTCCTTCTTTTCCTTTGTTACTTTATCCAGAGATCATTATTTTCCTTGCTTTCCCACAAATGGTCAAAAGTTCTTTTACACAGAGTCACTAAATTCCTTACTCCTCATACGAGGAGAGCCAGGAACACCAAATGCATTTGTCTTGTAACTGTTAACTATGCAAGATAGTTTACTACAGATTTCCAGTGTTCTCCATGCTACTAGGGCAGTCGTTAGCATGATGATAGGTTTCATCTAGTTGCAGAGCAAACTCCAGTGCCTCCAAGCTCCTGAGAGAAATTCATCCTTGCAATTATGTTTCTCTAGAACCACTCCTGGTGCTACAGTCTATGTGAGTTATGATTCACTACGTGATCAGAACCTATAGAATAAATGTACATTAAAGGGGAGTTGATTAGATTGGCTTATATGGCATGGTCTGGGTAGCTCCAACAACAGCTTCCTTTACAGCGGAGAGAGTGAGAACCCCACAATGGTTCAGTTCACAATGCTAGATGTTTCCTTAGTGGCCATCTGTAGCAGAAGACTTACAAGTTTAATGGAGAACTACTGACCCTCTGTTGACACCAGAACTCTATTTGGTTTGGGAAAGGATTTTACTACAGTAGAGCTAGCGAACATTAAGTAGATTAAAAACAATGGAAGCACATTAACAGAGGTGATGCTGTCCGCGTTGTACACACCAGGAGACCGCAGCAGCCAACTGATTATGTTCATGTTACAGAGGCAATAAGAAGACTATGGCTTCAACCAAGACCTCTCTAATGCTAAGGCCCATAAACCTTCCATTCTTCACTGATTTATATTTGCCTAAAGTGCATATGGATGTCGCCTTTGGATTTCTGTCATGCCTGATTGGCTTGAACTTTACTGTTAGTCCCAGAGTTGTCAGTGTTCTTGATTCCCATGCCGGTTCCTAGGGGATAGCTCTATGGATGACTTCCTGTCTTTCCACATGAAGCCATCTCACTGTGAGGAAATGGCCATGCTCTGGAAATGGCCATGCTCTGATGCCCTAGAAGGAGACAAAAGAATAGGAAACCACGGCCTATCTTTCCAGTCTATATGCTGACCCTGTTTTTCCCTTAGAAGCAAAACACAATGCCTACCTTTCCACATGCTGACCTTTCAAATATTTAAAAAGAGCTCTCTTTCCCACCCAGATCTTTTCTTCACAAGCTAAATATTTCTGTTCCTTTAACAGTTCCTCACACTGCTATCCCACAGCACCACATGGGGATAATTTCCATATGTCGGCTAAATCTCTAAGACTTTACATCAGATCAGAATCTGGCCCAGTATGAAAAGAAACCGTTTCCCTTGCTTTCTCTTTCCGATTCATTAGATTTCACATAAACTTTTCTGATGACTACCTGCTGTTTTCAACTCCAGCTGCAACCCAATATGACTCACTAGGCAAGACTGTCAGTCTCCAGTTTTTGCTTGTCATTTCCCACCCACCCAAGGCCCCCAAAAGTACCCTCTGGTGCAGTACCCAATGGCCAATGTGCCCATGAAAATATGTCAAGGTTTGATTCTTGGCCATTTTTAATTTATATGAAGCCACATGACATTTTAGAGTCAAGGAGTTTTTTTTTTTTTTCAATGTAAATAATTTTAAGTTTAAACAGCTGTAGTTATATCCTCCAAACAAAATACCCCAAAAGGTGTCTGAGAGTGTTATGTGCCAGAGCCTCCCCTTAAACTTTTATTAATTGTTCTCTCCATTTAGCAAAAAAAGAGAGAGAGAAGTGAAAATCTGAAAGCTGATGTGAGGTTTTGAACATTTGTCGGGCCTTTCCTCTTGACAACGTAGCTATAGCCATGTTGTTTGTGAAGCCAAGTGCTTGATTATTTAAACAGAACATGTCTAAGCTGGAAGAAAAGAGAGAAAAGGAGAATTTCAAAACAACGGGGGAAAATTGGGATTTTACTATTCAGAATCTTAAAGGAAGGCAATTCCAAAGATGGACAGTGGACATTATAGAAGTGAATACATACTAAAGGTTGGACTAAATGGAAATGTGTCCTAGGCTCAGAAAGTAGCTCAGACACAGGCAACTGTTTACGTTAAAACAGACCCAATGCCTTCTGTTTACCTCTGTAGAGCATAGAAGATGAACTGAACAAATTGCTATATGATTTTAACTCTGCTGTCAAAACCGTGAATCTGTTCCAGAGAGATGGAATTTAGGCATGAAAAAAAGACTGACAGAAACAGTTGGATGGCTCCACTTAGAGTAAATGTAGACAGCATCCCTCCCAGGTCTCTGCTTGACTGCACTGGAGGTATTAGATGAAGTATGGACTGTTAAATGAGATGGTGGCTTCTGTAGTCACTGCCTGTCAGGAATATGAAGTCATAGGAGCCTCAGATTAACCAAGCTCATGATTGTCCACTGGTGCCAATTTTGGCCTGATGCACAAATGCCCATAAGACCAGTGAGCAGTGGTGCCTGACAGGGTGATTGTTGGGGTATCATTAAGTAGAGTTCCTGCACCCCCACAGAAGCTCATTGTATTCCAAGCTGGTTCTAGGTGGTATGTCCTCTCAATAAAGAGCCATTTGCTGACCTTGTATATACTCTCTTCCACCACAAAGAATAACTGTCACAGTGTCCCTCAATCTTCAGTTCTCAATCTGTGGGTCATAATCCCCTTGCGGGTTGTATGACTCTTTCACAGGGGTCACATAAGACCATCAGAAAACATAGATATGTACACTACGATCCTAACAGTAGCAAAATTACAGCTATAAATGTAGTAATGAAATAATTTAATGTTTGGAGGTCATCACAACATGAGGGACTATATTAAAGGGTCACAGCAGTAGGAAGGGTGAGAACCATGGCTTAAACATTTGTGCTTTGCCTTTGCTTGTGTTGTATAGTTCTCAGATACTTACTACCTTGCTCTCTTTTATAATACACACTTCATTGTTGCGACACTTTGTGCAAACTTTGGATCTTTCTCTTCTAGAAGAATATGTCAAGTCTGTGGATGTCTAAACTTATGAAAACAGAGGCTTTCTAAAGATTGATTTATTTTATTTATTGCATATGAGTGCTTTTTTGTCTGCAGAAGAGGGTATCGGATTACATTATAGATGGTTGTGAGCCACCATGTGGTTGCTAGGAATTGAACTCAGGACCTCTGGAAGAGCAGGCAGCACTCTTAACCACTGAGCCATCTCTCCAGCCCCAAGGTTTTCTTTTTCATAGCCTACTAGTAACTACGAGTACCTGTAATATTTTAGACAGTATGTATTTTTTGAATGAATGAATGATCTACTTTCCCAAAGAATATTAAAAATGCACTCTGCTACTAATAGATGGGAAATTAATTCCTTTGTGTTCCAATTATGGTAAAAGCAGATCTCTCTGTCTCTGTCTCTGTGTCTCTGTGTCTCTGTGTCTGTCTGTCTGTCTGTCTGTCTGTCTGTCTGTCTCTCTCTCTCTCTCTCTCTCTCTCTCTCTCTCTCTCTCTCTCTCTCTCTTTCTGTCTTCAGGTTAGACTTATTAAAAAACTGGGAAATTTTGCTTTAATGTTATGTTAAACTACACAAAGACATTATTTCTAGAGAATAATTTAAACATTAGACAGATTGGATTCCTCATGTGTTATACTGATGTTTGCATGTGACTCTGATTCATGCAACTTTCTGGGACTGCTTAATTAATGAAGAAAAATTCATATATCAGCAAGAAAAGGAAGTGTGGATTTTTGCTTCAACTTAATCTGCTAAGTAATGACTTGAAATCTTCCTAAGACCAACTGTGGCACCTGGCTTTACAGTTGAACTGGATAATTCATTAATTACTTTGGTATGTACCCCTATAAATGACTTTTAGAGTAGGTGGGTGTTTGGGGGATGCTAATGGAATGAAATACAGCTGCTGAATTATTTATGTTCACTTTAAAAGCAGAGAACACAAAGTCCTGTGATTGCACTCACCGGCTCCAGCCTTCATGATTAGACTTTGGCTGGTCTTTTACCAACAGATGATCCAGGCCACGTCTTCATGAGGCCAAATTGCAAGGTGTAACTTTATTCTCCATAAAAGACTGCTAACGGGCATGCACCTCCCTTTGAGGACAAGAAAATAGTGTACTAATGGGATTTATTCTTCTTCTTCCTGCTTCCAGGTTCAGTGAGATGAAGCAGTATAATATTTTTTCTGTAGTGCTATTTTGTTCTGAGCTGGGTGCATATGTGGGTGAGCATGTGCACTCTGTCCTTCATTTTTATATTTTCACAAATAGCCAGGAGACTAAAGGGGGCCTGGCCAATTAGTCCTCTGGTTCCTGGCAAGGAACCAGAAGCCGAAGGCAATCAGCTTTAAAAGCTTTTTTGGCCCCTCACATCATTATTAAGCTAAACCTAACAAGGACATGGGGGTTGGGAAGTTCACTTCCCAAGGAAACTAGCCTGAAGCTATTTAGAAACACGGTATCTATAATTTTTATTTTTAAAAGTTCCCAATGCCCATTTCTCTTAAGATCTGAAATAATCCTTAAAGCCAATATAATTACAGCATTTATTTCCAGGCAACATCTATCTTCTTAGCCTTTTCCAACCTCAGTCTTGCATTGCCCTCCCTGTTGGAAACCACTTCATTTAAATTTACAAAGAAGAAATTACTATAAAACAAAAGTGAAGCAAGTTCTCATAGTGTGCAGTCCTGACACTTGGTAAAGATGAACACAAGCAGCTAGGGAACACAAGTGATGGTCAATGTGTTCTGTTCTTTATTTAAGAAATGGGTTTTCATTATTGTGAAGCACTGCTTCCTGAGTGGCGAGATTTTGTTTATACAGGAATTATGATAATTCACAGAGAATCTAAATGCCAATTAATATTTTTCATCTTTCCTAAACATCATGGACAAAACTTACTAGCATATACTTACAAGGAAGCCCAAGAGCCTTCCTCTCCTCTCCTCTTCCTCTGTCTCCTGGCCTGCTTCACTCCTTCAGCTGGCCTTTGCTGCTAAAAACTGATGATCTGACTCAGCCTTGGGACTGAGAATAGGGTCTTCACACCATGAATTTTAAGGCATCTTTAAATAAGAATGGTCGGACGGCGTAACTACTACCCCTTCAATACAAGTCCATTGAAAAGGGGAGAGAATTCTGGGAAGACATTCATGTTTTATTGAGGATTTGTTCGATTCAGTTTTTTTTGGTTTGCTTCTATTCAACTACAAGATTTAGTGCAAGTGAAATGCAGTGAAGTGTGCAAGGCTTCACACCCTTCCAAGGGATTCTTATAAAGTATAATGTGTGAGGCTTTTAAACCTAAATTAACAGTCTTTGTAGCATTGGATCATTTTTTTTGGTGCTTGGAGGATAAGCAGAGTGAATGCTCCATTGAAATAGCGCTTACTTGTTTACATTTGTCTCCTCTACACAGCTAGAAACTTCGTCAAAGGCAAAAATTGTGCCTTTTGCCCTTTTCTCCCAACAGCTTTGTTTGGTGCCTGGGACATGGCCAATAAATATTTTTCCATTAATCCATGAAGGTAAACTCAAAATACACCATTAGTGATAATTGTTTCTCCTGGCAAGACCTTCTGCGAGCCAGCAAGTGGGCCCACCATGGCCTTGGTAACCACAGTATCTTTTGAGGGCAAGTATTAAGCACTTTCTCCTCTTCTTGCCAATCACACAGCCTAAGGGGGCCTACATTTGGATCATGCTGAGTGCAGATCCCAGACCTATACTCCTTTTTTTTTTTTTTTTTTTTTTTTTCTGAGACTGTTGGCATCTTTGGAGTCAGGAAGTAACAGCTGCTGCAGTGAGCTGATTACCAATAAGAAGAACAAGGTAAAGGCCAGCTTTAGGTGGGGTCTGGCTTCGCTTCAAAGCAGGCATATGGCTTCTATCTTAATGAGAGGGATTTCATATTCAGGAAAAACACATCTGAAGAGCAAATTAACTAATTCAAGACAGAGCACATAAACAAATGTGACTGATCAGATCCCCCTCCAATGATGGCACACTGTCTTATAAAAGCCTAAAAGTTGTCGCTATACCCCCTGCTGGGTTCCCACTGCGCCATTTTGTTTGGCACCCTGGTCGCCTAAAGACTGGATTACTGTAGTGACTCATGATCTACCTTTGTTAGGTGTCTCTTTGTCCCCAGTCCTGTTTCACAAACCAGAAACTTAACATCCCCAAATTACCATTTCTATTTGCTTACAAGTCTTCAAATTTGTACCTCTGCCCATAGCGTTGAACTACTTCCATGGAGATCTATCCTCACTCCACATTTTAACAACAGAATCCTACCACAGCTCCCCATCCTGTCTCCTAGCCATGCTGTGGCTCCCAACGCCTTCCTGCGTGTCTCTCTGTCCTCTTTGGCTGAAGGGCCTCAGTTTACGTTTTTTCACATACACAAATTCTGTCTGCCCACCTAGACTCAGCCTAAGCCTCATATGTTCCATAAAGCCCTCTGTCATTGTTCTAATCCTCAACAACAGCTCCTTCTCTGAAAAATGTCCATGAAAGAACCCTAGGGGCAGCTAATGTGTGTCTGTATTTTAACTAACTTTGATCCAGACATAATTCAGTAGGATAAGTGCATAGGGGTTTGTTGTTGTTGTTGTTTTGTTTGTTTGTCTGCTTTAGAAAACCCAGTCACTTCACTGACTGTGCACTGTGCAGATGCCTGTTATACAGAGAACAGAGACACAGTCTAATGTGATTTGACAAGTATAGCTGGGTCAGGTGCTCCGTCCACTGCATCTCCTTTACCTCTTCTTATACTATTGCCCCATTGCATAATAACAGTGCATTAGAGATGTGCCTTGAGGAGTGAGCAGGATTGGAGAAAGGTTTGGACACTAAGAGAATTCTTCTCTGAAAGTTGGAACAATCCAGGTGAGAAGAACTTTCTGCTTTGCACGGATAACGTGGTTTTTAAAATGAAACTGAGATACCCAGGAAGTGGGTTAGAAAAAGGCGAAGGAGAGAATCCCACAGTAGAGAGTGTCCCTCCAAGAACGTCAGAGACAACACAGTGGGAGGTGGCCAGGGAGAACAGTGCTGATGAGCACTGCAGGAACTGGCATGATTCTCTGGAAGCCATCTGGATGGAAGTGAATTCAGCATCTATACATTTTCAGACAATACAGAGAATTACAGCTGGGCTAGTGCAGCTAATAAAGGACCAGAGTGTGGGTCCCATGAGCGATTCCCTGCAGGGGCAGAAGGGCATGGTGGTGATACTGAGTGGTACTGGGCAGTAAAGGTGAAAAAAAAAAAAAAAAAACATCATGGGAAAAATCTAACGTTTTTGGTTCATGCAACCATAAAAGAATAGAGGAGACCTATTGTCTCATGACAGATCCACAAAGTTCAATGGAAATGCACATAAAAATAATCTCTAAAGTGCCAACTGATGCCTAACCTTCAATCTCTGTTACTAACTCCACAGACACTTACAGAGACTTCATTTTCTCCTTCTGGAGGATGCTTTGCAATTTTATTTTATTCTTCTATTTGAGAGAGGGTCTTACTGTCTGTCCCTGGCTGGGCTAGGACTTGCTGTGTAGACCAGGCTGACCTTGAACTCCAGGAGGTAAGCATGTCTCTTCAAGCCATGTGCCAACACAACTGCTCTTTTCAAATATTTATTGGCCACATATGATAGGTTTTTTTAAAAAAAAATCATAGGAAGCTTGACAGTGGTGGCACACAGCTATAATCCCAGCACTTGGGAGGCAGAGGCAAGCAGATCTCTGGGAGTTCAAGGTCAGCTGGTCTACAAAGCCAGTTCCAAGATAGCCAGGGCTGCAACAAGAAATGCTGTCTCCAAAACCCAAAACAACCACCACCAACAACAAAAAATCACAGGAAAGAAAACTACATTGCTAAGGGTAAGAATGGTGGATTTTGATCTTTAAATAATCTGGTGTTTTTTTAAATTTTATATTTATTTATGTGCACATGCCTGTTTATCTGTATGAGCACCATGTGCAGTGCTCCTGGAGTCCAGAAAAGGGTGTTGGATCCCTTGGAACTTGAGTTAGAGGCAGTTTTGAGTTGCCTGATGTGTGTGTTGGGAATAGGACCCTAGGTTTTCTGCAAGACCAGTAAATGCTCTTACCCGCTGACCCATCATCTTTCTGGCCCCTAGTCTAGTTTTTTAAATTTATTTATTTAAAAAGTGTTGGTCAAGACCCACCAGATTGGTTTCATGACCCACTAATGAGGTGGTTGTGTTAGAGTCATTAGGAGTGGCTAACTTTCAAAACAGAACAAGAACTGGGAGAGACAAACCCTGCCGCAAGCTCAAGCTGAGAGACTGATGCTTGGAATGCTATTGGCGGAATAAATTTAACTGTATATTAAAGCTTGATCTTTCACTGTTTCGGCCATGCTATAGTAGAATATGCTGATTAGAAGAATAATCTAGAACCCAAGGATTTGAGCTTGAGTTATTCTTAGAAGAACAGCAGATGTTCACATCTGACCCAAGTTCAGCCTCTGACACCAGGACCAGGTATTTCCGCTCCTTCAGCATTTCCTTATTTCTCTGGCTTCAGATGAGGAAGACAGAGCTTCGTGAGAGTTCAAGGTTTCCATGGCTAGGATGTGCCAGAGTCAGAATCTGTATCCAGTTCTTCAAGATTCAGAAGACTGCGCCCTTCCCGTTGCTTCAGAATGTTTCCGGACTTGGTAAAACAGACAGTAATCTGAACACAAGCATGATCTTTCTCTAAACTTTCCCTGAATGTGGGTCAACCACTTTGAATCTTAATTTTCCTGTTTCTAAACCATGGAGCATCCCATTGTATAAAAGGACCACAGTGATTACAGGAGGTGATAACTTAAATAAGCTGTGTGCTGCTTTGTAAATGTAAGGAGCCATTGAAGCCTTGGCTTCCCATGAAAGGCTAATGGGAAGTGGAATATTTTTTCTATAGTGTGTGGCAACCTGACTGAAAAATGATATATACCCAATGCATCCTCCTTGGGGCATTGTGTGAGAAGTCTACTCTGGAGTAACCCAATAAAGCCATGTAAGTAAATGCCAGACTGACAAGGGACAAGGCAAATACCAGGGGTCATCAGGAAAAGATTATAAACCCAACCTTAAAAGATTTATACCCATTACTGATGTCTTTCCACTTGGAAGCCTAAGTACAGATGGAAATACTTGAATTCAAGCTTGCCAAGCAGCAATTTCACAGACAACCCCTTGTCTTTGGAAAACTGAATTGAGCAGCATTTATATCTCTCCATGTCTTAGGTAACCCTACCAGTATACATTGTCTGCTGAGTGAATCAAACACATAGGAAAGTGACTTGTTTATATTTCAATTAAGGGTCATTTACAATGGCCATTATCTCCTCCCAATGGCCTTATGGCTTTCCAGATGCCTCAAGAGTATATCAGAGTGCACTGGGTTTATTATAGATTTCAAAACTTGACCTTGTCACCTACAAGTCAGAGGATCAAGTGGATGAAGAGTTGCTCTTTCAATTCCTCTTTCTCTTGTGGCACTTCTGCCACATCAAAAGCAAAGTGGAGAAGCAGGCTCCAAATCTTCACACCCATTCATCTGTGGAGCTGGGAGCAGGAAAAAGCTCCTGTGCTATAGTCTCTTAGCTCCACCCACAGTTACAGCCATGCCCATGGATGGCATGAATTCTTTTTTATTTGTTTTTAGTTTTTTCACTTTACATCCCCAATTATAGCCCCCTCCCTTGTCTCCTCTGGGTCCTCCCTCTCTTCCCCCATCCCCCCCTCTTCCCCCGTCCCCTTCCTCTTGTCATCAGAAAGAGGGAGTCTTCCTTCTCTACGATATGAACCCGAGCCTATCAAGTCTCATCTGGACTGCCTGCATCCTCTTCCTCAGTGGCCTGGAAAGGCAGCCCACCCCACAGGAGGAGGTGTTAAAAAAAAGTGGCCACCCGAGACCATGTCAGAAGTAGCCCCTACTCCCCATATTATGGAACCCACAAGAAGACTGTGCTGCCTATCTACTGCATCTGAGCAGAGGGTCTAGGTCCTCACCATGCATGGTGCTTGGTTGGTGTGTCAGTCTCTGCAGCAACCCACCCCTCTTCTCTTCTTGATCAATCATCCTAATGACCTTTCACAGAGAAGAAATGGATTAGTGGAGAGCAAGAAGAGACCCCCCCCCCAGCGAGCCCCAAAAGAGGAGAGAGGGATGGAGAACAATTAGTCTTCCTTTGGCAGCACTAACTTTTTATTTTTTGTGTGGAGCAAAGATTCCTCATTGATTTGGGTGGTGGACATCTTTGTAGTTTCTTATCTTCCATAACCCCCACCCCCTCTTTGACTCACCACCTTTAGTTAGGAATTGTATTGTAATGAGAGCACAAGCTTCAGGTCTGGGAACATAATGGAGAGCAAGATGTTCCCAGTGGTGAGTTAAAAACAAGCCAGGGAGCATTTGGATTGGCTTAAATGACCTGTGCTTATCCCCACATTCCTTGTCATTGTAGAGTCATGAAAATAACTACGACTATTAAAATATTAGTTTTTACCTTATTCTTTAGCTTATGTGTATGGGTGTTTGGCTTGCATGTATGTGCACTGTGTGCATCCCTGGTGCCAGTGAATACCAGAAGAAGGGCACCAGGTCCCCTGGAACTGGAGTTACAGAAGGCTGTGAGTTGTCATGCGGGTGCTAGGAGTTGAACCCCGATCCTCTGCAAAAACAAGTGCTCTTAACCATAGAACCATCTCTCTAACTCCCTAAACCTTTATTGCTGAAATTCACGTTGGAAGGATAATTTTCTCTCAGCCTTAAGTCCAATGGCCAGAATCTATTGGTTTCCCCATTGAAACCATTGTGTTTGAATGACAGATTTTTCTCACAGTGATGATAGATAATATGTTAAGGAAGACAGAATGTATTTTGTTCATGAAATAGCTGATATGGCATGTGTTAGACAACCAGAAGGATCCAGAATTGAAGAAGATAGAGTCTACCACTGTAAAAGCCGAGCAGAAAGGCAAAAACAGTACTAACTAGATGTGGAGGGCTGTACTCAGGCTGGAGTGCAGTAAGGGCTTGGGGTGGCTTCCATGAGCATATTAAGTAATAGGATGATTAACAGTTTGTGAGTCGGTGGGGTGTCTTTGGGAAAGATAGAGACTTGGAATTTGGGGGGAATCTAATTCTAGCTGAGTCTTCTGTAGGCAGCTTAATTAGAGGATAGATAAGACATAAGATAATAATCCTTAATTAGAGGATAGATAAAACATGCTAGACAAAGAAATCTTTTAATTTTAAATTTGTCTATTTATTCTTTTTATATTCTGATTGCAGCCTCTCTTTCCTTCCATTTCCCTCCTCCTGCACCCCTCCTCCATCTTTCCCTTCTTTTCTCCTCAGACAAGGGGGAGTTCCCCTATGGTTACCAATCCACCCTGGCACATTAAGTCACTGCAGAATTAGACACATCCTTTCCCACTGTGGCCAGACAAGGCAGCCCAGTTAGGGGAATGAATCCAAGGGGAGGCATCAGAGTCAGATCTGTCATTGAGACAGAAATAAAACAGAGAAATAATGAAACTACGAGATGTCATAAATCAAATGGACCTAACAGATAACTAAAGAGCCTTTCACCCAAACACAAAAGAATGTGCCTTCTTCTCAGCACCTCACAGAACCGTCTCCAAAATTTCCCATATAGTCAGGCACAAAGCAAGCCTTAACCAGTACAAGAAAATTGAAATAACCCCTGTATGGTATCAGATATACCATGGATTAAAGCTGAATTTAAACAACAAGAAAACAAGGAAAGCCTACAAACTTACGGAAACTGAACAACTCCCTACTCAATGACCACTGGGCCAGGGAAGAAATAAAGAAAGAAATTAAAGACTTTCTAAAATTCAATGGAAATGAAGGCACAATATACCCAAACTTATGGAACACAATAAAAGGAGTGATAAGAGGTAAGTTCAAAGCACTAAGTAGTTTCATAAAGAAATTGGAGAGTTCTTATAACAGCACACCTGGAAGCCCTAGGAAAAAAGGAAGCAAATAATTCTAAGAGAAGTAGAAAGCAAGAAATAATCCAACTCAGGACTAAAATCAACAAATTAAAACAAAGAGAACAATATAAAGAATCAACCAAACCAAGAGTTGGTTCTTTGAGAAAATCAACAAGATAGACAAACCCTTAGCCAAACTAACTAAAAGGCAGAGGGACAATATCCAAATCAACAAAATCAGAAATTAAAAAGGGGATATTACAACAGGCACTGAGGAAATCTAAATAATCATTAGGTCTTACTTCAGAAACCTGTACACACAAAATTGGAAAATCTAAGTGAAATGGATAGTTTTCTTGATATATTTCACTGACCAAAGTTAAATTAATATCAGATAAGCAATTTAAATAGTCCTAAAACCCCTAAAGAAATAGAAGCAATCATTAAAAGCCTCCCAACAACAATAGCAACAACAACAAAACAAAAAACTCAGGTCCAGATGGTTTCAGTGCAGAATTCTATCAGACTTTCAATGAAGAGCTAATAGCAACACTTCTCAAACTATTCTACAACATAGAAATAAAAGGAACATTGACAAACTCATTCTATGAGGCCACAGTCACGAGAGAGAGAGAGAGAGAGAGAGAGAGAGAGAGAGAGAGAGAGAGAGAGAGAATTTCAGACCAATTTCCCTTATGAGCATTGATGCAAAAATACTCCATAAAACACTCACAAACAAAATCCAAGAACACATCAAAAACATCATCTACTATGATCAAGTAGGCTTTATCCCAGGGATGCAGGGATGGTTCAATATAGGAAAATTCATCAATGTAATAGACTATATAGACAAACTGAAGGAAAAAAAGCCCACATGATCATCACATTAGATGCTAAAAAAGCTTTGGGCAAAATCCAGCACCCCTTCATGTTAAAAGTCTTGGAGGGAGCAGGGATACAAGGAGCACACATAAAAATAATAAAGGCAATATACAGCAAGCCTATAGCCAACATCAAAATTAAAGGGGGAGAAAAATCAATTCCACTAAAATCAGAGATAAGGCTGTCCACTCTCTCCATATCTCTTCAATATAGTTCTTGAAATCTTAGCTAAAGCAGTAAGACAAATAAAGAATATCAAGGGGACACAGATGGGAAAGGAAGAAGTCAAAGTATCACTATTCACAGATAATATGATAATAATAATTACATGATAGTGAGCCCAAAAATTCTACCAAGGAACTCCTTCAGCTAATGAACACCTTCAGCAAAGTGGCTGGATACAAAATTGACTAAAAAAATCAGTAGCCCTTTATAGACAAAGAGATTTTTGAAAGCAAGGATGAAATGAAAATGAGAGAGAGAGAGAGAGAGAGAGAGAGAGAGAGAGAGAGAGAGAGATATTTTGTTGAGTATTGAGTAGACTATAAGGCTTATGGAAGGGAGTAGTGAAAACAGTGAAAAACAGAAACCTCCGCAGAAGCCATGTAGTGGAGAATTCTTCAATGAAGACAAGGGATTTTGGATGGTTCTCTATAGCGATAGGACCTTACAATATACTGTGAACCAATTACAGGATGTTTTGTCTCCTTGGTATTTATGAACCTTGGCTTTGGCTCCCAAAAGACTACAGGAAGAGGCAGATTCCCTGGGAGGCTATCATCCTTATCCAGATATGCCGGAGGCAGGATTGTAGCCATGGGAACTGCAAGAACATGGATGGAACTGATGATAGTGATTATATGTAATAGCCATATCCCATTTACTTTAACAGAAATTCCCCCTGGCCATGTAATTTGTGAATCATTTTGTTTCTCAAGAATAAATATAAAATCACTTAGATAAATACAAATTAGTCTCAATATAACAGTCATATTATATGATAATATGATATTAATTAATGAGATGGTTGGTAGTTTGGGAGTCAGTTGGAGAGGTTATTGAGAAGGACCTGGGATTTCTGGGAGGAGATAGCATTTGAAGTGAGTCTCTTCAGTAGGTAGCTGTTTTCCTTCTTTCCCTCATTTCCTTGAGAAAAAATATATCACTTGAACTTAGAGCTAAGCTGGTGACCAGTGAGCCCCAGCAATCCTGTCTCTGTTTTCCACCACACTGGCATGCCAGCTTTCTATGTAGGTGACGGGGCTTTGAACTCAGGCACTTAGGCTTGTACAATCAGTGCTTTTACCTGCTAAGCCATCTGCCCAGCCCTGAAGGTTTGTTTATTTCAAGACAAAATAATTATGAGCTACTTAATGCTCATGGGGATGGGAATTTGTTGATGCAATCACATGATGCTTTGGAAAAATCCAAAAAGGATGAAGGGTCAAAATGAAAAGACAAATGTATAATCCCTTTTAATCAGCTCAGACTTCCTGAAGAAATTGGAAAATGCTAATTATATTGTACAGATGATTAAATTTACAGAAGACTAATGGAATTAGCTTTTGGCAAAATTTAGTTGTGCTCTTTTGGCACATGTCTCATGGGTTCTGAACATGAGCACATGCGTTTTGCTGCATCTCTTTTCATTTTTCTGGAGTTTTACAATCAAATGCTTGAACCCTAAGCCATGCCCCTATGTACCAAAGTTCTGAACCTCTGTGTGTACACATTAGCAGTGGCACCTGTCAAGGTGCGTTCTGATTGAGCAGGTGAAGGCTGGGCCAGGTTTTAAGAGTTGCTGATCTAGGGACCAATAATGCATGTTGAAGAGTAAGCCTGTATAGTGATGTCTGTGCTCTGACCCTGTGGAGCCTGGCCACTTTCACAGAGTCTCCTACATCAATAATGAAGATGTTTTATGCCCCAAGCAGTGCTCCACGAAATTTCACAAAATCATGGGCACTGCTGAGGGATTTAGAAATGGACTCACGAAAAGATGGCCAGGATACTACATATGCTGAGCTAGAGAGGTTCCACCTATGGGTCAGCACAGGCTAATACTTAAAATAAAGTTATCCATATTCAAAAAGGAAGGATGGAGTTGAAAATAAAAGTGCTTGCTGCTGAGCCTGAAGATCCGAGTTCCATCCTTGGGATCCGTGCAATGGAAAGAGAGAACTGACTCCTGCAAGTCATCCACTGATCTCTATACATGCCACACATGTGGTCTCCCCTGCCAGCTGCGAACCATTCTGTGGTAGACTTGTGCACATGGTGATGCTTTCAAGGAGCAATGGAGAAGATAGGATGGCGTTCGAGAGCTGCCTCTTGGCTATACCTGAGTTATTCTACACAACCCATGATTTTTCTTCATATTATATTTGTGTGCTGTATCTTACCTAGCCTTAGGGATATAACACTGTGTCTTCTTTGGTGAAAGCTGACTAATGTGAGACACTAGTTAGTATTTACTGCTGGACTCTGTAAAAAAAGAGTGTGGGTAGAAAGTCAACACACATGAAACAATTGTATTTCTATGGATGTGACCAATGAAAACTGGAGCTCCAAGATTAAGAAATATAGGCCAGGTATAATAGCTTCAAAAACTGAAATATATGCCTATAAACCTAACGATTATTACCAACAGTGTAACAGCTACAAATAAAAAGCTGACATTGCTACTGCTTCAACTATAAAGTTGACAAAGGAAATATAAGACTTAAGTTCATGGAAACGTATATGATGTTCATGTATGGAAGACTCAATATAAAGAAGGTGTCAGTGCCACAGCTTCAAGTGGTACCAAGAGAAATCCTGGAATTGCTCTTTGTATGAATAGGTGAAGTCATTATTAATTTTTAAGGGAAGGAGAGGGGACTGAGGCAATTTAGAAGAAGAGGAAGAGAAGAGGGAGGAAAAGAAAGAGGAAGATTAAAGGTCTGCACCACCACTGACACTCTGGAGGCAGAGGTAGGCGCATCTCTTTGAGTTCCAGTCCAGCCTAGTCTACAAAGTGAGTTTCAGGACAGCCAAAGCTACATGTCTTGTAAGACAGAAAGAAAAAAAGAAAGAAAGAAAGAAAGAAAGAAAGAAAAGAATGAATTTTGTTTTTGAAAAAAAGCAATCAAAAACGAAGAAAAGAAAGAAAAAGAGAAAGGAAAAATGGAGGGGCTGGGGGAGCAGCTGGCGAGGACTAAACTTCATTCCTATCACCTAGGTCAGACAGTTCACACACTCCAGCTCCAGGGGATCCGGTGCCATCTGCTAGCCTCTGTGGACATCCCCACACACCACACACACACCCACACACACACACACACACACGCACGCATGCACACACTTGCATGCATGCGAATAAAATTAAATTTTTGAAAAAGAATATATCTGGTTCTTTCCTTCCTTCCCTAAAGCTCTTACATCAATCTGTGTTGTTGGGCAAAGCTGAGTGCTCTCCTGCACTTGACCTCATGTTCCAGATAACTCAGGGCAAATGAAATGCTGTGGAACATACCTTACAGAATGTTTGACTTCTGGAATGGCTTGATGTGTTACAATTGTGTGAATGTTACAATGGCAAAGCACCCAGGCTGTATACAGATGTACTCTGTTCCTGTTACTGGCAGAATTTTAGCAACTTGTAGACTAACTGCAACTTACCACTCAGAAAGGAGTACCCAGACAAAGGCTTCCTCAAGGCATGTTATGGCCATGACATAGATTACATGAGGCTGTCAACACAGCTTGTTTTGCTTTTGCTTTTTGACACATGGTCTTTCTATGTTGCCTTGACTGTCCTGGTACCTGCTATGTAGATCAAACCTGCCTTTGCTTCCCAATTGGCTTCTTTTATAAAAAGTCACAATCCTTGGAAAGAGAGGTCTACAAAAAAAATTCTGAAATAAAGTGAATGGATTTGTGATTATATACATAAAAGCGATATTTTTATTTTCAAGTTTAAATAGGAAACAAATAATTTCCACTCCAAATTAAAATATAGTTTTATGGCAGGAGGAGATATGTAATTTAGTTACCTATTTAGGTACATGCAATAGTGTACTCCATAAATGTCCTTTAGGTCATTTCTATCATCACTGTATCTAGGTTGCACAACAGAAGGAAGAAGACGAATCATTTCACAGACAAATAGGGATAACTTGGGCAATCTGTTCAAAGTTACATATTAGTGAATTGACAAGCATTTAGGGTTATTAGCTCCTTGCAAAGGCCAGTACCTTTTATTATTATGAAATTAAATTTGTAGTTCTGGCAATATTCTTTGTCTTGAAGTCAAAGAACATTCCAGTGGATGAAGGCAAAGCTCTCAAAGCCCTAGAGCCACTTTCCTGAACATTGCTTTCAACTTAACCACTTTGGTGGTCACTTAATATATAAATCATACTATCCACCCCTACTCTCATATACATCCCATAATGATAAGGACATTTAGTTCATCTCTAAGAGGCCCCATAGTCTTGGGATCCTGCATTGTTTAGAAGTTCCGGGCCAAGGTATCTTCTGAGACACAAGTCAAATTCTTAGCTGTGAACTGCTGTACAATTTAAAAAAAAAAAAAAAAAAAGAAGGAAGAAAGAAAACAACACACTTCCAAGTCACGATGACACAGAATAAAAAATCCCCATTCATAAAGAGAGAGATAGGGGCACAGAAAAGAGAGACCGGACCAAAGCAAGAACAAAAGCCTGGAGGGCAAAGACTGAGTCCTGCAGACCTATGTTTGACTTTTTGGCCCCGTGGTGCAGTAATGTGAGCTCCAGGGGATGTAGGCAGCTCTGTCCCTGCAGTCTTGATCTTTGTACAGAATCTCTTTTGGGATGGGCCTACAGTGCATTCAGCTACACTCCACAGATGCTCCACATTCGTGGCCTCACTTACTTCCTGGAGTTTCCACTGACACTTTGGCGTCACCCTTTAGAGCTTTACACATCACCCTTTTCAGTAGGTGCCTGCAGGGATCCTGACCTTGCAATACGTTATCACAGGAGCCTCAGACACAGGCTTTACTTTCAAATTCAGGTGGGAGCCTCTGGACCCTGTGACTTAACACTGTCCACGCCCGCAAAAGCAGCCCTACACAGGCGATGCCGATGTCATCTGCCAGCCTGAACGGTAACCAGCCCCTTAAAAGAACAGATGCAGTGGGCTCTGAAGGCATGTGTGGCTGAACGTGAGGAAATATTCCTGTGGGTCCTAGGTGAACAGGCAACTCTGGGATGCTCCTGTCGGGGGAAAGACTTAAATGTTTTAAAACCTTTACACATTGGAGTCTGCATGGGTGGGGTGCTCTAAAGATGTCTTCCGGTCCACATGTGAAAAGTGATCATTTATTTTTAGTGGCCCCAGCCTCTCTGTTAGCCTCACTTCCCTTGACTCCCAAGTCAACAGTTGCTTCTTTGCTGGAAAAAATGACAAGTTTTCCCAAACAGTTCTGCTCCTTCTTGCATTGTGTCACAGTCCTGGTAAAAGGCAGTTAGCGGTGGCCATATGACAGCCTGCATGTTAGGCTGCTTTGAAATGTCGTCTACCAGGTTAGCTAGACTTTTATCTAAATTCCCCCTCACACACATTCTCAGGACACAAACAAGATGCAAATGCATTTCTTTTTGAGAATGTTGTATACAAGGTGTGTCCGAGTCCAAGTCTCAATAGTCTTTTTTTCATCTGAAACACCATGATCCCAGTCTTTACTGTCCATGGTCCTGTCAGCATCCTGACCTTTAGAGATCCCAGCAAAACCACCCGCTGAGTTTTGCTTGCATTCTAAGGATTCTCTACCTCATACCACCAACCTTTTCAAATCCTTCTCACAAACACTTCTAAGGCTTCTGAAGTCATGTCATTTGGTGAGGTGACAGCCATGACCCCTCCTCTAAAGTACCAATTTCGTGGCTTAGTCACTGTCACCAATGTGAGAAATACTTGGGAAAAAGAAACTTAGAGGAGAAAATATTTCGTTTGACTCACCATTTCAGAGGTTTCACACTGCTGTTGGCTGGTTTGTTGGTGAGGAACTGAGGCAAAGTTGAACGTCACAGTTGGGAGCAAACACTGAGGAAAGAAAGGCTGTCATCTAATGGTGGATAGGAAGAGTTCATGATTATGTATAGTTCAGACTTGATGGTGATAGCAGAGGATTATGTTACTAAGGCAGAAGTTGGCGCTGGAACTGGGGTGTTGCTGCGACAGACACTGATGTTGTTTGGCGGGGTGTGGAAGGCTTTGGGTCTTTGGACTAGAAAAGTGGTTGGATGCTTTAAGCAGAGCTTAGTGGGTCATCCTAGTAGGAGCAGGCCAGACAGCACTGTGGGTGATTTGAACTGTGGGGCATGTCTCAAGAAGATTCAGGGGGAAAGAATATTAGTAAGTGGCCCAGAGACTACTCCTGTGATATTTGGTAAAGAATGTAACTGTTTTTGCCATAGTCCTAAAACTGTGCCTGAGTTTAAATTGAAGAGGTTGGATTAATGGCATAGGCAGAGAAGATTTCAAGATAGCCTAGTATTGACTCTGTCTTGTGGTTATTAGTAATCAGTCTATAGGCAGACCTGTAATGAAAAGTGGCAAGCTGGACAAAGAGAAATATAAATTGTACATGAGGACAAAATGGGCACCAAGAAGTATAATAGATCTAAGTCCAGTGCTCAGGAGATAAAAAGTTTAAAATTAATCCTGATTCTCAACTGAACAAAGGGAGAAAAGACCTCAAAACACACCTCTGTCTCTCTCTGTGTCTCTGACTTTCTATCTGTCTCTCTGCCTGTTTCTCTGTGTCTGTCTCTCTGTGTCTGTCTATCTCTCAGTGTGTCTCTCTGTCTGTCTGTCTCTCCCTCTCTCCCTCCCTCTCTGCTTACAGACCAGGATATAGCTCTCAGCTACTGCTCCAGTACCAAGTGTACAACCATGCTTCTTACCATGATGAAAATGGGCTGAAACTCTAAAATTGTAAACACTCTCTCAATTAAATGCTTTCTTTTATAAGAGTTGCCATGGTCATGGTGTCTCTTCACAGCAACTGAACAGTGACTAAGACAGTACTCTCCCAGTTAATGCACTTCTCCCAATGAGGTTTTTCCTTTCCTCACTTCCTGGAAGCTTATTAAAGTATTATCACCCAATGCACTAACACACCAATATTGGTAGAACCCTCAAGACCCACCCATTTTCCCAGAGCCCCATCTATAAAAACTGATTGTAATAAAGACTAGGCTATTTGTGTGGCCCTTTGGAGGATCCTTCATAGCTAAACCATAGCAGATATTAATACAGCTGAACCTGATTTCTTACATTTACTATGTACATGATGTATCAATTCCTATCCTTTGACTGACAATCTGTGTACTTATATTTAAAGCACCTGCTCTGTAAACAGCATGTAGTTGTGTCTTAGTTGTCATTTCCTTTCCAGTCTGACAATCTAGGAGTGTTGAGCTCATGGAATAGAGGGTGAGCTTACTCACATTTGATCTAATTATTAGTAGAGTTGGACTTAAGTCTACCATCTGTATTTTTAATTTATCCTCTCTGCACGTTGTCTCCTCTTTCCTGTTATATATTTAGCAATAAAGTGCTTTTTAGTCTTCTATTTAGTTTTCCTTGCTGGATTTTTAATTAAATTTTCTAGGAAGTAGCATATGTGCTTAGACTATGCCAGTCTGTGACCAATTCATGTTATACTTCTCATGGATAAAGTACTTTAGTACAGTACAGCTCCATGTATACACTGACCTTTTTTTGTGCTGCTGTTGTCATATGTTTTAAAAAATAAATACATTAAAATTGGCCACAATAAATTATTTTCAATTCACTTACATATGTATGTGTGTGTGTGTGTGTGTGTGTGTGTGTGTGTGTATATATATATATATATATATATATATATATATATATATATATATATATATAGTGGTTTTTCAAGACAGGGCTTCTCTGTGTAGCTTTGGCTGTCCTAGACTTGCTTTATAGACCAGGCTGGCCTCAAACTCACAGCAATCCACCTGCCTCTGCCTCCCAAGTGCTGGGATTAAAGGCTTGCGCCACCACGCCTGGCTTACCTTTTCAAAGATGATATTTTATAACTTTACACATATGGCTATGACCTGTATAATGATGTTTTGCTTAATCACAGACCTCAAGCAAGTACTGATCCTAGAAGATTACAATGGAGCTGCAGGTATTGTACCTACAGATATTGTATCAACCATAACATTGTAGTGCAATGCATTACTCAAGAGCTTATGGTGGCATTAATGCAAACAAACTCACTGAGCTCTTAATTATATAAAAGTATACTGTACACTGTTGTGTATAGTTTAGACTTGAAAATGACCAGGAATGACTATGTTACACATAAAACAGTAACTATACCCTTTGTTGCTATTTTAGAGTCTATATCTTTGGCTTAAATATATGGACAGTTGATTGTAGAATGCAGGTCCTTTGGAAGATCTTTAAGATGAAAGACGAAAGCACTGATATCCTAGAAGATGACAGCTCTGTTTGTGTTCTTTCTCCTAAAGCAAGATGTGGAGATGGAGGCAGTGAGCTTGATGGCTCTGACTCCGTAGGCCTAGGCTAGTATCTATATTTGTGTATTCATCTTTTGTCTTCAGTTTTGTTTTTTGTTTTTTTAAGTACAAAGAAACTTTAGCATGGAAAATAGTTTATGGCCATATTACCCTGAATGCACCTGATCTTGTTGCAATGAGGAAAAACATTTAAAACATTAAAGAATCTTAGTAAGTAAGGATAAAAAGAAAAAAAATATTTTGAATAGCTAAGAAGTGTTTTTGTGTTTTACGATAAGTGTTATTACAATAGGATCAAAAGCTTGAAAAGTGGGGAAGGCTTTTATAAAGTTTAAAACATCGTAATAAACTATACTTGATTTATTACTGAAGAAAGAAAAATGTTTTTATGCACTTATTGTAGCTAAGGGCACAGTGTTCTTAAAGTTCCAGTGGTCCACACTCCTGCGTGAAGCCTCACATCCTGTCCCGAGTCACTCACTGACTCTCCTAGGAAAACCTTCCTGGATACATTAATGGCAAATTCCCCAAACAAGCATATCACTTTAAGTTTTTAGTTATATATTACCATGTCTTTTCTATGCTTAGCTGTAATGATAGGTATCAGCACTTACCCCTGTGTTACAATTGCTTATACATTTCAATACCATGCTGGGTTGGAGAAGTTTGTAGCCTGGCTGCACCATATGGCTTATAATGTAGTAGTTGATGCTCTTGGGCTAGTGTAAGCAAAGGCTGTGATGGTTCCTCAATAACCCAACTTTGTAAAGACAGGTTTCTCAGAGTACATGCCTATGAATTCAGAAGACATGGCCTCGTGTGCATTTTCCACTGCTCCCCCTGCCTTCCTGGTGATCTGAATTTCTAACATATTTTTCCGTTGGGGGCACTGTTTAGTATTTAGCTGGCAGAAAGTTTTAAAACTCAGACCTTTAGAATCTTTGGCATAGTTTACATTCTTTCCTAGTAATATTTTCACATTGATCTGATTTGACTTTCAGTGTTTCACTTGATCTAGACTTCCAGAATGAATTGCTACCTTTGAATCGCCAGGGCCCAAATACCCCTTAGAAACAATTTCATGGAAGAAGATTTCCCTTAAAGTCTCATTTGGGCTCATGGTTTTAGGATGTTTCATCTCCATTGAGTTGAGGAGGCATGGCAGGGCAGCTCTGTCAAAGGCAGGAGAAGCAGTCTCCTTACAGCCCAGTGGGCCAGGAAACAGACACCCACCACATGCAAAAGCCCATCCCTCAGACAGGCACCCAGCGCAGCCAGGCTCTATCCCCCAAAGGCTTTGGTCTTCCAGATCTTTCTTTCTCCCAGCGGGAGAACAAACATTTAAATCAAAAGCCTGTGTGGGACAGTTCGGATTCAAATTATGACTGTTTGGTTTTGATTGAACACACTGTTCTATTGTGTTCTGTCTTCCGTTGCCTTTGGGGGCATTATTGTATTGCCCCTTGTGATTAAGTGTCTGCTCTCTTTTTCCTAAAATACTTTTCATTCATCATTGGCTTTCAGTAGTTTTTCTGTGATGTGTCTTCATTTTGATCCTTTTGGGTTTTACCAAACTGCCTTGATCAATAGGCTGTGGAGTTTATTTATTTTTTTATTTTCTGTTTAATATCGAGCCATTATTAAAAATTCTCTTCTACTCTTTTCTCTATGAGAAATCAATTTATATGCATGTGAGTTCTCTTACTACTGACCCACATGTTACTGAGGCTGTTCCTTTCTCCACCATTATCTTTTCCCTTTGCATTTTGACTTGAATAATGTGTCAAGTTCCTTAACTTTTTTTTTCCTGTTTTTTTTTTCCAATGGGTTTTTAAGCCCATCTGGTAATTTTTAAAGTTTCAGACAGTGCATTTTTATGGTTTGTATCTCCACTGATTTCATTTCAGTCTTTAAAACTCTTCTAAAGTTATGCATGCCTGTGTGTGTGTGTCTATGTGCATGTGTGTGCATGCACGCATGTGTCACACTCCTACTTTCCTTTGGCATATTTAAGTTAAATATAATAGATGTCATAAAATCCTAAATCAGACTACGTACAAGAGATTTTTTTTCTTCCAATTTTGCATCTTTTTGTGTGTCTAGAAAATTTTAATTATATGCTGGGTTGTGACTATACATTGCAAATAATGTACAGGTTGTAATCTGTTCTCATATTTTGAAGAGAGTCACATTTTATTCAAGCAAGTAATCAAATGACTAAGAAATTACCATTAATGTTTAGAAGCTTGGCTTCATGCTAAGATGAATCAATTTTCATTTTCTCAGCTTCCAGATAAACTCGTTAGTTTTTACATGTTCTTTATTCTTAAACACTCTTGGGTATTTTGTTGAGAATCACAAAGTGTTTACCAGAGTCTCTTAGCAATGACTCGGACTCCTAATTCTATTCCCCAGGCAGTCCAGCATCTGCAGACTTTCCTCATCCTCTCCGTCTCCTAGAGGTCCTTTTCCCGTTAGGATCTTTGGAACCATATTCATGCATCTACTGTTCACAAGTGCAGTAAGCAGCTTCTCTTTTCTGAAAGAAAAGTACTGTGGGGCCTTTCTTATGAGGAATATTTGTTTTAAGAAGACCGTAAATACACAGAGTAGCGAATGAGCGGGCAAATGTGGGTGAGTGGGTAGGAAGTAAAGAGATTAAAGGATGCAAAATGCCAGATGCGCAGGATGAACAGGTTTATAGTATCATGTGTAACATAAGAACCGAAGTGAATCCAATCATTTGTACAGTAGATATGTATTAAATGTTTTTCAAACTGCTCTTGTCACTAAAAAGTGTGTGAGGCATGTGTGAGATGACAGGTATGCTAATTAGCTCCTATAGTAACTATTTTGCTATTTTTACATGTACTTTACAGCATAATGTGTTTCCAGTGTTCCAGATGTGGTGGTTTGAATGATAATGGTCCCCACAGCCTCTTATATTTCAATGCTTGGTCATCAGTTGGAGGCACTGTTTGAGGAGGGTTAGAAGATGTGGCCTTGTTGGAGAAGATGTGTTACTGGGGCTGGGCTTTGAGCTTGCAAAACCACAGGCCATGCCTCATTAGCTCCCTCTGCTTCCTGTTTGTGGGTAGAGTGTCCTGCTTCAGCCCAGTACCTGGCTGGCTGCTGCAACCATGGTCACAGACTCACTCTGTGATACTGTAAGTCCACATTAAACGCCTTATTCTGTAAGCTGCCTTGGTCATAGTGCTTTGTCACATCAGTAGAATAAGAACTACGACGCCCACCAATATCTGTCTTTTAAAGCAAAAGTCAATTAAGGATTTGAAAAAAAAATACTGATATACTGAATTCAGCACCATACATCAATTCAACGGTTCCCTCTTTGCGAGAGCCCATTCCCTCAGTTCCTAGTCTTTCTGTCTGTTCACCCAATCATCTATATTCCTTCAGTTTAAAGGAACTGTGGGGGTTGTGCTTGAGTTCTTACATTCCGTGAAACACAAAACCTGAGATTCTCTTCTGAAAATAAATGTGTTCTTTCATGGGCCAAATACTCCCTCTCTGCCTACCAATGACCACTCTCCAGTCTTGTCAACTGTCTTGTTATCCAGGATCGCTGTTGTCTGTACTTGCACTTCTCCAACAGAACCTACTTGCTTTGTAGGAACTGCGGTTCTCTGATATGTGTTTTTGACATCCATTACCCTGACTCCTCCAGCGTCCCTCACCAGGTGCTGTTTCCTCCCATCCCTTTGGGTATTATTACCTAACGGTGTTTGAAACACTTTCATACTTGCTATTACCTTCAGACCAACGGTTTTGTTCAATAAGCAACCAATACAACTACAGTTCATTATTTCATTTTCCCTTGTTATTTTAAAGGAAATATTGCTTAGAGGAAAAATTCAGAGCCTTTTGTCTGAAACAAAGATTCAGAAAACCCAGTACAACTGTTTTTGGACACAACAAGACCTTTTAAAGCCATAATAATTATATGCTTACATTTTTATTTCATCTCCCAGAGTTGGAGGAAGAGTGAACCCAAATCTCACAGGACTCTTTGGAAGGGAATAAATGACCCATCATTCTGCCTGTAGGGTAAAGGCAACATGATGGCAGTTAACAGATTTCTGTCTTTGGGCTGAGCCTGTGTCTAGTGGAGAAATGAATCTCTACGGAAACTGGTTTGTTCATGACTCCAGCCACACTCCTGCCTGCAGCCTCTTTGATGACTATAGAGGAAACACAAGAACAGGGTGAGGTTGGGAAGTCCATGCCATGCCGCTGCTAGCCGTGGCTGATGACTGAGATCTGGGATGTCACCTGAACGTAATGGCTGATTTGAGGTAGGGTAGGCTGAGGCAGGATAGAACTATGGTATAAGAGATGACAGAGTTGAAAGTCCATGAGCTATGATCTAGGTCCCTTCTTTGTATACAGGTATGTCATCTGCCTCAAATCCTGCTTTCTCTGACTTGAAAACTACAGAGAATATTTTTTTTACAAGAGTCTGTAGAGGGTGCAATAGAAAACTGGATGTGACAGAACTTTGAAAAGTATTCAGTATTAAGTGTATGTGTTTAATTAGCAACGTCTTCCCCATCCTAGAATCTGCTTTGCAGACCAATTCGGATACATGTTAGCCTGATGATTTATGGAGGTGACTTGGGGGTATGATGGGTCCTTTCTATGTTTGAGAATGGTTTGACAATATCCCTCAACATTTATAAGCTGGAAATGTGACTCTTAGAGCAACCATTTGAGAATTGGTAGATGTTTAAGAGGTAGGGATTCTGGGAAGGATGCCATCTTTGGAAATACTGATAGGATGCTCATAGGACCAGGCTAGTGGAATGGGTTATTTTGAAGCAATGTGACTCCTGACGTGCTTAGTCTTTTCTGATTGTAGCCATTTCCTTTTCTGCTTCTCCAGTACTGTTGACATTGCCCTGGGAACCCCTCACTACACTCCAGAACCATGTTTGGATTGTCTAATCTCCAGAATCAGGAATCATATAAAACTAATAACTTTGTAAAGTACCCAGCTTCAGGTGTTTTGTTGCTGGAACAAAAAAAAAAAAAAAAAAAAAAAAAGAATTAAGCTGCTATCTTGGATAAACAAGGTTATCAATTCCTTGATGAATGACACCAGCTCATTTGGATAATAGATTTTCAATTAGGTCGGGCAATAGCTCATTTGTACCATTTCTGTAATGATGGGTTGATTTTTCCCCAAAAGTATTGCACGTTTTGTTACATCCAGCGCACTCCCTCTGCCTTCACTGTCTGACCTTCTGCTGACTTTAGGGAAAACACAGTCAGTGTTCTGGTTCTGAAGTTTCTCAGTTATTTCCAGCATATTTCTTACAGAAAATCCATGACTAAGTCTCCCACAGCCACAGAACTATCCCAATGAAAAACACTAGATGTACCACACACAGCATGAAGGGCCTGTCAAAGATTCTATTATCTGGCGGCTGTTTAAATACTGGTCTGGCTCTAGGCAGTTTTTTCTAAAACAGCATTGAAAATGAACTTTGTTCATTCCCTTCCCATACAGATTGGTTTTGGCCAATTGTTCAGTCTTTTGTAATGGGTTGTATCTATTGTATAGGAAACTAAATTGTGGGGAAAAATTGGGTACTATACATTTTAGCTATGGCAGTGACTAATTGAACCATTCAGCTTGGACCTTTTTTTGTTTTGTTTTGTTTTGTTTCATTTTTTAAGGTAAAAAAAAATTGTTATGTGTCAGGATTTACATGTGTTTTATTTATTGTTGTTGTTTTTAACTTTGTTTACATTGTTATAGGAAATTATAGAGTTTTATGTTTTTCCTCCCTATCGTCAAATGGCTTGCCCTCATACTGTTGGTCCAGGAGAGATGACCTTAAGAGAAGGACTCAACACTTCCAAGAATCAGGGACCCTGACCACATCCTGTCAAGTAGAGACAGGAAGCAAGGGTATCCTGTTCATTATAAGAATTCATGGGCAGTCACAGTGGGCAAAAGAAATCTATATATAGTTTAAGTGTTGTTTGCTGCTTGCTGTAGAGCATTCTCTGAAATAACTGGCTCCAATTTGGATGTTTCCTCTACACATTAGATGTGTGTGCTCAGGAAAGTTCCAGAGTGCCCTGAGCCTTTTTCACTTACTTATATAACAATGGGGATCATCTCACTTATGCTTTAGAGTCAGTTCTAAGGTGATTTCTTTATGTGAAATGTGAACCCATAAGAAATACCTGACACAAGTCTGTCAAATTGAACTGTAAAGAAAATGTCATTTAGTTAATCAATGAAACAGAAGTGCCTGCTCTTGGTTAGGTTGCCAAGACAAATTGAAGTTTGTTTTGGGGGGATGGGGTCATATTCATCTTGATTGACATTTTAAAATATTAGTGCAAATTTTCATTTGAGTTGCACAATAACTCTACCTAAGGGCTGTACAAATTTACCAGTGATGTCAACAGGAAGTGGGAAATGGAAACTAGCAATTGAAGAAACGTCATCACATAAGCATATTGTACTTTCTATGGTCGCTCCTGAGAAATTAGCACGTGACCAAACAACTGTGGGCTTTTATTATTTGAAATAGCAATTTTCTAATTGCAGGTCTGTGAAACACTGGCATTACCTTTAGTGATTTCCACTAAATTCTCATGGGCATTTTTCTTTAGCTTATTCTTCTATTTCTTCCTTCCTACCTTCTGTCAACTGGCTTTGTTTATTTATTTGTTTGTTTGGGGTGCTAAGAGAGTGGGCCTTCAGGCTTTGTGTTTGTTGGGCAAGCATTCTACCACTGAGTCAGGCTCCCAATTCTCCCTAATTTCTCAGATGAGAATTCCCCTCCCCCCACAGCCCCATCAAAAACCTTTATATTGAAGTTATGACAACATCTTAATGAATGCAAATTTAAAGCCATGCAGAAAGCTTTTATAGGTGGTGGTTTGTGGTCACTGAGTTCTAAATATTTCATAAGTTCCATTATCACTTATTCTGTGATTCATAAATATTAATAAGATTATTTTAGGTTCTGACCATAAAGAGTTTTCCTGGCTCTTTGGTTGTTGTCAATGTCTAATATTGTATTGAGGGGAGAGAAGGAAGTCTATGTTATCTATTCTTTGTTATTTAGATTACTTCCATGGTTTGCTAAGTGGTCAGTTTCTTGGTGATACTTGAAAGGAATGAATTCTCTATTTGAATAGTATGGCTCCCTTTTAGATTTGTTTTAATCTAGGCTAATTGTGTTATTCAAAATACCTACTTCTCCTCTCAAACCCCAGTTAACTACTTGATCAGTTTCTAAGGAGAGAATGCAGAAATCCCTCCCGTGTAGTTAACTAGGTCCCATTCCCTGACCATCTCAGAGGGCTGGTCTTGTGGACATTTGGGTGTAGTGTTGCTAGTGTTTCTGACAGTTTCCCTTCATCGTTCTGTTATGGTCCTCTTTACTTCTCCAGCAGTTATTCATCCTCTCAACCTCTAAACTTCACCATGTTATTTTTTTCTCCAACAACAGCATGTAAATGGATTTCTGGAACAGCTCTACCTCAAGACCCAGCTATACCATTCCTGGGCATATACCAAAAGATGTTCCACCTTACTACAATGACATTTGCTCAACTATGTTCATAGTGGCATTATTCATACTAGCCAGAATCTGGAAACAACCCAGATGTCTCTCACCCAAAGAATGGATGAAACCATGGTACATCTATACAATGGTACTATTCAACTATCAAAAACAATGACATCATGAAATTTGCAGGTAAATGGATGGAGGTCAAAAAGATCAGCCATTTCACTTAGATTTTCAATTTTTGTGGTGTATCAATTAAGACCTAATGATTCTTTAGATTTACTCAGTGTCTGCTGTTATGTATCCCTTTTCATTTCTGATTTTGTTGATTTGGTTAGTGTCTCTCTGCCTTTTAGTTAGTTTGGCTAGATATGTGTCTATCTTGTTGATTTTCTCAAAGAACCAGCTCTTGGTTTCATTGATTCTTTGAATTATTCTCTTCATTTGTAGTTTATTGCTTTCAGCTTTGAGTTTGATTATTTCTAGTTATCTACTCCTCTTGGGTGTGTCTGCTTCCTTTTTTCCTAGGGCTTCCAGGGGTGCTGTTAAGTTGTTTATATGAGATGTTTCCAACCCATTTTGAATATGTTGTACCTTCATTTTCATTGGATTTTAGGAAGTCCCTAATTTTCATCTTTATTTCTTCCCTGACCCAGTTGTCATTGAGCAGAAAGTTGTTCATGTGTGTGTAGGCTTTTTGTTATTTCTGTTATTGTTATTGATCTCTATAGTGGTCTGACAGGATACAAGGTATTATTTCAATCTTATATCTTTTGAGGCTTACTTTGTGACCTATGATATGATCAATTTTGGAGAAATATAATCATTTGTGTTTGAGTGAAAAGTTCTATAGCTGGATCATTGTTAGGTCCATTTGATTCATGGCATCTGTTAGTGTCATTATTTCTCAGTTTAGCTTCTGTTTCACTGACCTACCCTTTGGTGAGAGGAAGGTGTCAAAGTCTCCCACTACTAATGTGTGGATAGATATGTGGCTTAAGCTTTATTGTTGTTTCTTTTACAAATGTGGATGCCCTTGTGTTTGGGGCATAGATGTTCAGAATTGTGATATCTTCTTGGTTGAAATTTGATCACTTCTTCTCGGCAGGGTGACCCTAAGGCACACAGTGGAAGGGGATGCAGGCTATCTGGATTAGAGCTGATAGGCTGTAGTCAGAAGGTGAGGGATGTGAGTCTCCCCATCAGAGGTCTAAGGGGGGGGGGGGAATAGGGTGGAAGAGGGAGGGTAGCAATGAGAAGATAAGAGCAAGCGGATAATAGTCAAGATGTAATATGAAAAAATTATATTAAAAATAATACCACTTTATCAAGAAGTCAAAAAGGTAACCATTATTTGTCTTTTATGAGTTCTAAACATTTTACCCCAGAAAACTTCTTTCAAACACTCTTGCAACTTTTCCTCCACTTCTGACAGGAACATAAATTGCTACAGCCTTTTGGGAAAACTGTTTGGCAGTATCTAATAAAGTGGAACACACACACACGAGAGAGAGAGAGAGAGAGAGAGAGAGAGAGAGAGAGAGAGAGAGAGAGAGAGAGAGAGAGAGAGAGAGAGAGGGAGAGAGAGAGCACTTTTAGGTATAGACCCAAGTGAAAAATGAAATATATTTACTAAGAGACATAAACACCATTATCCACAATATTGATTCCCAGGAACTATTCCAAAACCTCTGAACAGTAAAATGAGGAACAATATATACTTCACTTGTTCAATGAAATATTATATTCCCAGTGAGAGTAAGCAGATTACAGTAGGATGAAACTTAGAAACATGATCAAAGAAAGTTGAGACAGGAAGATTCATACACTCTATGATGACATTCAAAGTCATGACAGCACAGGCAAAGTTAGTCTCCTGATGGAAACTGAGATAGTATCTTTCTTTAAAAGGAGTACAAGCTGAAGGGGAAGAGAAGGAAATATTTCGAGGTTCTGGTAATATGCTATTTCTTACTCCACTTATCGCCTGAGGAAGTTCAGTTTGTGAACTGTCCAATTACATGCTTAGTTCTCTGTGTGTACATTATATAGATAACAGAGTAAAATTTATCTCTGCTCTAACTTAATCTAAATATAACCACCTTAGGACCTACATATGCCTTACAAATGTACATAGAATTAAAGATCATAATCCATCCCTTCAAAATTATATCAAAGTAAGTCACTGCTCTTATCTACCAGCTGGGGCCAGAGCTGTGTCTTTAAGTCCTTCATTTCATGGAATATTATGTAAATGCCCTCCACCAAACTACACCAAGATCAGTAAAGGAATTATGTAAATACAGTAGCCAGCCCTGATGAAACAGCAATTATATATCTTAGCAGCTGTGTGCTTCTGTTCATGTTAGATAATTAGCCAGAAAATTGTTTGCATAATTATTTTATGGAGCATTTGGTGATTTAACCATTTACCTCTGAAGGCTTATCCAAAAGTCATTAAACCATTTAAAGTGGCAGAGATCAGACTTGACGCTGTTTCAGCAAACTTAACAAAACCCAAATGGCCTCACAACTCCACAGCTCTCTTCTGTGTAACCAGTCACTGCAGCTGGCAAGTCAAAACTGGCTTTCGCGTTTTAAATTTTTATTATTTTTCTCTCTAAAGGACATGTGTGTCGACTCTTTTAAAATGATATACAACTGAAATGAATTCTTGGGCTTGCGGCTGCTCTTTCTGATTAGCTGAGCACACACTCAAATCACTGCTGCCATTATTAAATCCACGTGCTGCGTTGTTCCATGCTTGCATAGGACACACAGGGGAGAGAGAGAGAGAGAGAAACAGAGTCTACAGAGGGCAGAGGAAATGAGAGAAAACTGGCCTTGGAAATTGATTTGAAAAATGCTTCTCCCCCTTCTGACTCAATCAGACTTGTTAACATTGGAGGGGCTTTTCTAGACATTCTGAGTACCCTAACAATGCATTCGATGATGTGATGTTTTAGTCATGTTGTCTACAATGTATGTGTGTATGTGGGCGGCGGGGGGGGCGGGGCGGTGAGGATTGGGGTGGGGGAGTCATGGAACGTATAGACCCAGCTGAAGAACTCAGCTCTACGAACCTTGCAAGATTTGGGGCCCACTGATCTGTGGAGACTGTAGACTGATTCTAGCATGGGGTTTTGGATTTGAGCACTGTGTGCCCTCAAGTCCTACCTAAATGGGCCTCTGTCAGAATTTGCTTCTGAAACAGGAAAGTTTCAAGCAATGAGAGCAATAGTTGGAGCTAAGACTAGAAACACACTGCGTGTTTCCCTGGTCTCTGCTCTGCCTTCCTGGCTCTATGACCTTCAGGCTTGTCATCACTGGGCATCTCTGCACTTGCGACTACTTTTAATCACGCCTGTCCCATCTGATGGCGAGAACCTGCCTTTTGTTCGTATTGCTGTAATGAACTACCTGGGTAGCTTAAAATAGCAGGAACTTCTTTCTTCGAGTTCTAGAAATGGAAAGAGCCAATATCAAAGCCCACCTTCGATGTCTGATGAGGGCCTTCTTGCTGAGACCCCATGAAGGGATGGGTTTACTGTAGAAGGCTGTGTGCATGACAATAGTCTCCCCTGGTGGAATCACCTTCTAAAGGGTCTGCATCTTCACACCATCACATTGCTGTATATGTTTTAGCATATTTAATGTGGAGACCCATTCTGACTAGAAGAGTATTAGACTAAGTTTTGCAAATATGAGAAGCACTAAGGACTGCATGGCACAGGAGAACATTTTGTAGACATTGCTATTTTTTTACATTTAACTGTCATTTGGGAGGGAAAAAAATAGAATTGTGTGTATAAATGTGTGATTTGAGTAGTAAATTCTTGAAAAGATGATTTGCAATGTCCTGCATTTTCTTACGAACAACCCATTCACAAGTCTCCAGGGAAAAGACAGGAGAAATTCAAACATCAAATTTACCAAAAACAATATAAGGTTAGGGCTCCCTAGGGAAGAAAACCCAACTGCCATCAATTAATTAAGTCTTTACAGAGAGACCATTGTAGGCTCAGCTCAGCTGGAAGACAGTGGATGAATAGTTAAGCCCAGGAAAGAACAAAAGATGGGCAGCTATTGCTCAAGAAACACATGGAGCCATTTTTTAAGATCTCCCCTGAGAGTCACTGCTAATGGAGTTGGGTTTCTTTTTAGTGATGGAAATGTAAAATTGATTGTGATGGTGGTTACATAAATGCAAACGCATTAATTCCGTTGAACTGTGTATTTTTAACGGGATAAATATCACCGCGTGGGAAATATAACTCATTGAAGTTTTATTTTTAACTTCCCCTGGTGCTGCAGTTCATATTACATGCTTCTTTTCAAATAATCATAAGTAAGAAAGGAAAAGAGAATGTAGCTGGTATCTTCTGGAGTGTGGCTGCTGCTTCGAAGGCTGCAATCGGTGGCTCCAATGCGGCTGTCTAAGAGATTACTGCAAGCCCCACAGAGCCAGCTGCCGAACACTCCTGGACAGTCAGGAAAAGAAACATAGTTTCTTCCGTTTGGTCATTTGCTTCTAAAGACGAGCAGAAGAGCTTTAAAATCAACATCTTTCCTGAAGTTTACGTTCCATTCCTGCTGTCAGATTCCATGAGATTTTCTTGCAGGCACCAGTTAGGGGCGTGGGGAGATTGGTCTGGAACTGTGGAGCAGTGCTGATGCCCCAAAGAGCAGGGATTTGTTCTGAGGAGAGGGGTCTGTCCTACTCGTAGCATACCTTTCCCCAGGTTGTCTTCATTTCCACAGGATATTTGAAGCAGAGGATGAATTCCAGTGTGCTGGAGGAAGAGATGGGCCAGAGGCTCTCAACCAATGAGAGAAAATAGGCAATATTTCATTTGTACTCTTCCTTATCTTCTCTTAGTTCTTCCCTCCCTTTAGTCTTCTCCTCTCTCATCGTCCTCCTTTCACATATACAGGCACTCATATATGTGTTTGTAGTTTTTCTACATATGAGATAAAAAAAAAAAAAAGAAATTTTGGTGTGTGTGTGTTTTGTTTATGTCACTTAACGCAGTGAACTCTAGTTCCATCTATTTTCCTATAAGTGGTATAATTCTATTCTTTGTTATGGATGAATAAAACTCTGTCTGTCTGTCTGTCTGTCTGTCTGTCTCTCTCTCTCTCTCTGTGTGTGTGTGTGTGTAAATTTTTTCATATATGTTATATGAAAGCAGCTGAAGAAATATTTACATGTAGAAAGGATATCAGTAGAAGTGGGATGGGAGAAGGTAGGTGGAGGTATGAACATAGACAAGCATAATGGCACATATGTATGGAAATATCCTAACAAAGTCCATAATTTTTTATGTTAACTAAAGACATTAATTAAAAATATCTCACACCACACACTACCAGAGTGGACCTTCAGGATGGAGGGAGACTGGAGGCTGGCTGGAGCCCATTTGTCCCACTTCAAGCCTGAAGAAAGGCTGAAAGAGTTCCTTCCCAGCTGTAGGAACGAGCCTTTCAAGGTCAGGGTGCTGGAAGGAACAAACTTGGTGTGCAGCAGGTGTCTGTGGCCTGGGCGACCTTCACTGGCTCATTGTCACCCTCCTAGGCTTTCTCAGCGGGGTTGGGGTGGGAAGATGTGCTTCAATAAAGAGTTTATCTTTTTTGTAAACTGTTTGGTCAATGGTTACAAAAAGGTCAAGTTCTAAAAGACTTTAAAAGCTTAAACTACTAGATGAAATCTTGAGCAGAAACACAGTATTTACATTGTCTCGGTGTATCTTCCTGATAGATTTGTGTTAACTGCCAAAGAGAATATTGCCACCAGGTTAAGAAGGTCTCCTGGGAAAAATGGGCATCGAGCATGGCAAAGAGCCTGCAATGCCTTCTGGGATATTTCTAACAAATGTGCGTAGTCTGAATATAGGAATGAGAAAACATCAGGCAAGCTCGGATTACGGCTACAAGTTCTTAAAGAAAAACATGACAAAGAGGGAGTTTAAAGGAGTTTAAGTTTAAAGGAACCATGCCTGGTGCTGGGACTAATCCTTTTGGCACAGGGTTTATTGTTGGGACAGTGCTCAAATGTGAGGAACTGAGGGTGAAAGGAGAGCCGTGGTCACCATCTTATCATGCTGCCATGTTTATATCTCCCTCTTTAGTGCCTATGCTGTAATATTTAGGGGTAAAAAGAGATAGTGTCCACAACTTGCTTCCAAATGGAAAATAAGTAAGGAGACAACTCTCTGTAATTAGTGAGGAAGAGAACAGAAAAGCAAGCATGTTACAAATATTAACACTTGGAATATGTGGGTGAAAGGTCTCAGAGATCCTCTGCACTATTATTATCGTTCTTTTACAAGTAAAAATACTTCAGAATAAAACCATCAATAACACATTAAATTTCCCATGAGAAAGCAGTAAGGTAGATCCCATGTGGGTTGTTGCACTGAGCTTCCTGGAGGAGATACAGCCCCGGACAGAGTGCTCCTTTGGCGGCCTCACACACACACACACAGCCTTGGGTTTCTGATGGAACTCTGGAATTCCATGAAGTTCTGTGGGTTGCCAAGCCCATCCCTTCCCCCAAAGGGAGCCAAATAGTTTAATAGTTAGGAGAATGGGAAACACTCCCTTGACATGCAACATTTGGAAATAATAACTAGTGTGATAGTGGGGCCTGGTTCTCTGTCCAGGGAAATTATTTTTCCTCTTCCTTCTGTATAAGGCATCAGAGAGCTGTTGTTTTGGATTATTAAGATACTGAGATGCATTTGATGGATTAAATTACAATGCTATAGACTCTTGAAATGCTGTTTTGTGTGTGTGTGTGTGTGTGTGTGTGTGTGTATGTGTGTGTGCCTGTGGAGACCAGAGGTTGATGTCACTTTTCCCCCTGAGTTGCTCTCCACTTGATTTTCTAAGGCACGTCTCTCACTAGTCCTGTAGCTCACTAGTCAGCTAGTCTAGCCTGACAGATTGTCCCAAGGATTTCTCGGCTCTGATGGGATTACAGATGGGCTGCCACTCCCAGCTGGTTTTTCCTTTGTCTCTGAGGATCTGGCCTTGAGTCCTCTTGCACCACCAAAGCTTTATGTACTGAGCATTGTCTCAGTCACTTACCGGATCCCACTGATTTCCCCCTATCTAATTTATCTTATTTTATTTTTTTATTATATGTTCATTACTGCATTTGCTGCTGCTGCTGCTCAGACACTCTAAAGAGAACTTAAGACTTTGTAATTCATCATTTGCCAAATGCTTTTGTGAAAATCAGCTGAACAAAAAAAAAAAAAAGAAAGAAAAGAAAAATCAGTTGCCATCCTCTCTATGCCTAGTCTAATGTGCACTTCTAACTGAAAGAGAAAAGAAGGAAAGAGAAGGGGAAAAGGGGCAAAACAGGACACTTTTGCAAAGAACAAAAAGTAACAAAGAGACTTATTCCAGTATTTCATCTAATCCTCACTTTTGCTTGGAAGAGAAGTGGAAATAGCCATCCACAGACAGAAAGATTGGTCAGTGGGTACTAAATTAAAGTTAGGTAGAAATGAGGAGTTCTGGTGTGCTATTTTCCAACAACTAGAAGAAAAGAGGGAATGATTTTACCATTAAAAAAAAAACAATGAGTGGGGTCTGACTTTCACATGAACTCTGGTGCCCCATTTTGACCACGTCCCCTGGATGGGGAGATCTGGTGGCACTCAGAGGAAGGATAACAGGTCACCAAGAAGAGACTTGATGCCCTATGAGCATATACAGGGGGAGGAGGTCCCCCTCAGTCACAGACATAGGGGAGGGGAGTAGGGGGAAAGCAGGAGGGAGGGAGGAATGGGAGGATACAAGGGATGGGATAACAATTTAGGTGTAATATGAATAAATTAATAAAATAGTTAAAAAATAAAAAATAAAAAAATAAAACTAATAAAAAAAGAACAATGAGTGCTGGTTGGTAGGGGAGATGGCTCAGTGGGTAAAGGCACTTGGCTCCAAGCCTGAAACTTCAGTTTGATCTCCAAGAACTTATATGGTGGAAATTGTCTTCCACCCTACATGTGTGCACATGCATACAGTAAATAAACATGCAGTAAAAACATTTCAAAAAGATGAATGTTTGATGAGATACATATATGCAGACATTCAACTTGATTTAAATATCACACAATGTATTCATGTATCAAAATATCACACTGTGCCTCTAAGTGTGTGATTTCTTTGTCTTTAAGTATTGATTAAAACAGATTCACTTTGAAATCTCAACTATCATGTATGGTGAAATGATGAATGAAGACAGACACCACATGCACATGTATACTAATGTGAAAGCACACACACGTGTCCCCCACCCACAACATGAACTCATACACATACATAACAACAATGTGCAAATTAACAAACATTTGTAAAACTTTTCAAAAGAATGTAGTTTTTTGTAGTTGCAGGGTAAGCAAGTCCTCAATAGTTCCTGCCTCACAAATATGTCTCTCAGATATATTAGGTCAGAAGGCTGAAGATGATGCTCCAAAATTATAGAGAGTTTTGGGTGACTGTTCAGGCAGCAAACTGTTTCTGCCACCTTCTCATTTGGAAAGCTGCTAACCTGCACTCCCTGTATACTCAGATAATTAATTTTATTCCTTCTCAAGTCTCTGATGGGGTTGAAGACCAGAGAGCTTAGTTTTGCAATTAAGCTTAGTTGTTAGGGGTTAAGATATTTTTAGGCCTAGATAGATGTTTTAAGTTGACAATGATGAGATATGATAGATATTGATTTACATTCAGAATTTTGGACTCACTAAGATAGGAAAGATGTTTTCTTTAAGGCTGCCAAATACCAATAGCCAAAACACTATGAATGTAATATGTATATAATTCCTGATTGTTTCATGTTTCTTTTTGCTGTAGGTAGTTTATTGTATATGTGTATAATAATATAAATGCATATGTAAAAAAATTTAGTAAAAAAAAAGATGTTGACTTTTTAATGTTAATCTTACTAATGTAGCAATATTCTAAAGCTACAATCAAAATTATCCCCCAAATATATAACTGAACAACCTATAATGCCAAAAAAAAGAAATTTTGATATAAAATTTACTGACTATATTTATAATAAGTAGAAAGGAAAAAAAACACTAAACTTTATTTCTATTTTCAGTAAGAATGTATACACTTTAATATTCTTCCAAGCATGGCCTTATGAATATTAATTTCATGAGACAGTTTTGCTAACTAACTTGTTGAAATTTTCTATACGAGGGTGATATAATACAAAAGGTGGTGGTAGTGACTACTCTTGAGCTTTGGTGTTCTATGCGCTATCATATTTATTTATCCTCTCTTCTAGCTATTAACATAGATAGGGTAAGGGATGTATTACTTCCCTAGAAATTCTAGAGAAAGTTGACCAACTGAGTGACATAGGTGTGGTTGTTCTGTAATCGATAAAAAGGGCTTGAAAATGGAGACAGACTGAGAACTGTAAATTAAGATCCAATCTTCTTTCTTTGTGCTTGTTAGTTCCCATATCTGTGTAAAGTTCATGAAAAAAGCCCTTCATGGTTGAAAGGGTTGCTTGGGCTCATGGTTCAGAGGTTTCAGGCCATGGTCTGCTGGATTCATTGCCATAGACCTGGTAAAAGAGAACATCATGGTTCTGGGAGCATATGAGGGGGAGACTGCATACGTATTGAAGTTGGGAAGCAGAGATCTGAAGGAGCCAGTAATAAGATATACCCTTCCAACACAGTGACCTACTTCCTTCAATTGGTCCAGCACTACCTTCCTCAAATACCACTGACTTATGAACCCATTGATAGATTCCAATGATGACGCAGAGCTTTTATGGTTCAACTACTTATTCAGACTCTATCAGTTTCCAACTAAGTCTCAGACTCAAACCACAAGATGCATATAGTTCATCTGCCTTCTCCTACTCCATTCATAAGAGACAAGAGTGAAGTGCACATCCTCCAGAACTGGCCCACAGAAGCCTCCCGTGTGCACTGCCTCATTCTCTTTCTTCTGACTCATTTGTTGGCAGCCTCCGGGCAGCTCTAAAGCTGCTGGTTGAAGATGGCAAATCCTCTTCCATCATTCTGTGTCTCCATTGACTTTGTTGGGGGAAAAAAAAAAAGTCTCTACTCGCTTCTGCTAATCTGGAACTTTCCCTTAGGCTATGACATTGTTTCCATGGCTTCATGAATCCAAATCATAACAAAGATCTGGAGGTCCCTTCTAGCTGTCAAATCTTAAAATAAATAAACGCTGAAGTTATTCAAGTACCCTTGCTTGTGTGACAGAAAAGAACACTTTACACTGCTGGTAGGAATGTAGAGAAAGAGATATAATATCAACCTTTAGCTTATGTGTGTCTATAGGCAAGTACATACCCCCTCACACACATATATAAAGGAAATGCTCTCAGTTGTGACAGCATAGATGAGCCTGGAAGGCATTGTACTAAGACCCAGAAAGACCAGTAATAATAATGTGGGGGTGGTGAGTGGTGAATGGAGGTGGTGGTGAGTGGTGGGGGGGGGTGGGGGGGTGGTGGGGGCGGTGAGTAGTGGTGGTGGTGGTGGTGGTTGTGAGTGGTGGTGGTGGTGAGTGGTGGTGGTGAGTGGTGAGTGGAGGTGGTGGTGAGTGGTGGTGAGTGGTGGGGGTGGTGGTGAGTGGTGGTGGTAGTGGTGGTGATGGTGGTAGTGGTGAGTGGTGGTGATGGTGGTAGTGGTGAGTGGTGGTGATGATGGTAGTGGTGAGTGGTGGTGATGATGGTAGTGGTGAGTGGTGGTGATGGTGGTAGTGGTGAGTGGTGGTGATGATGGTAGTGGTGAGTGGTGGTGATGATGGTAGTGGTGAGTGGTGGTGGTAGTGGTGGTGGTGGGGGGTGAGGGGGGTAGGTGTCTCCACGCTCTTAGGATTGGAGGAAACTGGCTTGCGAGGTTTGAAAAATAACACCAAGAGTCAGCACCTTTGAATTCTTCACAGCAGAGCCTGCTTGCTGCCCTCACTGGTGGTCACCAAGCTGGAATAGTATAGCTAGGAGTGGTTTTAACTTGACCAGGTGGCAAAACTCAGCCTCCTATGTCATTCCCCATACTACCTGCCAGCCAGGCCCTGGGGATGGTTTCTAGAAAGAGTAGCTTGAGGTTTTATATTTGCAGTTCCCATCCTCTCTTATTTTCTGGTCCACATCATCACTGCTCACTGCCTTTATGGACAGCCCATCCACTGGGCCTTTAGCTGGCCATGTGCTGCAGCAAGCAGAGGTTCTGACAGAAAAAAACTGTTCCTGCTGCCCAATGCCCTATATATTTCCACCATTGGTTTTGCCTAGTTCTTGACACCTTCTGTACCTCTCTTACACACACATGCACACACAGACAGACAGACAGACAGACACACACACACACTTTCATTCACAGGTCACTATTTTTATGTAATTAATAAATACATTACTAGCGATTGAGAACGCATTAAGCTGTCTCAAGTTGATCCCTTTACCAAGTCTTTGGGCAAAGAGGCTTCAAAGCAGGGATCTGGACCATGTTTTTTTCTGGGGTACAGATTGGAAGGAAGAAGAAAATATGCAGGTCCAAGAGCAAGGACCAGGCCTAGAGTACAGCACTCAGAAGACCAAAGCAGAGTGTCTTCAAAGTCATACTTCCTCACTCCAGCCCAGACTTGCCGCTGCCTTCCAAACAGTCACAACAAGATCCAGGCATACACCCATCCCCCAAAAGAGCACAAATAGAAAAGCCATTGAAACAAAAGTCATTGTGAATGACATTACTTCTCCTGGGCAGGACAAGGTATATACCAAGGCAAGTAGAGATCAGGAAGATGGCTCAGTGGGGAGAGTACTTTGCAAATCAGGGCTTCATTCCCCAGAGTTCACACAAAGGCTCATACATAAATTTACCTGTAATCCCAACACAGGCCAGGTGGCAGAGACAGGGATTCCCCTAAGCAAACTGACTAGCCAGACTATCTGGAAAAAAAAGGGAGTGGGGCTCTAGGATCAGAGAAGGGGGCTGCTTCAATGTGCGAAGTTGTGGTTGATGTCAACCTTGGGCCTCCACACCTGTGCACACACAGGCGCATGCACCCAGGCAAAGCAAAAAGGCAAGCAAGAAATGGGAAAAGAGATGTTTTCATCAGAAAAAAAAAAAAAAAAGAGAGAGACTTTCTGTTGCCACTATCCTTAGCCTTGACAATCTCATTATTGATCTCCTGGGACGAAGCTTCAGGTCACAAAGCTTTTGTTTCAAAGGCAGCCCCACAGTGCCCCCACAATGCTTAAGCCTAGAGGTAAAGGACAGTGTTGCTTCCTGCTCTTGCCTACAAATGAAATGGCAGCTCTTGGCTTGCTTTCCAAGGAGCCAGGAAATATTGTTGTCTGGCTTCTTGAAGGACCAAGTTCATTATCGAGACAGAAAAAAATAAAAGCCTAGTGCTGGGGACTTCCTGACGGATTCTGCAGAGGGTGATGTTTATGAGAGACCTTAAACAGTGGTCAGAAGAGAGCAGGAGGGAGCTGTAAAAAGAGCTCCATGCAGTCCTCTGGGGTTGCAGAGATGAAGAAAATTTGACATCTCCCTGCACAGCATAGCTCAGCTTCACACGCACGAAGACCCTTAAATAAGCTGGTGCTTTGAAGTCAATGGGAAACCAAACACAGATTAGTATGGAGCATGCTTGAGTGGGGAGGTGTGACACCAGACACACAGAAATGACTTTCAAGACCCTAAAGATGGGGAGAGTGGGAATTGCTTTTGAGGGCTTAGGCTTTTGCTGTTCTTGTAAGGTGAAAGTGAGCCTGTCCTTGAGAGAACTTGTAAGGCAGTCTTCCCCTAAAAAAAAAAGGGGGGGGGGAGCCTCTGAAAACAATTAAGTGCCGCGAAACTTTGAAAGAACTAAGACCAACGTTGTGTTTGACAAAGCTAATATAAGAATGGCAATCAATCCCTTGGCAGTGGAAATTTTAAATTTAAAATAAGCTCCGACAAAGCCTTTGAACCTTCAAACACTTGATGCCTAGGAAATTAATGGGTCCCTGAAGAAGTCACATGTCCTTTTCTGTTTCTGTAATATATACTTCAATTACATTAATCAACAATGTGGCAGCAGAAGTGACACCAACAACTTCCGAGTCGCATTTCCACACGTGCCTTCTCTGCAGCAGGGAGCAGCGCCTCCTCAGATCGCTAATTGAGGTTTATAGAAGCCTGAATAAATATTTGGTGAAGCTGTATGTTCCCATCCTGTGGTCACCCTAGGTTCATCCCAGAGTCCTTTCCCATCCTTTTCCCGCCTTCTGCCGTCATTTCTGCTGTCTGTGATAAACTCTCTGGCTGGCAGAGATATTAAGTTAAAGCCATGGTTCTGCCGTATCTAGGAATACTCAAAAACACCTATCAGCCGGGGAAAAATGGACTTCTGTTTCTAGTCATGGAAAAGCAAGCAGAAGAACTCTTGATTTTCTGCAGTATCTCTGAATAGGACAACCGCGTACCCAGCTTTAATGACACCTATCTTCTTAGATGTGATGCTGAGTCTAAGCTGGCTTTGCATTCACTCCACCTTAGCAAAATTTCTACGTCAGCTTTTGTTTTCATCATTTGCTTTTTCCGGGTAAAGTATCTGCCAGCTTCCTACTGATACGGGTTTTTGGTGTCTCTGTCTTTGTCTCCTCGCTACTCTAAGTCCCTCCATTACCTCCTTATTTAATAATCAGCTTAGCAAACAACCAGATCAATTTATTGCCCCTACAGTAAATTGTCTCTTCTAGGCTTCTTTGAGTTTAATTAATCAGAAGAAAATCAATATTTCTTAGGTGGAAGTCCCTGCCCAAGAACGTTGACGTAGGTTGTGCAGAAAGGGAGACCTGTGAGTCATTTAACCCACTTAAATCTCAACCTTTTTATTTTGTTTTTCATTATCATTTATTACTTGAACAGAGTAATGGGTTACATTACATCATTTGTTACAGGAATATAGTATACTTTGATCACCTTCAATCCTAAATTTTCATATCCTGCTCCCCACCCCCACTCTTTCTCTACTTTCTACCCTTAAAAAAATTTCATGTATTGTCTCCATTGTTTTCTTTTTCTGTTTTGCTTCTTTGTCTCTTAAATTATTGCTCATATATATATATATACACATACATACATACATACATACATACATACATACATACATACATACATATAAATAGATAAGCACACTCTGATTAGCCCATTTAGTGTTGGCCATATATATTTGTCTTTAGGATTCATTATTCAGTATTAGATAAATAACCAGGGGCCTAATCCCTTTAACCATTAACCAGCTTAAATATTTTACAAAGTTTATCTGATATCCTACAAGGGAACTACTTTTTTTTTTTTGTTTGTTTTTGTTTTTTTTGTTTTGTTTTTTGTTTTTTGTTTTTTTTATTAATTTATTCTTGTTACATCTCAATGTTTATCCCATCCCTTGTATCCTCCCATTCCTCCCCCCCACCCCCATTTTCCCATTATTCCCCTCCCCTATGACTGTTCCTGAGGGGGATTACATCCCCCTGTATATTCTCATAGGGTATCAAGTCTCTTCTTGGCTACTTGCTGTCCTTCCTCTGAGTGCCACCAGGTCTCCCCCTCCAGGAGACATGGTCAAATGTGAGGCACCAGAGTACGTGAGAAAGTCGTATCACACTCTCCACTCAACTGTGGAGAATATTCTGACCATTGGCTAGATCTGGGTAGGGGTTTAAAGTTTACCACCTATATTGTCCTTGGCTGGTGCCTTAGTTTGAGCGGGACCCCTGGGCCCAAATCTGCCTATCATATTGTTCTACTTGTAGATTTCTAGGACCCTCTGTATCCTTTTATTTTGCTATTCTCCCATGCGTCTCTCATTTAGAGTCCCAATAGGATGCCTTCCCCTCTGTCCCAGTTTCCTGGTAAGTGAAGGCTTTCGTGGGACATGCCCCTTGGGCTAGTATGCAGATATAAGTGAGTATATACCATTTGATTCTTTCTGCTTCTGGGTTAACTCACTCATTATGATCATTTCTAGCTCAATCCATTTATCCACAAATTTCGGGAATTCCTTGTTTTTAATAGCTGAGTAGTATTCCATAGTGTATATGTACCACAGTTTCTTTATCCACTCTTCTACTGAGGGACACTTAGGCTGTTTCCATGTTCTGGCTACTATGAATAAGGCTGCTATGAACATGGTTGAGAAAATTTTCTTGTTGTGTGCTGGAGCATCTTCTGGGTATATTCCAAGGAGTGGAATAGCTGGGTCTTGAGGAAGCCCTATTCCCATTTTTCTGAAATAGCACCAGATAGATTTCCAAAGTGGCTGTACTAGTTTGCATTCCCACCAGCAATGAAGGAGTGAAGGGAACTACTTTTTACAGGCCAGATGGTATATGGTGAGAGAATTTGATTCCGTATGTAATATCATACGGGGCTGATACTCTACTTCAGATTTTAAGTGCCCATCCCCAAAGCTAGACTGTTAAAAAGTTCATCTCCAGTTTGTGGTAGTGAGAAGGGATGTAGATCTCTTCCTTTTTCATGTCTTGTCCAGGATGGGTCAGCATTTTGGCCCTGTCATGCACTCCCACTGTGGTGCACCACCATGGGTCAAAAACAGCAGGGACAACTCAGCAGAGACGAACATTTCTAAAATTTTGAACCAAAAGGACCGTATTCTCTGTAAAGTGATCAACCTCAGGTGTTTAATGATGGAAACTGACTAGCATGGCTATCCAGTGTGCTTTCAAATCTATCTGCCACTGGAAGGGAATCAGAACACGGGAGCCACACAGAAGACATCTGTACTCATGGTTGGCCTTTTCACTTTCCATGTGCAGGCTTTATAGTCAAGCAGCTAGTATTAGAAATCCACAATGCAGTTACTTAAGCTGACGGAGCTCCCCATGCCTTGCTGACCTTTGCTTTTCTGCACCCAAGAGATTTTAATGTCTTCCCTGTAGCTTCCAGTGTGGGAGAAATGTCCCCTTTCTTTCCTGTGCACCCAGTGTGACGGTAGCTGTTATAGTCTTGCGTTTATGTGGCTTTCTTCCATTTAAAAAGATAGGCGACGTATACAATTAGACAAGCTGGAATCTGCACAATTGTACAGAAAGAGAAACTGTGTGGGGCCAGATATTCATGAGAATAGGAAAAGAAGCCTCTATGTGCAGAGAGACAGGTTTAGGCTGTCCCAGCATCTGAGCATTACGGAGGGAAACCACACACATTCAGTTACTCGAACCCACCATGAGCAAAGCTCAACACTTGCGCAAAATGAGTTGTTACAGGTTCTTAGCGGGAGCTGACAGTTAAGCTGAGTGAACAATCGTAGGAGACAGGGGAGTGGGAGTTCACGCTGCTCAGCCACATGCCTCAGGTGCTCTGGCGAGTGTGAGCCAAAAGCTTTCTACCACCCAAGAAGCCCCATTCTGAATCCAGCACTCCTACGGTGTTATTCTGTTTATGATCACGGAGACTCCCCCCGTTTCTTCCAATGATCTCCTCTGGCACGGTAAGGATTTTGTGAGGTGCCGGGGGAGATATAATTCATTAGAATCAAGTAACGATTTGTAATATTTAAACTATTCCATTAAACCAGGAAGCAGGTCAGAAAGTAACCTTTAAATACAGCCGAGGGAAAAAAAGTCAGCCCAGCAGCTTAAAATATATATCTTTTGCAGGAAGCACGGAGCGTATAATTAGCTGGAATTTTTGCAATCGCAGGCAGGAAGCTTTATTTTTCTGGCTATGCTATCTCCTGATGGCCTGGGAAACCAAACGCTGGGGTTCCATTCCTTGTTCCCATGTAGATCCTGGTGGGTGGCTTTGGATATGGAGGGCTGGAAGCAAAAGCAAAGCGAAGGAATGAGCAAGGTGTGGCTGGGAGCCAGCGGAGTGGTAGGAAAGGACCAAGGTGAGAGAGAGCCTCTTCATTCTTTCATAAGGAGACACCGAATTTTGAGAATCACATTCAGACATATTCTGATTTCCTGCGCACTTATTTCCCAGAAACAATTTTAATGCTTAATACATTGGGCAAAAGCTATACTGTTGGCACCTACTTACTAGCAGCCAGAGAGAAAGGTAAATGTGCTACTGTTAAAAGGGTCACTTTTATTTGGGGCTGTTTCAACAAGCACAGGTTATTATTTTTTTTTTCCCCCGGTGGGCAAGTCTCAGTCTGGCGGAGGCATTAAAAATTAGTAAAGGTGGAAATGCTTTGAAACATTTGATCTCTTCTCAGGAAGCCTAGCAGAGGGACTGGGAGAAGCCGCGCTGGGTGGAAGCATACACACCAACAATGAGATTTTTCTTCTGTGCCTCCTGTGGCCTTGAATTCTCCCTTCTAGTCTGGCGGAAGGAGGGGGAGGGATCTCTCTTCTCCGACATCTGATCTAAGTCTCTTGGAGTCTTTGGGGGAATCCAGGAAAGCTCAGATGGGGGCAATAGAGCAAAACCCAGCAACACAGTAGTAAATAAATTGGATTTTTGTTGTTGTTGTTGTTTTTTCCCCCAAGGCTGCTTTAGTTTCCTGGGACGTGAGTGCTCTTGCCTTTGTTTTTCTGAAGATTGTCAGATCCTGGCTCCTCTTGCCCTCTGTGTCCACATCAACCAACTAACCACTGAACAAACTCAGGAACAGACCCAGATCTTTAACAAGGACAGCAATTGGCATTTAAAAGAAATGTCTATCTCTTCCTGTTATTTATCAGGATTCTGCAGCGCACTAAACCTATTTTCTAACTCTATAAAATTTCTACAGTTCATTTGGTAAGGCAGATAGACGATTTTTAAAGGATTCAATCTTTGAAAATATTGTATGCTCAGCTGAGAGCCAGAAAAGCCCCCACGTGCTGTCTGTCTTCTGCTTCCTCGGGTGATCTCGCTTTGATGGGGATCACGTTCAGATGTGTATTATACTGATACTCCCCAGAGAACACATCTTGAATTATAAACTCAGGCATCTTCCAGGTACCGGGGAGGAGAGGATAAAGCAAGAAGGTGAACACTCATTAGATGAGAAATGGAAAAGCAAGGGGTATATCCTTCCAGGGACCTCTACTGCCAGCGTTTATCCCCCCACACCCACAATATACAAATAATTGCTGGGAGCTCTGACTTGGTCAGATAAATCTGCGCACTGCCTTATAGAATCAACTCGAGACCATTTCTCTAAAGGCCCTCATCTCTTCCTCAACATCTGTTCATCTCTAATGTAACAGTCCTGTGCTGTCCTCCAGAGCAGAGCCGCATTGTCCCAGCCATGAATAAATCATCAACCCTATTTTATTAATAAGGCTAAGCTAATGGTACTCCCACCTTGGCACTGCTCTTTCCTTCCTGCAGAGCCTCAGAAATGAGCACCACACTGCTCTCCTGTGCTAAGCCTCAAGGATGCACCTCGAAGCATCCGAGCTCTGAGCCACAAGCTGCCTGTCAGGAGAGAAGCCCTGATTCTGAAGCCACAGACACTGTGGCAGATGGATGAATCATCTTTCAAGAGTGGCAGTTGTCTAGGACATCCACTGCCTCCTTGCCACCCTGTGAGGTGAGACAGCTGTGTTGTCCTGAGCTGGCTAAAGAGAAAGAGCTCAGAAACAGCTCACTGTGGTCTCGTTTTTAATAACAAAAACCCCATAAAAAAATTCTGTTGGTTAAGAATATTTTAATATTGTATCTTTCTTCTGATGACCTCTAAACCTTACTGTCTCCTTGGAAACAGGGAAATAAATTAGAAACATTGCTTCCGATAACTTTATTAATGTACAAAGCCCCTTGTTATGACATACTCCCTGTTATATGTTATGATTTATGTTTCCTATTGTACCCAGACTTCCTTTAGAGGCAAATGGCTGGCCAACTTAAACTGAGCAATGGGTGGGGGCAGGGAATGGTTGTCAGGCAGTCAGTGCCATGTATAGACTAAATGTCAGAATTAAGGATGTGGTAGCTTATCTCTGGCCCCCTTAAGTCTTTACTTTCAGGCAGACTGTTTTACAGGGTGAACTCCCCTGGGGATTTCTTGCAAGTCTTGGGGACTCAGTTGCCCTTTGAACTGTCTGAGACATTGGACTTGAAAGAACCAGAAACAGTTTGTCATTTCCCTGGGAAATCTGATTAATTCGATCCTGGGGGCCATACAACTTCTGAGACCTGCTTATTTCCAACTCTCCCTACTCAGTATGTGATACCCAGCATCCACGCAAGGCTCCACTAAAAGCCTGCAGAGCATCTTAGGGCCTCTCACCAGTCCACTTACCAGTCCTTCCAGCCCTATCTCCAAAGTATATTTTAATTCATCAACGTATTATGTCTGTTACTATAATCCTAGTTCTCAGCCACCGTCACCCCCTACCTGGACCAACACAAGAGACTTCTGACTTCTGTCTCCACTGGCATTATTGCCCCCTAAGTCTCTCTTCCATGTTTAATCACTTGAACCTTTTCAAATGATCATAATTAGTATCTGTACCAGCTAATGACTTCCAACATAATTTTTCTCCCTATTGTGAAGACCGGCTTATTAGTTTCTCTCTTTGATGCTTTGGTAGACTACCAGACAGAGGCAACTTAAGGAAGGGTTCATTTTGCCTAGTGGTACATCTTGGTGGAAGAAGCATAGTGTCTAAAGTGTAAGGCTGGTCATTTGGTGTCTGTAGTCATGAAGCAGAGCGCAGACAGAAGTATGTGTGAATAAGACGAGAATTCAGAAAGGGACAAAGAAAAAGTCGTGTGTTCCAAACAAGCCCCATATAGTCCAGCAGGACAAATTCATGCTTCTAGGCAGAAGATAACCTTGTATGGTTTTATATTCAGTCTTCTGGGCCAGTCACCCATATGCTATGTGTGGCAACCCAAGCCTCTGAGAATTACAGAACAGCTTGGAATGTTCTTTTTTTTCCCCTCTTCACTTTTGTTTATTTATTTGTTTGTTTGCAGAAACAGGATTTCTCTGTGTAGTCCAGGCGGTCATGCACTCTCTCTTTTTTTTTTTTTTAACACATTTTTATTGAAAGATAAAATAATTCATATTACATCTCATTTTCTATCCCATCCCATACATCCTGCCATTCCTCCCTCCCTCCCACTTTCACCCCATTCCCCCTTCCCTATGACTGTGACCAAGGGGGACCTCTTCCCCCTGAATATGGTGCTAGGGTATCAAGTCCCTTCTGGGTAGTCCGCTATCCTTCCTCCGAGTGCCATTGGGCCTCTCCATCAAAGGGACATGGCCAAATATGGGGCACCAGAGATCCTGTGAAAGTCAGTCCCTGGTCTCCACTTAACTGTGGAGAATGTTCTGTCCCTTGGTTAGATCTGGGTAGGGGTTGGATGATGGTTGCATGTTTTGTCCTTGGTTGGTGCCTTTGATCAAGCAGAACCCCTGGGCTCAGATCCACCCATCATAATGTTCCTCTTGTAGGTTTCTAGGACCCTCTGGATCCACCTACTTCCCTATCCCCTATATTTTTCTCACCTAGAGTCTCAATAGGATGTTCTCACCTCTATCCCACTTTCCTGGTAGGATGCACTCTCTTTTGTAGACCAGACTGGCCTCAAACTCATAGAGATCCACCTGCCTCTGCCTCCTGAGTACTAGGGATATGGGCATGCGCCACCACACCTGGCTCCTTTTTTCACATAATTTTAAGTTGACTATTGTAGGTCATGAAAACCCTTCTCCAATGGCAGACCTTGTTTACACAGTCTGGGTAGGAGAAGAACTTGCCTGTGAGGTGCTCAGATGGAGAGCCCTGCTGGCAGTCAGTAGGTTGAGTGTGGGCCCCTGGACCTCTCATCAAACAAACAAACCTTTTATTTCTTTTTATGAATGGGTATCTTGCCTTAGAGTGTGCCTGTGCCACAGAAGTCAGTACAGAGCATTAGATTCTCTGTAACCAGACTTATGGATGGTGATTAACGGCCACGCTGGGTGTTGGTCCTCTGGAAGGACAGCCCCATGTGTCTCTTTTTAAATGTGTTCTCTCTGTTTCTCTCATTTTCTCTCCCTCCCTTCTTGTCATCCTCTTTCTGTCCACTCCTTGCACCTCCTTCACCTTAGAAAGGACTGGAATGTTCTTAAAGGTGAGGTTGAAAGGGCGCAGCAGGCATCTGAGTAGAAAGTGGGAGGTTTCTGAAAACAAATTTCCTCTTGTGCCAAGAGCACCGCCCCTTGGCCTGGCGTTAGCCATGTCTGCAGCCCTCAACATTCTGGTAGTCCTTGAGACTAAGAGAAGGAAAAAGAGAAGAAAGTCCTGTGGTATAAACTGTTTAAGTCTGGGATTATTAAATGAACAAGGCCAGCTTCTAGAGCATACAATTTGTGCAGATGCTGGAGGACTTCACTGGAAAAACACAGAAACACTTCCAAGCTCTGTGCTGCCATTTTGAAATGTATAATGCTGAATAAAAGAGATGCATTGTAATTTTGCTTTGGTCTCCTAAATTATTTGACTAATCCCAAATATAAACACTGTTATGTACATACTTACATCAATAGTGTAAATGTAAAAAAAAAAAAAAACCTGAAATCTGTCTTGCTTTGTTGACAGTTGGGTTTTTCAGACAGGGTTAAGATAATTTTAACTTTTTCTGTTCTTTGAATGTTCTAATTTTATACCATTTCTGTGGAAAATTTATGTAGGGAAATGTATCTTTAATTTTTTATACCACATTAATATGGAAATGTCAGAGAAATAAATTACTGATAAGGTCTGATTACTACCTCGAAGTCAGTCTATAACATTTTTTATACATGCAGAGTTTCTTGCGTAGTACTTATCTGGACACAGGAAATGGGATGCCTCACTGTGGGCAAGCTGGTAGATTCAGGCTCCTGAAGGAAGAAGCTTTCAAGGTCTTTAAGTGGTCTCTATATCATCTTCCATAAAAAACAGAATAAGGAATATGTCTATGATACCCACAATGCATTTCTTTGTGAGAATCTAACTCCTGGTTTCTATTTCTCTTCCAGGTTGCCAGGGTAATGAAGAGGGAACCCAGAGAGCTCTAGCAATGGGCCATCTGCATTGCTGTGGGTTGAACATACTGTCTGGGCCTGACATTTCTTTCACTCCATGGTCCTTTAAGCTTTTCTTTAAACTCTTTTTTAAGCATCAGTCTTTTACCTTTCAAATAAAGTTGTTTCCCATTCCAGATAATAGACAATTCTTACTTGAAACACATTTTTACAATGAAAAACTTAATGTCACCAGTATCCAATCTTTGTCATTCAGTATGTCTGTAAGGAGGTAAAAAGCAAAACATAATAACTATTAATGTCTAAGTATACCCTTCTGAATTTTGGGAGGCTCTGATACTTAAACTGAGCTATTTGTTCATCTGTCTAAGGTCGGAGCTCTGTTTCCCTGTCTCCTGTCAGTGGTATTAACTTGACTATCTCCAAACATGACCTTCAGTGGATTCTGAGTTTTAATTATTTGACAGATCTTGTCTTGCATTCTTGGAATTCAGAATCAACAGCTCCATAACAAGAATTTTCAAGGTAGTCCAGTGATAGCGTCATGTTGAGAAAGACACGCTAACCCAGCTGCCTCTTGAGATAAGTGTGTGGTGACATCATGGGTGACTTAGGCCAAGCCACCATCATTCACCATAAAAGACTCCAAAGACCCTCTGGCTGAGTCAAGTCAACCTTAGTAAGCTAAAGGGATACGATGAGTTATAGAGTAAGAGGTATGCTCAGCTTCTAAGCTTTGGGCGGGTTGCTACTCAACAAGAATAGCAAACTGAGACACTAACTGTCTTCACTGGCTTCATCCTGTTAGCTGTGAAGCACTTCTATTACTAAGTCTAGGGCATGGTACACACAGGTGGGCAAGACAGTGAGCAAATGAATTTCAAGTGGTTAGAATTCTAAACCGTAGCTTTGCTTGCACCGTATGCGTTTCTTTGAGGGATCTCTTTGCAACTTTTTCAGACCTAACTCTGGGCTGCCATTCAAACATTTGGCCTATGATCTCCTAACTTTGGCAGGAATGCTTTTGCCTGGCATTTCTGGAGAACTCGTTTATATTTAAACGACTTCAATGTGGATTTAGTACTTGTGGTCTAAAACACAGCCTGCCATTTAAATTTAATGTATTTTGATTGCTGTGAATACCTTGTCTGATCGAGAGGTATTTCATAAATGACACGATGAGCCCTTTCTCCCAGGCTTTCAGGCTGCTCTGTAACTACATTGTTTCTAGCAGTACATTGTGAGATTTTTAAAAAGCAATATTCTATAGTGCATGCCAGGGGAAAGTATAAATTTGAAGGGTTGAAAGAGAAGTGTGACAAACTGCCATATATATCAGCATCATGAGGAATGAAAATAGTTATGAAATTTCAAGTGCCATTCATATTTTTAGGCCAGCACATATAAGTGTGGTCACATTATAAATCAGAATTCAGAGACTTTTGCTTGAACAAATACTTATAAAGAATTCTGAGTGAGTCCTAGTAAGGCTTTCATGCCAGATTCCTTCCTTCTCCCCATGTCTCTCCAGACACTTGCTAGCCCTGTGTGACCTCATGGGGACAATTGTTTTCTCTTCTACTAAGACCTTGGACTCTTCCCCAGTCCAAACTGTTCACTGTTGGTTCTGATTTCCACTGTCATCTAGATATACAGGCATGTTTCTTGGGCACAAGGTTTTTCAAACTTTTCCTGAAGTAGAATTACTTCCAAGCATTCTTCCTGTTCCTCTGCTTAGCACAGGACTCAGATAAATGCAGTAGGCACTGAGAAGGCTCATCTTCATGGACACTTGTGCCAGGAATTATTCTTCACTCAAGGCAGTCCCTACCACCATGATCCTGAGGTTCTATAAGGTCACCTTTCTATTTGCCTTCTCAAAAGGCATTGGAGAGTGGAGAAGTGCAGGTCTAAAAGATGCCCAGCATGTCTGAACCACAGTCATCTCCCTAGGACACATTCTAAATGGGACTTTGTGTTGGTCCATTTTTATGCTTGTTTTGTTTCATTTTTCTAGCAACGGAACACCTAAGACTGATCAATTTATAAACAGTGTATGTAGGAGTTGTGTCTTAGAAGTATCAGTTGAGGGTAGTCACTTCACAATCAGTTCTTACCTGCATTTTGACCAGTTGTGGTTTTCTGGAATAGTATCCATCTATTGCAAAGAGAAGTGTCTTTGATGATGGGTAAGGGTCAAGGAAGATCATTGAAAAGGAATGAGAAGATTGTGAGAGACAGAGAACCAGGGCATCTTCTGTGAATGTATCTTTTAAAATGACATGGAAGCTCTACCCATGGTACCTTAGCACTATGGCTGCCTACACAAGACCTGAATAAGTACAACACCAACGGGTATGCTAATATGGAGAGAGGAAGTCACATGGGGTTCTGCCCAGAGACAAAGCATTAAAGGCAGCCAAGGGATGCTGCAAGCTGGAGAAATAGTCTTCCCCACAGAAGAGTTCCAAATTGGTTATCTAGTACCAAGTGGTCATCCCTGAAGTCACATACACACAATAAACACTAAACAGACTGTGATGATTGCATTTATCTATTGATGTGTATGTAACAATAGCAATTAAGTAAATTAAGCAATTAAGTAAAAACAGTCCATGGACTGTTCATGTGAACCCATGAACATGTGAATGAGTCCCTTTTCTTATAAAGCTGCCAATAGCATTATCAGGTCCTCACTCTCATGACCATATCCAATCACAACCTTTGCCAAAGACTTCACTTTCAGGTGCCATCAACCTACGAACTCAGAAATTAAGTTTCCAGCACATGGATTTTTGAAGGACACATTCAAACCAAAACAAGTGCCTACCATGAAAGCAGTCAACAATTACATGAAACTCTGAGTACTTGAGAGTAAAGAGTTCATTGACCTTTTTCTAGTGGGGAGTGCAAAGAACACGGGAAGAGAAAGAATATTAGTACTGTCAATCATGTCTGAGCCTGATGATGTAACATTACCATTTTTATTATAAAGGTAGGAAAAGGTTAAGCAATTTGCTTAAAAGCCACAGCAAGTAAGTTGCAGAAGTAGAATTTGAGTTCAGGCTGTCTGATTAAGAACATTCACATCATATAGTATCTGTGTTCCTTGATCTCTTTACTAATAACTTTTTGGGGTCTGGTAACTCTAGCATGGCTAAGTGATCTGTGTATCATACGATATTTAGAAGCATTCTGTCCTTTCCACCTGACACCAGTAGCATTACCCGCCAGTTGAGACAATGAAAATTGTCTTTAGCTCCTTTTGCCTACCAAGAACTATTGTTTGGTACTAAATGTTTCCACCATATGAAAATGTGCCCTGCCAGCACTCTGGCCAAGAGCTCTTGTCCTCAGGAGGATGGCAGAGGAAGCTGAGGGTAGACATTAAACGAGTTAAAGTAAGCATGATGCTACATTGAGAACAGACACTGGAATAGGTAATTCTCGTTGCTGCTGCTTCTGTGGTCATATTGATGGGAAAGGCAACGAAGTAGGGCAGAGGAAAGGCTCTGAAGTGCGCAAGCGCAGAATCGAAGCATGGCCATTTCAGACTCCTATAAAATAGTAATTACAAAGGCTCCAATGGAGAAGGCCCAGCAATCTGTGACCAACTTCAGCAATTATGGCAAGTGAATGAACCATGTTAAACCATAGTTAATACATCAGCTTGGCGCAGTCAAAAAAATAAAAAAATAAAATCATCAGGAAAAAATTAATTCCATGAGGTTATTCTGAAAATGCTTTCTCTTTCTTGAAACAATCCTTTTTATGGGAATTCTGGAGTTTCCCATATCTTGAGGCAACCAACCTCTGCAGCTAATTAGAGCACATCTCATGTCAAACAGGCAATGGCTTAAGGAAGATAAAAAGTAGAGACATAAAAGAAGGCCAGTCGATGTGTTCAAGGGCAGAGCGATGGGAAATCCTCACAGACTGTTACCTGGTTGTTTAATAGAAAATGGAGCCCAAGCAGGCAGCCATCTCTGGCCAGTGATGGCAAGAGAAGTAATAAGTTAGAGGAAGTGGGTGTGGCAACATGCCTATATGAGAGACTGCAATCCATTCCAGGGACAGCCACCAGGGCTTTTAGGAGAAGCTGAGACATGAAGCGCCCTCCAGACACCATACAGACCCTAAGCAAAATCTACTGTAAGGTTTGTCACTACCATGAAGAGAGAGGGGTACATGGTTGGGGTTTGATGGTATAGCTGCTTTACAAGAAACATTGCAGATATGGCCACCTTCCCTATATGCTCACTTAACTTCCTTCTGCTCATCTATCTGAAATCACGGCCATGTGGTATATGCTTTTACCCTTTTTATACTTAAATTTTAAGCCTTTCAGTGGTAGGTATTAATTAACATGTGAAGTTCAATCTCAGCATGGTTTGCTCCTTCCTAAAGTCAAAGAATTGTCTCTAAGTCCCACATACTTTCTCAATAGACCATCTCTAGAATGGCCTCCCTTAGCAACAACATCCCACAATGGGTTTGAGCTCTGACGTTGTAAAGATGTCTAGTCCTTAAATGTTTCCTTCCCCTTTCGTAGAAAAAAGGCTAGTTTTCTTCTGTGTTGTTTTATTGGAATATTTAAAACTAAATGGATTATAATCATGCACCATCATTTTGGAGGCTAGAAAACCCAATATCAAGATGCCCTAGTCTGCAGTTCTCAATACTGCATCATGTCATGGCAGAAGGCATGAGAGGGAGGCAAGGTGACAGGTAGAAAGAAAAGAGGGTAAAGGCCAGTACTGAGAAGCCCAGCTCAAGGTAGCCCAGCTCCCTCCACAGCGGCAGTAATCCACTGACGAAGGTATAACTCTTGTAAACTCATCACTTCTGAAAGGGCCCACTTTACAATGTGGCTGCACTGGACAGCAAACCCCAACACATTAAGTCAGGGGGCACAAACAACAGTAGGAACCGTGTCATCAGAGGCTGAGACGTCAGCCAAGGGTTCTATGTCTTTCTCCTCCATTTCTTATTCTTCTTTGACCCCACCAGTCTGGATGACCTGGGAAGAGCTTCCAAATACCTGTTCTAGATAAATGGTTGGATCCAGTAGTGCACAGTCAGAAAGACAGACCCACAGAGGTCATGCTGGCTTTGAGAAGCATAATCCAGCCTTAGTCTAAGCAGACCAAAGCTGACTCAGTCTGGCATGTCTGGCTGTTTATAAGCAAATAGAGAATATGGATTGGCAAGTTAAAGAAGATAAAACTCCATTTGAATACATGGCAAGGATATAGACAGTGTCTTCAATTTCTAGCTAATTGATGACAAAAACTTTTAAATATCCCTCCTCATTGTTACATCAACATTACTATGGCTGGTTTAAGGTTCGCGATCGCCTGAGCAACTTGCAAAGAGAATACATACACCAGGAGAACAGCCTTTGCGTTATTTTCAAGTTACTGAGAATATAACATTTCTCCAAGAATGTGAGGAAAATTAAACATATATTCAGTATACTTTCCATTTCAGGATTGCTATTCACAAAACTATGGCTACTTGAAAAACAACCGGTGTCTTCAATTAACTTTTTATTGTTGGGTGGAAAGGCAGCTGATTCTTACAGATTCCTTTCTTTTTTGAGTTATCTCAGCTGGTGCCTAAGGCTGCATTTTGGGGGACAGAAAACTGGTACAATTTGGGCCAAAAGTTCTACAAAGTTTCCTCAGGCAAAGGCTAAGCCATCTTACTTCTTCTGCATATCCTGTGATGCTGAGAACAGCATGGGATTAAAGCAGGTAAGAAATACACGGTGCACAATGCACAGACTACGTGTACTTTTCAAAGATATTGTCCCTATGTCTTGGATTTCTATGATGACAAAGGAGAAAGGAAAATCCCAAGAACGCTGCAGCCTTTGCGTCAGGTCAGGTGACAAGGACACACGTTGGGATCAGGCTAAACTAAGTTTGAGTCCTTCTCTGTCAAAGTGTGCAGCCTCACACAACTCAGTCTGTCTGGAGTTAGATGGTATGTGCAGCCTCCACTGTGGGAGTGGTTTGACACACTCAGCACAATTCAAGGCGCATATGGGGCGCTCAGAAGATTGCAAGATGTTTTTCATCCCTTTGTCTCTCCCGCATAAGAAATCAAAACATTGCAGCATGAAACAACACATTCCCTTGGGATACAGTTCAAAATCAGACCATTGAGATGGGGATGAGAGCCAAGACTGTCTGTAGGAATTGTTTTCCAGCAGGGTAGAGATTCTCCATTCAGGAAGAGCTAATTTTTTTTTAAGCTCTGTAATGGACTTTGAGGACTTGGAGGGATATTTGGGGGAGGGACTCTCTTTGGCAATTTTTAAAACTCTGCTTTTACACTCCAAGTTAAGATTGAGAGAGAGGACAATGGTGTTTGACTTTATGGTAGAAGGTCTGTGCTTGCTCTAGGGGATCCCATAAATTTTAGTCAAGAGCCCAGATAGCAGACAAGAACATCAGTAGAGCAGGGGCAGTTCTCAGCTCTTAGGCCTTCTGTTTACATGAAGGGGTTGGCAGTGGTTTTGTATTTGAGAAATGGAGCTTCATGATGAACGCCAACTCTGGGTGATCTATGTCTTCCTACTACGGAGCAATGGAGTTTGCTGTCACACATGGACACGTGGACACTGAAATCAGCATGACTGAACTGGCTCCATTCACACAGCTGTTTACTTTATGTCTGAGATTTCAGTTTTCCAGAGGAACTGCATTTTTTTTTTTTTTTTTTTTTTTTTGCCTTAGTACGATTATTTGTGGGTGTTTATATGGTGGATTCTTGGAAAACCAGCTAGTGACCAGTTTCAGCCACCTTATACCTAGGTTTCACATCATTTCGGCTGCAGCAATGCACACAGCACACTCTTGGTTTGCCTGTCCTGCTTACTCACAAGACCAGATATGGTCTTTTAGCAATTGATCAGAGAATTTTACGTCTACGCCTGCCCATATTCCCCTGGCATATACCTTCTCTTATACACGGTCCTGAACATAAACTCCCTCTGCTAGCCAAGGAATGAGGCACCATTTTTAAGCCAAGTGGGATAAACTTCCCATTACCTTTGAATTATGTTCACTTTAATTGTCCACAGAAACCATTTAGCATTGTATAATGAATGGCAAAAAAAAAAAAAAAAAATTCAATACATATATGCATCTGCAAACTACGCCCAAAGTCACCATGTCTGTACAAAATGCAGCTTAAAATGATAAAATATGAACTGAAATCACAAAGAAACTTAAGATGATAACAAAGGAACTCTTGATGCTTTCTTCCAGAAAAGTCTCCCATAGGAGTTAAATATTTTTTATATATTATGGAAAGACAGGAAGTAAGTATTAAACATTCCTTTTAAAATACTCTATGGTAAATGGGTTGGACTGAAAAGAAAGTCATTCTGAATGAAAACAGGAAAGACAAATACACTTGTTCTACCTTATATGTGGATCTGAGCTGTGAAACTTTAGACCTGTTGATTAACTTGCGGTAATTTTAGAAGCCAGAAAACCAGGAAGAGGATATTAAAGAATGAGAGGGCTTGTGAGTGAAGGAGAATAGAACACAACTGATATTTTTTAAAAAGGGGATAGCTTGTGTGTTAGTGTGTGCATGGAGGGGTGTATGTATGTGATGTGTGGGTTGTGTGTATGTGATGTGGTGTATGTTTCTGTGTGTGTGTATGTGCATGTGCGTGATGTGGGGGGTATGTGTGTGCATGTGCGTAATGTGGGGTGTGTGCGTGGTGTGTGTGTGTGTGTGTCTGATGTATGGGGTATGTATGATATGTGGTCTGGTGTGTGTGTGTGTAAAGTTTAAGTGGGGTTGCTCTATCTTGGGGGATGGTACTTCTCCCTGACACCATAGGTCATCAAACAAGAAGTCCAGTGCCTGGGATGAGATTCTGTCCTCCAGAACAAAATAGGATGTTGCCATTACTCATGATTACCCATAAGAACTACATGGGGAGACCTTATTACTGCAAACAACACACACTTGGATCATAGGACGTGGCGAATGCAAGCTAATACTGACTTGTAAAATTCTTTCTAATGGCTATAAAGTGGTACACAGGCTGCTGATTGAGAAATCAACAGTATTACTCAACCATGAACACTAAGCATGGTAATAGCAACTGACCTATTAAAAAATGCCCACTTGTACAATGGTGGTATGAATATTAATAGAGGTGGGGGTGATTTCTTATTGGATTTAAGGCCCACTCCACAAGATGGTATTCATCCATGGTACTTTAAACCTGGCCAATAACCCATTACTGGGGAGGCTATAGACCTTATGGGAGAAGTTATTATTATTATTATTATTATTATTATTATTATTATTATTATTATTATTATTATATCATCATCATCATCATCATCTTGCTAAGCAGAAGCATATAACTGTCTTCTAAATACTTATCTCTATACCCATAGATTAGTGTTCCTCTTCAGTCATCACTAGAGAAACTATTTTCAGTGGATAGCAGTTAACGCAAAGGCCTACAGCTAGTCAGTGTGCAGAGCACCATGGAGTGTCCATGCCTACATGAGCTGTCTATGTTCTGCTGCCTCCCACAGGGCTCAGGGAACATTAAAAAGAGGGTCAGAGAAACTGTAAGACTCAGTGGATAGAGCTGCTATCCACTGGCAACATAAGGAAAGGAGTGTTTATTTTAGCTCACGGTTCATCAATGCAGTCTGTATTAGTCAGGATTCACAAGGGGAAGAGAATTTATAGAATTACACACACACACGCACACACACGGGATTTAGTAGAATAGCTTATAGTCTAAGGTCCAGCTAGTCCAACAATGGATGTCAACCAATGGAAGGTCTAAGAACCCATTAGTTGTCCAGCTCACAAGGTTGGGTGTCTCAGCTGGTCTTTAGTAAACATCAGAACCCTGAAGAAGTAGGTTCTACTGCCAGTGGAGGAATGGGCTTGGTAGCCAGAGAAAGAAGAAGCAGGCAAAGAAAGAGAGAGTTTTCTTCTTTTGTGTCCTTTATATAGCAGCTAGCAGAAAGTGTGGTCCATATTAAAGGCAGATCTTCCCACCTCAAAGACCTGCATTAAAGGCGGATCTTCCCATCTCAGAGATCGGGATTAGAAGTGGGCCTTCCCACTTCAAATGATTTTATTAAGAAAAAAAAATCCCTCATGGGTGTGCCTAGCCATTTGGGTTTTAGTTAATTACAGATGTAGTCAAACTGACAAGCAAGAGTAGCCATCAAACAGTTCATCATGTTAGGGAGGGAGGTCATGACAGCAGGAACTTGAGGCAACTAGTCACATTTCAAATACAGGCAGGAAGCGGAACGTGATGAACTCTCTTACTAAGCTAATGCCTCTTTTTAGGCAGTCCAGGCCTCTGGCACATGGGAGGGATGGTACTACCCATGTTCCATGTTGATTTTCAAATCTCATATAAAAGGCTAACCTAATCTAGATAATTCTCTACAGGCTGTCCAGAGGCTTGCAAGATCATTCTAGATGTTATCAAAGTGCCAATCAATAGAGATCATCAGAAGTCCACCCTGCCCCCCCCATGTTAATTTAACACTCACTTTAAAGCCCTACTCATATACCCTTTGTTCTCATAGGCTCCTGGACATTTCATAATGCAAAACCCATTTAGTCTAGCTTTTCAGCTACCTATTATCTTTAACATAGCCAACACATCCAAAAGTTTAAGGGTAGAATCCCTTCTGAGTCTCAGGCAACTGAGATCCCCTTTGCATAATATTTCTGGGACCCTGTGAGATAATTATATAGTCCATCTGTGCTCATCTCAGTGAGATGGTGAAGGCAGAAGAAAACCACGATTGCAGAAAAGACCTGGGGTTTTTTCCAGTGCTGTCACTCCACACATCACTTCGTCGAATTTGCTGGTCTTTATTCTCATTTTCCCCAGAGGTTGTTGGATATTGGTGGTCTCTCCAATTCTAGCAAGAGATGTTGAGCTGTCAAGAGATTGAGGGTGAAAAGATGAAGGGCATGTTCCACCAGGCAGATGAAAGCGTTTGCCCACTACATCCAGAATCACATTTACTAGCTAGACAATAGCCAAGCGAAAAAGCCAATACAAGTCACTTAACATTCTTTTGCACAGAATTTAACAGGCCCAAAGACAAAAATCCAAGTTGTCCTCTCTTCCCTCCCTCCCTCCCTTTCTCCCTCCCTCCATGAAAAACACATTATACTTTGCCATATGGACCAAACAATCCCTGGAAAGAGAAATGAACTGAGCTTTCTAAAGTGACAGGCTGGCATCTTTAAATGGAAAAGTCCCCTTCCCCCTCCCACCCTCAGTTTGGCTGGATGGTCCTCCAGCACTCTGCAAGCACCTCCTGGCTGATGTGCTGTCTCATTTCAAGCCTGCCTTGGATTCAATCCACCAGGCATATAATGGGCCAGTTGACGCTGCACAACAGAGACCGCATGTGTGAATTTTATTTTAGAGGATACACGGGTATTCACTCAAGAGGAAATGCTGTTATCTTGCGAAGGCCTGGATCCAGTCTTTGTTGGAGAACATGAAAGTACACTTGGCTGCAGCATTGAATCATCATATGCTAATATAACCAAGTCAGGTACGCCGTTATTTCTTGCCATTTTCCCTTTCCTCGTGTAAAGGTTTTCATCATTTCACACACATTTTGCAATGATACAGGTAGTTCTGTTCCTGCCTACCTTGTACGGATAGGGGGAAAGGCATTTTATAGCTGAGTTTCAACAATTTTGAATTTACTTCTTCAGCTCTCCTTCTACTCTGTCTTCTGTTAGTCTATAAGTAGAATATCTTTTCTGTGGCACACAAAAATCAACATTGGGATAAACAGCTGGGACTCAAGTCTTTGCTATATTTGAATTTTGAAAATGGAATTAACAAACTCAATCTATGACACTTCCAAAGCAACTTGCAAGTGAAAGTTACTCAGCAGACCAAAAATGGAGGGGAGGCAAAGCCACAGTTAACTTTCAGTATTCAAAACAAACAAAAGTACAACAATGACAACACAACCAAAAGTCATAGACACTGAGTAGAGAAACTGCAGTCCAGGTCTTAGGAATCCAGCCATCCAGTCCACGCCATTTCAGTCATGAGAAAAACGGCCAGAGAGGGGAGTGGCCTTAGCTTGTGGTACCATTTGTTGCTGCAACTGTTGATGTGTTTTAAACAGCATGGCCACTGATGAAGTTATTTCATGAAATATTCTCATTTTTCCATGGACAGTCAGTGTAGTAAAGAAGGAAAAATTCAAATGCACGATAACTAAATAAACTGTTGAGTCAAAAGGCTTTCTCTCTACTTTTCAGAAGGGCTAGCCTGTGACTTTGGCCTTTCAGTTATGTCAAGTGTGCATGAGAAATAAAAGGGGGAAATAAGCCCCCAAACAGGACAGAAACAACTGGCCACAGCACACACACACACCCGGGATGTAAGGCACAGTACTGAGCCACAGAGAACCAGGTGACATCAGTTCCACTTAGTTACAATGGATCGGAGCCAGACCCACTTGTTTGTTTGTATCTTAGAGGGAATAGGACAGAGCATAAAGGAAGCCTAGATTTAATCATGGAACAGGAATGCAGCCCTCCTTCTTAAAGTCAAGATGAGGTGATTATTAGTGGCAGCCTGTGCTGGGTTCTAAGAGCTAGGAGACAGATATTTCCCCAAAAAGACAAATAAAGAATCAAATGAGAGGAGGTTGCTCCTGGTTGTAGATTATGCCTGTGTCTGGGCATGGGCTTCTCATGTACAATCCTCAGACAAGTAGCTGGTTCAAAGCAAGTGGGAAAATTGGCCAGTCTTGAATGAAGGAATTTGACCTCCAAAGGTGATGAGTGTAGTTAAACAAAAGCTTTTGGATCAGCCTTGAGGTATGACTGGCTCTCTACAAATGTGCCAAAACACAAAGAACCCATACTTTTCTAGTTCTACTCTGGAAAAAAGAAATCAATACTGTAGAGTTTTTTTTTTTTTTTAATATTTTTATACCTTTCTGAAAACAAGGAACATAAGATGTCTGATCACTTGCTTTTGGTTGGAGAAGTTGAGATCAGTCTTTGCCTACCTCTCCCAAGTTAATCTCACCCCTTACCTCTCTATCCTTGGGTCTTTTACACTTTCCTCTGTTATATCCAATTGCAGAAGTGAACTGTGAAAAGCTGTTTAAGCCTTCTTAATGTCCTGAGAAAGGAAACTATCTGACCATTTTTTATATTCCATGATATTAAAGCAATTCATCTGAATTCGTGTTAATGACAGTAAATCTCTCATGCTGACAAGCTGTGGTCAATTATCCTTTCTACAGGCTTTTAAATCTGCAGCCCTAGGAAGTGCAGCAGTGTTGGGATCCTGTGGCTTGCTTATTCAAACAAAGCAGCCAACAGGGCTTGAGTAGCTCTCAGCCCTTCACCACCTAGTGCTGAGCCCTCCCAGGGGCCAGAAAATACTGGGATACTTCCACTGGCATTGACACGGATGGAGGAAATGGTTTAAATAAAGCGGGGTGCTATTTATCCCTATAATGAGTAGTTTAACAGCGACAATTAGGAAGGAAATGCTGCAAGCTTGAACTCCAGTTACTTATTAGTGCCACTGAAAATCAATTAAAGTATCTAACTAATGACAGGGATCGGCATCATCTGTCATCTGACAGATCCTATTAGAGGGAAGGGGGAGTTGGTTTGTTTTGGGAAGCTTGTGATGCAGGGTGCATTCTGTCGGTGGTTGGCTTTCAGACTAGGCAATGTGTGAAGGCCTTGCCTCCAAACAGCTGCAGATCCGCTCACCTGGGAGAGCAGAAATGTTAACTGAATTCCCGTGTGAGAAAGAGTTTTCCAAGATGTCGGTGGGGAGATAGTCTCTCTGCCGGACTAGCCGCCTAGAATAATCTTTTTTAGTCTGTAGGGTTCCATGGTGCCGCCCGCATCACGTCCTTATTTCTCGTCCACTTCAAGGCCACTAACCTCACTTCCCTGACACTTCCAGCCTGTTTTCAGTGGTCTTAGGCAGCTAAGTTTCCACACGTCATGATTCAAAGTTTGTCTGTGCCTTTTTCTTAACCTGTTACTAAAGATGGGTGCGTCTCCTGTCTTCAGCCTGCACAGATATCCTTCTCCTTTGATGTCTGTCAGCTTAGTTTTAGCTCCTCTTCCTTCCTGCAGAATCCAGTATCAGACCTCTCCTGCTCTGCGTGCCTGTGTGGGTCAGAATTTACTGCCTGGTAAACAGACTGTGAACACCCGACAGGGGCTGTGTCTTATGATTTCGCTTCTTGCCAAACATCTGGGAAACATCATTTACCGTTCCAAAAAGGGTGGTATTCTAATTCTTGTTTTTTGTTACTGCTGTAGTTTACTGTCATGTTTGGTCAGATGTCTTAGCAGAACCTAGCTGGCATTCTCTCATTTACACCCAGCTGGCTGTCTTCCATTTCTGCAGTCCATCCACACAGCAGTGTGTTTAGACTTAGTGCTGTATCCTTGAGCTGTGACTGCTGAGTCTCCATGTCCTACTACACTGAGTCAAATGGGAAGCCAACTTGCTCCCACCCCAACCCACAGTTCTGGGAGTCTTCAGTATTTCTTGCTGAGCCAATACTTGTAGGAGAAACGACCATAACGGCACTCCTCAATAGGAGGTAATTGAACTCTCTTCCTTGCCTTGCATTCTCAGAGCAGTCTCAGCAAGCCAGGAAACAAAAAGAGATGACTATTCTCCAATAACCTCCCAGATGCAAAACGTTAGGTCAGCCAGACACTGCCATCAACGGGCTGTGTTTGGGGAGAGGGAACATTTCTGTACTTCCTATCTCAATACAGATATTGGAAGTTTAACTTCACTTCTCATGGTGTTCTTTATGGGTTAAGATCCCATGTCACCTCAGAGTGACACTCCCCCAATGATCCACTTTCTCATCTTTCCTTTTCATGACATGTCTTGTGGCATCACTTGCCCTGCACCACAACATGTCTTTATTAAGGCCTCATGCTATTTTCAGTAGGAAACATTACCCATAACAACGCATTGACAATAGAACGTCCTCAGGCATCAAACAAAAAGGCAAGACTATGACAAAGGTCTGTTCAAATCCCTTCAATTGCTAACCTCTGTGACGGTATTTAGTGCCTACATTATAACAGCAACTCATTAGATTGTGGTGTGGAGCATCTCCCTAGTGGTTAATTCAGTGTTCCTCACACAGTGGCTCTTAGTAAGTACATGTAGAATGGATATCTGGTCGCGTGCTCACCATATACAGGTCAGATGGTAGGGGCAGGGGGTTTCAAAGCATGAAATTAAACAACACGATCTTCTGTGACTCCCAGGGCCTGCGTGGTCATCTGAACTCTCAGAAATCTCTAGAAAGACAGGCGAACAGGCCTGTCTTACAGATATGTTAGCTTGGTAGTTTCACTTGGGGTCCATATTCTGTTTTTGCAATAACCTTGCTACACAGTGCTAATGATCAGTCAAATTGTGTAGATGATACTGGCAAATGATAATAAGACCGTGTGTTCTAATGGCTTTTCCTGCATATGACCTATATCCCTTGGGTACCACTTCCCAAGAAGGGTAGTATGCCTGTTAGGTTCCAGGTGATCAGGTGAAGCCTGGAGAGTTCACAAAGTTAGTGAAGTCACGTTTCCATCTAAAACCTCATCATGGTTCTATATAACCAACTCCTCCTGAGAGCGAAGGCCGAGGCTAGTTCTGCTGGCACTAAGTGTAGGTCACCATTAAGTGAACAACCAGCATTATTAGCTTCCTGTCTTAGGTTTTAGCAAAATTCTGAAAACGACACAGAAGAATGGACCAATACGGGGAGAGATCTTCCCAGTGGTGGCAAATAATAAAGTTATTACCAGTCATTTCCTTATAATATGGAGACACATCAACTACAAATTTAGCCTGAATTTGAATGGGCTTGGTTCGTACTGTGCATGGTCTCTCAGTAGGGGGACATGCTAAACTAGACAGCAGATGCAATCCTTTCACTGAACACGCTTCTGGGATTTAATCCCCTCACTTCTTTCTGCTTTACTTACTCTACTCTCTGCAGTGTGGTGGCCATAACTCATCAATGGATTTATCCCCTATTATCATATAATCCAATATGACATTAACAGGGCATTTGACAGAGACAGATAAAAATTTCAGCCGCCGCTCTGGATTAGGAGCACAGCAAGTTTCATTTTGTAATTACAAGCTGCAAGAGAGCAATGTCAGCAGAATGCATCTCCATTTGCTATTCAGGTACATGACCTGAGGCATTTCCCTGTCACAAATCTGACAAGAAAAGCCCAGAGGTTCAAGTGTGTGGACAAAGGGCTACTCTGTCATTCAAGGACATACAGAGTCTGGCCCACTGAGGTGGGGAGAGACAGAAGCAGGGATTTGTGAAACAGGCTGATGTTTGTGCTGGTGTACACACACACACACATACACACACACAAGCATGCATGCACACACACGTGAAGTGGGGGAGGTTAGAAATAGAAATAGAAAAATAAGCAGACACAAGAGACCTTTCAGATTCTGATCTCCCTTAAACTACACTTGAAATTGTTTCAGGGCCGAGGAGTTTGTTGTGAGGGTCATTCTTCTTCTTTGTCTGTGTGATGACACTATGTATGACCAGAAGAAGTTAGGGAACAGGCATGGAAAGAGGAAGGGGCAGGAGCAAACGTGCCTAGTCATTTGTCAGACTACAGCCACTCCGGAAACAGGGCTGATGAGCATGCATTCTCATATTCATAATACAAAGACTGGGGAATTCTGGTGAAGATGGCAGCCTATGACAACTGTCCTTTTACTGTCCCCTGGTTTGGGATGTTGGTGGGCCCATTGAATTATACATATTCAATCAGGATAAATTTTAGGCGAGCACTTTGGAAAGCTGTTGTTTAATCTACAATAACACCCTCCGCACCCCTGTTAAAAATGAGCTTCTCCACTAATGACTTAATTCAACTACAAAATACATAGTTACTAGCATCAAATACTAATGAAGCGTTACTGGTGGGATTAATGTGGCAGCAAAGGTGGCCAGATACAATCCAGAGGGAGGGGAGCTTGGAGACAAGCCCAGATGCAACCCTGGCTCTGTTCACGGCCTACTGGCTGTACATGAAGGTGAGGGAGGCAGGAGGAAGCTAGCTGTAATCACCCCAAAACCTATATGGAGAAGATCAGAGACATGAGGACTGAATTCCACCAGATGCAGAATCAAGTTTTTGTCTTTCCTCAGTGTGATTGGCAGAAGAATCATTAGTAGTGAAAGCTCATCAAGAGGCATGGGACATATGGCTTTTATGTTGGTATGGGATTGTTGGCAAACTATAGCATTTTTTTTTTAAATTGGGGAGTGCTTCATTCTGAAATAAAATAAAAGCATAGTTACCTATAAGTTACTACAATCAGATCCACAAGAACAGGCCTGAGTGGCTATGCATATCTTAAAGAATGATTGTAGAGAGCTGAGCTACTGGTCATGGGGCTCAGAAGCTTGTCAAATTTACAATATTTTTATCTAGGCCAGTTACCTTAATGCATCTATAAGGAATTTTCATCACCCTTGCAATATTGTAAAGTATGATGGCAAGGGACTAGAGCTGGAGACATAGATCGGTTGACAGAGTGTTGTCTAGCATGCATGAAGCCCTGGGTTAGGTCTCCAGAGAATCAGAAATTCAAGGCCCTTTTCAGCTATATAACAAGCTCAAGGGCAACCTAGTCTATATGAGTCCTTGTCAAAAGGATATGAAATATAGGAAAAGAAAAAGAAGGAAGGAAGGAAGCAAGGAGAGAGGGAAGGTGAAAGAAAATATAGAATGTGAAGGTGGTATGACATAAAATATCTTTTGATAATGGTCTACCTTGTGTGGTGGTTGCAAAACCAGTGGACTCTATAGTCTTGAGAGGAAAAGAGATGCTCTTTTGTACAATTGTGTACTTTGTACAAAGTGCGTTTTCAGCTTAAAGAATTCTGCTGTCAAGTTTGAACTGAGAAATATCTTGGCCTGGATTATGCTGCTAAGACTCACAATCTGAAAACCCAGATTCATCATGTAAGTGGGGCCTCAGACATACTGAACCTTTTTATATCAAACCTCTAATGTATTATGGCTCTCAGTTTTTAACTTGCTCACAGTTATTTATTTTATGTTTCTATATATGCTCTATCTATCTATCTATCTATCTATCTATCTATCTATCTATCTATCTGTCTATCTATCTATCTATCTACTTATCTTTTATTTCTATAAGAATCAAGCCCAGGGCCTCACACATGTTATACAAGTTCTCTCCCACTGAGTCACATTTCCAGCCCTCAACTCCCCTGAAAGGGTAGGAAGACAGAAGAATGTGTTTGTTGATGATATTCGGTGGTTTCTAAAAACTGTGTTAGGGATATAATTACTGCATATCTGCTAGTGAAACTGCTCATGCTTTTAGAGGTGATTTAAAAAAAATGACAACAGTTCCTGGTATTCTTAAAATCTATAATACTCTTAGTAATGGAGTTTAACCTGTAGGAATAAATTATGAATAGGTGAAAGGTATTCTCCCAAATAAATGGAAATCTATTAGACTTTTGAAAAACACATTTAATTGAAATGTTATTCTGTAATCCTATTCCAAAGTGAGTTTGAACATTTCAGCATGTCTGAGGATATCTTTATTTCTTAAATGCCTATTGTTCCCTTAATAATGCTCTCAGATAATTTTTTTTTAGATTTTGGATCAAGAAAAATTAATTTTCTCATACTTAAACTACACAGATAACTAAGCCTTGGAATACATTTGGTTTCTATTAACATTGTTATTAGAGAACTGTGAAGATACTTTATTTTTCATTCCTCTATAAAGAATTACTACATTAATTACAAGTTAATTTGTATTAGTGTATATTCACTGTCTAAAGATATGTTCCATTTGGATATTTTCATACATATGTGTTTACATACTTTGCTCATATTTTCCCCCATCATTACTCTCTTTTGTCCCTCTTTCTTGCCGCTACTGATACCCTTTTATGCAGTCCTCCTCCTAATTTTATGTTATTCATATATGTATTCATATATATTATATAATCTTAGTAGCATATATTTGTTGTACACAGTGATGGATTTCATAAACATTTTCATTCCTGTGTGTCAAACAATTTGACTATTTTGTTAGTTTTATTCCTTTTTCTACTTCCATGTCACACACCTAAACATATATGATTCCATGTACATATATGTACATGTAAAATCTATAGTAAACATAGAAAGAAACATGTTGTTTGTCTTTCTGAACTAGACTCGTTTTTTTATGTATGGTTCCATGAATTTTCCTGCAAATGGCATTATTTTATTCTTCATTGCCAAATAAAGTTCAGCTGTATGTGTATACAACACTTCTTTATTCCTTTGGGTATATTTAGAACTTTTCTATTGTGAAAGAGATGTGCAGACAACGTTGTAATGATGCTGCTTTATATTCCTTTGGGAATATTCCCAGGAGTGATGTCATTTACTTTTTGAGGAACCTTCACTCTCATTCCCACAATTGCTTAACTAGCATGCACTCCCACCCTCCATGTGTAAGGATTACCTTTGGTTTGTATCCACAACAGCATTTACCATTTGTTTTCTTGATAACATCCTGACTGGAATGGGATGGGCTCTTGTTATACTTTTAATTTACATTTCCCAGATGGTTAAGGGTATTGAACCATTTTTTAATATATTTGCACTTCATTTTGGGGGAACTATCTGCAAATTTCATTTGCTCATTAGGTGACTGGAATTTTGGATTTTGTGGGGGTTTGATGTTTAGTTTTTTTGAGTTCTCATAAGCTAGACCTGAGTACTTTGTCTCATGCACAGCTGTAAACAGCAACTTCTTCCTGTCTCTTAAATTTTACACAGCTTCTTTTGTCTAGTCTTTCTATGATTTCCAAGTAATTGGTGTCTTTTGAAAGAAATTCCCTGTCTATGTCTTTATGTTGAACTGTTTCTCCTAGTTCATTTTAGAGTTTCAGGTATTATGGTCCGTGACACCTTTTTAATTGAGATGGGGACCCATATTCTTAATTCTATTCATGCATATCCAGTTTTCATGTCACCATTTGCTGAAAAGGCTGCCTTTCTCTGGTGCAGCTTTTGGTGGCTTTGTCAAAAATTGGGTAGATGTAGTTGTGTGAGTGAGAGTCTGACTCTACTCACATTCCATAGGTCCACACGCCCCTTTGTAACTGCAGCTCGGTGGTGTCACTTGAACTCACGTCTTGTGATAGGTATGACATCACTCTGCTTCCTGAGATTGCCTTGGTTCTTCAGGATCTTCAGTGCCTCCATTTTTTTTTTTTTTTGTTCCTTTAATTCCTTTTCTTCTGTACTCAAGATCAAATATAGGGCCTCACAGAGTCTAGGTAACAACTTGACACACCCCAACTCTTCTCTGAAGCTTTGACAGATGACTACATGTAAATAAAACATCTATATTACCATGGTGTGTCTAGGGCAGTTTTCTCATGACATATACTCTTTGCACTGAGTTATTTTTAATACCCCAGAATAATCTGTATCCCATAAAATAGTGAGAAATTAGTTTCAGACATAGGGCCTATGTAATTTTTGAAGCCATTATGAATGATATTGTTTTATGATTTCTTTCCTAGAATGGTCACTAATATGCATTAAATGATCATATGTATTCTGCACATGTGAAAAACATGTAATGTTTTTATTATGGTTTTAAATGTAATAAAGTGCTTTATGAAAATTTAAACAATATATCTTTTTGACAAGGTAAATTGTTCAAAAAACCTACCAGTAAAATGAATGTAGATTATCCACCAAAATATTGGTGCCAGTTTTGAGGGTATTACTTTAGAAGAATTTAGAAATAATCTGAAATTCTTTGTAGCTTAGTCTAGGGGGCAAATTGGCTTGCCAAACTTGGCAATGACATTTATGGTATTTATACTATGATAAGGTGAGTAAATCTTATTCTAGTACTGAGATGATGCCACCAAAGGAAAAGTTTGGAAATGTTTGGAGAGGGCTAGTAAAAGGGTTCAGCAAGTGAAAGTACATGCCATCAAACCTAACAACCTGCATTTGGTCCCCAGGACCCACAGAAATAAAAGGAAAAAAAGCATAGGAAACCAAAATAATCTTTTTTCCAATTAGTAAGTTTTATTTCTTTGCTTATTTATTTATCTATTTCTTTTTTATTTTTTAGTTAATTAATTTATTCAGATTACAATTAAATTGTGCCAAAATAATCTTGAAGGAAGAAACAAAAACAAACAAACAACAACAACAACAACAAAAAAGACCTGGAGAAATTACAATTCCCACTCTTAAAATATATTACAGAGCTATAGTAATAAAAACAATATGGTATTATGTAGACCAATAGAACAAAGCAGAAAACCTCAAAATGAGTAAGCATAGCTTCAGCCACTTAATATCTGACAAATAGGCCAAAAATATACATGGAAAAAAAGATAGCATCTTCAACTAATGGTACTGGGAAACTCAATGTCTCTATGCAGAAGAATGAAATTAGACCCGTATTTATCACCTTGCACAAAAATTAACTCCAAACATATCAAGACCTAAACCTTAAACCGAAATACTGAACCACTAGAAAGAAGCAGGAGGATTCTACATGATACAGGAGTAGGAAAGATTTCCTGACTAGGACTCTATCTGCCCCAAGAACCAAGACCAACAACTGAGAAGTGAGACCTTATGAAACTAAAAGGCTTCTGTGTAGGAAAAGAAACAGCTCCATTCCATGAAGCAGAAGCCCACAGAATGGGAGAGAATCTTTGTTAGCTATACACCTGGCAGAGGTTTAATATCCAAATACACAAAAAACAAAACAAAACAAACAACAACAACAAAAAAAAGCCACAGTAAAAAATTGAATAACCCATTCAAAAATGAGCCTGGAACCTGATGAAAGAATTTTCAGAAGAAGAAAAAGAGAGTGGCTAAGAAACATTTGCCTGCTCTTGGGACTCCTTTTCTTCTACAGCGTGGCTTCATCCAGCCTTGATATGAAGATTGTGCCTGGTCTTATGGTCTCTTGTTATGACATGTTTGGTTGCTATCCTTGTTATTTTCTGAAGGAAAAAACTAGAGGAGGAATGGAGTTGGGGGACAGGGGAGGCAGGGAAGGGGATAACTTGGGGGAGTGGAATGAGGGAAGGCTGTGGTGAGGATTTTTTTAAAAGAAAGAAAGCTAATCTGAGAAAAAAGATCCTTCCACCCTAGCAATTGGGGAAATGTGAAGTAAAACAATTTTGAGAGTCCATCTTCTCCAATTCAGATAGGTAAGGATCAATAGAACAAACAACAAAAATTCTGCAAGGGGATACAGGGGAAAAGGAGCCCTCACACACTATGGGATCCTAAACTGGTGCAACCAGTATGGAAACCAATGTGGAGAATTCTCAAGAACTAAAAATAAATCTACTTTATGGTTCACCTACACCACCACTTGGAATATGGCAAAGGACTCAACATCCTGCTCCACAGATACTTGCTCAGTCGTGTTCATTGTACTTTATTCACAATAGCTAAAAAATAGAAATGACCTAAACGTCCTATAACTGATGAACGGATAGGGAAATGTTGCACATATTTACTACAGAATGCAGTAAAGAAAAATGAAACCAAGAACCATCCAGGCAAATGGATGGAACCAGAAAAGACACATTGAGTGAAGGAATCTAGACCCAGAAGACAAATGCTGCATGGTCTCTTTCATTGGATGCTCCTAGCTCCAGATCTTCAGATGGGAACACATAGCCTGTAGTAACTACAGAAACCAGTAAGTAAAACAGGGCTATTGCCAGGATAGGGAGATTGGGAACAATAGAGGGGCAATAGCAAGATTCAAATAATATGATCAGACAAATGGGGGAAAAGGGGGCTCCCTAGGTAGGGGGGAGGAGGTAAATGCAGAAGAGTGTGGGGGAGGGTAAAGGGGAATAGCATTATGCAATTGATCGCACAGTAACAAAGAGAAAAGGGGAGGAAAGTAAATACAGAAGGATGGGCAAGATAAAATAGTAATATGGATGGCTGAAAAGGCTACAAGGAATAGTATTAACTACCAAAAAACAAAAACAAAAACCCCTACAATGTACATGATTCTGTATATAAGTACAGATATATACTTTTAATGAACTTTTCTCATCTAGGCACTTCCTCCAAGAGCCAAAGACTGTCTAACTAAACTAAAAGCCCAATACCATCATGAGAAGCCAACTTTTGAGTTGTTAGCTAGAACATTCTAAGAGGCTCCCAAAACATACAGCCTATTGCGGTTGCCCTTGGTTACCTCTCCAGGGGTAGAAGTCCCTATGACTGAAGACACCATGTACTTCAGAAACAGGGCCTAGAGGCTCCTCAGCTAGACTGGCCTGAATGCTCACTCGTAAGGACTAGCTTTTATTGTACTAGAATGTGCCATGCAGGCTTCCGAAGGTGGGAGGGCACCAACAGTCCCACTTAGCTGTGCCAACTATGAACTACATCAAAGGTTAGCATGGCACAGTAACTCTACCGGTGCAGTAGTGACATGTGTACCTCAGTAGTAGCCAACAGCTCTCTAGTTGGACCTTAGACCTGATCAATAGGAAGAACGCCATGTCTGACTCTGGAAGCCTAGAAAACTAACCAGCGCTAGTGAAATCATGGTCATTGTAGGAAAATCTACAACCACGTGTTTACCAAGGTGTCATCAGCCCTAACGATAATCTGTAAACATTTGTCCTTAGCCCACAGATAGAGTAGTCTTCAGCCCTCTTTGGAGAAACTTCTCTTTGTCATAGATGGAGACCATTACAGAAAACCACAACCAACTGACATCCCAGTGGATATCTCTATAGACCACGCCCATGCCTAAGGCTCAGGGAACATTGTGGAAGAGCGGACAGAAAGACTCTAAGAGCCAAGGGATCAAGAGAGTTTGTTGTGTCTCCTAGTGACATCAGAAGAACAAGAACATCAGAACCAACATGACTGTCCAAGGGTGAGCTGAACACGGATGACACCAATGAACATGCCAAACTGCGTAAGGAAAACTCCATGAGTCTTCAACCCTATACAGGAACTCCAGGCAACTGAGTAAAGCTGGGAGATGGAGAGGTGGTCTCCCTAAAGAAGAGCACACCAATTAGATTTCCAGTGCCAAACATCCCTGAAAACATACATACAAGTAACATTGTATGGATTTAGAAAGTCGATTTTGGGAATATATATGTACATACATATATGCATGCAATATCAAGTAGTGAAAAAAGAGGCTGTGATTTTGGACAGAGAGCTGGGAAGGGCCTATGGAAGGCTTTAGAGGGAGGAGAGGGAAGGAAATGCAGCTAAAATACAATCTTAAACATAAAAAATAAGAAAATAATAGTTAATTCAACAGAGTAAATAAAATAAGATACTGACCTGCTATTCTGCATGTCTGTATGCTTTTCACTTTTTCATTTGTTTTTGAGATGGGGCTTCTCTGTGTAGACCTGGCTGGGGCTTCTCTGTGTAGACCTGGCTGTTTTGGAACTTGCTCTATAAACTAGGCTGACCTCGAACTTACAGAAATCTGCCTGCCTTAGCCTTGCAAGTGTGCCACCATTGCCTGGAATGCTTTGTAATTTTTAAGCCATAGGAATAGTTTATATAATCCAAAAGTGTTTAAGACACCAATTATAAGTTCAGTTTATGAACAAAAATAGCTAAGGAAGCCAATCCTCCAATACTTCTATCAAACAGTCATGAAGACTGCACGCTATCTCAGATTACTCCATCATAATGTATAATCCCAGAAATGTTACTAACCCTCAGAAAACTGTGAGACATACTCACATGCACACGCACATGCAGCACACACACACACACACACACATACACACACACACACACACACAGAGAGAGAGAGAGAGAGAGTGAGAGAGAGAGAGAGGAGAGAGGAGAGGAGGAGAGAGAGAGTAGGAGTGGAGAAGAGAGGAGAGAGAGAGAGAGAGAGAGAGAGAGAGAGAGAGAGAGAGAGAGAGAGAGAGAGAGAGAGAGTCTGGACCCTTGGAACTTAGTAATGTAATTCCCGCCTTATATCACTGCCACCTTGACATCTTTTGAAACATAGTGAATTTGATTTTCTGTGAAATATCACTGAGTATAAGATTTAAATAAATGAATATATTCAAGGAATTCATAGGCTCTGGAAAGTTTGGTGTTAGGAGAGTTCTCAGAGCTTACTGTGACCAAAACTTTTCTAAGTTGGAGTAAAGAAACACGAGGAACATCTCTGATTCACCCAAGACCACACACAAAGATGACTCAAGAGGTGGTTCTCCATGACATCACCTCAAAAGGAACCAATCACTGCTCTCTTGATGGGTGGGTTAGTAACATTTGTGCAGAGTCAAAAATCACTACGTGCTTAAAATAGCACAGAACTAAAAGACAAAGGTTGATTTCCTCACAAAATTATTGTTAATCATATCTGGTAACCTAAGAGGATTAATACCCAATCTTCTATCCAGAAAACTGACTTATCTGTGGGTTTGACACAAGGTCACATGAAAACCAGGCTGGACTCTAACTATTTAAGAATGACCTTGAGCTCCAAATATTCCTGCCTCTAGTCCCTAAACTCTAGGACAGTAAACCTGCCAAAATTGATATTTTTGTAGATAGATATTAAAATTCTACTAGAAATTAAGTGTAAACTATTAGAGAAGAAAAGGGAGTAGTAAATGCATTTAATTCCAGCACTCCAGAGGCAGAGACAAGTCTATCTACCCATCTATCTATCTATCTATCTATCTATCTATCTATCTATCTATCTATCATCTATCTATCTATCTCTATCAATGCATCGATCTGTATGTATATAATAGGTTATCTATCCGTAGATAGATAGGTAGCTGTATATAGATAGATCGATGTACATATCTATAGGCTCATATCTTAAAGCAATGAAGTTTATATTTGCCTCTCACATTACAAAGACTAAACATCATAATACTCCAATCAGTTAAGATGCAGAAGGAACTTTTTCTTACACACAACTGCTGGGAGCTTGGTATTAACACTGATCACCCTGGAGGGCAATTTCCCTTTTCTATAAAATGTCCATGAAGCTATTGACCCAGAAACGGCATGACCATAAGCTTATCTTCTAAAACACTTGTCCAGATGCCTAAAGGTATTTTTAAAAAACAAGGTCTATACTTCAAATTGGAAACCCAACAAATTGTCTTCTCATCCAAGTGGTACTTAACAAGTAGCCTCTCATCCGGAGTGATCTGCTCTTTCTAAAACAGAATGAGGTTGCTTCACAAACACTACCTGGAAAAGGGTCGATGGCATTCAACAAAGAGCAAGCCACAAAGCAGTGTGCACAGAACGGTCCTACTTTGTAAAGGAGAAATAGGGTAGAGGTGTTTGGAATATACATAGATGGGCCTCTTACTAAGAAGCCTCACTTAAAAGTGATAGAACCCACAGAAACTGGATCCAGCTAAAAGAGATGGCTTGGCTCTTGTGGCTGGAGCCCATAGGTGGAGCTGGCCTAAGAGTAGCAGGGTCCCGAGGCTTCCAATGCTGTGTGCAGCATGATCTCTCTGCTGATTGTGCTTCCCCCTGGGTTTTGTCCTCATTCTTTTTCTTTCCGACAGCTGCCTCCTTCCTATAGTTAAAAAAAAAAAAATGTGGCCACTGGCAAGCTAACTTCAGCTGTTCCAAATAGAGTGACCTCTACAAGCAAGAGAGAAACTTCCCTGTGGTTCTGGAAGGAACCCCAGGGAGGACCTTGACATGCTCTGTGGAGGTCAGGATCTTTCCCTGTGGCCAGGGGAGCTCCTCTTTACATTTTTGGGCAATAGGAAACAGTCAGGCCACAGAGGAGCACGGGCCCTTCCCAAAAGAAAGGGTTCTGAATATGGACCAATGTTTCCAACTCCACAACTTGGATAGCAGCAATTGTGGAGAGTGAATTTCCATTGCAATTGAAAACCCAGCTGTAGGACTGAGGTTTCAAACCAAAACCTGCTTCCAAGTCCTACAGCTCTCTTCTGCAGGTACCTCTTAAGACTTGCAGGCACCTGCCTCTCCCCATCCTCTCAATATGTCTTTCTCTCTCCCTCTTCATCTCTCTCCTTCTCTTCCTCTTCTCTCTCCATCTCTCCTACCTAGCATTATTTGTTAACCATTAATGTGGTTTACATATTTCTTGGTAATGAAATGGTTAATTGTAAATTTCTTACGGATTCTTTTTAAACTGACACAATTTTTTCTTTGAGCATTGGGGTTGCACAAGATCTATAAAGGCAGGAACAAGTCCTGGGTGAGTGCTGCAGTGGCTCTAAGTGAGCTTGTTCTGGGGAACCATCCAGCCCAGGAGGGATTCCAGGACAGCCTGGTGGCTGTGCTCCAGACCTCAGCCCTTGGGGAATGTGACAGCTTCTGAATAGGCTGAAACTAACCTCAGAATGTTTTTCTCCCCAGGGACAGAAGTGGCTCTGCGCTTGACCTGACAGCCTTCCTTGGGAAAAGCAAGCCAGTGACAAACCAAGAATATAAAAGCCAGTGGTTAACGTCATCTGATTACACAAATTGATATTAATCAAATAGGAACTACACAAAGCTTTCATATTTATTATTGATGAATGAAAGATTTACTTTGCAAATTATAGAATAAATAAGATCCCAGTAGGATAGATTTCCCAAACATCATTCACTATTTTAGTTATCAGGTGATAGACTCCGAGGAATGATAAAGCACTGATGTCTCCTCTACTAGACCGTCTTTGTTGCTATGGTCCAAGAAGGACAGGCTACTACCTGAATGAGGCAAAAGATCATGTGTCATTGTCTTGTTGGTCTTGCAGGCATTCACAGGGCAAGAGATACCGGGTCAGGGAGGATTCCACGTAGATGTCTAAGGCAAGCACAGGAAGCCAGACAACGTGTGACCAGGTCAGAGTTTGTTCAGGCAGTCTCTGGAAGGGCAATATCTGAAGCTGCAATGGTGAATCCTAAATTATCATGGAGATTCAAGGGTGTTGGACATTTTTACAGTGTGCCAAGGAACACAACATTCAATAATGGAGACTGCTCAAGAGTGAGGCTATTTGGACTTCAAATTTCAAGGGTATAGGGACAGGAATGTCCATGCCTTCTGGACCTTCTATACTAAAACCTCGTGATCTGAGTGCCAGATATGAATGTGCAGGAGCTAGTGTTTATAGTGCAGGCTTTGGTCTTGCTTTGGCCAAGTGCTTCCTTTTTTTTTCTTCCTTCCTTCCTTAACCCAGTTTTTCCTATCTAGTGAATGCTTACTGTGAATGCTCACTCTGCTATTTCATATTAGACTATGTAGCTTTATTTCTTACTTACACAGGCTCACTATTTTTTTTTTTTTATCCATTCTTCAGTTTGAGGGACATCTAGGTTGTTTTCAGATTCTGGCTATTATGAATAAAGCTGCTATGACCACAGTTAAACAAATGTCCTTTTTGTTTGGCGGAGCATCTTTTGAGTATATGCCCAGGAGTGGTATAGCTGGGTCTGGAAGTAGAACTATTCCCAATATTCTGATAAAGCACCAGCTTGATTTTGAAAATGATTATACAAGTTTTCACTCCCACCAGCAATGGAGGAGTGTTCCCCTTCACCACATCCTTGCCAGCATGTGCTGCCATTTGAATTTTTGATGTTAGCCATTCTGATAGGTGTAAGATGGAATCTCAGAGTTTTTTTTTTTTTTTTTAATTTACATTTCTCTCATAATAAAGGATGTCGCACTTTTTTAGGGTCTCTCTTGGCTATTCGATGTTGCTCTATTGAGAATTCTCTGTTTAGCTCTGTACCCCACTTTTAATTGGATAATTTGTTTGGTGGTGTTTAGTTTCTTGAGTTCTTTATATATTATAGATATTAGCCCTTTGTTAGACGTAGTGTTGGTGAAGATCTTTTCCCAGTCTGTAGGCTGTTTCTTTGGCCTGTTAACAGTGTCCTTTACCTTACAGAAGCTTTTTAAAGGTTTCATGAGGTCCCATTTATTAGTTGTTGACCTTAAAGCCTGAGCTATTGGAGTTCTGTTCAAGAAGTTGTCTCCTGTGCCTATGAGTTCAAGCTCTTCCCACTTTTTCTTCTAACAGGTTTGGTGTGTCTGGCCTTATGTTGAAGTCTTTAGTCCACTTGGTCTTTAGTTTTGTGCAGGGTGATAAATATGGATCTATGTGCATTTTTCTACATATAGACATCCAGTTAGACCAGCACCATTTGTTGAAGATGTTATCTTTTTTTCTTTTATCTTTCTTTCTTTCTTTTTTTTTTTTTTTTTTTTTTGAGACACGGTTTCTCTTTGTAGCCTGGACTCACTTTGTAGACCAGGCTGTCCTTGAACTCACAGCGATCTGCCTGCCTCTGTCTCCTGAGAGCTGAGATTAAAGGCATGCACCACGACGCTTTGGCTTCTTTTTCAAAAATCAAGTGTCCAAAGGTGTGTGGGTTTATTTATTGATTGATTCTATTCCATTGGTCAAGCAGTCGTTTTCTATACCAGTACCATTATTATTTTTTTATTACTGTTGCTCTATAGTACAGCTTGAGGTCAGAGATAGAGATATCTCCAGAAGATCTTTTATTGTACATGACTGTTTTGGCTATTCTTGGTTTTTTATTTTCCATATGAACTTGAGAATTGATGATCTTTCTTGGTCTATAAAGAATTGTGTAGATATTTTGATAAGGATTGCATTGAATCTGTAGATTGTTTTTGGTAAGATGACAATTTTTACTATGTTGATCCTCCTGATCCATGAACATGGGAGATCTTTCCATCTTCTGTCTGATATCTTCTTCAATTTCTTTCTTAAGACATTTGAAGTGGGTTTTTTTTTTTTTTTTCATACAAGTCTTTTACTTGCTTGGTTAGAGTTACACCAAGATACTTTATATTATTTGTGGCTATTTGAAGAATGTAGTTTTACTAATTTGTTTTTCAGCCTGTTTGTCATTTGTGTTCAGAAGGGCTATTGATTTTTTAAAAATTAATATTATATCTGGCCACTTTGCTGAAGGTGTTTATCAGGCGTAGGAGTTCCCTGGTGGAATTTTGGGGTTACTTATGTACACTATCATATCATCTGCGAATAGCGATACTTTTACTTCCTCATTTTTTGATGTGGATCCTCTTGATCTTCTTTTGTTGTATTATTGTTCTAGTTAGAACTTCAAGTACTATATTGAAGGCATATGGAGAGAACAGGCATCCCTGATTTTTAGTGTAATTTCTTTGAGTTTCTTCTCTCCATTTAATTTGATGTTTGCTATCAGCTTGCTATATATAGTGTAGGCTTTGAACTTTTTTAAACTTACTTTATTTCGGGATCTTTAGTGCTTATACCTCCCTTCGAACTCATCTACCCTAGATATGAGAGAAAAGAGGTTAATGGTAACAGTAGAAGACCATTTTAATCTAAGTTCCTGGGAGTAATTCCACTCTTTGCAGTCAGAATTTCAGCAGTTAAATAGCAAACCAGAAATTCACTAAAGGTGATTACAACCACAGCAGCCATAACCTGTAGCAGCAGCTGGAACTTCAGAACACCCTCTGGAGTGGTTATCTCTAGGAGCATCTTAAAGCAGAGCAATGAATAACCAAACAATAAGAAGCAATGACAAAATAAAAAAGTCATGTCTCTTGTTTTGGGGCTCTCTCTCTCTCTCTCTCTCTCTCTCTCTCTCTCTCTCTCTCTCTCTCTCTCTCACACACACACACACACACACACACACGCACACGCACACGCACACGCACACGCACGCACACACACACACACACACACACACACACACACACATTCTTTCAGAGTCCGAACTTGGATGCTTATTAGTTGGCAAAGATCATGCCCCTACAAGAGGTGGTTCTTCTAGTGGACAAACACCACATGTTCTCTCACAAGTCTATTTCCAGAGGACAAATACCACACACCCTCAAACAGTCTGTTTTACATCCCACACTTGGGATCTAAACAAAAATATGTTTATAACCACTACAAATTGGCCTTTATTATGTTTAGGTATTTGCCTTGTGTTCCTGATCTCTCCAAGACTTTAAACATGAATAGATGTTGGATTTTGTTGAAATTTTTTTAGCATCTATAGAGATGATCATGTGGTTTTTTTTCCTTCAGTTTGTTTATATGGTGGATTACACTGATGGATTTACATATATTGAACCACCCCTGCATGCCTGGGATGAAGTCGACTTGGTCATGGTGAATGATATTTTTGATATGTTCTTGGATTTGATTTGTGAATATTTTTGCATCAATGTTCATAAGAGAAATTGGTCTGAAATTCTCTTTCTTTCTTGCATCTTTGTGTGGTTTACGTATGAAGGTGACTGTGGCCTCATAGATGAGATTGGTAATATTTCTTCTGTTTCTTTTTTTATTTTTTATTTTTGTAGAATAGTTTGAAGAGTATTGATATTAACTCTTCTTAAAAGGTCTGGTAGAATTTTGCTCTGAATCCACCTGGCCCTGGGTATTTTTGGGAGAATAGAGGGTTGGGAGATTTTGATGACTGCTTGTATTTACAGAGAAGATATAAGACTATTTAATTTATTTACTTGCTCTTGATTCAACTGGTAAATGTAATCTATCAAGAAAATTGTCCATTTCATTTAGATTTTCAGATTTTGTGGCATATAGGTATTTGAAGTAAGATCTAATAATTCTTTGGATTTTCTCAGTGTCTGTTGTTATGTCCCCCTTTTCATTTCTGATTTTGTTGATTTGGATAGTGTCTCTCTGCCTTTATTTAGTTTGGCTAAGGGTTTGTCTATCTTCTGGATTTTCTCACAGAAACACCTCTTGCCTTTGTTGATTCTTTGAATTGTTCTCTTTGTTTCTAATTTATTGATTTCAGACCCAAGTTTAATTATGTCCAGCCATCTACTCCTCTTGAATTTTTCTGCTATTTTTTCCCTAGGGCTTCTAGATGTGTTGCTAAGTTACTTGTATAAGATGTTTCCAATCTTTTTATGAAGGCACTTAGTGCTATGAATTTTCCTCTTAGCACTGATTTCATTGTGTCCCATAAGTTTAGGTATGTTGTACTTTCATTTTCATTGAATTTTATAAAGTCCCTAATTTCTTTCTTTATTTCTTCTCTGACCCAGTTATTATTGAGTAGAGAGTTGTTCAGTTTCCATGTGTGTGTAGGCTTTTTGTTATGTCTGTTGTTATTGAGGTCCAGCTTTGGTCCATGGTGGTCTGATAGGATACAAGGCATTATTTTAATCTTCTTGTATCTATGGAGGCTTGCTTTGTGACCTACTATAAGGTCAATTTTGGAAAAGGTTCCATGAGGTGCTGAGAAGAAGGTATAATCTTTTGTGTTTGAGTGAAAAGTTCTGTAGATACCTTTTAGGTCTGTTAGTGTCATTATTTCTTGGTTTAGCTTCTGTTTCATTGATCTATCCTTTGGTGAGAGAGAGGCATTGAAATCTCCCACTATTTGTAGGGATCATAATGTGGTTTAAGCTTTATTAATATTTCTTTTACAAATGTGGACACCCTTGTATTTGGGGCAAGGATTTCAGAATTGTGATGTCCCCTTGGTTGAGTTTCCCTTTGATGCGCAACCTTCATCCTCTCTTGATTAATTTTAGTTGAAAGTCTATTTTATTAGATATTAGAATGGTCCCTCCAGCTTGATTCTTGTGTCTATTTTCTTGAAAGACCTTCTTCTATCCCTTTACTCTGAGGTAATGTCTACTTTTTGTAACTGAGATGTATTTCTTATGTGCAGAAGAATTTTAGGTTCTTTTTAAGCATCCATTCTGTTAGTCTGTGTCTCTTTATTGGAGAGATGAGACCATTGATGTAGATAGAGTTTAATGACCAATGACTTTTACGTCCTTTTATTTTGATGTTGACTGTGATAGAGTGTTTCTGCACTTGTCTAATTTTTGTTTTGGTAAGGTGAAGTTATCTATTTCCTGTGTTTTCCTGGGTGTGGTTGGTCTCCTTGGGTTGGGGTTTTCCTTCTAGTTTCTTCTTTAGGGCTGGATTTGTGGATAGGCACTGTTTAAATTTGTTTTTGTGGTTGAACATTTTGTTTCCTCCTTCTATGAAAAGGTTATTGAAAGTTTTGCTGGGTACAGTAATCTGGACTGGCATCTGTGGTCTCTCTAGGGATTGCAAGACATCTGCCCATGCCCTTCTGGTTTTTCTGGTCTCTGCTAAATAGTTGGGTGGGATTCTGATAGGTTTGCCATTGTATGTTACTTGGCTTTTTTCCTTCGACACTTTTAATATTTTTTCTTTGTTCTATACATTTAGTGCTTTGATTATTAGGTGGTGAGAGGATTTTCTTTTCTTGTCTACTCTATTTAGTGTTCTATAGGCCTCTTGTGTGTTTATAGGTATCTCTTTTTTAAATTGAGGAAATTTTCTTCTGTGATTTTGTTGAAAATATTTTTGGGCTTTGGAGCCAGGCATCTTCTCTTTCCTCCATTCCTTTTATTCTTAGGTTTCATCTTATCATAGTGTCCTTAATTTCCTTGACATTTTATGTCAGAAACTTTTTAGATTTAATGTTTTCTTTGATGGTGGCATTAATTTCTTCCATTGTATCTTCTACACACGAGATTCTTTTCTCCATCTCTTATATTCTGTTATTAACACCTCTGCAATTCCTGTTTTAAGTTTTCTCTTTCCAAGCTTTTCTCAATTTGTGTTTTTATTATTGTTTCCATTTTCATGCTCATATCTTGGATTTCTTGATTTCTTTCACCTAATTGTTTGCATTTTCCTGAATTTCATCCAGTGAATTATTCATTTCCTCTCTATATGCCTCTATCATGGCCTCTCTAAGGACCTCAGTCTGTTTGGTGGTATCTTCTTGTATTTCTTTACGGGTTTTATTTGTTTCTTCCATTACCATTTTCATAAATAAAGATTTGATGTCATTTTCTTGTGTTTCAGTTTTGTTAGAGTGTCCAGAGCTGATTGCCTTGGGATAACTGGGTTCTGAAGATGCCATATTATTTTGTATTTTGTTGTTTGTGTTTTTTATGGTGGCCTTTAATCATCTGGCTGTCTCTGGTATTGGGTGGTAGTTTTTGGTGTCCTTCACTAGCCATTGAGAGCACCTCATAAGTGAGTAGCTATAGATTGAGACTCCTCATCGTCCAGCATCATGGAATTCTTCTAGTGGATCAGGCACTGAGGTCAGACCTAGGAACTTTCTGTGGACCACCTGAGGTCAGATACACTTGTGTTCTAGCCTTTGGGGTATCCTCTGGGCTACCCCAGACACTGGTGTTTTGTGACCCACAGTTCATTATAAGACACACTTGCTGCATGCAGACAGGCAAATTTGGAGACTGCACACATGCCTGCAGAACCTCTCACATGAAAAACACCAGCAGTGGTGTTTTGTAGCCTCAGTTTGTTCCTTAGGTTGCTGTGCAGTCACTGCTGTCCCACTTATCAGACACAGTGTGTTATTGGTGCTGCCATCCTGGATTGAATCCTGGTATTACTTTTATAATTTTAATATTAAGTGCACTCTAGACTTTTTAATTGCAACATTTTTGGTAAGAGTTTGTAGAAAAATCAGAAATTTTTAATTGCAACATTTTTGGTAAGAGTTTGTAGAAAAATCAGAAATTTCCTCAACATTTAGAAAATAACCTGGTTTTTACTTTCCCTTCTGCTTGGTTTGGATACAGCTTGCCCTTCTTCTCTTTTGTTGAGATAGATATTTCACTGTTGATTTGAAGTTTCCTAACTTGGTTCTTTAGGGCTATACTCCCTTTAAGGGCTGATCTAAACTGTTGCTCCTCATTTTAATACAGTGATTAGTTAGAGCATGTTCTGATTTCCACTGGAACTTCTTTGTTTGGCCTGTTGGTTATTTTGGGTCATATGCTTTAAATTTTCAATTATTTGTGAAATTTCCAAATTATTTTATGGTATTTTTCCCAGATTAATTCCATTGTGGTAAAATATACTTTATACAGTTGGAACCTATCTAAATACATTGAGATCATTGATGCTTGTTTTACAGCTAACATTATGCCCTCTCTCAGAGACTGTCTCATGTAAATTTGAGGAGAATGTATATTTTACCGCTGTTGATTGGAGTGTTCAATAGATGTTAATTACATTTGTAATATTGATCAAAATGGTTTTTATTTTGATCTGTTGTGTCCTCTATTGAATGTGGGAAATCTTCATTTTTATTGAATTTCTTATGTTTTCCTCAATTCTATAAGGTTTGGCTTTAAGGACTTTAAGGTTGTATTATCGAGAGTGTATTGATTTATGTACAAGGATAATTATTAAAGGAATGAATTAATCCTTTTGCCATTATACAATAACTCTTGCTTCGATTAACAATTTTGCCTGACTTTTTTTTTTTTTTATCTAAGGTTAGTAACATATGAACTTTATTCTGGTTATTATTTTCATTTTTTGGCATAGTTTATTTCCTTCATTCTATATTGAGTACTTTTGAAGTGCTCTGAGTAAATACCTGAGCAATTCAGGGTAGATTTGTGGGATTTTAGTTTATACTCTTTGGACACATTGATTCTGGGCCCAAGGTGAGAGACATCACAGTGGCAGGAAATGTGGGGGGAAAGAGTACATTCACTAAATTATCAACAAGGAAAAGTGTGAAAAGGGACGAGAGAACCTAGTATAACCTTCAAATGAAAGGCACATAGTGGCATGCCTTTTACTTGGCCCATACTTGCAAAGTTTCCAGGGCCTCCAAGAAGAACATTACCAAGTAGGGCCCAAGCATTTTATAATAAGCTTATGGAAGACATTTGTATATATAATTCCATATATATATATATATATATATATATATATATATATATATAATTTCAGCTTATTTGTCATATTTTAAAGTGTGTCTTTTGTAGACAACAATTAGATAGTTTCTAGAAGTATAGCCTAACCTATGGTTATTTTATTTTAGAGATTATAATATAATTAAACATTTTTTTTCCTTCCCTCCCTCCAAACCCTCCAATAATCCTTCCTTATTCTCCTTCAAATTCAAATTAATTTCTTTTAGTGATTGTTACTGCATGCATAGACGCATATGTACATACTTATATTCCTAAATATAATCTTCTCACTCCATATAATGTTGCTTGTATGCGTGTTTTCAGGGCTGGCCATTTGGCAGTGGACAACCAGTGCTCTTTCCTGAGGGATAGCACCTTTCTTGCTGCCAGCTTCCCTCTGTTGCCTGTAGTTCTTTACGTTGGGTTGGATTCTCCAGGGCTTTTCCTCATCCACGTTGGCATGTTCATTGATGTCAACCTTGTTCAGCTCCCCTTGCCATTTTGCAACAGGAAGATACCACTACAGAAAACCACGTTCCAATCAAACCACAGAATTGTGAAGCTTAGTCTCAGCAGAGTACAAGCTACTTCTTTACCTGAAGGCTCAAGGAACTTAGTGGAAGAGGGGTTGAAAAGATTATAAGAGACAGAGATCAAGGAGTTTGCTATGAGATTGTGTCTCCCAGTAGTATCAGAAGCTACATTCACAGAGTCTCACTAACATGACAACCCAAACATAAGCTATTAACGTGATTTGTGACTGAAATGTTTAACCTGTTTACATTTAATATAATGACTGAAAGGGTAGAATTTATATAGCTACTATTTTCTATGTTTGTTCTTTTAGTCTTTAGTTTGCTATTTATTTCCTCTCTGTTAACAAATTTGCTTATATTGCCCATTTTGGATTAATGCTAATTCATTTCTGGTATCATGTGAAACTCTGTCTAATATGGTTTTATTCCAGGCTTTACTTCTTTCAATGTAAAGGCAGCAATTATGTACAGTTGGTGTCTTCATTTGATTCATTTGTATTTCACTTGAGTTAGTGAGCATGTCCTAAGGAAATCTTAATTTCTAGTTAAGAAATAAATGAAGGGATACAGTAATTGGGTTAACTCTTCAGGCAGAGGATATGCCAACTTTATTTGCTCAAAGAACTGTCCTATATACTGAGCCTTTTCAGTTCTCATGTGGAAACTCTTATGCTGACTTTATGTGCTCCTGGGAAAACATAAAACTGTTTCCCACAGAATTTAAACAAGGCATAATGCATTCTTAGGTACCACAGATTGTGGGGGAAATTTTTTGATAAGCTTGGATATTGATAAGAATTTCAATTTTTATGAGATTCTTTGAGCACTTTGACTTTTGGGTGGCATCTATTGGCTCACACTTCCTGACAATGAAGCACGTTAAGGGAAGGAGAATAGGGCAGTGAGCATTCTGGGAAAAGCAAAATGTGTCATTGGTGTCTCACAAAAACAATTGTTCTTCAAAATTTATTACAGAAAGGTGAGACACACACATTACTCAGCACATTCACATTTGCACACAGAGTCACATAATATGTAGCATATTACTTGCATTGCAATGATTATCTTGCCATGGGCTGAAGTAGAAATTATGCTTGAAATATAGAAATTTGTATGTGGTCTTCCTAAATGTTCCATTAAAAACAGCATGGTATTGCTGTCAGGCAGATCTGAACTTGAATCATGGTGCTGCCACTCTCAGTGTGACTTGGTACTTAATCTCTTAATCATTTGATCTCGCTAAGACTCAGTTTCCTCAACAACAACAACAACAACAAAAATTTGACAAACTCTGTGCCAATTTCAACAGTTCTGATGAGCTAAAGCACCAACATTACTAGCTATTACTTACACAGTTACTGCTAACAAGAAAATAACTAATTACAAAATAGTGACAACAGCAATTATTTTTTGTTCTGTCAGTGAGGCAGGCTTAAAGACAAATGGTAGATGGCATGAATATACTAAGCCCATTTGATTCAACTGTGCTTCAGGGTAAATCTATGAAATGAGGAATAATAGCCTTCAGAATGATGGCGGAGATTAGGGCAAATCTCTAAGGTATTTTGGGGGTAAGTGGAAGCAGTAGGATTAAGGTAGGAGCATAACTGAAGCCAGAATTTTTTAAATTCCAAAGAAAAGGAAATAACTGGGGTTTATATGTGCTTTGTTTGCAAAGCTTCATTGCACTTACAATTTTTTTCAATGCACTGAAGAAACACTGTAACCATTCATCGGCCCTTGACCTCACCACAGATGCCTCCACCTTTTAGGTAACATATAGGATTTTACAAAGCTGTAGGTTCAGTCCAGGTACCATGAATACACTATTGGGTTCTGAATGACTTTTAGTCTTTTGCTTACCAGTCATCACAGTTTATTTAACTCCTTACACTATGTTCCCATCTCTCCCCTGACAGCCCAAATGCTATGAGTCTTTCAGGGTCATCAGTTATATCACATCTCTTAACTTTTCTAAGGTCACTCTGGTCCTTGGGATTTTCTATTCATGTGAGTGGTTATAGAATCTACATTTAGTTATAAAACAGTCAAACAAGCATAATAAACTGTGCACTGGAATTTCTACTAGAGGCATACAGAAGAGGATGTAGTCCATGCCTACTCTAAGGCAGCACAGGGTTAGATGGTAGACATACCATCTAACATACTGAGAACTATCATTCCAAAGGATTTTTCTCCTTCTATCTGTATTATTTTTGATTGATTAATCAATTAGTTCACTTTATACCCCAGTTGTAGTTGCCTACCTCCTCTCCTCCCAGTTGCACCCTCCCTCCCTCTTCTCCTTACCTCTCAGGAAAGGGAAGCCCCACCCAACAACCCACTCCAGCACATCAAGTCACATCAGGAGTGAGAGTATCCTCTTCTTTGGTGGCCAGACAAGGCAGCACCACCAGGAGAAAGTGATCAAAAAGCATGCAATACAGTCCTTGTCAGAGACAGCCCCTGTTCCCCTTACTAGGGGACCCACATGAAGACCAAGATGCCCATTGGATACATATGAGTAGGGGGGGCACAGGTCCAGTCTATGCATGGTCCTTGGTTGGGGCTTCAATCTCCATATGCCCCTCTGAACCCAGGTGAGCTGGCTCTGTTGGTACAGAGACACCATTAGCGTCTCTGTCCCCTCCAGGTCCTTCTATCCTTTCCCCCTACTTTTCAACAAAGCTCCTTGCACTCTGCACAATGTTTGGTTGTGAGTCTCAGCATCTGTTTTTGATCCACTGCTGGGTAGAACCTCTCAGCGGACAGCTGTGCGAGGCTTCTATCTGCAAGCATAGCAGTGTATTGTTAAGAGGGGGTTGGCTCTCTCCCTTTGGTGTGGGTCTCTGATTGGGCCATGCATTAATTGGATATTTCATCTATCTCTATCGCTGCACATCTTGTAGACAAGGTAAATTTTGTGTCAAAGTTTTTGTGGGTTGCTTGGTGTTCCCCTCCCTCCACTAGGAGTCCTGTCTGGGTAGAGGATGGCCCCTTCAGTCTCCATGATCCCTGCTATTAGAAGTCTCAGCTAGAGTCACCCCCATATCCTCCCAGAAGCCTACCTTGTCTTAAGCCTCCAGCTCTTTTATGAATGAAAGAATATTTTTGGAGAAATATTTCATCAGAAACAAACCCAATCATTCATTTCCTTTCATCTAAGTTTTTGTGTAAAGCATTCAGCCGGACCTTAATATCTTTTACAATGATGGAATTATGGCCATTTTCATACAGTTGTTGATTTTCTGTGTCCATAGACAGAGGCAACATTCACTTTTCTATGGATACTCCTCTTACTGCACAACAGCATTCTAACATGCAATTTTATTGTGCAACAATAGAGCCAAAATGCTACTCTGAAAATAAAGACATCAATACAGTATGTAGCTATATAATAAATAGCTTTGCATAGATGCAAAAAAAATTAGTGCTTTGTGGAAAAATATGCCTCTTGTATCACTTAGCTTTGGCTACAATACTGGTGTATATATAAGAAACAAGCTCAAAACTCAGTGGCTGAGAAAAAAATGCTTTTTCCCCCCTCACACATCTGTGAGTCAGCTGGCCTGGTTTCACTTTTCCCTGCAAGTCTACAGGTCAGGTCTCCTGGAAGGTCTTTCATCCTCCTTGGTCCCACTAGGCTATTCAAGGCACATTCTTCTCAGGGTGATGGCCAAGGCATAACAAGGGGTGAACCCAAACTCCCACACATTTCAAGCTACCTTGTGCATCACATCTGCTAACATTCCATCAGGCAAGGCAAAATACATGGCCAAGGCCAAATTCAAGTAATAGGAAAGGATACACTGAGTTCAGCAGGAGAGCACACGAACCTGCAAGGCAAAAGGTATAAATATAGAAAGCCATGAAGGGTTGAGTGCATTAATTCAGTCCACTGAACTCCAGCAAGGCTTTCATTGAAATGTGTTTGAAACTGAGGGAGGATTTGAAGCTTGCAGATCCCCTTGGTGGACCACAAAGGAAAGATTTGAGAGACGGGAAGAAGGCGTGCCTATAGGGGAGAGTAAACAGTTACCACAATGTGGTAAGAGGTGGGATGAGTCAGGGAGAAGCTGTGAGCAATCTGTTATTGCCAAGTTCCTTGGTGTCATTCACTAACAATGACTTCCTGACAGTAGCTGAGTTTGCGGATGTTAAGAGAAGCCAAGAAGCAAAGGAAAATCAGGAGCATTGTATACACCAGATATTTTGAGGGTGCTGTAATAACATACTGTCCAGGGATGCAAGGCACAGTAAGGGTGGACATTGAACACATAAGTGTTCGCTCAAGGTTTCTAGGAGCATTTTAAGTTGTCTGTGGTCAATATTGGTTTTCTTCTAGACAAGTAGGTTCTGCTGTTTGAGCTATCAAAATTCAAATAACATTGACTCTATATCCTGGCAAAGCAAGGGGTAATGGGTATTTGCTTAACTCAAGTAGCTTTCCTACCAGTAACAATAAGAATAATTATAATTTCTCTGTTAGAAATTAGATTAAATTTAGTGTCTATGCTATCTTCTCATTTGGGAAGCTGCTAACCTGCACTCCTTGTATACTCGGGTAATTAATTTTATTCCTTCTCAAGTCTCTGATGTGCTTGAAGACCAAATAGTTTAGTGTTACAATTAAGTTTAGTTGTTTAAGGGTTAAGATGTTTTTAGGTCTAGATAGATGTTTTAAGTTGATAATGATGAGATATGGTAGATATTGATTTACATTCACAATTATAGATGCACCAAGATAGGAAAAATGCTTTCCTCAAGGCTGCCAAATACAAATAGCCAAAACATTATGAATGTAACATTCATATAATTCCTGCTTATTTTGTGTTTCTTCTTGCTGTAGGTAGTTTATTGTATATATGTGATAACATAAATGTATGTAAAAAATTAAAATAGGAAAAGAAATAGAGGAAGAAACGGAGGAATAAGAGAATTAACAAAAACAAAATTTGCTTGAAAAGTCATAATAAAACCTAATATCATATATTCTCATTTAAACTAACTAAATACATATGTAAATAAAATTTAAAAGAACTCTGTTTCTTGTCATTTGGCTACAAGAGAAGAAATACAAATCAGCGAACAAACAGAAGGAACAAATGAATGTGGCAAAACCATCATTGCTACAGAGGTGCTAAGGCAGGGAGCTGCACTGCAGATGCTCCTGTCAGTTAGCTAATGTGGTGAGGAAGGAGATGGGAACAGAAGCACCACTCCTTAGCATCAGCAGCTCTGAAGCCCGTCCAGTGGGTGTGATGTGACAACAGAAAATGGCAGCCCCTCACTTCGCATCTTTTACCACTTACTGATGAATAAATCCAGCTTTCATCTGGGAGAGAGTCAATGAGTTAGCTCAAGAGTCGTCATAGTTACTGGTATTTTTATATTCTGGATGTATAGACATTAGAAAAGACATTGCATCTCTAAATTTGGAAATAACACAATTTTGAAAAAAAAAAAGCAAAACAAACGAGCTTGATGTATGGAGGGTCAAGCTTGTGCAATCAATGTGTCCAGTTACCACACTTGACACTTGTACTACACAAAGTCACCTTTTTCATGAAAGAAAAGGAGCCCACAGAAGCCTTCTCTTGCTCTTTAAACTTCCTTTCCAGTGCACTTTCCTGGGCACCTGCAGATGGAGGAAGACGAGGGCGAGCAGAAGGTGAACGGCTTCTTTGCAGCCACTTGAGTTCCAGCTGCAGTAAGGCTCACACCACACTTCCTTCTCTTCCAGCTCCTGCAGGAGGACGGGCTGCTACTAACAGAAATGCAGCCAGGCAAACAGGCCTCTATCTTCTCTAGAAAGTGAGGAACAGGAGTCAGGAGTGGCCACACACATAGAATCCCAGCAGCACTCAGGAAACCGAAGCAGGAGGATGGGGACCTAAAGGCCAGCTTGGCCTGGTCTCAAACACTCAAACCAAAACATAACTTTAAACAAAAAGAAAATATGAATAATGACCTCTGTTGTATGGCTCTACTGATAAGAGAAGAAAGAGGTGTGGCCTGAAGCTGTTAGTTAGATATGCTGGTTTGAAATTAGTTTTAAATCTGTGGCACCACATCTTCTTGGCTTTCTACAGGTATTTGTTAGAGTGATGAAGCCCTAATTAATCAAATGAGTAGTTCTATGTGTAGGCAAGTGAAGAAATGTTAAAGGAAAACATACATTGATAGTAAATACACTCAGTGTCTTCACTTTTTGAGATTGAGTTTTAAAAGCTCAAGATACGGCCATGGGAACATCTGTCATCTTCCAAATTTTCTGGATCCATCCCAGTCTATTTAGGGCCAGCGCCACTAAGCTGAGACAGGAAGTTTAAACTATGAGAGCATGTTCAAAGAAAGACTGTACCAATTTAAAGGAAAGAAATGAGAGGGGAAAAATACAATCAAAGTTCTCTCTCCAGCCATCAAAATTGTAAGAATGTTAATTGAAACAAATTTTATATTGTAGTCTTTGTCACATTGTAAAGTGATCCATAACCAACTGTGAGGGCTCTGTTCTTGCAAAAACGTAAAGCAAGGAGGATAATAGTTGTGCATGCTTGTTTCAGAGAGTTGGTCAGATCCTTATATGTGCTAAGGTGCCAAGAAAACATTATGTGTGACTCTAAATGCTTGATTTCCAAAGCAATATTATAAAATTCATGACCTAAGATAGTATGTATAATTTACTTCTGCATTGACACAATATTTATTATGCAAAGGAAGCACATAGTCATAGCTTAGATCCTAAAAAGGTTTTGTTGTTGGTTTTAACTGTGTGTGTGTGTGTGTGTGTGTGTGTGTGTGTGTGTGTGTGTGTTAAAGGTTGTCTCATGTGTCTGAGGCTGACCCTGAACTCCCTATGTACTATGTAGCCAAAGAAGATCTTGAATTTCTGATCCTCCTGCCCCCTGCTTACTAAGCACTGGGATTTTAGGCATGAACTACCACAACCAATTGATGTAGTTCTGGGAATCCAGCCCTGGGTTTCTCACATGGCAGATAAGCATTCTGCCAATGGAGCTACATCCCAGCCCTCCCAACAAGTTTTTAAGACTTTGACATTATATTATGTCCTTTGATCACAATATGCTTATTAGAATGTTATAGCTATTTTGGGCTGGCTCTTCAAAGGTGATTGCTGAATTTCAGAAACTGTGTGAATGGATTGTAAAAGCAGCTGTTATCATAATAAAGTAATATGAATTTATAATTAAATTGAAATAAGACAAACTTGGTACTAAAAATTCAACCACTTCCCAGCTATGTTAGTATTATCTGTTTCTTGAAGTTGTTTGCATTGATCCCATCAATGTGGAGGACATGTCACCCAGTGGCATGCTATCTCCTCATCTTCATGCTCAATGATGTCACATAGTTTATAATGGACCATGGTGGTAGGTCTTGCCCCCATTAAAATTAGAGAACACAGGCGATCAGAGCTCTGTTCCTTGCTTGTCAAGGTAAGACAAATAAAGGACAACAAATCATCAATGTGTGTTTAGTAAGTATATTGGATACTAAACAGTTTTAAATTTTATTTTGTTGTTAATTAAAATATAATTACATCATTTCTCCATCTTCTTCCTACAGCACCTCCCATACCCGATCTCTCTTTCTCTTTATTATTGTTATACATACATATTAATATATATATATATATACACACACACACATACATACATACAGTCTGCTGAGTCCATATAGTGTTGCTTATACGTATATCTTTTAGGTTTGACCCCTTGACATTGGATAACCAGTTAAGGGACTCATCCCTCAGGGTTAACCATAGAAATATATGAAGTACAATAACTTCAAGGAAGTCTCCAACCTGTGTTAAGCTCTGTTCCCCAGTTTCATGTTCCCGTACCTGGAAGAGAAGGGTAAGCCCTTCATGTGTTCCCAGGGAGGCCCCTAGGCTTCTGGACTTGGTTTTAAATGTGGCATAATCACTCTAAAACCCCACTTGAGCATATTTTCTCAGGACTACTCCTGACATTGTCAGTTTGGTATCTATTGAAAACAGATTCAGAGACAGAAAACACTAAACAGTACGCTGAAAAATCAGTGGGATGAGAGGAAGACAGTGGATCAGAAGGAAAAGTTGAGCCTTGACGTTTCCCAGTGAAGGGTTCAGTCAACCACATGGAAAGCTGGGGAACTCCAGTCCTTTAGCACCCTGGATTTGGTGCTATTGAGTGATCAGTCTTTGGAAGAGTGACACCATGCAGGGTTTTTTTTTCTTATAGGTAGCCTCCGATGAGTGCTGATAGGTCAGGACTGGCTCCTTTTGGCATCCTTGGCTCCTCCAAAGGATGAAAGGTCAGGTTTCCAGCTGACAGAAACCAGACTAAGACATCATACTTGAAGTGGGGGGGGGAGGGGGAGGGATTTTCAAAACAAATACTCACTGAAATAAGAAGATCCCCATAGTATAAAAATGTTTGTCTTGACCTTTGAGTAGGCTTATTTATTAAGTCATTTAAACAAACCTTTCTTTAGCACCCATTGCATGCCAGAAATTGTTTTTAGCCCTTGGGGATAAAATAAAGGTTTCAACACTGATGCCCATCTCTCTGGAAGGAATGAGGATAATGGACATAATAATATTAACTTCTGTGCTTGGTAGGAGCTCGCACAGGAGAGTGGAAGTCTTCCCAAGTGGCGAGGGAAACAGAGGGAAAAGGTTGGGTTCATCAAGAGAACAGAATTGTTGGGGTGCAGTTTCCTAAAGGATGGCCAGGTCAGATGACATTTCCAGTAAAACTAGAAAAATCTTCAAGTTATAGAAACATCTAGTGCAAAGGCCTGGGGAGGAGCTTACCTAGCATGCTTAAGTGACTAGAAAGAGAACAGCACACCTGTAGTGGCCCCAATCAGGATGTGAGAGAAATATCAGAAGATATAGGCCTTAATGGGTTGTTCTGTGAACCAATGTCACTGCGCCATGAATGTACACTGAGTAGGTGAATTTACACTAAGTAAGCTAGAGGGACCTGAGAGGAATCTAGAGAGAGAGACGGAACCTGATGAAGATTGGGTTTAATTAAAACATTTGGAAGAGTTTTCAAGGCTTTCACTTTCAATAATTGTTGTGGATCTGTTTAAGTTGTTTATATCCTCTGTTATATGTACCTAAGAATTTACCAGTTTCCTCTGGGTTTCCCAGGGTGTGTCTGTCTGTCTGTCAGTATGTGTGTCTTTGTGTGTATGTATCTGTGTGTGTGTCTGTCTGTGTGTGTGTGGGTGTGTGTCTGTCTGTGTGTGTGGGGGGGGCGCGCGCGCGCTATATGTTTAGATACAAGTTTTCACGTATTCTCTATCGAATCTCCAAATCTCACTGGGCTTGTCTTCCTACAATAACAAAAAGTCCCCTGAGGGATTCCTTGCTGACTTCTAAGACCCTTAAAGAGATAACACCAGTGCTTTTCAAACTTCCATAAAACAAAACAAAACAAAACAAAATAAAACAAAAAAAGCAAAGAACACTTCCTACTTCAGTCTATGAAGCCAGCATTCTCCTGTTGCTAAAACCAGCTAAGGACACATACAAAAAGAAGCTAGAGGGAAATCTCGCTTAAACTAGCTTAAAACACACACAAGAGAATGAGTCTCGTCAAGAAAATGAAAGATGTCTGCAAAGTAAATATTTTTTTAAAAAACACTGAAGAAACAGCAAAGACAGACGGTAGTAGAAGATGGCGCTGCTCTTCTGTAGCCGCAACAGACGCTCAGTGTGGGTGGACGGAGTTGGCCGAGTTGGACTAAAGCGGCTTTGGGGTTTTATTAGACAGACGTAATAGAGAAGGAGAAAGGACAAAGAAGTAGACTGTGTGTAGCTAAGGATGGCTACTGGGGATAGAATCCAGCTGAGAAAAGGAGGAGTCAGAATGCGCAGGGTGGTGCGGTGAAAGGGCGGTAGAAGAGCTGAGGTCCCTCCCGGTAGTCAGTGTCGCCACCAGGAAGGGACTGGGAAGGGGAGCAGGGGATGTCAGGAGATGGTTGTCGGAGTGGGATGCACGACTCTGAGAGGGACATAAAGGAATGATGAAAGAATGTCAAGAGGTCTCAGAATATCAAGTCTCTTCTTGGTAACTAGCTATCCTTCCTCTGAGTGCCACCAGGTCTCCCCATCCAGGGGACATGGTCAGAAAAGGGGCACCAGAGTTCGTGTGAGAGTCAGATCTCACTCTCCACTCAACGGTGGAGAGTATCATGTTCGTCGGCTAGGTCTTGGTAGGGGTTCGAAGCTTACTGCCTATATTCTCCTTGGCTGGTGCCTTAGTTTGAGGAGGGCCCCAGGATCCAGATCTGCCTGTCATAAAGTTCTTCTTGTAGGTTTCCAGGACCCTGTGGGTCCTACTATTTCCTCTTTCTTCCATGCTACTCTTGCCTAAAGTCTCAATCGGATGTCCTCTCCTCTGACCCACTTTCTTGGTGAGTAAAGATTTTCATGGTACGTATCCCTTGGACTAGTGTTTTGATATAAGTGAGTATATACCGTTTGTCTCTTTTTGCTTCTGGGTGAACTCACTCATTATCATAATTTCTAGATCAATCCATTTGTCCACAAATTTTGGGAATTCCTCGTTTTTAATAGCTGAGTAGTATTCCATCGTGTAAATATACCACAGTTTCTTAGAGCATATATAGGAGGAGGAGGTCTCCCTCGGTCACGGACATAGGGGAGGGGAGAAGGGGAGAAATGGGAGGGAGGGAAGAATGGGAGGAAACAGGGGAAGGGCTAACAATCGAGATGTAATATGAATAAATTAATAAAAAAATAAAAAAATAAAAAATAAAAAATAGCTGTGTAAATGTACCACAGATATTCTATCTATTCTTCAGTTGGTAGACATCTAGGTTATTTCCAGGTTCTAGTTATTATGAATAACTCTGCATATGAAAAAAAAAAAAAGAATGTCAAGAGGGAGAACCGAAGATGTACAAATTTACCTTAAAAATACCTAGGCTTAAGTTGATAATGACAAGATGTGATGGAGATTGAGTTACACTCAGAATTTTAGATGCACAAAAGACAGAAAAGATGTTTTCTTCAAGGCTGCCAAATACAAATAGCCAAAACAGCAAGAATGTAACATTTATATATAATTCCTGATTGTGTCGTGGTTCTTCTGGCTATAGGTAGTTTATTGTATATATGTGTAATAATATAAATGTATATGTAAAAATATATTTTAAAAAATACCTTATGAACAAAGAAAAGACCATAAGAAGAGAAAACAAAATGGCCAGTGGGGTTCACCTCTAAGTGAAATGTAAAAAAGGAAAATATATTAAAGAGACGCAGCAAAGAGAGTAAACATGTAAATATTTCTAGTGCATTAAATTTCCTAAGAGTGTTTATAGTGTGTGTGTGCGTGCACACGCACACGTGTGTGTTACACATAGTTCACTAATATTATTTCCACCGTCCATTTCCATTGTCTTCATTATATCTCCCCAGAGCATTTATAATATGTATTTTATATGCAATATACATGCAAACATTTTACTACATATTGTTTTCAGAGTCGGTTTCAATTGTCTTCTACATGATACATTACTTGAAGTGAATAAAATTTGTGGCTAAATTTTGAGCTGTTTTTTGTCTCCAAAGAGGTCTTTGTTTTTGTTTCACTTTTAGTCAATAGGATCAACCCCCGCGCCCCCCCCCCCCCCCGCCAGCCCCTCCCCGCCCCACCCCCAGCCCTCCGGGGAATTTGCTTAGCTCCTTTTTTCTGCCCTTTACAGAAGGATGCTGCTGTGTAAAATTGCAGCTCCGAGTTTCAGGCTGGCACATCTGGATCAGGTGTGGAGAACCCGCCTCCTGACTCACTGTGCTGCAGTAAAGTGGCTGCTATTCAGGGTTAGTTTAGAAGAACAAGACTTCCACTGTGGGGCTGTTAGTTAGCCACAGGATGACCAGGTAAGTTTAACAAGAGTGATGCTACTTAAGCCCCTCTTTAAAAGAATTTCTCATTGAAATGGAATTATGTCACTTCCCCCACTTTTCCTCCCTCCGGCCCCTCCCAGCTACCCTCCCCTGAACTCCTCCCATGCTCTGCCACCCTCAAGTTGATAGTCTTTCTCTTTGATCATATTTGTTACATATATGTAGGTATGCATAAATACGTGGTAGTAAATTAATTTTTAAATTTTACAAAAATTTCACAGTATATATTTCTGTTTTTTATTATTTTTAAAACAAAATTTAAGTTTAAATCTATTTTGATCATGTTCGCTCTCTCACCCAGATTCCCCCTGATGCTCTCCCCTATCTTACCCACCCAACTCCGAGTTCTTCTCAACAAATAAAAACTCAGTGCAACAACAGACCGACCCAAAAGCAAGAAAAGAAAAGAAAAACACACCCCAAACCAAAACAGAAACCTACCAAACTATAATAGAAGCGCGCGCACACACACACACACACACACACACACACACACACACACACACACACACACACACACACAGACGTCGGGTCCCAGCCCGTGGGAAAAATTGAATCAGGGTTCACCTGAAAGAGGGGTTGGGGATTGAAAGCAGGATACAGAGATGCGAAAAATAACGAATCAAGTCAGGAAATTTCTGATCAAGATTCACTTTATTGCCGACTAGCAGGAACATATATAGGGCAAGGTCAATAGGATCTATTTTTATCTCACTCACCCTAGCCCCCGGGCAAGAATACAATAGCCTAAATTGCTCCCTGTAGAACTTCCTAGTTCTCTGAGTAGTTCCTTGTAAGAACTTCCTAGATCCTCTGGGTGGTTCCAAGTTGCGACTTCTCTACTTCTTTCAAAGGTAAATAGGCCAAGGATGGCCTAGAACACAAGACCTCATGGTGAGGTAAACATCAGCAACTTGAAGGTCACAGCATAGAGCCTAAGCACAGGATTTCTGACATGGCAGAATTTGTCATGGGTCCCCCCACCCACCACCACCACCACACACACACCAAAAACAAACAGACAGATAAAATCCTGTGGAGTCCATTATATGTTGGTCGGCTACTCCTGAACGTGAGGCCTATTCTGAAGTGATTTATATACCCAGTGTCACACTACTGGAGAAAATAGATTTGGCCCCTCACGGAAGGTACAAGTGACAGTTCTGCTGTTAACCTTTACCCTGGTGTCTAAGTTTTCACTAATTCACTCACTTTTTAAAATATAGTAAGAGAAAACAAAAACTATCTCTTTGGAGTTGGAGAAGACTTCAACAGAAGAGCCCAAGATAAGGCACAAGACTCAGAGACCTGTTCATTTGCACACTCAAGAATCCCATAAACAGTAAACTGAAAGCTGATAGATATTATATGAAGACCTTGTGCAGACCCATGCTGGCCCTGTGCTTGCTGCCTCACTCTCTGTGAGTTCATATGAGCTCTGCTCAGGCTGATTTCGATGGCCTTGTTTTCTTGGTGTCCTCCATCCCCTCTGGGTCTTTCATACTTTCTGCCTCTTCCACAGGGTCCCTGAACTCTGAGAGGAGGGGTTTGATGGAGACATTCTCTTTAGGGCTCAGAGTTCTAAGGTCTCTCACTCTTTGTGTAAAGTCTGGCTGTGAGTCTCTACTTTTGTTTCCATCCACTGCAGGATGATTCAAGTAAAAGTGCTCTCTCTCTCTCTCTCTCTCTCTCTCTCTCTCTCTCTCTCTCTCTCTCTTTTCCTGAAGGACAAAGTACACATCTGCGTTTTTTAATCTGGAATTTGTCTTATGTTGCTTTATTTTTCCTTCCGTATTTTCCTAAAGACTTTCCTGCTCTTCTCAGGGTTATTGTGTGGGTAACAAAGCCCTAAGACAGTGCCTAGACTCTCAGCCTAACTGCTTCTATAAGCCCTTGTCTCTAAAATCCTCTAGAAGATTAGTTCATAGCAGATTAGGTTAGAGAAGATAGAAGAAAAGATTTCAGATTGAGTTACATGATATTTGATTCAATATTATCATTGTAGAAAAATTTATAAAAGCATTAACCTTGTATTAACCTACTCCAAGGACAAATTCCCCTGGCTACTTTCCATTTTTAACATGTAAGGTTAGAAAGGAAAATTTATTTTTGCTTGAAAGCCATCTATATACAATATATTTGAAGGCTAAAAATTGAAGTATGATTTAACTTGAACTATGGAAATCTTGTATATCTGATCTCTGAAGAAAAGTCTCTGGAGCGATTCTGCAAGGAAAACAAACATGTTTTCTAAAAGCTAGGGCAGGGGGAAGCCACTTTAAAGTATAAAATTCCACAAGTCTTAAGGATTCCAGTCTCTCTGCTACTTCTTGAGTACTCATTACTGGTCTTGAGTATCCTAGTCTGACAATCCAGCACCTCCCACCTGGTCAGCGCATGGTTAGGGTGCTCATCTGTCTTCTTCTGTACTACCTCTCTCTCTGACCATAAGGCCAAGATGAGATTTCTTTTAAAGCCATACCTACCTCTACTCAGTTACATACAGAAACTTTGACATGTCTGGGTAACATACAGCCTTGTGATAATAAGGGATCTCATTCCACTTTTATGGTAGCGTACTCATCTCCAAAGGTGATGGGGAAGTCAGAAAGATAGGTAGTCTAGAGCCCAGTTTTGCAGAGTAGGAAGGCACGCATACCAGGTAAGTATTAGGGCCATGTAGGAGCACTCACATGACCTCAAAATTAGAACCTCTTGAGCACATATGTACACAGGAGCAATTCTCTCCTTTTTGCACATGCACGCCTGCATATCCACCCAGGTGTACACACGAACACACACACACACACACACACACACACCATATACCTTTATTAAGAAGGAAAGTTTAGGGGGGGCTGCATAAAATGATGCACCAACCAAGGACAATGCGAGCATAGGAACTAGACTCCCTGTTCAGATGTAGCCTATGGACAGCTCATTCTCCATATGGTGGCTGGGGGCATGGGAGAGAGGAGGAGACTGCCTTTGACCCACTGACATACACTCTGGTACCCAAGATTTGATCACTGCTTCTTGGAAGAAGGGGATGCAGGTTATTCTGATGAGACCGGATAGGCTGTGGCCAGATGATGGGGGAAGAGGTCTAGGGGAGGGGAATAGGACAGAAGAGGGAAGGAGGGTAGGAACGGGAAGATAAGAGTGAGGGGATAATAATCAGGATGTAATCTGAATAAATTATAATAAATAAAAAGCATAAACAACTAAAAAAGGAAAATCTAACTTTTGGCTATAGTTACTGACTCAATTGTTTGATTTATGCACTGAAATTCTTATTTCATTGTAACATTTCAATTGTGGAAATACAGATACATTGTATCCCAAACAATACTAAATGTACAAATATTTTAGAATTACAGGTTAAATTGGAAAAACAGGTACAATGACATTTATTATAAATTTTCAACTTTTTCCATAAGAATTCTTCCTGTCTGTATTGATTCTAAATAAATTAAAAACTTAGTGTTGTAGTTCAAAAATACTAAGGTCCTTTAGCCTGCACAATCTGTCCAATTAGAATGGCTTCGGCTAAAAAAATAAAATAAAATAAAAATCAATTGTACAGTTATGTAAAGAAGCTACTGATATTAAAACTAAAATCAATACCTATAAAACCAAAAACTAAGTAATTAATATGTGACAGAGACCACCTGCTGCAAAATATTTTTTTTTAAGTTTTAGATTTAGTTGATTTTAAATGGATGAGTGTTTTTGCTTTGGAGGTCAGAAGAGGGCATCAGATCCTCTGGAATTGGAGGTAAGGATGGTTGTGGACCACCATGTGGGCACTGGCAACTTAACCCAGGTCCTCAGCAAGAATACCAAGTGCTTTTAACAGCCGAGACATCTTTCTGTTCTTCAATTTCACCTTCTCTAACTCAATAACCCCATGAGGACAGCTGCTGATAGCAGGGCAATTTTATAAGGGAGAGATCTGAGCACTGAAAGATGATAAATTTCCCAAGATAACCATCTACTGCACAGCCAAGTTAAGACTAAAAGCCAGAGGATCCTAGAAACCTACAAGAAGAAAATTATGATAGGCAGATTTGGGCCCATGGGTCCCGCTCAAACTATGGCACCAGCCAAGGACAATACGTGCAGTAAACTTAGAACCCCTATGCAGATCTAGCCAATGGACAGGACATTCTCCACAGTTGAGTGGAGAGCGGGGCTGACGTTCACACGTATTCTGGTGCCTCATATTTGACCACGTTCCCTGAATGAGAAGACCTGGTGGCACTCAGAGGAAGGATAGCAGGCTACCCAGAAGAGACCTGATACCCTATCAGCATATACATGGGGAGGAGGTCCCCCTCAGTCACAGTCATAGGGGAGGGGAGTAAGGGGGAAATGGGAGGGAGGGAGGAATGGGAGGATACAAGGGAGGGGATAACCATTGAGATGTAATATGAATAAATTAATAAAATAAAATAAAATTTTAAAAAAGACTAAAAGCTAGACTGTCTTAACCTGATGGCATAACACAGTTACTAGTAAGTTAGAGACGTCTGCTTCTGTGTGACTTCAGGTCTCAGCTAATGAGCTGTGTACTCAGCTGATGGCTAACGCGATTATCACCTTATAAACCATGGAAATGTTACTTGTCAAGCGTGGAAAATGGAAATATTTGTGCTTACTCTTCTGTTTCCAAGACTAATTTCTTACATTCCATGAACATAAGATAGTGATGATGGGGAAAGAAGTTAATTGCATAAACAAGTCACTAGATTAAAAGTCTACATAAGCATGACCTACCAATTTTGCGAACTGATGGTAGAAATTAGTGGGTTGACGGACTTTAGCCATTCCATCAAAGCAGCCAGCGCGCCCCTGTCAATCAGCGCTGAACTCATTACTCATTGCAGATTGTGTTTCTCATTATAACGCCGCATGTAAAATTTTGACATGATTTGCCTGTGCATCCAAACCACATCTTCTGACTCGAGCAGCGTGCTTCTCTGGTGTGTCAGCCGCTGCAGGTGTTTCTCGATCACGGTGAATAATCACATCAAACAAAGACAAGAAATAGTCTAAAGCTGGCAAAACCACACATCTGAAATCTGTATCTTCTGTCTCTCGGGAAAGTAAAACCCACAAGTGTGTGGGTTTCAGTGCCCATGTCTTGGGGGGCCATTCCAGGAGTTTGAAGATGTTCTTTTCTTTACACACCCAAAGATTGCAATAATGCAGGAAATTAAAGTGCGTTTACAGACTGGACAGCACCACGCCAGCACATATTCCTAGCTTTCTGAATCTCCCAACAAAAATAAAAACACTAGCAATCAAAGGAATGAGCCAGAAATGACAAGTGTTTTGACAGCTCTAGAATACTTTGAGGTATTTTTAGCATATTTCTGAGTCGTATTAGCTTAACCTGTAATAGAATATAAATGAGCCCATATGGCACAGATGTAATTATGCTCCATGTGAGAAATCCCTGCGGTAGATTGGGAAGGGGGAGGGGAAGGGAGAAGAATAGACCAGCGTCCTCACCCCTCTTCCCTCTCTTCGCCTCACCACATGCATCTTCTGGAGGGCATGATTTACACATCATTTGCATCAGGGAGAATAGAAAGAAACACAATGCTAAGAACATAGGCCTGCAAAGGGCGGGCACAAGACTGGGGATCCCTAAGGGTGCCATTCGCTTGCTCTCTGTGACTGACATCCAGTGAGGAAGAGAGGCGGCTTTCCCTCGGGATGGCATTGATGAGGTGATCTGTGATTATGTGGGCACAGCAATCATAAAGGCGTAATTATTATTACTGCTAGGGAATGGGCAACAAGTCTCTCGGGAAAGACTCTGTCACAGGCACTTTGCCGGCGGATGCTAGAAGCGAATGTTCTCCCAAGGATCATTTCCATTCCAATCTGATATTTAGCCGAAGCGTCTTTGACTACCAGTCATGAAACATTAAATATAGATTAGAGCCAGAGAGATGTTGAAAGTTGAAATTCACCGGAGGTGCGCGCTCACGTCCTTGAGAAACAACCTCAAATGCTGGCCAGATGTTGTAGCAGGAAGGCAGAATGGTCCCAAGCTACAAGCAGGCCACAACAGAGGACGGAGAAGATGGTTAGCATTCCACCCGCCTTCTGGTTGGTTTATTTGTACTACACTCGTTTAGCAGAGAAGCCTAACAGGCTGTTAGCAGTAGACGTTGCAAAGTATTCACCATCCCACAAGAATGAAAAAGAGTTTTTGTGCCAGGAAGGGGAGTGATTCAAAGCACATAATTGATTTTCTACAGTTTGTAACTGTGATAAGGCCAGGGTCTAGCAACAGAAACATATGTTCGCAGTTTTGTCTCTTACAGTGGATGCAAGGGAAGGCACACTCTAACTAGTAGATGGGTAACTGGCTTTGAACTTCTCCCTAGATATTAACAAACAGTGGTGCTGGAACTTGGAATTCCTTAGTCTGCTTAGGCAGCTGTACTGTAGAAAGTAAACCCATCCCCCACCTGCCATCCCAGGTACGGTGTTCGGTCACCCCTTCCCTTCCCATGCTAAATAATGAGTGCAGAGTGGACGCTTACCATTTCTCTACTCTTCCCTCTCCTCCACCTCACCCATGCTTGCAGAGCAGGATGCAGAGATAGGCTTTTCTGGTACATGTTGGACACCTGTGACATGCTTTATTCAGAGAAAGCGCCTGCTCTCTAGAATCCCCGGCACACCAGAGCCATTAAACCAGCCATCCTGGAGCCAGTTGACCAGCTCGTCTCCCTCGTCACTCTGACTTGGACCCAGATGGGATAAGCAGCAAGCAAGCTAGACAGTGGGGCTTAGGAACTCTATTGCTGACAAATGCTGCCTTCAGTGAACAAAAGGATTTCGCTCCCAAACACCTTTAGAAACGGGGCCACTGGTTGTTATTTCTTCAGATCACTCTGAAAGCCAAGAACTGGATTAGATAACGGACTGACGCCCCCTTCCCAGCTTCCTAAGATTTTCCTTTTCTATCAAACTGTCTTACAGATTTTTCTGAGTCTCTTCCGAACCAAAAAATGTAAAGAGAAAGAAAAGTTGAAACCAAAAGCTCCGTCTGAAGTTGAGACGGTCACTGGGGGCCTTGAATCATTGCGCTTCAGGGCCTAAGGTAATCATTAACAGTCAAGCAGGCAGGAGCCTGAGGCAGGAGAGCTGGGAAGAAGCCGACTTGATTCCTAGCTTTTAGACATCCCTGGAGCTAGAGGCCCCTTCTGCAATGCCAAGTTTGTGTTTATCCTGCCTCGGGAAATAGATTTGTAGGAATGACCTTCAAGTCACACTAAGCAAAGCCAGTCCACCAAGACTGAGAAGAGAATGCCAGTTTGTGCCAATTCCGGTCATCTCTGTTCCACTTAGAACCCTAGCAACTGAACCTCCAGAATAGTGCCACACTCCAGTGGGCTGCCATCTTTTGAGAGGTATGGGTGCGGATGAGGGTGCCCTGGGGTCTGTTTCACCAAGACGGTGAACCTTGAGTTGGTTCTTGAAGAAAAAAAAAAATAAAATAGAATTTTGCAGGTGCACGAAGCTGAAGAATTCCAGCTGCTAAGGAAGACAGTCTCTGCAGTTGTGTGGTACATGTAAAAATAATATAGATGTGACAAACCTGAGAGATTCCAGGGCACAGAAAAGTGATCTCCGAGGGCCAGAGTTTAATTAAGAAGTGGGGGAAAGAAAGAAGGCCAGTCTTCTAGTCATTAAAATGTTCTGGGTTAGCAAGAGAGATGGGATCGAGGCTATGATGCTAGTGAGTTAGCACTGGCATGGTGCAAGGGAGAGAAGAAAACAGAAGGCCCTGAACTAGGCTTGGCATTGGGGACAGACACCAAAGAATTAATGACAGCTCTGGTGTCAGAAATGACTGGTCTCGATGGCTTTGAGGGTATGAGGAATGAGAGAAGGGAGTCCATGTGGGCAGATGTCACAGGTAGAGTGAGCAGTGGCAGGACCAGTAGCAATGCACTGGAATTTCATCTCTAAATTGATGACTAGAAAACTTAGGCGGTAGGGCTATGTTTCTATGTTACATTTGATTTTCAAAGAAGTGTCCACTGCAGTATTTTTAGAATGGGGGGAAACCTTAAATGATCTGTAGTTGAGGAATAATTAATGACTTCTTTAAAAGTTTAGTTAATAATTATGAAAAAGAATAACACAAGAAGCATACAAGTTGGAAAAGGCTGACTCTATCATCATTAACAAAAGAGACAGGTGCATCTGTGGAAGTGAATCAACTGACATCTTGGTTATAAACAAAAGAATTCACTAAGATGACTGTGTGACCTGACAAAAAAAAGTCAAAGTTGCCTTAAATATAACGTGCAATCAGAAAACAATATAATGCCAACAACAACAACAACAACCCAAAACCTTATTCAGGGAACATAAATGATTAATTAAATGGAAAGACATCAAAGTTAAGAGGCCGGATGATTAAGCATAAAAAAAATCAATTCTTTCTAAATCAATTTATATTTTTATAATTTGCAATAAGAACATTAATCTTCATGGATTTCATTGGTGATGGTAGTTTGATGGGTTTTGTTCTTCTTTGCTTTTGAATAGGCAAAAAATATCTCTAAAGCTCACTGTAGTGAGATTTAATATTTGAATTTGTGAAAATAGCCTTAATTGCATACATTTCAGTAAAAAAAAAAAAAACCCTCTTAAAATTGGAAATTAAACATTTGGTTAAATCAATGGAAGACAAGAATGGATCCAGAAATAAATTTGAATGCTTACTAGAGTTTATCAAATGGCTAATGGCCCAGTGCCAGTCTGACCTTAAAATCTGAAATTAAAGTCCTATATTTCAAGATTTCGGAGTGGGGTGGAAAGATGGCTCATCAGTTGAGTGTTTCCTGTTCTTCCTGGACTTAACAGTTCAGTTTCCAGCACCCATATGACGTGGCTCACCGCCACCCATAACTCCTGCTCCAGGGCATTCAATGTTCCCTCTGTTCTCGGCAGGCACCTTCATGTACACAGCATATGCTCACACGTATAAACGTATAGAAGTAAACAAACAAATAAATGAATTTAAGCAATCAGAAAATACTTTTTTCCATTTTCATAAGCAAGAGCATAGAAGGTATATTTGCTTAAGTCTACCTGTTTGGGCCAATTAATGTACATTGTTAAGAGCTATGTAGATCACCCAACATTTATACTGTCGTCAGATACTCAGGCTGCCCCAGATGTGACCTTTTTGCTCAATGCAGACATTCTTGGGTTCCCAGAGAAACAAAGCCATTACATTGTCATCTTAAGCAAAAGGTTTGATAGGTAAGGCATTTAAAACTTCTGGCTAAAATAAGGTTTGGGGATTATTAACGGATTTAATTTCTGCAAGCCAGTCCCATGACACATTACCATGGCTGGCTAAGCATTAACTGGATTTTCCATCCGTTTCCCACATTGTTGAGCTCAACCTTAACTTGTCAGCTCGGGTAAATCCCTTAACCCCCATAAGCCTCAGTTTCTTCCCCTGTCAAATGAAGGGGTTACAGAATTGATCCTGCAGGCCATTGCTCAAAGCTTCTGCTATTCTGGGTACAGCAGCTTGCTGCCGTACTCCTGCAGTAGCATACGGTGCAACAAAAGAAATGTGCTTAGCTGTAAATGACATCTGAAGGTAAGGGGCTGCTAGTTAGGAACAGTGGTCTTTAGGCATTTTTGGTCCTGTAGCCCTGTGCTTAAAATAAACAATTTTCAAAAAATGAAGCCCAATATTTGTAAAAGAACATAGTCACAAATTATATGCATTTGTTGCTATACATATGTACAAGTATTAAGGTCCACTGCAGTGATATATTTTCTTCACTCGAATACACATAAAACACAACATGGAAAGCGCTAATACTTTCTTCTCATATCCTAACAGATTATGTGTAGCCTCTAGAACTACTGGATTATAGACAACGCCAGTTTTGCTCAAGTTACTATATTTAATAGAGAAGAAATGGTAGAAATTTTCAATTGATTTCTGTTGGTGAACCAGCTAAGTTTGGTTGAAAAACAAAACAAAACAAAAGTCGTTTGCATCTGAAATGAGAAAGCCAGCATTTGCACCATTGCTCTGACAATGAACAAAAATGTCATTTTATCACTCCCAGGGACTTTTTGTGTTTTGTTTCTTTGTTTGTGAAAAACAGGGTCTTACTCTGTAGCCCATTTGACTTAAAACTCACTGCGTGTACAGGCTGACCTTGAACTCATGGCTGTCCTCCTGCCTCATTTTTCCAAGTGCTGGAGTTGTAGGCTCTCACCATCTTGCCACCAACTCAGCTTCCCTAGGGATACCTTTCATTTCCCTCATGAATGGTTAGCTCCTTATCTTCCTCCTATACTAGTGCAATTAATAGCATCTGCCCCATACACCTTTCAGAATTATTATGCCTAAATAGGTGCACAGATACAAATTGTATATATATATACCAAGCAGACTATATATAATGTTTATTTGTTGTATATACAGCATGTTATGGTATGTATATGTAGCTATATACTTAAAATGATGTTTGTGCCATATTACATGTAATGCACTTTATGTATTTGAGTATGAGTTGTTGCCAATGCACAAAAGTATAGATTATAGTTCAATCTAAGTCCAACTGTGAGATACTGATAAACCTAACCAAAGACTGCCAGGCACTGGGTATCTTAAGTTGATAAAGGTTCTCATTCGGGAAAAGAGCAGGGCAATTCCTTTAAAAATTATCTTCCCACAACAAAATTGAGCTTCTCATGTTTCTAACACAATTAATTCCTAGGGGGCAGGCCCCTTGGTCACACTGAGAGCACATGTTGCTCCTTAGCTACCTACAGCTCCCCACCACAGAGCTCCTTGGCAGCATTCAGCTAGTCACTGTCCGTTGTTTGATGACCTCGCCACTTTATTACAACCTACCAGTCCCATGACACATCCTCTCGCACTTTACTGTCTCCTCGTCTATAAAGCACCATCCATATATCCTTGAGTGACCAGAAACCTGGAGATGCTGTCTATTGTCCAAAGGATAACCAGCTAGAGCTCAGTTGTAAACAAACTCCTAGTAGGGAGGGCAGTTGGCATTAACTTTGGCTTCGCTGTGGTTACTTTGGTTGGCTCTCACCCCGCCCCCTAGTCAAGCTGAAGACTGGGCCCACAAACCAAAGACTGAGGCATTCTTGGCAAGTTGTCCAAGTAGGGATTAGGCACCAACTACTGTTCACAACCTCTCCAATTCCAAAGGGATGGCAACTGACAACTGTTAACCATTTACTAGGTATCAGGGTTCATCCTGAAGGCTTTCATGTTTTATGCAATCCTTATTCACAACAACTCTGTGACATTGAATGACATGTCAGAGAGGCTTAAAGCAGCAGTTGGGAGCCACCCTGCATGGGTCTTGGGATCCACACTTGAGTTCTCTTAACTGGTGAGCTGTCTCTCTAGCCACTATTAGACCTTTTAAAAAATTGTTATTACACAAATATTTTTGAGCTACAACTCTATGCCTATAATTTGAATTTTAATGTGAATTAGCTCCTGAAGGCTTATGTGTCTGAATGTTTGGTTCCTAGTTTTTTTTTTTGGAGGGTGCCATTTGAGAGGTTGTGGAAACTTTTAGACATGAATCTTACTAAAAAAGCCTCTCTGTCTCTCTCTCTCTCTCTCTCTCTCTCTCTCTCTCTCTCTCTCTCTCTCTCTCTCTCTCTCTCTCTCTCTCTCTCTCCTCCCCAGTGTGAAAGTCACTACAAGCTTCTACCACCAGTATTTCCCCACTATTAAACACTGAAAAGCAATCAATCCTTTCTTCCGTTTGTTCTCATCCTCCCCTAAAGAGCAGATTACAGGTGAGCCCAGTTCCAGTATATACATCTACATGACATATTCTATGGCTCAGGAAACAACATGGAGTAAGGAGAGGAAAGCTTTCTGGAGCCAGCTAGCAGCAGGCCTGTGGTGTAAGTCTCTCCTAGAGATGACTGCATTAACAAGATCAGAACAATGGCGATGTCAACAGATGTGCTGACATGGAAGAGGAGCAAATTTACTGGATCCCACCCCTAAACAAGGAACTGTAGGTAACCAAGAACTGCTGAGGGAGAATTAGCCTCTCTCAGGATTAAGTGATCAGTCCTGAAATCATATGCTCGCAGGCAACAAAAGTAGACTCAGCAGGCTGTATTTATATACCTATGTGCATATGTGTGTGTGTGTGTGTGTGTGTGTGTGTGTGTGTGTGTGTGTGTTGGTAACAATAATAGTCAAAGAAAAGGCTCTCAATTTGAAAGTGGGGAACATGGGAAGAATTGAGCAGGGACTATCTGGGAGGGGCTGGAAGAAGGCTAAGAAATGAGGAAAGTAATATAATTCTAATTTAGCTAGAAAATATTTTAAAATTTCCTGTTGTCAGATATTACATCACTGCAACAAGTAAAGTAACAACACACCTGAATAAACCCATGAACAAAGTCTTCATCTTCAAAGGTCTTAGACAACTAGGGCAGAGGAAGACTATAGGCAGAATTCTTAAATAAGACCAGGTCATCAACTGCTTCTGATAGACCATCAAAGCTATAGTCACTGGAATGGCGCCTCTCTACTTTCAGAGGGCATGTATTCCACTGTACTTACTCTCTGGTGGACACTGAAAGCTGAGTCTTCTAGTTGGACTCCACTACTTTCTTCTTTACCTCTTCCATTCTACCTCGCCCCTTTACTTCTTCCCTTTCAACCCCCTAAACCTAGATAGGAGAGAAAAGGTGATAGAGGGGAAAGGGGTGTTATAGTTAAGCTCGTTCCTGCTGGCTAAGAGTGTCTAGTTCCGTGGGGCAAGAGTGAGCTTCTCCATCAGGATATCTCATTTCTTCGTACATGACTACTTGACAAACTACAACCAACAGCACCCAACCATCAACTAGCCAGCAACAGCAGCAACAGCAACCTCGCCTCTTAGTCTCTAGCATTTATATAGCACCTGAAAAATTGACAGAAGTTCAAGTGTCACACACTTGCAGAAACTATCTTCAGCTGAAAAAACCATGCCCCTGCTAGGGCATGAGGCAAATCATAGTCACCTGCTGTGAAGTAGTGACATAACCCCACACCTGGGATTAAAACAAAAACACACTCCCATAATATGTCTGTGTTTTAAAATAAACCAAAAATTTCACTGCAGAGTCTGGCATCTCACAAAGGCTTAAAGAACATGCCTGGGACTAGGATAATGCATGAAGAATTTATATTCTCCCTGTACCCACCCAGTGAACAAGAGAACTGATCTAAAAATGAGCTTTTAAAATCTTAGTAACCACACACAGAGCTCATGATGAAACAAGTGAACTGTGCAATGTAAGTTTCTGGGTGAATTAAAATTCACCAAGGACAAAAGTTCAACTCTCTTTCAGAAAAGGAGCAACTGCTTTTTGGGAATTAAGAGAACTTTAAAGTAATATCTTTATTTTGTCAGATACCCTACTTAAAAAGAAGTATCCTAGCATCAGCACTCGGGCAGGACTGATGTAGTCAGCTGTGATGAGGAAGCGTTGTGTTCCCAATCTTCACCCCAGGCTTTTAGTAGAATACTGCTTTAGATCTTGGAAGGCTACTATCTTGGAGAGATGACAAGTCAGGCAGTAAAATCAAATGACTAAAATAGGGCACCACATAACGGAGCATTGGTTATATCTGTGCTAATCAAGATGGGGGCACTTTGGGCTTCCAGTGGACAGTGGGTAGTTTAAAGACCTACAGTTCTAGACTGTAATATAGGGTTGGGGAGGGACATCAAACCAATGTAAATGGTATCCTTGTATTTTTGCTTGCCACTCTTAGAGCATCTCAAGTCCTTTTTCTCCAGGTAAGACACGCACACCATTTCATATATTATTCTATTTAAAATAAAACATGTTTAGGATAAAATCCAAACACTATAAAACAGAGTTCAAAGTAATAATTCTTTTGTGGTGTCCCTATTCATTGCAGTTTGCTTAGGAAAGTAGTTTATGTGTGTTATATTAGCTAGTAGTAGCAAAGCCTTCCTTCTTAAAGGCATCTTTATTTGGACAGCAAATTATGTCTTGCCTTGCTTGTAACTTACACCTTATGTTAACTCCTCCAGTATATTTAAAATATCCTCTCTCTCTCTGACACACACACACACACACACACACACACACACACACACACACACACACACACACACACACAGAGGCTCTATGGGCTCTGCCAAAATCATATGCCTAATGTGTGCCCGAGAATAGGCTCTTCACTTCTTCACAGCCCTTATTATGGCAGCCAGCACTTTCTCCTTCCTGGGCTTTGCTTCTGAAGCATGGAGCATCTATGGTCCTCCTAGGAAGCCATTCCCACAAGCCTTCTATTTTCATTTACAGGTACACACCTCTATTTATTCCCTCAAGCCCGTCCACCCAACATAGTGATGATACCATAACATGATAGCTCTAGGGAACCAAGTGTGCCAATATTGCCAAAGCTGCCAAAGACACACAGCTTTTAGTTTCACAGAATCAGTATGTCTTCTCCCCAGCAACAACACAGCATGCTTCTAGTATTTTCTACAGAGACGTTTGAGAGAAACATATTTAGGGTTTATCCTCAGATTGCCTTCAGTGGGCCTCAGGGTATTTTGTGAGGATGGATCCAAGGTTACTATGCACATGCACCCAATATCTGAAAATGGTTTCAAATCTTCCACAAGCTGGGATATTCAGGATTGGGATGTCCTCTTGGTATATCTTTCCTTTGATGAGTATGAAGTTTCCTTCCCCATCTCTTTTGATTAGTTTTGGTTGAAAGTCTATTTTATTAGATACTAGAATGTCTACTCCAACTTGCTTCTTGGGTCTGTTTACTTGAAAAACCTTTCTCCAGGCCTTTACTCTTAAGAAATGTCTATATTTGTTGCTAAGGTGTGTTTCTTATATGCAGCAGAATGATGGATTCCTGATTTTGTATCCATTGTGTTAGCCTGTGTCTTTTTATTGGGGAGTTGAGTCCATTGATATTGAGAGATACTAATGACCAGTGATTGTTAATCCCTACTATTTTGATGTTGGTGGTGATGGAGTGTACATGTGTGGTGTGTGTGTGTGTGCTTCCATTCTTTTAGTTTTCTGATATGGAGTTGTTTATTTCCTGTGATTTCCTGGGTGTAATTAGCCTCCTTGGATTCAAGTTTTTCTTCTAGTATCTTCTGTAGGGCTGAATTTGTGGATACATATTGTTTAAGTTTCTTTTTGTTGTGGAACATCTTGTTTTCTCCATTTATGGTAATTAAAATTTTGCTGGGTACAGTAGTCTGGGCTGATATCTGTGATCTCTGAAGAGTCAACAAGATGACTGTCCAGGCCCTTCTGGCTTTTAGAGTGTCTGTTGAGAAGTCAGGTGTAATTCTGATAGTGCTTTGGTTATTATATGGCAGGAAGATTTTCTTTTCTGGTCCAATCTACTTGGTATTCTGTAAGCTTTGTATATGTTTATAGGCATCTATTTCTCTGGATTGGGGAAGCTTTCTTTTATGATTTTATTGAAAATATTTTCTGGGCCTTTGAACTTGTAATCTTCTTCTATCCCTATTATTCTTATATTTGGTCTTTTCATAGTATCCCAGATTTCTTGGATGTTTTGTGTCAGAAACTTTTTAGATTTAACATTTTCTTTGACTGATGTATTGATTTATTCAATCTTATCATCTATCTCTTGTATTCTGTTGGCGATGCTTGCGTCTGTACTTCCTGTTCTCTTCCTTAGGTTTTCCATCTCCAGGGTTGCCTCAATTTGTATTTTACTTATTACTTCTATTTCTATTTTCATATCTTGGACAGTTTTATTCATTTACTTCACTTATTTAATCGTATTTTTCCTGTACTTGTATTTCATTAAGGGATTTATTCATTTCCTTCACTAGTTTGATTAAATTTCTTTTTTTTTCCCCTTTAAGTGATTTATTCGTATCCTCTTTCAAGGTCTCTCATCTTTTTAAGGTTGGGTTTAAGGTTGTTTTCTTTTGTTTCAGCTATGTCAGTGTGTCCATGTCTTGTTGTAGTAGGATAGTTGGGTTCTGGTGATGGCATATTAGCCTTGCGTTTGTTGGTTGCGTTGTTACATTGGCCTTTATGCATCTGGAATTCCCTGATGTTGACAGGATATTCCTGATTGCTGACAGGACTCCCTGAGGAGGCAAGCAGAGCCTTGGGCCTGATAGTGAAGCTCAGGGAAAAGCAGACTGCTCACTCTTGCTGGTTGGGTGTTCCTGGACATCCTGCAGACCCGGGTGTTCCTCTGATAAGTGTGTCTCCGGTGAGCAGGAGAAAGGATGTGTGGGGTTTAACCTGACACTTCCTGGTGCCTGGTTGATCCTGGTGCTGGTAGGCCTCCTCCAGAGGAAAAGTTATGGATCTGGAAGGTATCCATTATTCTTAATCTGGTTTTTAAAAAAATTTTTTATGATGGTAAAAGAGATGAGGAAAGAAGCTTTCTTGTAAAATGGTATTTCTTTCCAACTGTCAATTTCTAGAGAACAGGACTTTGTCACAGCCCAGATTCAACGTTGTGCCAAAGGACTCTTTAACTCTGTTTACGACTTACAAGATATCCTTCATATTATTAACTTTTTGGCCAAACAGAACTACAGACATCAAAAAATTTTTTTAATGTGGAGTTGAGTCAGGAAATGGAAGTACAATTTTATGACACCCACTACCCACAGGGAGGGCACCAACTAGAAGGACATTTCCGACTCTTCAAGTTCTGCTAAGAGAAAACCGAATTTTCCTTAGTGCTGCTGCGTGTGAATGTTTGCTAAGCGGAGCATCTTCAGTTTTCATACTTTTCCAGTTCTTTCCATTTTTTTTTTTTTTTTTTTTTTTTTTTTTTTGCTTTTGTGGTCCAGAAGTTCCTCTTGCTGTTAAGATGGGCATTGGCTCCTGCATCTTCACAGTCTCGGATAGGAGACTAGGTATTGGGTCAACAAAAAGGCTCTTAAGGAGGAGCTCCTAAACTTGCCTGCATTCCGCAGACAACAGCCCCACAGCTCCTAAGACCCTGGCTTAGCTTGCCAAATGGGACGAGTTAAGATAATTTTAAGCAGCCTTAAATTTCATGGCAGCATTTTGTACGAGGGAACTGAAAGTCTCTGCTAATTAGGGATATTTATACCATGGGAATGTCTTGCACCGTAGAGTTTTTAAAAACCAAATTATACTGGATTCTTCCGGTAAAGCCCTCCTTAGGCTTCCTGCTGTGGACCTCCTTCGGGTTTGAGTGGCTCCTAATAAGACCCTTTTAGTGTTTCAGGAAAGAAACAGCTTGAAGAGTCTATGAGCCCCCTGGCCCGCCGCACGCAACCAATTCTGCCTCGCAACCTGGGTATAGGGACAATAACAATAATAACAACCCAGAACGGTTTGATTGATCTCTTGTTCAGTGACAAATTATTATACTTACTGTAGGTTTTGAGAAATTTAAAATTTTTGCTGTCAGTCATTATTTAATTGCGGGAGGAAATGATTCTATCTGAGAAGTAGTCACTTTGTTGACTCTCTTGCCTTTCCTTGAAATAACGTCCTTTTCTCTCCTGAGACATCAGGAGATTCTCTTTTTTGCTTTTGAGCCAATGTTAACCACACAGAAGAATACAGTATCTGTAGAGATTGGAGGAGTATTCTGTGATGGATACACCTCCAGCCGGACAATGTACTGAACTATTAAGATATGAATAACATAGAAATTAAAGGACATGCAAAGTCCAGAGTGCTAGTGGAGAGTGGGGTCTGACTTTCACACGAACTCTGGTGCCTCATATTTAACCATGTCCCCTGGAGGGGGAGACCTGGTGACACTCAGAGGAGGGCTAGCAGGTTACCAAGAAGAGACTTGATACCCTGTGAGCATATACAGGGGGAGGAAATCCCCCTCAGGCACACTCATAGGGGAAGGGAGTAAGGGGAAAATGGGAGGGAGGGAGGAATGGGAGGATACAAGGGATGGGATAACCATTGAGATGTAACAAGAATAAATTAATAAAATTAAAAAAAAAAGAATATATTTTAAAAAAATAAAGGACATGCAAAAACAGACATTTACAGACAGGATCACACAGTGTCCAGGTGGGCCACAGTACCAAATGGGACAATGGTCTATAACAGTGGAGGGGTAGAACACCAGAGGGGCGAATACCAAGGGCATAGCCACTTCGTGGGGGATGGGTAACAGGCAGATGAAACATACATAATGCCATATTTTCCCTTGAAACTGTCTAAGTAGATTCTTCTAGCATCTTTGGAAATTTTGGTGATGTTTAGGAGAAGGAATGTGGCATTTTAGAATCTTGAGTTAGAAGAACAATAGAAATCTCGCCACCATGATCATGTGCGTGGGCTGTTTCTTTAGCACTGGAGAGAGAATAACGCCAAAAGGACAACTGTACATATTTTACTTTATCCTCTCCCAAAACAGATGATATAAGGCTGGGAGACAGAGTGGCTGTGACAGAGGACAGAATTTCAAATGAGCTTTATCATTTCAGTTTGCAGAGGTTGAGGTTATCTTTTCTGGGATACATAAGAAGGTTTGCATTTAAATGAGAAAGTGAGAGCAGAGGAAAGCTTGGTCTGGCAGCAGAGTGTTAAAAAGAAATCACAATGTTTAGTAACGTTCCCTTGGGTGCCAGAGTGAACAAGCCTGTGAAGGAAAGCTGTGCAGGCTGAGATGATATTCATAAAGTATTATTTCCAGGGCAGGGAGGTATCTAGGATGTGGCAAATGTTTTTTTTTCAATCTGGGGTTCACTTTTGAAGAGAGACAGGAGCAAACTCATGTGTGCTTACAGAAGTCACGTGAGATCGGTACATGCAACTCTGCTTTTGGACAGTGGCTTTGTGTTGGACACTGGTGGTATGAGACAAATGAGGACGATAGCCTCGTGTGAATCAGCCATAGTCCACCAGGGCGGACAGACACAGACGAGTCCCTGTGATAACTCCTACACACAGCGGAAACACATAGTGATGCCATCTGAGTTTGACCTTGAAGAACGGAACTCACCAGGTCTTAATCATAAGGGAAAAGAGACAGAAGAGGTCAGACAAGGCTTTGCGAGGTGAAATGAATGTTGAAGCCAGCCTGCCAGGATCATATCAAGGACTGAGAGGAGCTCAGGACTAGAAAGCCAGTCTAGGGTTAGCAAGTTTAGCCTTAAGTCTCCTAAAAATGGGGAGTCATCTGATATTTGTCATAGAAAGAGTGAATGCTCAGATTTGAAATACACAGAGCTTTATATGTGCTTTAAGCAGTTGTACTGCTGCCAGATAGAAGTGAGAGGGTTACTTAGCGCTTCTGTTGTCTGGGATTGTTAGCTACATGAAGAAATGCTTCAAGACTTGGGATCCCCGGGATACTGGTGGGATCCTGCAGAGAATAAAGACCTTATAATACTCAGTAAAGGGCTCTGATTGTTGTTTATTTTTTATACATTGTGCATTTTTCATTGGGTCACCTTGTCTCATACGAAATTCAATAACAAGAATTTAACCCATGAAACAGTCTTACCTGCATTTTACTCACCCCATACTCTTGTGTTTTCCACACTTATGTTGCATTATAGATTTTGATAAGTCATACAAATTCCTTTTATTAACAGAGTAGCATATGAGTAAATAGATAGGCTTTTAATCTTATTCTAAAACCACTCTCGTGTGTGTGTGTGTGTGTGTGTGTGTGTGTGTGTGTGTGTGTTCATGTGTACACATGTCACAGCACTGGTAGGAAGGTCAGAGGACGACAACCTCGCCTTTTGCCTTGATTGAGAAAGGGTTTCTGTTCCTTCAGTGCTGCATACACCAGACTCCCTAGCATCCTTGCTTCTGTGGCTCCTCCCACTTCATCTTTGCTCTCACCACGGGAGCACTAGCATCATTACACATGGGACCTCCTCCTTTGTAGCTTTACATGTGCCCCAAGGGTTCAGACTCGGGTATTCATGTTCACAAGGCAAATGCTTTACTCACTGAGCCATTTTGCATCTACCTTCCTTTTTCAGTTTACTCACAGGTGTAAAGGCCTCCATGAGCTTCACTCTCTTTCCCATAGAAAAGGAATTCCAAGCACTGAAAATATGTGAATGCATGTAAAAACAACAGTGATAGCCTATCTCATGTGCATTACAATGACTGCAGTCAAGAGACGGGCAAGGACAGGTTTTTGCATAGCTACGGAGGAAACGGAACCGTCAGATAGTAGTGGTGGAAATATAAATGATTAGTCAACTAAATAGAGTTACTAAATGGACCAGCACCACTCCAAGAATATATGTAAAAGAATCAAGGTCACATGTCCACAAAAATTAAAACATGAATGTTCATGGTAACATGACTAACTATAGCTCCAAATGACAGCTCAGTTATGTCCTGACTGACAAGCAGAGAAGCAAAATGTGCCCCCAAAACACAACCAAATGGTATTTAATCATAAAAGGAAATACCACGCTGACATACACTAAAGCATAGATGAACGTAGAACAAACTGTTCTAAATAAGGAACAGATAAAAGTTTTATACGTGCATAGTCTCATTGCAGGTGTGTCCACCCTGCTCTGGCCCATGGGCAGCACAGAGGTTTCCTAACACAAAATCATAAACAATTGAATTCTGTAGTGTGAACCATTCCCCAGTGAGGCAAGGTTGGAGCACCCTGAAGGAGACTGAGAATAGGCACTTCCTAGCTTACAGAAAGCAAATTCATCATTGCAAGGGGCTGGGGGACGAAGTGTTTGTTAATAGACAAGGGCTTCTTTTTCTGTGTAATAAAATTATCTGGAACTGGGAAGTGGTGAAAGTCATCACTTTATGAAAATACTAAAATATACTGAATCTTAATATGTAAAAGACTGACTTTTGTAGAATATGAATGATAACTCTTTAAGATTGGTATATATCAATAAAAATCATTGAAAGAATTAATTGATCAAGTGAATTATGCCGAGGACAGATAAAACTTTATTTTCCTACAAAGAATTTTACTGACTTATCATTTCATTCATCTGCACTTAATTCAGACGCTTCCTGTTGCAACTTTCATTACAAATTTCATTTTAAATGTGCTTACTAGGCTTAATAGCCTATAAATTTGCAGTTTACTAAGCATAAGTATAGCAGAAATATATACCAGAAATAACTGCTAAGTGACAACCTAGTAACTGAACTGTCTGTGTATTGAATATTAAGACTTTGTAAAAGTAATTACAAATATTATATTAATATTAATACTAAATATTAATAAATCCTTATCTTTGAAATTCACCACCCATTTTTACATAGAATACCTGGTTTACATTTTTTTTGGCTAGCTTATGTAAATAACATGCAAATAATGTTTGTACAAACATTTTAATATTTTCAGTGGTCAAGATAACTCTCAGTACTCCTAAGCTAAATTGGTATTATGCGCTCTATACGTCCAGAGAGGGTATCTCCTTCCAAACTATCCCATATTATAAATAGACTACTTTCATTAGTTAAAACTGCATTCTAAAAAGATTCAATAGCCTTTTCCTTTCTACTGTAATTCCTACAAAGAATTAGCATTCTTAAGATGCTTAAGACAACACAAGTTTAAATATCTTAGGCTTGGATTTGGTATTTCATCTGGTGACGTCAGCTGGGATATATCTCAGTCTGTCTCACTCACAGTTCCCACATACCTGGACTAATTGATGTGAGTAACAGCAGAGGTGCTTTGAAGTTCCAGGCACAACAGTGGAAAAGATCACACTTCTTAGTTAATGAATCAATTGCTCTTTCCTAAGGATTTGTTTATGTAAATAAATAGACTAGCACCTTGATTAGCAAATTCCTTGGGAAGGAAAGTCCTTCCATGCCCTGCTATATTTAAAAGCTAAACAAAACAAATTCTCTGAAAAGATGGGAAGCCGAGCTTCCTGGGAAGTCTTCATGGCTCTTTCTGCCTGCAGCAGCCCCACCTCAAGGGAAGCCAGGAGCTCTCTGGGGCTCTCCTCCACGCTCCCATCCCACCCCGACCTGCTGGTTCTATTTCTACCTAGTGATACCTTAGACTGATTCTATTCTAGATGTCTTTAAATTCAAGAAGGAATACTAAACTAACCTTTACCTACAGAATTAAGCAGCCCACTTAAAATAAAAACTTCCCATTCCTATCCTCCCTCCCTCTTCCCCCTATTCCCTTCCCCTAGACCTCTGACAGAAGGGGACCTCCCCCCGCCCATATGACCACAGCCTATCAGGTCTCATCCAGATAGCCTGCTTCCCCTTCCTCTGTGTGCCCCCCACCAGGCCTCTCCACCTCAGGGAAGTGATCAAATGGGGGGGGTGTCGCCAGAGTTCATGTCAGAGGCAGTCCCTGCTCTCCCCACAACTGTGGAGAATGAGCTGTCCACTAGCTGAATCTGAACAGGGAGTTTAGGTTTACTGCATGCATTGCCCTTGGTTGGTGCAACAGTTTGTGCAGGACCCTCTGGGTCCAGAGCCACAGGCCTTGATGGTCTCCTGTGGGGCTTCTGAACACTCTGAAGAGGATAACAATAGGGATGTAGTCGGAATAAATTATAAATTAAAATTAAAAAGAAAACATTAAATGATAACTAAGATACTTTCACACAGTATATGTAATTTGTATACATATACAAATATCTTTATGTTACATCTGTATCTCTATGTACTCTATGTATATTTAAATCTAGACATTTTGAAAGGACTTCCAATAGCTGATGTAAAATTGCAAAATATGAGAAAAATTAAACACGAAGTAAATGATGTTTAAAATAAAAGAAATAAAGTCAAAAGGAATTTTAGGTGCAGGGGAACTGCATTATATTAGTAGAGTTTGTTAGGCTGACTAGAGTCTGGCCATGTCAGAATTAGTCCTCTACAGACAAGGAGGCCAAGCTGGCAAACCAAGGACAGCGTGCCCCGTTCTGAGGGTTCCAAACAGGAGTCCTGGTTCTGATTACAATGTGTTATGGGACACGGTTTGCCAGTGGGAGGCATGGCAAGGACTTGTCTTGAAGTTTGTTTTATTCCCATCTTTTAGAACAACTCAGAACCTTCATCCCCTTCACTGACCAACACAGAATCTCTGAAGATAGGACCAGAACTTCTCATAGCTTACGAATGAATCCCTCATGTATATTTTATCCATGCCCAGCTTTAATAATTGCTGGTTCGCAGCCAACCTGGTCTACGAAGTGAGTCCAGAACAGCCAAGGCTACACAGAAAAAAAGAATTCCTGGTAGTTCATTACCATCTCTGGTGAATATTATTTTGACAGTCATCTGGCTTTATCTTCATTAGCATTTCATGGCGCTCCATCACATCCTGACTTATCCGAGGTCTCAAAGCATTCACTATATCTTCTGTATTAATTCAAGTTGGCCCTCCACAAGCACTGCATCATCAAAACTCACCTCCTTTACAGAGGCATACTCCTCTACTCCAGTGTGTACCTCTACTCTGTTCCTGGACCATCTCTAATTCGAGGCGCACCAGTGTGGGAGCCAGGTCTACAGAGAAGACAGATGCCAGCAGAACTAAAAATAGCTTTTAGCTTTGTCCTTGCTAACTTAAGGCTCATTACTAGAGAGTTTGTTCTATCTCTACACTCCTTTCACATTTACCTTTGAAAAGAATGTGTGTCTGGGCATAAGAACTTTGGAGGTCCTTCCTCTTAAACAGCTGCTGATGGGTTTTGCTCTCAGACTGATTTAAATGTGCCCAGGAAAGGAAAAGTTTGCTGCTGGCAACAACACTCTAGATAGAAAACGTTTTAAGTTGATTTCTAGTATAAGTTAAAAAAATTACATTTTAGACACTATTTTAAGGATGGGTTTTAATGCCAGAAAAATTTCTTCTCCAGAAAAAAGTCAACATAACATTTTAAACTAGGACAGGGAAATTCATCATACAAATAAAATGCAATCCAGGCCACTGGAGTTCTTTGTTGACAAAATGTTTAAAGAGGAGAACAAGGCTCCTTTATAAACAGGATGCACACTTCATACAGACTTAAAATCTGGAGTCACTGCTAGAAGTATGTACAGGGTTATAAAGGATAAGATGAAATATGCCAGTTGTCCCTCACATTCGGTCCCATATCAAAGGCTAAAACTACAACCACCTGACAGATGTATTTTTGAAAACATATTTTGATGAACACCATCTACAGCTACACCAGAAAAACGGGGCCACTGTGACGCAGGACAGTTGACATTAGCACACGTCGCCATATTTTTTCTGACCTGTTTCTAGGACTCACAGAGAATGCAAATCTAGAGAGAATACGTATTGCCCTGAGACATTGTACTAGGTCCTTGAAACTGGAAAACGAAAGGCATTCTTCCAAGAACTGGGATAACTCACCACCTTGATTTTAGCTCATGGAGGTCGGTGTCAGTCTTCTAGTGTATAGGGGTGTAACATGATACACTTAGGCATTTCCAGTTTACAGTGGTTTGATACAACAGCAATGGAGAACTCATACACTAGACCTTGGAGGTGACTGAGACACCCAGATGCCTAGTTGCTCTTTCTATATGGAAAAACACATAAGGAAAACCACCCCATGTGCATTATCTAAGCCCACAAATCCTACTCAACTTCACGGGCTCGGCGTGAAGCTCAGCGGCATCAAAGGAGCACTTTTCATAACTGCCACTGAGTGGATTTCATTTGGCAATATATAGTCAACAAGGACAAGCAGAGAGCCCTTGAAATTTTTCAGCTGGTTATCAATTGAGTAGAGAGCCACATTTTAAAGAGGAAATTATAGTTCTCATCCTGATTGTGACTCAGAGTGGCCTGAAAGAGCTGTCACCACATTTCGCTAGTGTGCAGGCTACCAATGAGGTCAGAACTATCAGCAGCCATAGAGGAATTGTGTTGAAATAGTGTATCCTAAAGCATACATAAATGTGTGGAGAGGCCTATTTATTTTAAGAGCATTTTCTTACTTGGCTGATACGGTGCATTATTTGTGTCGTCTAACTTTAAGATGGCCCATTAGCTTAATCTTTGTGTGACCAGGTCTTAGAAAACATTCTTAGCTTAAAAAAAAAAAAAAAAAAAAAAGATGTAGGGAAAAATAAATGGCATCAAGTTACACCATGCTTTTTCAATTTCCATCTGTGAGATACCAGTGGGTTAAAGAAGGAGGGCAAGAAAAGAGAAAGGAAGTAGGAAAGAAAGGAGATAAATGAAGGAAAGGTGTGCGTGTGTTGGGGCGTGAGGGGGACTAACAGAGTAGAGTGAAGAAGAGAGATAAGAAAAATGCAGGGCGGGGAAGAATTTTAAGATTGTAATGACTCTAGCACTCAAAGTACCATTTTATTTTGTAATCTCCTCAATAGCTATGTGAATTAGGAAAAATTGCTATTATTAACATTTTAGATAAATGGATCTGAGGCTAAGAGCTGGTTGGGATACAGTCCAGGTCTTACAAATCCAACATTCTTTCCAAGATAACATTCAGTTCCTCTCTATAATTCCTTGTTGTCTTGAAATTGAATTGTTTTAAGTGAAGAGGCAAAGGAAGAGAAGGGAGAGGAGAAGGAGGAAAAAAAGGAGGAGGAAGAGGAGGAGGGAGAGGAAGAGGAGGAGGAAGAAGAGGAGGAGCAAGAGGAGGAGGAGGAAGAGGAGGAAGAGGAAGAGGAGAAGGAGGAAGAAGAGGAGGAGGAAGAAGAGGAGGAGCAAGAGGAGGAGGAGGAAGAGGAGGAGAAGGAAGAGGAGGAGGAAAATCATTTTTCCAATCTAGGGTCATGACTCTATTTCAGAGATGTTTCCATTTCGCTCCCACCAGGAGGACCAGCTGGAGGAAAGTATTACTAATTCTGGTTTTCCCAATCCCTCTTCTCTTCCTCACTTCCAATGCTGAATGATTCCAGCTGCCTGTCCTCAGTACATACGCATCCACAGCTGCTTCTCTTGTCTACCCAAAGCCACCCACGAACATTAGACACGGCCAGTCTGGAGCACACTCACCACACTGTGAGTGTGGGTTTGCCACATGTGGACCTAGAGTATAGTTCTCAGCTCCCCACCGCCACTCTCTCTAGTTCCAAAGCTCTTCTGGAACCCGGATCTTGTCTCTATCAGCCTTCTCAGACAGACTCCTTCTAAGGAGTGTTCAGCTCCACGAAAATAACGAAGCGGGTGGATGCCAGATCAACTCACCTGCAGCCGAGGCAGAGTTTGGAAGTCTGCTTGCGTAGGCCCAGAACCCAAGAGTGTTGGTAAATCCGATGCTACGGCAGAAAGACCCGCAGGCACCCTGCATCCCAGCAAGAGCGGGAGCGTTTCTCCCTAAAGAAGAGGCAGTGGCTGAAGCCGAGCAGAAGTCTTCAGAACAAGCACGTTCTTTAGTCATAATGATGTGAACACAAGCGACGCCGCTTCACACTCGTACTTCGCTCTGTAACATAGGGTGCACATCCGCGCTTCTTTATCATGACGTCTTCAGTTTAGACTGTGTGGATCAGATCAACACTTGATCTCTTAACACATGGTGATCAGGACGAGAAGCCAGGCTTTTTCTAGCTTCCACCTTCCAGACTGGAGTTCTTTCCCTGTGTTAATGCCTCTCGAAACACAGTGAAATGCATGAAGCAAATGGCAAACGGAAAAAATAGAAGCATGGTAGGGTTTTGTTGTTGTTGTTGTTGTTGTAACTCTGAATGTTTAGAATTTTTTTCTTCTGTAATTGTGATATTGTATATCCCTTCCTAGATTTAAATAAAGCGACTTTACTTTATTGACCGCGATGGACCAAATGCTTTTGTTTTGCCTTTGTTGTCCTGTTTTCCCCATATTTACATATTGAAACCCTAATCTGCAACAGGGTTGTACTTGAAGACAAGGCACTCTGAGAGGCAGCTTGATCTATATGAGGCGTTACTGTGGGGTTACTATATTTCTAGGAAAAGAAAAATAAAGACATTTCTCTCTACCTGGCAGCACTGAGGAAAGGTGATGGGCAAAAGCTTCCCCAGGAGCCTGATCGCTGGTGGGCTCCTCGCCTTCAGCAGTGTGAAAAAATAAAGGTGTGCGGCTTATAGCACCAACGCGGTGATGCTTCATTACGGCAGCTTGAAAGACATTGACCTAGCATGCGACATTATCTAGTTTTTCCATCAACTTAAAACAAACTTTACATGTCAAATGTAAGATACACGCTGTGACCCACCAACAGCATCAATATTTTTCTTATTTTAAAATATTTCACTATTTTTAAACGTACACTTCATGATTTCAATGATCCATCCGGAGCAAGGAGTCTCCACTTTGGAACTTTGAAATATATACTTGTGGTTGTGGAGAGCTGTCCTATGCACGAGTGTCTCTGGTGTCCACACACTATATGCTTTGCCACTTCCCTTCCCACACTCATGATAGCCACATGTGTGTCTAGATTCTGCCCAATACCTCCTGGCACCAAAATATCGCCTGCTGAGCAGCAGCTACAGATCCCAGTGTGTTCCGGAATAATTACATCAATTTGCCTCTTTTTAACTTCATTTACATTGAGTTATATTAAGAGATAGTGATAGCGGTGCTGTGATTTCAACAACGCCAGTGATATTTTATGTGCATTTACATGAAGGATGACATTGAAATAAAAAAAAAATGGTGGTGGATGAACTAATTCTGATTGAAGAGCTTCATGTGGAAGTGTGAAGACCATAGGTTGCATGGCCCTACACTTTGTTCTACAACTGCCAATAATGACAGTAGAATCCTAAGATCCAGCCGACATATTTTTTTTTTCCTTGTAGAAATGGTTTTTAGTTTGGCAAATGTATGAGAACTAACCCTAGTTATCTCTGAGAAAAAAAAAGTTTGACAGTTAAATTGGTATAGGTGTACGCAACTCTTTGGAGTGACTTTCATTGGAGTGTGTAATTTTTCTCCATTGGGTTGCTTTTATAATGAAGAAAAATAAAATAAATACAAAATTGCAAAAACTTAATAGGTCCCCATATTCTGATAACTGATAAGGCCAATTAAAAAATAATACCCCAAGGGAATACATATGAGCTTCTTTTCTAAAAATTAGATGTTTAACCAGATCTCTCAAATAGCGAGAACAGGGTCCAGTGCGTGGTCAGACTTCTGTATCCACGCCTGTCCGGTGTGTGTGTGTGGCGCTTTGTTCCATGGTGGTGCCACATTCCACCCAATGTTTGTTGATTGTGCTTACCGCGAAGATATGCCACAAAGACCTGAGCTCATGAACTTCCTGTCTAGTCACAGCAAGAGCACCACAGCCTCAGTGGCACACTCCGAATGTTGTGACCCACACATGTGCTTTTAAGAAAATATAAAAGCTTATTTTTATTATATGTTGTCATTGTACCTTGGTCATACTTATCTAGCATATATATTTCTACTTTATTTTATGGGAGTGTACTTTAATCCACGACACAGAGGTCCAGCCATCCATTTGTCCAGAACATTTTTCATTTTTCTCTTTCTTTCCTTTTCTTTTTCTTTCTTTCTTTCTTTCTTTCTTTCTTTCTTTCTTTCTTTCTTTTTTTTTTTTACTACTACAACTTCTCTGTCCTGAAGAAACTCACATGGGTGCTTACCCTATTGGAGGAACTACAAGTTTTTGACAAGGTACTTATTAAAATTAGCATTTAAAATTGTTCGTCAAGATGTGGAAATACAAGGTCAAGATTAGTCTCTAAATCTACTGCGTATTTATTTAGTCAGGGTCTCTCTTTGTAACCCAGGGTGATCTGGAATCTGGACTACTCCTAATCCTGTCTTCAAAGTGCTGGAATTATAGCTATGTACCAACATGCCCCAGCTTAAATCTACTTCTAAAGAAAAAGAAAAAAAAAAAAAAAAAAAAAACCAAACCAAACCAAAAAACCTAACACTCAAGTACCACGTGGCATGTGAACAGGGCATCAGCCAGACTGTAGGCCTTCTGGGTACTGTGGCTACAGTAGTGGAGACAAGCATTTCCAAGGAGGAGAGAACAGTGCATCTCAGAGCGTTGCATGTGAGCAAGGACATGCTGCCACCTTGAAAGGTAACAAAGGCCACACTTTGTATACTGGGATGCTGCAGTTATTCCCCCTGCAACTTTAATTCAGACAGGTACTGAGATCTGAAACGTGGAGAGATTGACAAATTAGATGGATACTTGGTTTTCTAAAAGGGAAGAAAAGAAATCCAGGCCACAAAGAACTAGCTCAAAGCAGCATCAACAGCTCTTTTGATGTTAATCGCTGCGTGGCTATGAACATGTTTTGAAAGTCCACATTGTGGACAAAATTTCTTGGGAGCATTATATGAAATACATGTATTATAAATATTAAAGCTTAAAAATTGTTTCCAAGAGTCAATTTCACCTTTTAAAAAAAGTGTGTGTACAACAGGCAAATAAATTCTATTTGAAAACTCCATATTGCTTTCAATTAGTATGCCAATGTTCACTGAAGAAACTCAATTTTACTTGAGTTCTGTCCTTCAACTGGACCTCTTGAGAATATGAATATCTTAAAGAAATTAATCTCTATTGGAAGTGGCACTTTTTTCCCCCCAAGGAACTTTAGGATCTAAAACTAATTATGATACACAGCACATTGTATGTTCACATGGCTACAGAGCATAGTTGAGTTTATCACATAGATTTCATTTAATGGGTTATTAGGTCCCATAAAGATCTATAAACAAAATTCCCCAAATTAATTATTACAAGGCAACTCAACTCCAGAATAGCATAAAGACACTTCCCACCGTGATAAAACTCAAGGAAAACTCATCTGCAGATTACATTTTAATTGGCAGCTTCTAAGCACACTGCTTTGTGCTATATCTTGACAAGTCCAATAAAAAAAGGTGAGATCTGAGTGAGCAGAAATGCCCAGCTCCTTCAATCGTAAATCTTAAGGAAAATTTGAGCCACCATGAAGCTCAAATACTATTTTCCCCCTTTTATGGGTTTCTGACACTTGCTTAGCAGTCCCTTCTAAGCCATTATTGCAAATGTAAAGGCCTCAACATAAAAAGTGTGAGTGTTAAGTAACATTACAATTCCTTTTTAGTTACCCATGTGTCATAGACCATAGCCTTATTTGTGCCCCCATAGGTCAGTCCTGCCAGACGTTGAGACTTGTGTGTTTTAAGGAGTATTCAATGACAATATTACTAGTGTCCACACATGGACATATGTAGTCACCATGTTTTTAATTTCATGGACTCCAGTTATATAGAAAATCATCACCTGAAATGTGTCAAGGGTATTCCATGTCATGTAACTCTGATGGGCTCTTTTTTCCTAGCTGGATCTTTAATAACAATGTGTGTATGGCAGAAGGCTTCAATGCCTACAGCAGAGACAAAAGGACAAGCGCTCTAAACTCAGGCTAAGAGACTGTTGCAGAACAGCTGAACTATCCTGTCTGGTTCTGTTGCATATGCTTGGCACTGCCGGAATCTGAGATGAAAAATGAAATTCTTTGTCTCCATAAAATTTAGGTGAAAAAAAAATGAGCATTGGAAGGTTTTCATGTTACCTTCATGTTTACTGTAAAAGCTAAATCAATTACACTGTGAGGGGAAATTGACTCCAATAGATAGCTGCCTTAAAAAAAAATCCAGGCAAATCAAACCATGTGAAAATAGGGTTTGTCATGGAAACAGCATCCTAATGGGATCATATCGTCAGCAGCTTTATGGTTTCCCAGGTAAGTTCTATTTTGCCATCAATATTGAACGAAGCAAAGACAAACCAAATTTAAAAACAAACAAGCAAACAAAAAACTCCCTGGTTTTACGTATCTCACATACCTTAAAATAAATTGCTTTCTGAACAATAAAGCCTGACAGTGACTTAAAATACTGTTTGAGCATTTGAATATAGAATATAAAACCTTTTTGTGTCAAATTCACATCTGCATCATTTTAAGGGCACCCACAATAAGACTGTTTTTGACATTTATTCTTGGGGCAGAAATGAATGAATTAATTGTCTTAAAAATTTCTCCCAGAAGTTACATAATTATCTAGTGAGCCATGTTCTAATTTGGATAAAGACTTACTGTTTTTTCCATGTGTACCTCTATATAAAAGCTTCTCAAATATCACCTTTTCTATTAATATAACAAAAAGGGGGAAAATTGCTTCTTGCTACTTAAAATGGTATATTTTCCATTAAATTAAAATTTCTAATGTCTTAAAATTAATTAAGGCTTAGAACACAATTTCCTGACAACCATAAAAGTCACTCTAGTGTATTAATGGTCTTCTCTTTAGCCATTTGTCCTCGTATTTTAAAAAGTAATAAAAAAATATAATAAAGATATTTCTAATCTTTAAGTATTTGAAGTTTTCCAGGAGTGTTCCATTTCTCATATTATTCCCATACAATAAAATGTAAATTGCTATTTCTATTTTAAAATTTAGTGTATCTACAGTCACAAGCATGTGTACAGGTATATATGTACATGCATGCATATACATTCTGAGGAAGAGCAGGTCGACTAAGAAATTCCTCCGTGAAAGGTTCTGTGAACAACATGAAAATGGAGTCTTCAGAAGGGAATGAAAGACTTCCACAGCCTACTGATGTCCTAAGATGCTTATGAGCTGTGGCCACTTACTGATGGCCCTTGTATGGGTTTTGAAATGTGCACAGACGGCAATGAGCAAAAAAGATAAAACAATACCTCCCAGAGCACCACAAAGGCAACAACTGAAAGATAAACCTCCATGTAAAAAAGTCACGTAAATGTGTCCCTTGAAAGAAAAAAAAAAAAAAAACTTTAATGTTAAAATTAGAGTTACAGTTTAATAATATTATTTGGCTTAAAAACAAAATGGAAACCTTCTCTTTTCTGCTGTCATGAAAACAGCCTTTTGCGTGGGACTTTACAAATGCCACTTGGCAGGCAGGCAGGCTGTTCTTTGGAATCTTTAGGTTTGTGTCATGTGGACTGGTTGTGAGGCATTAGAAAAAGTAAAGACAGTTCAGATATGTCTATTATTTTTCAGGCACAAAACAATGTAATTTCGTACAAAACTTTCATTTTTTATTTGCGAAATTAAAAATATGGCATTTTATATATATAAACTTCTATTCCTCTATAAATATAGATGATCTCATGGTGGTGAGAATAATAATAATAATAATAGTAATAATAATAATAATGCATACCAAATTAAAAAACCAATGTCATTTTAGGGTATGAAAGACATATATATTTAGATTTTGATAAACTCTTAAAGTTTAAACACTACAATCAGGAGGATTGCTTTTCTCCTCTTCTTCATAGAGAACTAAAGTGAATATTTTTTAATGGCTTTGAGAGACTTACATTTGAACATTGTTGTAAACCCAAACAGGAGCACACGAGATGGGATGCAATAGGGATGCACATGCTTGCCCTTGGGCATGCATGCCCAGATCACCTTTCTTCCTCTCACCCACCAGTCAGCCCACCTCCTCTGTCTTCAGAAGTCTTACCAGGCTATTTGCGGGGCTGTGGATTGTCCGTCCCTCAGAATGTGCTGCTGAGTGATCACAATATGTTGACAGTGTACAAGTTTTTGGGTTGTAAAATGTGATACATGTCTAATAACAATTTGACTAAAACCAGAAAAACAGCATTTTCATTTTGAGGAACTCCACTCCACTGACATCTCCTTCCGTTTTCATATTCTGTATGTTCTGCCATCCTGCTATGGAAGGGGAAGATCAACTCCTTCACCAAGCTTTCCAGGTGACCTCAAGGTCTCCATTTCATAGAAGGGTAAAATCTAAAAGCAAGCAGCATGGGGGGAGGAGGGAGGAGCAGGGAGGAGAGGAAGCAGGGAGGGAGGAGCAGGTTGCCAGCCATGAGCATGCAATTAGAACTAACACACTTTCTAACCTCTCTCTCTTCAGTCTCTCTCAACCCACACAAAGCTCGCTGCTCTTCCGCAATCTGACTAGCCCTGTGTCTTTCCATGGTGATGGCCAAACCCATAGCAGGTTCCAGACACTAGAGAGTAAATGAGCTCATCTACACAAACTCAGACTTTCCAAAGTTTGGCGTTGGTTACTGCACTTACTCTCTGACCAATTTAAGTGGAAGGAGGAAGAGTCTGGTTGAGGGACACCAGGGTAGAGGGAAGCTGGGTCATTTGGCCGCGCCCACCCTCTGGGCCTCTAATGAAGTTGGAAGGTGGTTCTTAAACAATCATCATTCGGGAAGTCACAGGGACAGCCCTCCACACTCTACCGCTGAAAAGAGGAACTGGAATGGGCGGGGCCCACCTCAGGATCTGGAAACTTTGTGGGATTCTGCACCTTAAAAGTTCCCACTGCAAGGAGGGAGGGGGCGTGGAGTGGGGAGAAGCTGATGGAAGCGACTAGAAAGGACCCTGGACAGGCAGTCCCTGCTACAGCCAGCAGGGTGAAAGCTGGCCCTATGCTCCTACAAAGGGATGAGGGCACAAGGCAGAGCAAAGTGTGCTTCGTTTTACCTCCTCTGCAGTCCTCAGAAAAGGGCAAGTAAGAAAAGCTTCAAATGCTTAAACCGCCCGAAATAATTAAACATTTTTTTTTTAAAGAAAAGAAAATCCCCTGTTTGGTAGTCTTTAAATACAAATATACTTACAAAAATCTTACACAGGTTATTTACAATCATAAAAGCATAAAGTCCTGCGATCAGAGAGAGGGCTAGAGAGATGGTCCACACACAAACACCTCTGGCATTTGCGCCCTCTGATTCCTTTACCCCAGGGACGGAAGCTCTTGCAGGACCTGTGCAGACTGTTGAGAGGAGCCTGCAAAAAGTGTATGTCTAGAGACGAAGCCTGGAGTGGCCAGGCCTGGCAGAAATTCCTTGGGGCCAGCTTTCAGGCAGTGGCTGGGATACCGCCAAGAACCAGGGAAGGTAATGAGTCCAGGTCTCAGACAGTAGTCTCCCCCTGTTTGCTGTTGGTAAGCCTCGTGTAGAACTTCCTCCACGAGTGCAGCGTCTTGCCGGACCAGATCCAGAAGCCCGACGTGATGCCCACGATGAGCGTCATGAGGTATTTGATCATGTAGACTGTGAAGTCCGGGCTCATGGGTGGGTGTGGCGGGACGCCTCCACCCCCCTGGAGGTGAGGGCAGGGGATGGCATAACTCTTGCAGCTCTGGGCCACCCAGCTGCGCTCCCACTGGTCCCGGAAGGCCTGCTCATAGAAGTAGCAGGCGATGACGATGGTGGCCGGCACGGTGTAGAGCACGCTGAAGACTCCGATGCGCACCATGAGTTTTTCTAGCTTCTCTGTCTTGGTGCCGTCATGCTTCATGATCGTGCGGATGCGGAAGAGTGACACGAAACCGGCCAGCAGGAAAGAGGTGCCGATGAACAGGTACACGAAGAGCGGTGCCAGCACAAAGCCACGCAGCGCATCCACGTTGTTGAGCCCCACAAAACACACCCCGCTCAGTACATCGCCGTCCACCTGGCCCAACGCCAGGATGGTTATAGTTTTGATGGCTGGCACAGCCCAGGCGGCTAAGTGAAAGTACTGCGAATTGGCCTCGATGGCCTCGTGGCCCCACTTCATACCGGCTGCCAGGAACCAGGTGAGGGTCAGGATCACCCACCAGATGGAGCTGGCCATACTGAAGAAGTAGAGCATCATAAAGAGGATAGTGCAGCCCTCCTTCTTAGTGCCCTGCACCACCGTGCGCGCCCCGTCCTCTGCAAACTTGTCGTTACACACCACCCGATCCTCCAGCAGAAAGCCGGCGATGTAGGCCACGGCTACTGCTGTGTAACAGCCGGACAGAAAGATGATGGGCCTCTCTGGGTAGCTGAAGCGCTGCATGTCCACTAGGTACGTGAGGACCGTGAAGAGCGTGGAGGCGCAGCACAGCACGGACCAGATGCCTATCCAAGTGCGCGAGAAGCGCAGCTCCTCAGGCCCGAAGTACATGAGCCCGTACACCTTGGTGGGTTCACAGGGCGCGCCGCAGTCCTTCTCTCCCAGAAAGTGGTAGTTGAGGTAAGAGGGCACTCTGAGGGCGCGAGGGCAGGAGAACTTGCCCCGCTCCACTGGGCCGGTACCCCCCGGATAGCCGCCGCGGTAACCGCCGCCGCCGTGCTGCGGATTGCTGGTCCAAAACTCCGGCAGCAAGGAGGGAGTCGGAGTGCCTTTATCAGACGTGTTCTGGCCCACGCACAACTCTCCTGCGCCGTGGACTGGGAACTTCTCGCACTTGAGTGTGTCTGGCCACTGGAAGCCGAACTTGTTCATGAGCGCCTCGCAGCCTTGGCGCGCGCGCTCGCAGATGGAGCGGCACGGCGGGATGGCCTGCTCCAGCACGGTGCACACCGGAGCGTACATGGAACACAGGAAGAACTTGAGCTCGGCGGAGCACTGCACCTTCACCAGCGGGTAGAACTGATGCACCTCTAGGCCCGCGTCCTCCTGGTTCGTGTGGCCGAGAAGGTTGGGCATGATGGTCTGGTTGTAGGCGATGTCCGTGCACAGCGGGATGGAGATGGGCTGGCAGAAGCCGTGGTCCGGGATGGAGATGCCTCGCTCGCCATTGTACTGCTGCCCGCTCTGCTGCGGTTGGGGCGGCGGCGGGGCTTGCTGGCCCGGCCCGGGTACCTGGCCCGCCGCCTGCGCTCGGACCCCCAACAGCAGCGGAGCCTCCAGCAGCCAAAACAGCAACAGCAGCCCGCTAGCCCCGCGCCGGAGGTCAGCCAGGGGACGGCGGTGGCAGGTCCTGTCCCCGTGCCCCACCTCCTCCCGCCGGTCCCGGAGCGCCCCGGCACAAAGTTCCAAGCTCGGCGGGCCGGCGGCCCGGGACTCGTTAGGCACCGCCTCCTCAGCCATACTTTTTCGGCTCCCTCCTCGGCGCCGGTAGGCTGGGGCGGTCAGCGGCGCGGCGGGTGGAGGCTCCCACTCTGTTTAGGGAGATCTGGTCCCCTCCCGTGCCCTCCGTCGGGCTGCGGCCGCGCTCCGCCCGCTCCCCCGGATTCTGCTCTGCGTCCCGCAGCCGCCGCCGCCGCCGCGGAAACTTGCGGTTCATGAAGCGCGGGCGGCGAGGAGAGCGCGAGTGGTCCGGGCGCGCCGGGATCGCGTCCCTCCTCCCCGGCCAGCGGCGGGCTGTAGTTCTCGGCCGGCGGCGCCGCGCTAGTGGCCGCAGCGGGGAAGAGGAGCGCGCAACTCTCGGCAGCCTAGCCGCCTTGGGTCCCCCCTGCGCCTCCGCCTCCTCCTCCTCCGCCGCCGCCTGACCATTTGTGTCAATCCCTCAACTCGCTGCCTCTCCTTTCCCTAGCGCGCCCTCCAACCGGTTTCTAGGCGCCCCGCAGTCTGTCTTTCACCGGGAGGGAGGAGCCTTGAAACCGACGCGGAGCTGGAGGCTCAGGGACCGTCGCCCAATCGCAGCACCCGCTTCACAGCGCAAAGGGAGCTCTAGCTGGAGCCGGCAGCAGGCGGGAGGAGGAGGAAGTGGTGTGGTGGTAGTGGCAGAGGCACCGCTCTGGCACAAAGGGTAGCTATGAAGCGGCACAGGCTTGGTTGCTTTTGGTTCGGCGGAAGAAAGGCCGAGGAAAAGTAAGAGAATGGCCCCATATGCTGCTGGATATAATGAATAGAAATCGGCGGGGATTTAGCTCTGCCTTGCTTTTTATCTATCTTCATATTTTTAATAATCCTACCCTGGACTCTAGTCACAAACAGCTACTTTGAGCGCCGCGTTCTGAATGCACGCCTCTGACTTGAGAGTCAGGTTTCCTTTGAGTTCAAGTCTGTCTAGGTTTTGTTTAAAATATGACTCCAATAAACCTTGGAGTTCACGAGCTGGGCTTGGCGGGCTTTGGATGCGCCATTTCCCCGGATCGCTGTCAAAAGAAAACAACAAAACACAAAGTTTGGTGGGATGTAAAGTGTAAAGCCAGACGCGCCTTCTGTGAGTAGTATGCTTTGTGTAGTCAAACTCCCCCCCTTCTCTTTAATGGAGTCAGAAACAGACGTAAAGGAAAGCTAGCTGTCCATTAAATGTTAGAGAAAAAGGCTTGAGAACGAAAGCAGTGGGTGCCCCTGCCTGAGATACAGGGTCTGCACTGCCAGACGGGCGGGCAAAGCAACCCAGGAGCCATAGGGGGCCCCTTCTGAACTCTGGGGACACTGCAGGGTCTGGTAGGAATTCCTGAGACCTGGCCATTTAAATTCCTCCTAGGCGGAAGTACTCATAGCTGAAGGTTTTAGTGTGAAAGACAAAACACTCCTGAATAGAGTCTGAAAGCAAAGGGTCAACTACACTCTCTTAACTCAAAATGGGACGACAATAATTGCAAGATTATTTTAAAGAACTTGTGTGACTCTCATTTATCAACAAAGTGTCGTGTTTTATTAATTGTAACAAAATTTCCCCCTTTGATTAGACTTATATCAGGAGACTGTCCCCCAAATATATATATATGTATATATACATATATATATCCATTTATTCATTAGATACTTACCAAGCCATCCATTACACAGTGAGCACTGTCTCTGGAGGTAGGGTACACAGAGCCCTAGCACATATTTAAAGGAGGGCATAGTACAGTGGGCACAGGAATGTAAACCAGGGATGGCAATGTCCACCCCTGATCAAAAGGGCACAAGGGAAGCAAAGGGCCAACTAACCCAGGAGAAAAGGAGTGGGAGGGGCCCTAAGGGACAAAGATGCAAAATGCAAAAAGAAAGGAGCAAAACAAAACAAACCGCTTAAGTCTCTGCAGGGCAGAGTGTGCTGTCCTGGGAGTTAAAGTAAAGAAAGGGCTCTTTAGCCCATACAAAACAGCAGGAGCCAGACTGCTCAAATAACAGAGAGCTATAGTAGGGGGCTCTCCCCACAGAAGCTGGAAGTGGCTCCAGGGTGACTGAAAGAGGGAGCAGCGATCAGATCATGCTGTCATGAAGAGACACCAACATTCCTCTACACATATGATCACCACTCAGGACTTGTATATATCCTAACAGACACTATGTCTGTTGTCTCCATGTCGTTGTCTGAGGGAACCTGAAGTCATATCATCACCTACCAAGGAAGAAAGACATTTATTTGTCTCATAGATACCTTATCTTTTTTTGGGAGGGGAGGAAGTGTCTCAAGGCAGGATTTCTCTGTATAATAGCCCTGGCTGTCTTGGAACTCACTTTGTAGACCAGGCTGGCCTCGAACTCACAAGATCTGCCTGCCTCTGCCTCCCAACTGTTGGAATTAAAGGTGTGCATCACCAATGCCTAGCTCACTATTTTTTAAGTGTTTTGAGTCTTTGCCTGGAGCTTGCATAAAACTTACTATCCTCCTGCCTCAGCCTTCTGAGTACCTGGGACCACACACACCACTATGTCTGAAGGGGGGGGCGGGGATCACGTTTTTTAATTAGTAGCATTTTAAAGAGCAACAGATGCGAACTATACAATAGAGTAGCAGGTGTTGTGGGGCTTGTTGAATGTAACTCATGACACGTTTCGATAGTGAAAAGGAGGTAGGGGAAGCACAGATCCTCGCCAGAGTCTTTTAAACACTCACTAATTGTTCGTTTTACCTGCCTCATAGCACCCTGAGGTCCATAAGCTCACAGGGACTACTCTCAGCATCCACTCTGATGTTTATTCATCGCTGCTAACAGTACGCTGCCCTTAGGCTCTTTGCTGAGCCATTTCTCTCTCTTCTTGGGCATCTCTTATAAAGACCCATTTGTCTTGTGCTTCATTCTCTCCAGGTCATTTAGCTGACCGTGCTGAGCGAGAATCAAGTTTATTCAAATAAATTAACTCCCAGGAAGCATCATAGGAATTAAGCACTTACCATCTCTGTCATCCCACGGCATCGCTCTCTCCTTAAAGAGATAGGGCAAAGCACAGGGCCATGCAGAAGAAGGCTTGGTTCTGTTTCACAGAGTATGGAGCAGCTTTCTGTTTCAAAAGTTATTCTAATGAGATCCCTGAATTTTCATCGCCCACCCAATGACAAGATTTGCTAGAAAGGAGGCCAAGATTAGCAGCCAAGGTTTTTCTCTGCAGGAATACCAGGCCAATCTTATCGTATCTGGAACCTGAAGCTGCCCTCAAACCAAAGATAACATCTAGGAACTAGGTTTTTCCACAGTTTACCATTAAAGGCACCAGGTCTAGATATGTTAAGATATATGCGTGCTTCAGGTTAATGGCTTCTTTGGCTTGGATTTTTGTCAGTCGCTGTAGTCTTTCAAGTAACTGTAACTCTTGGTACTGTTTTTAAAGCCAGTTTTCTATAGATTCTTTCCCTAAATTGATCGCATTGAAAAGTGTATGTAAAATTCAAGATCACTTTCAGACAGTTGCCTTTCAACGTTAAGTCCACTAAAGTAGATTTCCTGTTTATTTGTTGTGCGCATAGAACATTTCACGTATTAAGCAGATGTGACACAGAAAAGGCTACAATAATGAAAAAATAAAATAAGTTAAAAAAAAAAAAAGCAAAGGAATCAATAAACGGTGTACCATGGCTACCAGTGTCAACTCGTGTTCTAGAAGTCCATTGGGACGGTGGTACAGGCAGTGGGGAAAACCAAAATCAGCAAAGAAACTTGAGCACTGTATGGCAAACATTATTTTCTGGGGATCAAAAAGCTTTGGGATCCACAGATTAAAAATTACTAAATCAGTACAAACTGTCATGGACTTGGTAATAGATCATCTCAATTGCTCCAAGATAACCTAATAAACATAGTTCGATTCCTCCTCGCTCTTGCTTTGGCAGGCATCAGAATCAGGTGCAGTTTTTTTTTTTTTTTTTTCTCTCTCTCAAAAATATCATCATAGCTGACCTTTCTTAAATAGTGTGAAGAATCTGGAACTGACTATGCCCAATTGGATGTGGATGGTAAGTTACGAGGGTGGTGATCTAGGTTCAGTTGCACACAGGGACTCAAGCAGTTCAGTAGATGGTTCCAGAGCATCCCGGGGGCTCACTTTTAGGGGACTTGTTTTGTTGTTGCTTCTGGCTGACAGGCATGGATGGCCTCTGTTGAATTACAGATGCTAGATCATAGATTAAACCTATATTTTTGAGGCTCTATTTTGGATGCTTTTTTGACGGTGCTTTCTTTTCCTGCATTGCATTGTTTGAGCTGTATTTTGTTGTGGATATTAACCATTAGCCCTCTTTAATAGATGAATCTAAGTCTCATAGTATTTAACTAATTCTAAATTCCCAAAGACAGACAGGCCTACCCGAGTAGGCTTTGAGACTGACCAAGGTCATAGTTTTCTACTGAGGGCAATCTCTGAGCATGCCCACAGAGGAAAGCTTGGGTTCTAAGGGCCAATCATAGTGACTCTTGAGTCTTCAACACGGTTTTCCAGGGTACATGTGTCAGAAAAACACTGGGATTAACTGTTGGGTTGGGCCAGCATTTTCCAAATGGTCTTCTGTGCAATGCATGACCTTCCCTAAGGTATCCTATAAAATAAGGTTGTTCAATAAAATTTGAAAAAAAAAATACCATGCTCTATGTCCTCATTGGAGATTTATGGTCCTCTAGAGTCTGTGGGAAGTGCTAAAGTAAAGGGGAAAAAAATCTCATTTTAAACTTTGTCCTATCCTACATTTTACACACACACACACACACACACACACAGAGAGAGAGAGAGAGAGAGAGAGAGAGAGAGAGAGAGAGAGAGAGAGAGAGACCAATGCTCTTGCTTGTCATTAATGCTCTATAGAATACAGTTTGAGAAAAGCTGAAGTAGGAAAGTCATATCAGCTGAGACTCTTCTGGCTCACTTAGGTATGTCATGGGGAGAAAGAGAAACGTGCCCTGTTGCACTCTGGATCCCTAACTGAACATGTATATGGATACGTATATCTGTTTGGTCTAAATGTGAATCGTGGCACAGAAATATCATAAGGCATTTTAAGGTAGAAGTACAAAATATGACAGGACAAATTCACACTAAATTTTCACCAACAAAATAAGTCAACAATCACTTCGAATTTCCTTGGCACTCAGAGATGAAACTATCAAGTACAACTTTGTGGAGTGCACCTCTCCATTCAAAAAAAGGACAGACTCTGGAGGCCTCTTCACGTCTCTTCCCCAGTTCTGTTGCCACTGTGCGACTGGAAATTGTGTATACTAAATGACAGAAGTCCCCCCTCAATGTCCAGGGGGGACATTTGGTTTATAATGCAGTCTTTTGTGATGCTTCAGCCAAGCAATATAGATGAGACCTCATAAATTAAAACCTTATGCCTAATATGTTTGAAGAGGCCTGCCTGGGTGGCTAAGATGTTAAGATGCAGGAAGCTGGGTTTGCAATCATTTAGTACAAGAAAGAAACTGAGAGAACAAGGCAAACATGTGTTTCTGCGAGTGAATATTCTGCTCTCCCAATGGACCACTTTGGTTTCTTTTAGTAGTTTATTGGGTAAATAACTTTATACCTCTTTTTAAAAATTGCAGTCTGATAGATTGTTCACTGTGTCTTTATTTGTAGTTTCTTGCTTTGTCCTGGATAGGTAAGCAGGAAGTTAACCCATTTTCTAAAATGTTGGTAAAAAGTCTTGGAATCTAGGAATTACGATTAAAAGTGAAGGACAGTATACCCTTCATTTGCATTTCAGATATGGCATGCTTTTGGCCAGTAAGAGGAAAGCCCTGATCTATCTGTGCTTCACTCAACATTTTAGAGTAAATATTTCTTGGTACTTAAAAAGGGTAGAAGTACAGAATGAAAGAGAAAATCTCCCCATGAAAGCCATCCTACTACTGAGCCTGAGTTTATCTTCCCAATCCTGTTGTATTGTAGGACGGCCACCCTCACTTGAGGTGGAGACCAGGAGCTTAAGAATTGGAGTCACAGCCAAGCGTGATGGTGCATGCCTTTAATCTCAGCACTCAGGAGGCGGAGGCAGGCGGATCACTGTGAGTTCGAGGCCAGCTTGGTCTACAAAGTGAGTCTAGGACAGCCAAGGCTACACAGAGAAACCCTGTCTTGGAAAAACAAAATAACCAACCAAACAGCAACAACAACAACAACAAAACAAACAAACAGAAGTGGAGTCACCTATGTGTGCCAGAATAAGGATTCAAACAGTGTTACCACATGCACTGACCCCAACTACATGCCAAGGAACGCTAGTGGAGCCCATGGCCTTTGCAGCCTAATTAACAAAAGCTCATTGGGAAATAGAAAATTCTCCCAAGGACACAGCTCCGAGACAGCCATTTGAATCTTTAGTATAATGACAGCAAGCACCATAAGTGCAGTGTCAAAAGACCATTACACTTGACCATGATAACAACCAGGCTACCATGGTGTGTCAGTCTTAGCTTGAGAAAGTTTGCCTGCCACTAAGGCGATAAAGCGATTAGGGTCAATATAGAGTTTTCCTGTGAGCAGTATCTGCCTAGGGTAGACCTTTAAAGTCCTGTGTCCTCTAGTCTCACAATTCTACATTGAAAGAAAGGACTATGCAGTAGAGAATTCCCAGGGCTGGGTGAGAGGCATGAAGCCTCCCATCATGGTGAGCCTGCCATGTCTTATTCAGCCTCCAATTTCTTTATGTATAAATCAGTGGGCAGGGCTTGTCTTCTTGGTTTCATGGCAAAAGAGTCTGTGAGTTCACATTTAGAAGTCAGAATATTAATCAACAGGCAAGCGAATTTGCTAAAACCCTCATAGCTCTCTGGTTTCAGAAATCTCTCCTCATTGTTGATCTCATAGGATGGAATGCAGTAAGAGGCTACTTAAACCAAGGGCTTTTATTTCCACTCAGTTCCCGGCAACACAGAAGTAAGAGAATTCTGACTGCATGCACTGGTATGCTTTCCCTAGGGGCCTCCCGCATTATATAGCCTTTCAGATTAATACAGACCATTTAGCTCAGGCAGAAAATAAGCTGCAATTATTACCAAACACACACGGATTGAAAAGTGTGCACACAGATAAAGATTTGTTACGAATTTCAGATATGCTGAAATTTCCTCTGTAATTTCATTATTGCCCCATTCATTAGTTTCCAAATGTTCTCCATTGTTGTATAGATGAGTGTTCCAAGTTTACTGTCATAACAGTACATCCATTCATATATCTCAGAATTGCGAGATCTGTAGTGCGAACAGAGACCCAGCAGTTACTGGAAACTCAACTGAGAGGACACAAGTAGCTAAGGAGTGTGTTAGGCGCTCATGAGTTCAAGCAAGGAAGGGCAGAGGGGGATCTTCAGGACCTGCTAGCAAAGTGAGTCTGATGGGATTGTTAGCCAGAGAGATTATGGTGACCTCACCTGCATGGCCAGCTCAGTGCTTCGTACACAGCAAGCTGTGTGCACTTTCTCAACTGAGCCTTAGGAACTGCCCAGTATTGCTTCAAAAGAATTCTTCCCCCAAGCAGAAGCAGGTGCAGGGGACATACATGATGTCAGTGGGAACACTGTATATGGAGAATGTATAGCAATGGTGAAAATCTGCAGTACCATCAAATCTGAACTTACAGGGTAAAATTATTCTATATTATAGCGTTAAAGATGGTTGTAGTGGTGATATATCGATTGCTTACTGTGTTGTCCATTTTCAATCAAAAGTTTGTTATCAGCGTTCCATAGACTAGGAAAGGGAAGGATGGGGAGAGGGTAGGGACCCGGTCACATCCTGATTAACAGGACGATGGAGAACAAGCCTGTATGGTTAGAGAGTAAAGAAGCTTACCCAGTAGGCTCAAATTTTCCTCCTCAGCTACCTAGATTAAAAAGCTGCTCCAAAAAAGTTAAAGATATGGCTTTCTTTATTAAGAGAAATCTTGAATAAAATTGTTACTGAGACAGGCTTAGTGGCCTTGGGCCCACAGCAACTAAACAAAAATACCTCATCTCTACATAGACACCTGTACCTCAGTGTAGTATTTTCCTGACAAGACTGGGCAAGCTCAAACTGACAGAGCCGAAACCTTCCCCAAGGAGAGTGAGATGAGTCACCAGGCCTAAGGCTTGCTGGCCTGTGACTGATGGGAAATTAGGCTTTTGTCCTCGACTCTTAGTTGGATGTCATTCCATAGCTCAGAAACGGTTTACATCCAGAACTGGGCTCTTATTGAGACGTACTTGGAGACAAAGTTATTTTATCTCTCGGGGCAATGAGGAAACAGATCGCTAACAGAGTTACAAAGCCCCATTTCTTAAGCTCAAATTTCACACATTAGGCTGAATTATCTGGCAAGTTCACGTTCTGCCAAAAAAATGTAAAATTACAAAGAAACACATTTATTGATAAATTAAAAGGCTGTGTTACCAGGAGCCTGCAGTTGACTAAAATATCTCAGCTTGCAGGCAGAGAGTATAATAGCCCTTGTGATGCCAGCCACAGGAATGCTAGGGCAGGAGGATAAGGGCATCCTCAGAGCTATGAGGCTTTAGAATCAATTGTGACACAGAAATTTCAATCCACTGGCCTTTTTTCTCATTTCCCTAGTGTATAGGAACTGGTATAGACAAGAAATGGTATTTCTTCTCTCTCGTACCCTTAAGCATCTCTCCCTTCTACAAGGGCCTGGCATGGCTGCTCTGGGCCACTACACATTGGAAGCGTGAGAGGCCATAGGAAGTCCTGGTTGCTCTTACACTGCCTCTGTGGCCAGTCACAACTTGTCCTGGTTATTATTATTTATTTTTGTCAACTTGACACAAGCTAGAATTATATGGGAAGAGGAACTTCAACTGAGAAAATGCCTCCATCAGCTTGCCTGTAAGCAAATCTGTAGAGCATTTTCTTGATTAGTAATTGATGTGGGAGGGCCCAGCTCATCAGGCGCAGTGCAGCTTCCTTCTACCCCGTACAGTGGTCCTTGGTGTGTAACACAGCCAACTGAGAGGGCCATGAGGTACAAGCTAGTAAGCAGCATTCTTCCATGGTCTCTACATCAATTACTGCCTCTAGATTCCTGTCTTGAGCTCCTGTCTTGACTTTCCTCGTTGATGAAGTGTGACTTAAAAGTTGTAAACTGAAATAAACCACTTCCTCCATGAGTTTCTTTTAATCATGGTGTTTTACCATAGCAGTAGAAACCAAACTAAGACACAACCCTTCATTATCCATTGTTTTCCAGAGCTACCATCTCCTGCTTCTATGGTGCCCAAGTTTAGAGACCTTTGCTGACTTACTAAGCAAGCCCCTTAAGCCAGTCTTGCTATGCAAAGGTCTACAGGGCTTATTTCACTTTCTGCCTTTCAGATGGTTTCTAGATAATGAATTAAATGACTGACTGATCAGTAGAATTAATGAAAATTTTCTGTTCAAAGTGTTAGGATCATCAAATTCAAACCCACAAGGTTCCTTTAACTCTTCCATTCAGACAAAAATGAAATCTTATTTCTTCCCAAGAACTTTCCAAAGAGCTATTTGAGTTCTGTATTTCCATATATTTATTCACTCACTCACTCACTCACTCATTCATCCATCAATCATTTAGTGCTTCAGAAACAATATTAAACAGCACATATTCCTTCCCTGTCTTCACAGAGGTTTCATTGCACCAAATGACATAGGAAATGAAGTAAACAAAGTATCTGTACTAGTGGTCCACACACACGTAAGTCCATTTCCATTTATGTAAGTTTTGTATTAATTATTTTGCCTGGGAATTATAGATAGCTCTGGATAATTTCATCAAAGAAAGGCATGCATGGGAAGGACATGGCGATGTCTAACAGGATCCAAGGAGAGATAAATAAGTGCAAGAACCAAATTGGCTGGACAGCTTTGACAGCCTTTTGATATGCTTCATTAATGTGACTTCAATATCAACAACTCCAAATCTTGACACTAATAAGGGGCTTCATCTGTCTCACTTGAGTGTAATGTCTGCCCTTGGACTAATTAATGTAAGCTGGGGATAAGAGTTGTAGAAGACCATCGTGGTTGTCTGGGTCTGCCTCTGGCTTGAGGAGTCGAGCAGCCTCTGTAAACTTATTTATACAAGAAAAGGAGGAATTGTCCCAAGAGCAACTTACCTAGTTTTGAGAAGAGGGTGGTGTCAGAGAAAATTTCACCATGCGTGAGAAAGGTAACCTTGCAGCCCAAAGGAAGAGGAACTAGCTATGTTAAAAAGAAACTTCTGGGAAAACGAAAGAGCAAGGTGTCATGATAAACAGAAACAGTGTCTGCAAAACCTCAGAGGCACGAAAGGGTAAGACACAGGCCAGGGCTCACCAGAGGACTGACTCCAGCCAAGGGCTCATTTAACTCCAGCAGCTAGCACAGTCTTGTCTCAAACCTCAATTCCTAGTCATTAGTCCTCCTGGCGGCCATAAAGGCACTCCTGGGTTCCCGGGCTGTGTACCTAGAACTGACTCTGCTTTTGTTAGTGAAAACGTTAGTTGACAACTTTGCCTCATAGTCTGTTTTTACCTCCAAGACACACGCATTTTCTTATAGAAATATATTGGCTTTGTGTGTGTGTGTGTGTGTGTGTGTGGTTAGAGGAAAACAGTTTGGTTAAAATTTCTTTCACCTTCTTTCTCTAGAATTCCCATGACCTGTGTATAAAACAGGCCTATATAAATGTGAACTGAATTATAAATGATTGCCAAGCAGCTTTTCAAGTCCTGATATTAGTGTTCTTCTAACTTAAGACCAGAAATTGAGCTGTTTTATTCTATGGAGGAAATGGTAATTATTGTGAGTCATACGAGGTGAGGCCCTGATCTATGCTTACTGATGCTGTAAGGAATAATTCCGGATGCAATGGTGATAGCAGCAGTGGTCCGAACAGAGAAAACCAGGAAGCTGAGGTGACATAACAGGAATCAAACCATTCCTGTCATTCCTCCCAACCTGAGCTGGTTCGTTTCCCATCCTCTTTCATCTAGGTTGCGGCTAGGGTCTGTGCTGCGCATCCTCAGAATGAGGGAGAAATATCTCTGAGCTGCATCCATGCCTATCTCTCCATGAGGAAGGCGGAGTCTATGCTTGTGCTCCTGGAAGACAACTGCCATCCTGTCACAAAGCTCTAAGGGACTGTTAAGCCAGAAAGGAGGCCCAGTGATTCCTACAGAAAAGGGTGCCAAGTTGTGAGTCCCAGGGCCAGCTGGGGCTCCGCCAGCTGCGTGGAGTTCCTGGATGAACTCAGACACACCCTGTGGCACAGAGCTGCCCACATGGACGGGCCCTGTCCACCCTCAACATAGGCAGACCTGATAGCGTTTTTTCTTAACGTAGGCCGGTTAATTTGGAATGGCTTGTTATGAAGCGGCAAATGCGTCAGCAAGCTCCGGTGTGGATTTCTTTCCCGTTTCTTTAGGAAGAATCCATTTCTAATGGTCATTTTCTTTAACTTGCGGTTTTAAGAAAAGCTTTCAACATTTTCTTCTGGTAATTGCTACCAGAAAGTATACAGAAAAAGCATCTTCCTCTTACCACCCCAGTCAGTGAGTTCTACTTCCAGGGATCACTGTGGGAAGTTGCTTTTGTTTTGTTGTTTTGAGATAGAATTTCACTGGGTAGCCCAAGCTGGCCTCAAATACCTGATCTTCCTGTCTAGGCTTCCTAAGTGATGGCATTACAGGAATGAGCCACCATGCCTGATTAGGTATTTGAATATAAGCGCAAACATGTGCATCATCTTTGTTTGTTTGTTTGTTTGTTTGTTCATACACCTCCATTACTCACTAATTTATTTTTTGATAGCTCCATATTTGATATACACAAATATACTTCCCTTTTAAAAATGATTATATCATATTCTGTTGCATAACCACTCCTACTTTATCTTGTGGGTCTCCTATTCGTTGTGGTTTGTGTCTAATCAGACTGTAATAATGCTCAAGGCTGTAGCAGATGCAGTGACTCATGCCTGGAAGGCCAGCGCTCAGGAAGCAAAGGGAGGGCCAGTATGTGTTTGAGGCCAGCTTGAGTTTCATACTTGAGACTCTGTCTCAACTAAACAGAACAACAAATAAGCAAAGCTGTAGCAAGTATATTTGTATTTGCATCATTTTGCACATGAGTATAATATTACAAGTAAAACTGTTGGTCCAAAGGCTATGTCCATTTTCAATTTCCATAGAAGAAACTGAATCTTTCAGCTAAAGTGTACCGAAGCACTCACCTTCTAGCAAGAGGTGAGAGTGCATGCATCAATGCACCATGGTTAACTTATTCATAAAAATCCCTCTGTGGTATGCTGTACTTTTACAGTTGATTCTTAAGGTTTTCTGATGATTATAACTTCCCTCCTTCCCACTGATATTTCATCTTCCAATTCTTTCATTCCTCTTCTTGTATCTGCTAGTACTTTCAGAAGGCCATGCACTAATTCTGGTGATGGGGAACATATTTGTCCCAACCTTGATCTAGTGAGAAGGATTTTACTGCTTTCTCGCCAAAAATACAAAAACAATAAGGCTGACATTTGAAATGAGACATGTTAATTTTGTCATGTTAAAAGCAGCGTCCAAAAAAAAAAAAAAAATAAAATAAAGCAGCGTCCATTTATTTCCCCACCACTGAGAGCTGTTTGTTGAAAAGGGTCCATCAGAATCCACAGAAGGGTCATACCATTTTCAGGTCTCTTTCAGTCTATGAATATAATATAATATAATATAATATAATATAATATAATATAATATATTGAATTAATGCCTGTTTTCATTGAGTAAGCATTATGTTTTTGCTCATAATGTATTAGCCTTCTGAATTTATTTATTTGCTGGTTCCTTTTTGTTTGTTTTTCAAGACAGGGTTTCTCTGTGTAGCCTTGCTTGTCCTGGACTCACTCTGTAGACCAGGCTGGCCTTGGACTTACAGACATCCACCTGCTTCTGCCTCCTCAGCGCTGGGATTACAGACATGTGCCACTGTGCTGGGTGGCTTTTTGTTTTTAATGTAGGTATTAGGTTATATTTTACTTGGGTGTTCTAAGAAGGAATTGGTCTGTTGTTTCATAAGAAATGATTTCACAAGACACAAAAGTATAATAGTATGAATAGATAATCACCAAGTGAGGAACTAGTGAGCACAGAAAATGCTAAGACTGAAGGAGATCATGGCTCCACTGAAAGAGACCCTGGAGGAGAAAACCGAGGGCATCCTAAGTGAGCTGGATAGAGGATAAAGACGCTTCTATCACACTGTTGAATTTTAGTCAAGTGGAGACAGGGAAGAAACGCAGTGCTTCTAACAACAGTGTGTGCTGAATAATGCCACTTGGCATCAGGCAGTAGGCAGATTCTGAACAAAAACATCTTTATTTTATTTTTTTAATTTTTATTTAAGTAATTTATTCCGATTACATCTCATTTGTTATCCCCTCACTTGGTAGAAAAATAACTTTAAATTATATCTTACTTCACTGCACCTAGAAGAGAGTAAGAACCAATTTTCTTATGGAAAACATTTAGTGAAGGAAGGGAAAGTGGTTGGCTCTGACCTGTAGGCGTCTACCTCATCCATTATTCATCGTTGAGACGTGCCTTTTCACTCCTTCTTTGGTGGAGTGAATTCTCCAGCTCAAAGTTTATAACCCAGACAGGAGGGACACACTTCTGGTACAGGGGAGATGCCTTTTGTCAAAAGCCAGGGCTCCCCTGCACTCAGGCAGTGTGTGAGCAAGCAGGCAAGTTCGAGTCCTGGGTATGGGAGAAGCAGCCTGCTGGAAGCCCCGTCGTTTATGGCGCTGTACCATCTATTTTCTGTTTTCTCACGGGAAAAGGAAGCCGAACCTGAAGATCATTAGATGCTCTCGAAGGTCCTGGGTGTCAAAAGACATGAGCAGGACTCCTCCTGACTTTTATTTGTTTAAAGTGTTTGAGCTTAGCAATGATATCACCAGAAGCTATTAAGCTTAATATGAGATGAGATAATTTACAGCCTTTATTAACATATGACACCGAACACGCTCTGTTTCTGCATCTCATTATGTCGGTGACTTTGGAAAGGCTTACTTAGTGATGCCGAGCCTCAGTTTTCTCATCTGTGAAATGATTGTTGTGAAAACAGCTTCCCCACTGACCTCATTGGGCAGTTGTGTAAGGATCAAATGAAATAATGTACGCTGCAGTGAAACTGGTCTCCAGACTCCGAGCACATTGCATAAATCATTGTGAAAAATACCTCTGCCCACTAGGACAGCTCGTCTCAATTCCAGGGCAAACTGGGGGAAGAATTTGGAGTTTTCCTTTTTCTTTTTCCAAAGCAAGAATAATTTCCTTTCTAGAGCTATCTTTTTGGAGTCTGAGTGGTAAAGGCTGCGAAGTCACTGAGCTTTTGCTGGCCTCTGAAAAGCTCACAGCCCTGCTGAATCCTAGCTAGCCATGCAGTCGAGTGTAAGAATCATCAACACGGGCAAGATACTTAACTAGATAGAAAATTTCTACCCAGACTAGGAACCCTAGCCTCTACAACCGTGGGTAGAGGGGAAAACCCTTGGGAACACAAGGAAGAAAGAAACAGCACATTTTCGACAAGTTAAGTATCCAGAACTTAATGGCTGAAAAAAAAAAAAGTGTTTGTCAAAGGCATGAACTTAAGAGCCAGATTGTATGGGTTTGGTTCTCAGCGTCTGTCATTTAACAACTGGGATCTTAGGCATTCTTCACTGGTTCTCTGTGCTTGGTTTCTCTGTCTATATGCTGAGGAGGGATGTAACAGCACCTCCTACCCAGCACCCAGCATCTTTATGGTGATTGAATTTAGTTAATATTTACAAAACACTTCCAACTGTGCACATACAAGTGCTGCACAAGGATTTACTCCTGAGTTGTTCGTCAGATGCTGGCTAGGTTGCCAGGCTGAGTAAAGCATCCATGTTTGCTTATTAAAGAAGGTATACACCACAAATTTTAATAACGAATACAAAGTTCAGGGGGGGGGGCGGTCTTTGCGTTTTTAGATCTAAAACTTTCAGCAACGTTTTTTAGCCTTTGGTGTAAAAAGCTACACCTAAGCGCTTCACAAATGTTCTGTAGACAACATCAAGCCGGTCTGGAAATCTGGGATCTCAGTTTAGACAAACCGTTTAACTCTTCATGCCCCATCTACTTTATGAAGAAATGCAATAAAAAAATAAAAAAAAAATGCTGGCTTGACAAGGATGTCGTAAGATGAAAATGAGATAACGTTGGTGAATTCTGAGTGTTTGCCAGGAGAGGCGCCACCTAATGCAAATTGTAATTATTAGCATCATCTCATATCCCACTGGAGGCTGCTTTACACACTATTATCTTATTAAATGACTAAAGCCAATCTTAGAAATTACAATGTTAGGGGTTAGACCATTACGATCATGGTGCCAGACAGCCTTTCGCAGGAAAGTGGTTGGGAAGGCGCCACAGGACTGCTGGGTTGGAACTCACAGGGGGCAGTACCAATGCTCTTGGGTCCAGATTAAGAGGCAAGTCTAAACACTTTGCCAAATATGGCTCCCTCAGGTTCCTGTTTGTGATGCAATCCATGGGAACACAGCCGGAAGATTCTGATAGTGATTTTCCTACCTGAAGTTCATTAGCTACTTACAGCAGTCCATATGCAGTGGACCTCCATGATTTTAATATTCTGACTGTCCTATGTTTTCTGGGGTGGATAGTAGCTGGCAAATGTTTGAGGAAATTAATAAGTGGAGATCTGTTTCTCCCTAAGAATTCTACTACTGCTGGGAGACAGAATCTCCAAAAAGAAAAACAAAACAAACAAACAAACAAAAAACCAAAAACAAAAAACTGCTACAATGAAACAGTACATTGAGCAAGATGATTTTAGATGATGCACAGATAAATATTTAATGCACATGCTTAGATGAGTGTATGTGTATATAAAAGCTAATATGGTGCACAAAACTATATAGTCATAGATAAAATTGCTCTGCCTATAGTTTGTACTTGAAGAAAATGGTTGCTAGTGCAAAATGGTTTGGGCTTAAGAAATCATGTATTAGTGATAATAGACATTACAGCTAAAGGTCTGGACGCAGCATCTTGGAATAACGAGAGCATCCGTTTTTTGTTTTCAAATTTCTGAGACTGGGATTGAGACCCTAGATCAGAAGTTAGAGGAAGATGATTTCTCCCATCTGGACCAGTCACCACTGTTTGGGAAAGACTCTTACATGCTTTTAGTTATTTTCAGGTCAAGTGCTGTTGTTGCTGTTTAGTAGATGGAGAAACAGATTTACTGTCTTTGAAATATTGTGCAATAGAAAGTTGGCAAGGAAGCTCAGCCTGCATATGCTGTGATGCTGTTTAGGGAAAGAATCATATGCTGAGCATTTCCTACAAAGCAGGGAACTCTGCAGAAACTAATGGAGACACACTTAACTCTTTGTCCACCCATGTATCTATTAATGGACATGTACTTCCAGGCAGTAGAAGGCAGGGAGAGAATATGGCCCCAAGGAAGTTCAGCCTTGGCCTGAATCCTGGAGGGAGTCATGAGGCGTTAACTATACCACAGAATTGCCATTTGTTGAGGCCAGGAGTCCAGACTTTTCTACATGTATCAGTTGGTCATGGGCTGTGGCTGCCCCTACTAGCTTCCATGGTGAGATGGCTGCTCTAATTGTCCTGGGCAGATTTCCCAGCAGCAGGGACATTTGTTAAGTCATTCAAAACAGCTGGGAGAGGGTTCACTAGCCCAGTGAGTGAGAGTTTAGAGGGACCATCACAGCAACACCATCTCAGTCCTGATCATAGTCACAGTGGCATCCAATTAATATCCACAGCCCATGCGGATACACACACACACACAAATACACACACACACACACACACACATTCAACATGACATATTTAGTAGCAATTTGAGAAAATACATAATATCCTCTTCTCAAATAACTGAAAATTAAAAGCTAATAATTTTAGACCAAATGCACAGATAAAATATGAATATAGATATACATATATATGTAAAACATAATGTATTTAAACATAGGTATGATTGTGAACATTTGGAAAACATTTTGCCCCCCAAAGTGAAAAATCTTCCTGTTCAAAGGGTTCAGAAAATCAATTCTATTTCCACAGAGCCTATCCTTTTGGGTTTTGTCATAAGGAGGAAGAAAGAATTTTCAAGAAATACCAGATTGTCCTCCTGGCATATTCCTACTTTGTTCTGAAACAACCTGAGCTACGAAGTGCATTCCTTCAAGGGTAGACATATAAGTTTTGGTAAATATGAATAGAAAAGTGAAATGGGGCAAGGAACCTATGCTGGTGTGAAATAAAGGTCTATGTTTCACCTTTAGAAAAATGTAGCTGGGCATCCTACTTATCCTCATTATTGAAGGATGTTGATTGTGTACTCCTTGTGATGGGAGACATCAGTGCCAACATTTGAGGCAAGTTAAGGGGAAGAGAGAGGAAGCAGACATCCAAGGTAGATGTAGTCTGTTTTATTTCTTCTCACAGCACCTCAGAGATGTCATCCTAAAGTTATTAACATAGCTGAGCATTTTATATAACAGAAAGTGCAGGCACCTTAGATCTCCTTCTGCATGACAAATATTTAATTGGAAAAATAATAGGATGGAAATGAAATTGATATTTACTATGACTGGAACATAGACTTGTCCTAGAGAAGAAAAATCAGTTTTTACCCACCAAAGGCCAATCACAAAAGAGAATCCTAAATTAAAGCTGGAAAGATGTGAACTGTATAGCTCATGCCTACAATTGAGGTTGAAGTCCCCCACCTCTCTCTCTCTCTCTCTCTGTCTCTCTGTCTCTCTCTCTCTCTCTCTCTCTCTCACACACACACACACACACACACACACACACACACACACACACACACACACAAATAACAGGAAAAGAATGTGAGGAGTGTGGTACACAATCTTAAAGCTCTTAGGTTAAAGAAGTCCATATTAATTGCTTAATTTATAAAAGATGGCTCTAAATATTGCATGTCTATCATTGTAGATAAAATATATGCCAAATTAGCATGTATTCTGCATCCTATTGTGCATTGCATTAGCAACATAATTATAACTGCAAATAATTCAGTGTGGAACCATATGCTAAAATATGATAATTGAAATTGTATGATTTTGGAAAAAAAACAAGCTGTGTTTCCCAGTGTCTCTCTCCGTCCCTGTTGATCTGTTGACTTTGGGTGTTGGGTCAGAGGCCATAAGTGTCATCGTCATTATAAACTATCTCAACTATGGTAATTCCTTCTGCTGGCATTTGCGTGCAGACTTTCATTTAGCAGAAAATCTTGTCATGAAAGAGTGAATAAAGTTTCCTAGAGGTTGGGACCCTGAATTTTTTTGTTCATTACAGTCCAGCTCTGGGCGCTGGATCCAAAGCTTCTGGGATTCTTTTGCAGAATATACAACAACTGTTACTGTGCCCCATGCTGAAGGACAGGGTCCAGTTGACATGAGCTTGTGCCCTCAGGCATGAGTGGTTGCCTTTCTGGTTGGATATTCGCAATTTGTGCTCTGTGGTGAATCGAGTGGCTGGTACACAAAAGGTGGAACCAGGAAAAGAAGGGCAATGGATGGGTCATCGACCCAAGAGCCACAGCCCTCAGCAACTTGTTCTCATTAGCAGTATCAGCAGCACCTCCTGCCTTCAGTGGTTGAGTGCAGTGGCTCTACTCTGCAATAGACTGCACGTGAATATGATGTGAAGCACAGAAAGCAACTACTGACCTCCAAGTAACGTCTTCAGTCTCTGTAAGTCTCTAATATAGAGTTACAGATAGCGTCGGATAGCATCCTCCTTGTAGTCTGTGATAAAGATTCGACAAGAAGCTAACTGTGGCACCCAGGCAGCCCATGACACTGAGCACTCTGATAACTGTCAGTTATCTATTTGCCCATCTCATGATGAACCCCGTTTCCAGAGGTGTAACCCAAAATCTTGAATGTAGTCTCACATGAATTGTTTCAGATTTAAAACATATTACATAGAATAAGGTTTATTTTTTCAAATAATATTAGGCACTCTAGTTGCAATCCAGTTGATACTAAGTTTAATTTCTTTCTACTCCTAATCAACAAAATTAATCTTGCTTGGACTTTTGATTAAAATTTTTTAAATATTTCAGAAAATGGCATGGAAACACTTTTAAGTGGGTCTGGCAGCAGTTGCATATCTCTGCCAGTTTGCTAAATGATTTCATTGTATATCTAAAACAGATGACAGATATAACTGACTAAAATCTGAATGGCACATACTTAAGTTTTCTTGCTGAAGAAACAAACACAGACGTTTTTCTTTGAGAGTATGTACAAAAAGGGGAAAGCCTTGGGTCACCTGTGGCTATGAACATCACCCCGTCAGGGTTGTCATTAGTGAGCTGACTGCACAGTTGCTGCTTCTGCTTGTTCATCTTTTCAACATTTTTACTGCTTCAAGAACAAGAGCAAATTAAGAGCATCATCTGAAGAGGCTATTAAAATTATTATCTGTGAACTGTTTGCCTTGAAACTGACACACAGTAGGTCTTCATATGATCTGAATGCTCCAGGGACTACCTCTTATATGACGCACAGTTCAGTCTGTGACCATCCCACTAGAGTTTGGCCCAGAGCTCATCTCTGCCGCTTTAAAAAAAAAAAAAAGCACAGCAACGGCACAGAATTACTCCTTGAGTTCTCTTTTCTAGCTACAGGGTCTGCAAGAAATAAAGCTTGCTATGTCTTATTTTTTATTTATTATTTATTTTTTGTTTCTTCTGTCATTTCTAAGACAGACAATCAATAAAGGATGCATGGTGACAGACAGGGTCGTTCATGTCTTGTGCTTGATGACAGTCCCTTCCCAGGCCTCTTGTCACCTTTGGATGAGGGCAGCTACAGGACCCATATCATCAGGATCGTGTGTAAAACTAAACGGAAGTAAAATTAGATGCTATTTCAATGCCTTCAGCTTTTCTGTTGTTTTAAGATGGGATGGATTCTTTTTTTTTTTTCTTGGTTTTTCGAGACAGGATTTCTCAGTGTAGCCTTGGCCATCATGGACTCACTTTATAGACCAGGCTGGCCTCAAACTCACAGTGATCCGCCTGCCTTTGCCTCCCGAGTGCTGGGATTAAAGGCGTGCACCACCACGCCCGGCTCGATGGGATGGATTCTTCTTATTTATATATCCCAGACTCAAAATCTTTGAGTCTCAGTCTCCAAAATTCTGGGATTGCATGCATGTATCACTGTGCCTAATTGTAAATTCACCCATCTTTGCACATGGTATTGTTTGCCAAGTTCCCAATCCTGCCTTAGGCTCTGGGAGTTGATATGAACATGGGCTGCAATGGAAGGAATGGGAGGGTATGTAATTCTTGATAGATTTCAAAATCTGTGAACCTGGCCATAAGAGAAGAGTCCTCTGGCCCTGGGACCTGAGCTACTGGTGCACTTGACAACAGAACTATCTTATAGTTGCAACTATATGGGAGAAGGTCCTAGGAAATCTCTTTCTTTATTCCCTCATGATTATGCCCCAAGTCAAACCAAAATTACCTCAACAGAATTGCTGACAGAAATGGGCTTCTAACTGGCTCCTTGCCTCTTTGGTCCACCTTCTCAATTCCATTCTCACAACAGCTGGTGTGAAAAATACAAATCAGACAATCTCATCATACCCCCACCTTTGCCTTGAGCAGCACAGACCTGTAAAGAATTGTGCTAGAATTTTGATGGGAATTGCATCAAATCTGTAGATTGCTTTTGGTAAGATGGACATTTTTACTATGTTAATCCTATTGATCCATGAGCATTAGAGATCTTTCCATCTTCTGATATCTTCTTCAATTTCTTTCTTCAGACTCCTGGAGTTTTTTTTTCATACAAGTCTTCCACTTGATCATGGTGGATGATATCTTTGGTGTGTTCTTGGATTCAGTTTGCAAGTATTTTATTAAGTATTTTTGTACCAATGTTTATAAAGGAAATTGGTCTAAAATTCTTTTTTGTTGTTGAGTCTTTGTGTGGTTTAGGTATCCAGGTGACTGCAGCTTCATAGGATGAATTTGGCAATGTTCCTTCTGTTTCTGTTTTGTGGAACAGTTTGAGGAGTATTGGTTAGAGAATCTCATGAGGAAGGCCTCCCTGGGAGCTGGCTCTGCCTGCTTCTTTGATCACTTGCACCCACCCACGCGTCACACTTGGCAAAGCACACTTCCCTGAGCATCACCATAGCACAGTGCTCTGATGCTTGCCTTTTACTCTGGGTTCCCTTTGCAGTCTGTAGGTGGAGTTTGCACCCACAGCCTCAGTTCATGAAAAGCAGGTGATCTTGGTGGGGGGGTAAGCAATGAATGTACAGAGCATAAAGTTCCCGGTATATACAGGAAATCTTCAGCATATTTAACTCTTCCATTATTACTCTTATTCTTTACTTCTAAGACATTATCAGGCATAACTGCAGGGTATTTTCTTGTTCCTGCTTCTAATTCTACAAGCCATATTAATCAGTCCTCTCAAGTGATCCTTAACCTGGGTATAGCACCTATCATATTTGAGCTCTACTCAAAGAATTGCTTCAGACTGTGGCCCTCCTACCGAAAGGGGCTGTGTTGTTGGTCGTTCCTGGACTTCGAGCACCTGATACTGTGCACAGGGCCAACTGAGTGATGTGTTTGGTTTTGTGCAATACTTGGACCGAGCCATGAGAATACAGTGGGGACAAGGAGCAGCATGCTTGTTTGTGGCATATAGAAGAGCAGCTTCTGAAGACGCCACTGAGAATCCAGGTGAGGTGAAAGACTCACAGAGGGGCGGTACACTGGTATGTGACCAGGTGGTTGGTCCACAGAATTCTATCAAAGGAGCCTGAACAATAAATGTAAACATTGGACAGTAAGCCTACAAGTCCCAAGGTGGCACTTGTCTCTGGACCCTGGGTTCATCCTCTCTGTAGTTGAGACAAAAGGAAAGAAACAGAACAATTTATCACTATGAAAAGGCAGTCATAGAAGCCTGGAAATCAGCAGATCATTTTCTGCTTCATTAACATCTCTTTCTGATTTGAAATACTGTGCAAAGGATGTATTCACTTTTGAAAAATTCCACCTTGGTGACCCGTGTTCAAAGTATCATCTTGTTGAGGTGCCCCAAATCATACAAATATTTAACCATGATGAAACAAAGTCATGAAATGGCCCCATGGACCTCTAAAGGTACCAGCCTTAGACCTACCCACATAGAACAGAGCATATTGAGAAATGAAATCTAAAAATCAATGGACACTGCCTCCTTTCTGTTTATGAGTTATAGGATCTACAGGAATGCTTGATATGCAAGCTTAGTTGGGAGCCTTTTCCATTTGATCAATAGAAAGAAAACAAAGTCCGACAGACAGAAAGGCAGTAAGTTTGGAGTCTGCCTCGTGGTCATTGTTACTAAGGAAACCAGTTCTTTAGTATTCATGTGTTCAGCTGCTGGCATTGTGGAATCTCTGAGGCCAAGGAAGCATTTGAGGTGGCACAAGGGGAAAGAAGGGATGAAAAAAAAAAAAAAAAAACCCGTGTAGACAAATGGGAAAGCTATTTAAACAGGTGTCAGCAATTTAGCCCTCAACTGTGTTTCCCAGCGGCTCTCACAGCAAGATCATGGCCAGCATCAAATGATTCGCTGTGTGATCAGGTCTTGCGTTCTTCACAGCTCTGTGTTGTCATATTTGCACACTGTCCACTCAGAGGGAAGAGAAGCTTCTCAGGGGACAAAGATTTTTTTTTTCAATCTAGTTCCATTTTTAAAATAAGCATTGCTTAATGCAAAGAGCCTTCTGTACTTAAGCCAACTTATTCCGAAGTGCCTTTCCCTCAGTGCTTAAAGAAGGTGGCAGTGTCAGATGCCTCCTCAGTGTCCCCACGAATGACATTTTCTCTGCCAGACATCGGATGCATCCATCACTTCCTGAATATATGCACTTCCCTTAATATATGAAAGTAAGAAATTCCACAGAACTTAGGATTGCCAAGAGGAGAGCCTGTTATTCCACTCAACAGCCTGTGGTTGGTGATCAAGCAGTGAGAGGTGGCCAAGGCACTAGAATGTGAAAGAGCCAACCCAGGAGCCGAGAGCCCCAAGTCACAGACCAAAGATCATCTGAGTGAAATAAAAGGAGATAAAAGAACCAGGCAAGTAAGAGAACCCATTTCTCCCTTCCTTATTAGATTCTTGCACTGTAACAAAATACCTAATAACAAACAAACAAAGAAAGAAACAAAATGAAAGGCAAAGGCTTTACTTTGGCAGAATCCACTAGAATCCAAGAGTCACTTGGTCCTATTGCTTCTGAGCCAGTAGAGCACGGCATCACCCACGGAGCACGTAGCTCACTGTGTATTAGATGGATGGAAGGAGAGAAGGTTGGAAGAGGGGATAGTGGCAAAATATATCCTTCAAAGGAAGGCGCACTTCCAGTAACCTATTCTTTTCTGTTAGGCTCCACCTCTTAATACCTTGCTCATTATAAAGTTATCAATGGATTATGTTCATTGATAAAAAGCAAATATCCCCAGGATCCAATCACATCCCAATAATGTCACCAGCTGGGGCCCAAACCTTCAACATATACAGCTTTTTGAGGGACACCCCCACTCCCTCCTACTAGTCATTTGAAAAATGCTCAATGATATTTATAATTGAGATTGTGCCTGACTAGTGATTTTGCTACTAAGATTCTGGCCAAGGGAATAGCTAGGATCTCCTTTTCTTCTACAAAATTATCTAAAGTAAAATGTTTGTTGATAGTGTCCTTGTCCCTTCAACTGTGGTCTGCAAGGAGAAATCACTTGGTATTCTAGGGCTCGCCTCCTGGTTTGCAGTCAATAATGGCCACTGAACCAAGTCTACACTCTTAGCTGACTGGTGCCTGGTCATGTCACTGTGCCGCAGGGTGTGGTAAGAAATACAAAGCTTAGTATGATGCAGGCTTACAATTCAACAATTTGGTGGCTAGGACACAGCACTAAAGTATATATCTGAGTTAATGGCATGCCCGTTTAACACTTCAAAAGTTGTACCAGACAACAAAATTCCCTGGCTCCTGTCCAGTTCTTAGGATTCATCAGTTTGGGCTTCTAGTTCCTTCCACTTTGATACTGGCTGCATCCAATTTACTGCAGGTTCTTCTCATCAGTGAGAGTGCAGCGAAAAGACTCCCTCCTAAGGAAGTTTATCCAAATCCCCAGATCAGGCTCCCTGCTAGGTCTTCTCACAGCGACCTCCTGTTTCCTCAGTTTCTATAGTTGTAGTTTGATTATGCACTTTGTGGTCTGTTTCACACTCTGTGAATTCGGCATTAAAGCCCAAGTTTCATGCTGGCCAAGGCTGAGTGAAGGGTTGTTCATGGCTGATATTTCAATCCCCATCATAGGTCTTAGTACAGAGTTGACACTGTAACTATTTCTTAAGTTAATGAATCAATGTCCACAAGGACCTAGATTAGAAGGTGAGAAAAACAAGATCTGCACACAAGACAGTTCTTTTGTTTCAGTTTGAGGTTTTTGTTTGTTTGTTTGTTTCTTGTTTGTTTTGTATTTTTGAGACAGTGTTTCTTGGCTGTCCTGGACTCACTTTGTAGTCTAGGATGGCCTTGAACTCATGGAGAGCTATTAAATGATGCAACTGCATTTCAATTGTTTCTTCCCCATACATTTTGTGTACACACATGCCTTTCATACATTTTAGGAATGAATAAAATTAATGAATGGGTGGCAGAATGACATTATGCAAAATCATCTCTTATTTACCTTTGTTCATATAAATATATGTCAACAGTAATATTCACAATACATTTGTTTGTGTGTATACTCCACATATCTGTGAAAGGTGGGTTTAAAAAATGCATGCAGAAAACAAACACAAAGACAGTCAAAACCCCAAGATACAGGAGCTGGGTAGATGGCGTGGTGCCTCAAGCACTTGCCATGCAAATATGAGGACTGGAATTCAGTTCCTCTAAACCCCAACCTGCGCATATTGGGTGCGCAGGATGATAGACCTGTAATTTCAGCCTCCGAAGGTGGAGATAGGTGCTAATCCTCACAGCAAGCTGGCAAGCCAGACTAGTCATCTAGGCAAGTTCTCCATCTGGATGAGAGACCCTGCATCATTGAAAAGGTGGAAGAGTGATCAAGGATTCTGACAGCAACCTGGGGCCTCTATATGCACATGCACATGCATATGCATTTACACACAGTGTGCCCACACACATTTAAAACATGACACACACACACATACAGCAAAAGAAAAACAAAACCCAAGTTGGGTCTGAGAGGGTTTTCAGTGGTTCCTTGGAGCCGGAGCTAAGGGTTGGAGTGAAATTTGTGTCTCACAGTGATGAGGGATATACTCTGTGTTCTGTGAGACACAGTGTTTCGATTTAACTGGTTTCAGTTCTAGAAAGCTTCAATCTTCTTTCAACGCCCAGAGCACTGCATTCAGGTTCTAAAGCCACTTCTTTCAAACCCTTAACGGCCTGTATGCTAGCCTTGATGGCAGCACATGCAAGGCTGTGGACTCCGACTCTAGCACCAGAAAAGTAAAACAAAACACAGCAAAATGAGATCTTTGGATATGTTCAACTAAGGCTCCTCAGCAGTAAGAAGGGACCTGTTCCTTCACCTAGCTCATGAGGAAGTGATTTGAGCAAAGATTATGGAACTCCATCTTCTCTTGTGAATCTCTGTCTTGCATCCCAGGCTCACATCCTTCCAGTATCAGAAGTCTATTCTGGCCTTTCTCTCTGTATATAACAGGACCAGCTCTCTCAAATGTCCTGTTCTCTCTCCTATGGCAGATGTGGGCAGATTGGCTCCCTGTTGTCTTACATCACAAGTAAACTGTAAACATTCTGGTACCCCAGATAATGTCCTGAAGCTGCTTTATGCTAGTGATGGTTTTTGACTCTCTTGTGCTAGGTAGACTCTTTAGTAATTAGTGAAGCAGTAAGCAGTGAAGATGGGCAAACTTGCTTTTCTTAGATTAACCCTAAAATGTTTTTAAATAGAAAGGACTAAAGTATGGACGTGTCTAACAATATCATATCGTATCATGTTATCATCCTAATATGTTAAATAAGGATCAATCAAAATGAGAAAAATTATCATAGGACAGGAACATGGGACATTAGAGAAGTGGGACAGCTCAGAAAAAGATTGTATTTTGTTAAGCCTGTGACCATGGATTTGAAACTTTCTCTGAAATTTTCTGATCAAAGGTAAGCTTTGGCTACTGGTCGTCCTCTTGCTGTAGTTGGGTGACACATTAGCCTGTTCAAATTGTGTCATCATGAGCAAATCTTTAGAGAGTGAGCTGGCAGTTCTGACATGCTCATGTGTTACCCTGGGAGCTGAGATGAAAGGAAGGGGTGAGGCTACTGATTGTGACTTTCCTACACATATGAGTTTCCCCTAGCTGTTCCAATTCCAATAATTTTAGCTAACAGCAACAACAACAATAACATCCTAAATGTTTTACTTCCAGAAGGTGAGAATAATCCCAAAGTAACAACAATAATAAAGCCCCAACCACATCTCTGGGAAGCTGCCTCTAATACCCCATTTACTATGTAATAGCAGCAAAAGAGATACTGTTGCCATTGGTGATATGAAAGAGATACTGTTGCCATTGGTGATACTACTTGCTAAAGGATTTTAGCAGTGATGTTGTCCCAGGAAGGAAAACTATGAAGACACTAAGAATTGGAAGTTGACCTAACTCAGCATGAGGCTCCGTCACTATCGCCCACTGTCCTGCTGCTGCTTCCTTCTTTCATGCTGCTTCTTTGGCTCTTCTAAAGAAATGATCTCTAAGCCGGGCGTGGTGGCATACGTCTTTAATCCCAGCACTTGGGAGGCAGAAGTAGGTGGGTCGCTGTGAGTTCAAGGCCAGCCTGGTCTACATAGTGAGTCCAGGACAGCCAAGGCTACACAGAGGAACTCTGTCTCAAAAAGAAAAAGCAAAACCAGAAAGATCTCTAAAATCTATCATGCCTAAATGTCTATCAAATCTTCATGAACTCCACACACCACTCTTCACCAGTGCGGAGAGGAACCAGCAACATGGAGCTGAAGGACTTGCCTGGGACAGGATGGCAGGTACTCAACATCCAAATAGCAAGGACAGTGTTAACTGAAAAACTCTGAATGTGCAATCCCCCTCACAGTTCCCTGCAAAGCTTTGTCGCTTTAATTGTTTCCCTTCTTGTCCAAAATAAACTATCTTTGTATTACTCAAGGATTGCTCATGTTTTCTGCACAATTTATTTTAACACTATAAATTACTCACTGGTAACATGTAACTCTTATTTTTTTTTAAAGATTTATTTATTTATTATTATGTATGCAGTACTCTACCTGCATGTATGCCTGCATGCCAGAAGAGGGCATCCGGCACATTATAGACAGTTGTGAGCCACCATGTGGTTACTGGGAATTGAACTCAGGACCTTTGGAAGAGCAGCTAGTGCTCTTAACCTCTGAGCCATCTCTCCAGCCCCATAACTCTTATTATTTTTTTATTTTTAGCACAAATATGATCTTGGAGAAAGGGGGACAGATAGAAAATGGTTTAAAGCAGGGGTGTGGGGGGTGAGAGGAAGAACAAATAATGCGTTTTTATGAACTCTAAGATATAGGGTAAATATAGAAATGGAAACGCCAATTGTCTTCCATGGTTGAACATTTCCTTCACTTGCACCACCACTGTGCTCAAAGACACGTTGCTATTTGTCAGTCAGCAAATACATGGTTCTGCACATCTACAGCTTCTTCACACAGGAATATTTATTTCTTACTATCCTAATATTGGCTACAAAACTTACATTCCCTAGTATCGACACCTGATAGATACGGGGTTTCCTTGCCTTGGGGGGGGTGGGGTTGAACAGTTGGTTCTCTGTCCACAAAGATGCTATGTTAGTTCCCTGTGAAGCACTTAAAGCTAGAAGATGCCTCCTTTGATTCTTTAAGAATTAGTGTTGAAAGCTCCTTGCCTGGTGCAAGGCAAATCTAAGCATTATTAGCAAATCTTGGAGACTAGAGATGGAGCGAGCCTTGTTTGTGAAGAATTATTACCTTCCTTTTGGGACAGTGGCTACTTGGCTTTGAGAATCAGGAAGCCAGTCGAGGACAGAGGGTAGAAGTCCCTGTGTAACACTTTCCTTCATGTGAGGCAAGTGAGGTACTAGGCTATTAGCACATCAGGATTCAAAACAGTGAGATGGGCAAAGGTTTCCTAGGTGATTATGAGGGGGTAATATCCAATTGCAGGTCACTTCAAGGACGTAACTCCCAAAAGCACAAGGAAATCTCTATCTATTCTCATGAGTCTGGCAAGCTCATCTTTTTCTTTTTTTTATTGTTATTAATTTATTCATATTACATCTCAGTTGTTAGCCCATCCCTTGTGTCCTCCCATTCCTCCCTCCCTCCCGCTTCCCCCCCCTACTCCCTTTTCCTATGTCTGTGACTGAGGGGGACCTCCTCCCCCTGTATATGCTCATAGGGTATCGAGTCTCTTCTTGGTGACCTATTATCCTTCCTGAGTGCCACCAGGCCTCCCCATCCAAGGGACATGGTCAAATATGGGGCACCAGAGTTTGTGCGAAAGTCAGATCTCCTTTTCCACTTAACGGTGGGGAATATCCTGTCCATCGGCTAATCTGTGTAGAGGTTCGAAGTTTACTGCCTATATTTTCCTTGGCTGGTGCCATAGTTTGAGGAGGACCCCCGGGCCCAGACCCGCCTGTAGTTTTCCAGGACCCTCTGGGTCCTTCTATTTCCTCATTCTCCCAGGCTTCTCACACCTAAAATCTCAATAGGATGTCCTCCCCTCTGACCCACTTTCCTGGTAGGTAAAGTTTTTCATGGGGACGTACCCCTTGGACTAGTGTCTCGCTGTAAGTGAGTATATACCATTTAACTCTTTTTGCTTCTGGGTGAACTCACTCATTATGATAATTTCTAGTTCAATCCATTTGTCCACAAATTTCGGAGATTCCTTGTTTTTAATAGCTGAGTAGTGTTCCATAGTGTAAATGTACCACAGTTTCTTTATCCATTCTTCTACTGAGGCACACTTAGGCTGTTTCCATGTTCTGACTATTATGAATAAGGCAGCTATGAACATGGTTGAGCATATGTCCCCGTTGTGTGGTAGTGCATCTTCTGGGTATATTCCAAGGAGTGGAATAGCTGCATCTTGAGGAAGCCCTATTCCCATTTTTCTGAGAAAGCACCAGATAGATTTCCAAAGTGGTTGTACTAATTTGCATTCCCACCAGCAATGAAGGAGTGCTCCTCTTTCTCCACATCCTCGCCAGCATGTGGTGTCAGTTGAGTTATTGATCTTAGCCATTCTGATGGGTGTAAGAATCTCAGTGTCGGTTTGATTTGCATTTCTCTGATGACTAAGGAGGTCGAGCATTTCTTTAAGTGTTTCTCAGCCATTTGAAATTCCTCTGTTGAGAATTCTCTGTTTAGTTCTGAGCCCCATTTCTCTTGGGTTATTTGGTTTGGTGGTGTTTAATTTCTTGAGTTCTTTATATATTTTGGATATTAGACCTTTGTCAAATGAAAAGTTGGTGAAGATCTTTTCCCAGTCTGTAGGCTGTCACTTTGTTCTCTTGACAGTGTCACCTGCCTTACAGAAGCTTCTCAGCCTCATGAGGTCCCATTTATTAATTGTTGACGTTAAGGCCTGGTCTGTTGGTGTTCTGTTCAGGAAGTTGTCTCCTGTGCCTATGTGTTCCAGATTCTTCCCCACTTTTTCCTCTAACTGGATTAATGTCTCTGGTTTTAGGTTGAGGTCTTTAATCCACTTGGACTTGAGTTTTGTGCATGGTGACAAATAAGGGTCTAATTGCATTTTTCTACATGTAGACATCCAGTTAGACCAGCACCATTGTTGAAGATGCTGTCATTTTTCCATTGAATGGATTTGGCTTCTTTGTCAAAAATCAAGTGACCAAATGTGTGTGGATTCATCTCTGGGTCTTCAGTTCTATTCCATTGATCCACTAGCCTATTGCTGTGCCAGTACCATGCTGTTTTAATTACTGTTGCTCTATAGTACAGCTTGAGATCAGGTATGGAGATTCCTCCAGAGGATCTTTTATTGTATAGGATTGTTTTTGCTGTTCTGGGCTTTTTGTTTCTCCATATGAAGTTGAGAATTGTTCTTTCAATATCTTCAAAATATTTTGTAGGTATTCTGATAGGGATTGCACTGAAATCTGTAAATTGCTTTTGGTAAGATGGCCATTTTTACTATGTTAATTCTCCCAATCCACGAACAAGGTAGATCCCACCATCTTCTGATGTCATTTTCAATCTCTTTCTTCAGAGATTTAAAGTTTTTTTCAAATAAGTCCTTCACTTGCTTGGTTAGGGTTATTCCTAGATATTTTATATTGCTTGTGGCTATCGTGAAGGGAGTAATTTTCCTAATTTCTTCCTCTGCCTGTTTGTCATTTGTATATAGGAAAGCTACTGACTTTTTTTAGTTTATTTTGTATCCTGCCAATTTGGCAAGCTCATCTTGATGGGTAATCACATACAGTGTTGTTCAATGGCCTGTGTGGTGCTGCAAATTACCTTACCTACAACTTCTTCAAAATTTTGCTCATCAAGGGGCTGAATCTACTTCCTCTTTCATCTCTCACTAAACACTGCGCTGGTCTTGGTGACTCAATCCTAATTCTTTAAGCATAAATAAGTAAATCTTGGAGAAAAAGGGAAGGAACAAAAAATAATCCTATGTGACTTTCAAGGCCAGTTATTAAAGACATTGAAGCAACGCCCCCTCCCGCCTTTCTCTCCCATGCTCATATGTTCCTTTGGAGAATGAAAACCACATAATGATAGAACCACAGACTGAGAGACTGGTCGCATAGACAGAGCGATGCCTGAAAGGACCCAGGAGTTCTAGCCCTAGCTGTTCTAGTCATTGCTGCCCGTATGTCAGAAATGGGTGAAGAGGGTGTTGGCTCCAATCCTAGCAACAGGTAATGAGCCAGAGCCACTCAAGACAATTCAGGATGCTGGTTTGCTAGGAATCATTACATACTAAACAAGCAGCTGAATATTGAGTGTTACAGGCTAATAATTTTGAAAGTGTTGTTTTGCAATGAGTTACTGTTATATCACCTAAAAGTGAGCTATTGCCATGAGAAAACATAAAGCCTCTGACAGTGAATTGGGCTTTGGAGAGGCTGTGGATGAGAGATTAGAGGAAAATGCGGAAAGGAGACATTGATGGTGAAGAAGTGCAAAGTCTTATGTGGGGGCCTGGAAATCAGAAAAGCACAGGGTGCAATACTCAGGATTTAGTAAGGACACCCCCCAGGGAGGATGGCAGAGGTTATTTCTTGTTCTTCTGGCTGACTTACTAAATTGGAAGAGGAAAGAAGCAGACCAAAATAAGCCTTAATTAATATGAAAGAGTGAAGACTTTGGGGATTCAAAAGTGAGGCTATTTCATTCTCTCCTGGGTGGCCAAGGAGACTAAAACAAAGATGAATGCAATGGCGCGACTCTAGAATCTGTTCTTTGCCTCAGGTAGGATGAATCTGGTGCCTTGTGGGTTTTCAAACAGGTCCAAGCTCCTCTAAAGAGTTGAAGGGTGTGGACTTCAGATGTGTCTATTAGGCAAAAAATGTTTCTGAGAATCTAAATTAAGGGTGCAATCTCATAGCAGCCTTTGGTGGACCAAAGGCAGAAAAAAAAAAATAAAAATAAAAAGAATATACGAAGAAGGATTTTCACTGTGGTTTTTATTGGATAGAGAGGCTTCCGTTAAGATTTGTCTGGAAATGGAATTTTAAAGTGACGTTACTCCCCCAAGTGCTGCCAATTAACACTAAGGATAACAGAGTTTGTACAAAATGAAGAGGAGTTCCAGGGCCCCAGATTCTTCTGGGAAATCATTCAGCCATAATATTGGGCTACACTTATAGGAGGAAAGGAAGGATAGCTCAGAGGGAAAAAACCAAGAGCTTAGAAAACAGGGCTAAAACCACCCACCAGTCTAGTGCTCTCTACAAGTCACAGATTACTGATCTCTAGTCAAAGAGCAGAAAATACCCAGATGTGGACTGACTGCAGAATGGTCAAAGACTACTGATTATGGCATGGGCTCTGTTTTTGAAACATCTGTATGGGTTGTCCCGCGCTGACTCTAGCAAAGAATGTTAATTGTAGAGCAAATACAAGGACCTGTATCTGAGGAGCCTTGGTTATAGCACCTTCCCCAAATGTAATGAGATTCCAGACCCTAAGCCAGAGATAGATACAGACTAGGTATATACTGGGGACTTTGTATGCTGTGTTGTGTGATGGTTAATTTTTGTTGTCAGGTTTGTATAGCCTAGAATTAGCCTGGAAAGAGGGAAGCTGATGAATTTTCTGATGGTCATGTCTATAAGAGATGGTCATGAATGATGATTGATGTGGAAGGGCCCCGCCCACTGTGGGCGGCACCATCCTTAAGCAGGTGGGTCTGTGTTACATATAAGAAAGCTAGCTGAGCAAGCCAGTGAGAAGACCAATAAGTAGCATTGCCCTGTGGTTTCAGCTTCAATTCCTGCTTAAGGTCTTGCTCTGACTTACCTAAATAATGGATTATTGCCTGGAAGTGTAAGCTAAAATAAATCCTTTGACCCCAGATTACTTTTTGTCAGCGGTTTATCACAGCAACAGAAAACTAAGTATAGCCCAGGGTAAATGGTATTTTGTGTATGAGATCAGTATACATGACTTGTGAACTGTATGTGACCTGTACGTGACTACAGTTCTATTAATTCTGTAACATGACCACAATTTCTATTCAGGTCCAATTCTCTTTGCTTCAAAGACAGACTGGCCAAGGTGATTTTGCTGTTGTCTCTTGGAGCCCTGAGACTGTAAAGCTTGTTGAACTAACCTGAAGCCATCGAGCTTGCGAGGAACCATGTTAAACTAGAGGGCTTTGCTCTAGCTGTTCACCACTCAGTGCATTGACCTTCAAAGATCAGGCGCCGTTACCACAGCCTCAGGTGACCTCAGTTGAGCCACCATCAGACTGCAGCCTGAGTTCATTGAATGGTGGAAGTCACAGTCACCTAAATAAGCTCCTTCTGAAACCATTGAAAGTACAAAAAAATAAAGGTCCCGTTAAAGACACCAACCGCTTAATGTTATCTATCACATAGAAATGGATTGCCAGAACAGCAATACACCATACTTTGTTCTGTAAATCCCAGTCCACAGCTGCAGGCTCCATCCCGCCTCCTTTGTTTCTTGCTCACCTTCAGGGTCCGAGTTTAGACTTCCACTGGAATCCAGATACAGATGCTTTAGGCTAGGCATCAGTGATGGGGACTTTTGCATACTGCTAAAGTCTCTTGAGACTCTGATTCTTTCTGGAATTTTCTCTGATGTCTCTACCAGCACACTTTGGCCTCACAAGACCACATCTTTCCATCTTCAGATCTTCTGCCTTGGAGGGACTCAGGGCACCTCTGCCAGCCCCACATCCAGACTTCATTTTTAGTTTATGCAAACCACACGCCTCTTGCCTGCTCTTCAAACTCCAGGCTGCACATAATGGGAGCAGATATAGTGCATTTTCAGAAAGACAGGGATGGGGCTTATATAGACCTATCACAGACTTGGCGAGGCCTCTCAACTTTGACTTTCAGAATCCACAAGGAGGGAAAGAACTGGTCCCAGGAGGGCAATGCTGCCTTGATGCCACCCACCAAGACTAGGGTGTGTTCTGTGCCTGACCCATTCACTGAAATAATGAGAGAGCTTAACTGGAGGCAGACTACTGTCCCCATCCAGGAAGGAGGGGCGTGATGGTGAATCCTGGGGTTCACAGTTTATCATTGCTGCAACTCTGAGAAATTGCTGCTTGATTCCTACTCCCCCTCCCCCACTGTTGTTAAATTTGGAAGCATCCCATTGTCATTTATGAAAAACATTACTGTTCTAATAAGGCCTCCTGGAGTCTTGAAGTAACCTTCAGAGAGCAGATAATTTCCTGAGTTAAGCCACCAACACAAAGGTGCCCATTCATAGTCTCTGTCCCAGGGTTTAAATATGAAGCTGACATCATTGTCATTAGTAGCTGGGGATTTATTCTGTGGTTTGGGTGGAAGCATTTGCATTGCACTTCTGTGGTGCAGCCTAACCCCCAAAGGACCAGACTGAGATGCCAGCTGCACCACACACTAATATTGTGACCTTAGACTTACTAATTCACCATTCAGGCCGTCATTGTAGGCTTACGGAGTGGGCATGCACCAGGTTTCGTGGTGAGACCTCCCTCCCAACAAAACTGCAGCTGGTGGTCAAAGTCTTCAAGGAGAGAGAGAGAGCACCACTTTAGTCCATATGCAGCTGCCCGACAACATGGACTAAATATTATAATAAACATATGACTAAAACCCCAGCATTAACTGACATAGACTGGGCAGTAACGAGACTTCTTAAATGGTCTTTTATAGACTTGCACCTTGGCTCACTACTTTGGTAGTGACAGAAAGCACGTTGCCTCGCCTGGATATGGACACTAAGATAGAAGGAAGATTCTGTCTCTCTCCCCAGGCACAGCTTTCCTCCGGGGCTGCAGTAAACGACATGTACCAAAGTGCATGTGTGACTGTGGCATTCGGAGAAGAGGCCCACAGGGTGAGTAGCTCTTCCATTACTTCACAGAAAGTGAGAAAGAATTGGGAGCTGTACTTTGTCTGGCTTTGTGAAGATCCAGGGAAGGCCCTTGCCAATAGGCTTGTCTCTGTGTGTTTTCTATGTGCCTGAAGCAAAATTCTCTGTGCTGAAAATATCTGGGAGCACAGAATTATGCTAGGTACAAGCTGCAGAAATAATATGAGTAAGTCTGGATGAACCGCTTCTGGAGCTCTGTGTCCTAAGGAATGTCAGAAAAGCACTGGCCTAGAGGACAAGAGGGTGTGTGTGTGTGTGTGTGTGTGTGTGTGTGTGTGTGTGTGTTAGGGGATGGATTTGGGGGAAGGCCTGTACATGCTACTCTGGAGGGTTTGATGTTTTAAAAATCGAGAGTCACATTGAAGTATAACACTTAGCTTTGGTGGAGCAAATTCAGAAACCTTAATGTTTCTTCTACAGAATCCCAGAACTGGGATTGAACTGATATGAGGGCATTTATTGCTGCTCTGTGTTTCTTTTGGCTCTTTGCCAGAAGACTGCCCTTGTTTCCTCGGAGACTTTCCTGTGCCTTTCCCTTTCCCAGCCCAAATCCCTGCCTGGAACCAAGGAGCGGTATCAGATCTTCTCTGATGCTTCTGTGACTTTTACTTATATCCTTGTTGGCAGGAACACAAGGTCTGCACGGTGGTTTCTCCCATGGAGGCTGAAGGAAGGGCAGTGTCTCTCCAGTTCATTGTCTTCAGAGCCTAGCTCAGTGTTGACTCCCGGGAGGCATTTGAGAGATGTTTGGAGAAAGGACTGACACTAGGTGACCCATGCCAAAGTGAAGAGTCTCAAAGCAGAGTCTTGATTCTGTCGTTGCTTTGGTGGGCATCCCAAAATTAGAGTCATATCTTTTGGTACCTGAATTCTAGGCTAGGCACACGTTTATTATCTCATCTTCCACATCATCTCAGCTGAGCTCTGTAATATTTATTTTCTCCAAGTATCCTGCACTCCTAGTGTCTTAGGGTTTTATTGCTGTGAAGAGACACCTTGACCACGGCAACTCTTATAAAAGAAAACATTTAATTGGAGATAGCTTACAGTTTTGGAGCTTTAGTCTGTTATTGTCATGGCAGGAAGCATGGTGGTCTGCAGGCAGATATGGTACAGAGAAAAAGGTGAGAGTTCTGCATCTTGATCCAAAGGCAGCAGAAGGAGAATGGTGTGCCACACTGGGTGTAGCTTGAACAAAGGAGACCGCAAAGCCTGCCTCCATAATGACACACACCCTCTAACAAGGCCACACCTCCTGGTAGAGCCACTTCCTGAGGCCAGATTTCACACACACACACACACACACACACACACACACACACACGAGTCTATGGGGGCGATTCACACCAGCATGCCTAGTGTTTGTGTTTATTTCCCTGTTTCCTGCAGCTTAGTGTGACTTCCTCCCCCACCTCAGCAGCTTATGCTAAGATGGCAACCCCTTGCGGAAGATCAGTTTGGATACCAGGCCTTCAGGAAGCCTTCGCAGGTATTTTTAAGTAGTAGATTCATTTCCTTTCTTATTTTCTTTCTTTGGGTTCTGTTTTATTTGTCCTGCTATTTTATTCTCACAAATTCATTTATTTAACAAATATTTATTGAAAACCTAGGTTGGGTCAAGTGTTACTCTAGATCTAGACAGTGAAAGATGGAAAAGGTCTAACACTCACCATTAAGGTGGATTCCAATGTGTGGACACATGAATAGGTAGTTACAATACAAAGGAAACAGCACAACAGGAGAGACACCCAGAATGGCCTTTTCACTACTCATCAGTGCCTGAAACCACTTTCTACAATTTTATTTATTTGTAATCCAAGAGGTTGAGCCTATGGCCTTGTGTATCTACTCTACCACTGAGCTATATGCCACTGGCAAATGCCATGTTCTGTGTTTTCAAGCATTATTTAAAAGAAGCATTGTTCCTAGCCCATTTCCATCACTCAGAACATTCATGATAAATGGTAGATACTCAACTATTATTTCCCAAATAGATTGTTATAGTATGTACTCTTTTACTTTTTCCAATTAGTTCATATTTTTGTCTTGCTCAAACAAAGTCCCTAAAAGATATCCTCGATTATCTTATGGCTCCATTTCAAGCAGAAATTCTTCCACACTGTTGCCCCCATCTTCTTAGCCTTGTGGCTTCCAACGCGACCATGTTGCATGAAGATGAGATAGAAACACAAAAGTCTTTAGAGTCGGTTTGATAAGCTAGGCACAGAGTATTGTGATCACAAGTGTCCGTGTTCAGCTTCTAGCAGTTAATACTCAGGCACTCAGTAACACCAGGGCCCTGTGAGATGTGTATGTGAAGTGTGGTCCGTATGTTCAAGTCCTAGAGGAAAGCGGAATACTTTTGTAGCCTCTGCCACACTGCATGAATTACGAAAGGGAAGAATGAAGAGAAAATAGAAATAAGGAGAAGATGATAAGGGTGAACCTATTAGTTGGTTTTCCATTTGCTGTGATCAAACACTATGGTCAAGGAACCCTACAGAAGGGAGGATTTGTTTGGGTTTACAGTTCCAAAGGGTTTAAGAGCCCATGATGGCAGCTAGTGGCAGGCACAGTGGCAGGAGCAGAAGTGCTGAGTGTTCACATCTTGAACCATAAGCATGAAGCAATGAAAGCAAACCTGGAGTAAGACAAGGCCTTAAGCTCTCAAAGCTCATACCTAGTGGCATACTTCCTCCAGCAAGGCCACACCTCTGAAGCCCAGAGAGCATAAGTATTCAAATGCTAGAATCTACTGGGGACAATTTTTACTCAAAGCACCACAGTGACCTAAGCAGGTGTGATAGATAGCCTTGTCTGCATTCACGAAGCAAACGATGGAAAAGATGAGACTTAAAGGGTAGGTAGGGTGGAGCCACATGAGGAGGTGAGAGGTATGTGCGTGTGTCAAGCAAAAGTGAGAAGAAAAGTGGGGCAAAGTAGCAACATTCCCTAGGGCTGAAAGACTAGGAAAATAAGAGGCAATGAAGAAAATGTGAATAGAAGGGAAAGGGAGGTTTGGGGGTACATTGGGAGCATCATGACATTTACATATAGCTTAAAGTGCAGCCTGAAGGAGAACTGTGGGAAAGTTTGAAGCTTGTGTGCATCACAGTCGATTTGCAGGTGAACATAGTCTTCAGGTGGAGAGGATCGAAGACGTCTGAAAGGGAAGCAAGCAGACCAATTGGAAAGTGTACCTTTAACTTTCCTACAGAGTCTGTATGTGGTGTTCAGTGCAACCATCAGGGGAGATTTTAGAAAGCACCTGGGCCCCTGTCCCAACTACTGCATTTCATTTGGACTATGTGGAAACCTCTCCAAGTGACAGTGGCGCAGCCAGCCTTGTGTAGGAGCCATGGACTTGGTGCACAAAGGTCAATTCTCATCACCAGGAAGTGCCTCATGTATAACCCTGTATAGCTGCATAAATTATTCTTTATTAACATTCTTTGAAGTCTTTCTTTTCTTAAAAAGGAAAGTGATACTCTCATTTGTCTTATTTAAGTGGCACTATTTTTTTTTTTTAATTTGCTAACCAGCATACCATTTTTAGTCCCAAGGACATAGAGATTAAAAAGATACGTGAATGTGGCTATTTTTGAAATGATTTGGGACATGAGAAACTTCAAGACAAGAATTCTAAGTGTAAATCTGGTCTTGGTCGTTATGAAGGCATATTTCAAAGTGACAGTCTGGAATGCATTAAGATTTTATTAGTCGGGGTCATATCTCAAGGAATTAAAAATATGGATCTTCATTTTCCCTGTGATCCTAGGTCTTGCAAATGTTACAAGTGGTTCTTATCTGCCCCTTTACCAGAACTAGCTTTTAAACCCCCAGCTTCTTTAATTGGAGTCTGTGACCCCATTTGGGATCTTGTAAATGCAGGGCCCCTCCAATTTGGCACTAGTATTAGTTTCCTGAGTGTATGGCCAAAAATTATGTCAAAAACATTGAGGAAATCTAATATATCTCTGGCATCTGCTCATCTGTGCTGCCGTGTTCACCTTCACTACAGTCTTGGGTCTCAATGCATATGCTCTTTATATTGCACGTGCTGTCATGTCATCCAATGCCAATGACCGATGTCTTGACACAAGCGTATATGACAAACTATATTGTTTACTATACATAGAAAACTTTCTGCTTTTTAAGAGCCACTTGGTTTCATTATGGAGAAGACACTTTTAAAAGGCTGGACAGATGGGGAGGATGTGGAGAGAGAGAGAGGAACACTCCATCATTGTTGGTGGGACTGCAAACTAGTACAGCCACTTTGGAAATCTATCTGGTGCTATCTCAGAAAACTGGGAATAGGGCTTCCGCAAGACCCAGCTATTGCACTCCTTGGAATATACCCAGAAGATGCTCCAGCACACAACAAGAACATTTGCTCAACCATGTTCATAGCAGCCTTATTCATAATAGCCTAAAAACAGCGTAAGTATCCCTCAGTAGAAGAATGGATAAAGAAACTGTGGTACATTTACACTATGGAATACTACTCAGCTATTACAAACAAGGAATTCCAGAAATTTGTGGACAAATGGATTTAACTAGAAATGATCATAGTGAGTAAGTTAACCCAGAAGCAGAAAGAGTCAAAGGGTATATACTCACTTATATTTGGACACTAGCCCAAGGGGCATGTCCCATGAAAGTCTTCACTTACCAGTAAAATGGGACACAGGGGAGGACATCCTATTGGGATTCTAGGTGAGAGAAGCATGGGAGAATGGGGAAATAGAAGGATCCAGAGGATTCTAGAAACTTACAAGAAGAACATTATGATGGGCAGATCTGGGTCCAGGGGTCCTGCTCAAACTATGGCACCAGTCAAGGACAATACGTGCAGTAAACTTAGAGCCCCTACCCAGATCTAGCCAATGGACAGGACATTCTCCACAGTTAAGTGGAGAGTGGGGTCTGACTTTCACACAAACTCTGGTGCCCCATATTTGACCATGTCCCCTGGATGGGGAGACCTGGTGGCACTCAGAGGAAGGATAGCAGGCTACCAAGAAGAGACTGGATACCCTATGAGCATATACAGGGGGAGGAAGTCCCCCTCAGTCACAGTCATAGGGGAGGGGAGTAAGGGGAAATGGGAGGGAGGGAGCAATGGGAGGAGACAAGGGATGGGACAACCATTGAGATGTAATATGAATAAATTAATAAAATATATTTTAAAAAAGAACACATACTGTTCTTCCAGTGGACCAGGTTTGGTTCCTAGCACCTACATGATGGTCAACAACTGTTTGTAACTGCATTTCTGGAGGACCTGTCACCCTCTTCCATCTTCCTGAGACCTACATGCATGTGGCACACAAACATATGGCAGCCAAGAAATCATGCATGTAAAAAAAAAAAAAAAAGAGGCATAAACACTTTAAGTAATTTCAGGCCACCATTCTGCGACATCTAAGTATAAAGCGAGCATGTTTAGAATGCACTGTGTTAAGAATATTTGATTTCAGCAATTGCTGTCCACATTGCTAATTTGAGTCTCATGAAAAATTGTTAAATTTTGCCCTGGGAGTAGGATAGATTTTCCACTTCTATCCTTAGCATTGGCAATAGTAAAACCAAAATCTTTAATGAAAATCATTAAAGAGGATCTGTGTCCTTTAGTATTAATTATTCTGCCCAAATATAATTGTCTCTGCAAAAATAACTGAGCACATTCATCTCACTAGCATGGTAATTCCCTTTTGATTGTAATAAAAGGTGAAATTATTTTTATACCAAAAATTCCAGGGATCAAATCCAGGTTGCCAGGCTTGGCTATACATACTCCTGCTAGCTGAACCACCCATCCAGCCCTAAAATAAACGCATTTATGATGTACTATGAACAAATGCTTGATTTGATTTGTGTACCTATTTTATATATTTACATACCCAGGGTACTATAAAACATTTTCACATAAAAAAGGGTGGGAAATGAAAAAAGTTTGGGAATCTGTTTAAATGATACATTCTACATGATGTACAAATTGGGAGATTCACCGTCATTCCCATGAATGAGAAAGTTAACTTCATCCTAAACCAAGATGTACAAACTATAGTCCCTAGGCCATTTCCTGCCCACAGTATTTTATATATGATCTCTGTGTTAAATTTATATATATATATACACACACATATATATACTAATATATATACTAAAACATTTATTTTAATTTTATTTTCATGAGTATCTTACTTGAGTGTGTATATGTGCACCACGTGAGTACCTGGTACCCACAGAGGCCAGAAAAGAAAGAGTCATATCTCCTGGACCTGGAGTTACAGTTGATTGTGAGCCTCCTTGTAGGTGTGCTAGGAACCAGTCCTCTGCAAGAACAGCATGTGAAAATTAGATAAAAACCCAAGTCTGAGTGTGCAAACTTTCTCATCAGAACCCTGCACGCATGTGTTGTGAATGGCCACTTTCTCTGCACACTGACAAAGCAGGTAGTTGTGGCATACTGAATAGGCTGATAAGGCAAAAGTGATTTCTCTCTGGCCCATGCAGAGAAAGTGCTACCTGTCCCTACAGTGGACCACAGGCGGGAGAAAAAGAAGTCTACCAGTTCCCACGATGCCTGCACAATACAATCACCTGTTGAGTTCCCAAAACAAATCAGTGCCAGGTCTCCACCCTCAATAGTTCTAGAATGAATTGGTCTGGGGTGGAGGTGCTTTGAAAACTTCCTGGGAATTCCAACAAGAGTCAGGGCTGAAAGCCACTGGATTAGCAAATGGCTGCACAAAGTTCTGAATTTCTCAACTGTTAAGCAAGCTAGTCCCATACCTGTGTCTGCTGGGAGCTTAGTGGACTGCAGCCTTTCGTTTAAGGAAGCAAAGCAGCTACTGACGCTGGAGGAGAGGGAGAAGTTGTGGTTTCTCACCATAGCACTATTAGAAGCATCAGGGTTTTTTGTTGTTGTTGTTGTTGTTTTAATTTTAATTTTAATTTTATTTTTTACATATACATTTATATTATTACACATATATGCAATAGATTACCTATAGCAAGAAGAACTGCGACACAATCAGGAATTATATAAATGTCAAGCTTAGCGTTTTGGCTGTTTGTATCTGACAGCCTTGAAGAAAATATCTTTCCTATCTTGCTGCGTCTAAACTTCTGAATGTAAATCAATCTCCATCACATATTGTCATTATCAACTTAGAACACCTATCTAAACCTAAAAACATTGTAACCCCTAAATAATTAAGCTTCATTGTAAAACTAAGCCAGGGAGTTGAAGACCAGATCAACATCAGTTTTGAACTTCCCTCTGCCCGTGGACTAGCACCTTGGACGCGTTCCGTTCCTTGAGTTCTCAGGACTGTGTGCGCATGTCCCACAAGCCACCTCGGGCCGCGTATGTAGCACACACCTTTGCAGGAACCCCAGCTGGTCTTGTTTCTCAGGATACACCCCCAAGAAGCAAGCCTTATTCTGTCTTTGCAGTAGCCTTCTATAATTATTGGTGATCTCACAGGAAAGGGGGGTGAAGGACAACTTTATCAGAATCCTATTCTCAGCACCATTGGCACAGGATGGCTCTGGGACTGCGAGGCTGCTCTGAGCTATTATTGTGCCCGGCTCCTTCTCAGCACGACTCAGCGCAGACAATACAGCACACAGAGCACATGGGGGATGAACAGTAAATACGAGGCCTTGGATTTTTTTTTTTAATCTTGTCAGTTTTTCCCTGATTTGTGTCCTTTATCCTAGCCCCTCTGCTATAAAAGCTTCTCAAAGCTAATGCCCATAACGCTGCCACCCACTGGTAGCAGCAGGCTGCTGGACCACTATCGTGTTCTCACTGCAGCCATTTCTAAAGCCTGCCATTATTCAGCGACTGTACATGCTAACCCAGTGGCATAAAGTTGCTGCAACACCTTCCCCTCCTGTTTCTCTACACTCTGGGGGCCAACAGCAATGACAAGAGTCCTTCAGACTCTAACTGCCTGCCTCAGACAGCATGCATCACATCTTGCCAGAGATGGAATAGCCCTCTGCTGAAAAGAGAAGGGATGCTGGGTAATTATGGGCCTCAGAGGGTGCTTGACATCTCTGTTGCCATATTAGAAAGTTAAAAATATTGCTCAGACATATTTCTTTGCCTTTTGATATTCCAATAATTCACCTTCCCCTTTTGTTTATTGAGAACTCATGTGACTAAAGCAATGGAGGCACACAGCCAAGCTCTACAATGTACACTAGCTGTGGAGGCTTCTGGGAATGACTCCCAACAGAAGTCATGCAGCTGTGAGGAAGTGAAAGATGACCCTATATTTTGCTTCTTGGAACCGGTTCTTCTTTTTACACCTGTGTGATGTGAGTTACTTTCTACAATAACTTATGGGTCCCCAAATTTGCGAACTATTGCTACTACGGTTATTGTGAAGGCCACGTGTATACAGTGCCTGACCTCAACAGACAGAGGAAATGGTAGTAACTGTCTTAAAATGCATTTGCCCTTAGCACAGGTCCCTCTGTGCTTTACAGACAACAACAGGAACAGCTGGGCACCAAGAAGCAGCTGTTCCCACGAGCTGCTCTTGTGAGGAATACACACAGGCTAAGAAACAGATTTCATTGACCCATGGAAATGTGGTTTTGTGGAGTGCTTAAAACAGAAAACCCAGTGGCTACAGGAGAGCAAAGGAAGAAGAGCTAGCTGCCTGCTCTTCATGTGGAGGGGTCTGCACAGAGGAAACAGGACGTCTGCCTCTTCCTAAGTGGGTTGTAGCCTTGCAAACATCTTCCAATCACCAATACCCTCCGTATGTTGACAACCATATTTGTCATGACCCTTATTAGTAACTTGGCAAATTATGTGGGTGTGCTTGAAGTTGTGACAGATCCAACACGGTGACAAAAGGAAAGAGATGTGTCTCCCAAGTTGTCACTATCCAAATGTGGGCTCCTAGCCCTGTCTTGCCTACCTGGGCACAGATACCCTCTAGGTGGTATTCAGGTATACCCTAGCTCAGTCTCTGAGAACAGTCTTGCCCCTTCAGAGAGTCTGCAGCATCTTACAGAATGTCAGGAGAGGGCCACCTACTCCCATCTTCTGGGGATATGTGTAAGGTCAGAGAAAGGGAGGTAAAGGATGAATATGGGTGCAAGTAACAACTAGGTAGGCTCCAACTGCATCTGCGTTAGCAGAACACGGGGGGGGGGGGGAGGATGCTGAGCACAGGGCCACGGGGAGACTTGCAGCTCACAACTTTGGCTAACAGGGCCCAGAGTTTCTACCAAATGAGAAAGGGGATGATTTACAAGATTTCTGGAACCTTCCAGGAACATACTTGCTCCCATATACTGTGCATCTGGTCTCTTGTTTCACTCTTTCCAAGGGCTTTGTTGAGTGTTGAGCTCTCATTTCTTTGATACGGCACATGGCTTCACTGGACACACCCGAACAGGTAGCAAGCTGATGTATGCAGATTCGGCTATACTTTATTCCATATCATGTTACAGAAAACAACAATGATATCTGACAAACCATTACATCCTTCATAATACAGACAAAGTACAATTGGCAACACATATGCAACATGTAATATTCCATTCTCCTCGCTATATGCCATGTCGAAGCATTGTGAGCATCTGAGGTACTAACCGCATTTAAAAAGTACACATCTCAGTGCATTACATAAACAAAGGGTGAAAAAGAGAAAAAGGAACCAGAAGAAACGGAAAGCCCACTCACAAAGAATGTAGGTTTTATATGTGCCTCTAATATATGCTGCTGTGAAAGGGGGCAGTGAGAACGGGAAATTGCTTATTTCATTTGAGATTTAAATTTTTTTCAGTTTGGTGTATGAGGAAGCTGAAGTCTAGCATACAGTTTCCTCTGTCTACAAGCCAGGAACGGAGAAGGAAGTTATGCACAATTATGCAGCATAGTTCTATGTATAGGGGCAGGCAGTGATCTACCCCAGTATGTACAGCCTAAACGTCCTCTTATATAACAAAAGATTACAAACCAGGAATATTCACAGATGGGTGTCTGCTATGAATGCATACACAGGGCACTGATTACAGTGACTGTCATAGACACACTGAGGAAAGGGTACCAAGAGTCCCTGGTTTTCCTACAATCCCACAAGCTCCCTTAGAAACTTCTAGTCACTTGAGAGCTAGAAACAGATTCTCATCTGTGCATGGTGGGTAGATAGCTGCCCCTGCCTTATACCTCTAATTTCTTGCCTAGCACAAACACATTTTTGCAATCCATGTATCTTGTATTTCTTAATTAAATAAACTGTTCCCCTTCAGAAGATGGAAACTAGGTCCCAAACTTCCTTTCCAAATACTGTGTGCCATGAGGCTGAGATGACCTAACCGCCATGCCAAGGTGTTCGTGCTATTCTTACCAGCTGTCATAGAAAAATAATCTCACCAAACATTCCGGTGCTTTCTCAACAGTGTAATAACATGTTAATAAACACAGCAGTCTGTGCTGATTTTCATGATGCCCTTGGAGGGCAGAAGAGAAAAGCGGGGGGGGGGGGGGGATATAACATATAACTGTGCTGGGTTGGGGCTGGGGGTGGGAGGCGGCACACACACTTTGGATTTCCTTCCTTGATGACAAGGACAGGAAACTTAAACCCTTTTAACTTGAGAGGTATGCCTGTCCTGAGGCAGACCTCACACCAAGCAGTGTTGTGTCTTGCATCCCAGGAGACGCTGTCTAGACAAGGACATGGGTCTCTAGTTGCCTTTACATTCTTGGAACCTTTCAACACTGGCATGGAGCTCCTCCGACTTATACTTAGTGAAATGCAAACATGGTTGTGCACCACCCCACCCAACCCCCCGCCCCAATGAATGGAGGATTCAAGCGAATCACAGGGGAGGCTGTTGTTAATTACACTTAAGTTTTCACCCCACTTAAAGAACTCCCAGTTTAATTATACTTTAAGTCAAAATACCTATAAAGACTTCCCATGGAAGGAATGTACAAAAGAGATGAAAATGGTTCTCAGGTAGCAACAGTAGATATTGTCGCCTTGGGTGTCTTTTGCTTTCTTTCAAACCATTCTGTAAGCAATTCCTTGCTTAGTGTCTGAAGTGAGTGACCCCATGACTAGGCTGGGGTTATGCCTACTACTCAGAGAAAGTCCCTTTGAAAGTTGAGAAACCTGGATCTACCTCAAGGGATACACTGGGTTTGACTACAGAGAAGCTTTCCCCTCATCCAAGAATCAGCCCTTGTCAAATTGGATCAAAATTCTTAGTCTTGATCCTAAAAACGTGCGACACATTTTGAGCTTGTAGGATTCCCCCCCCCCCCCTCTTTCTCAGGAGGAGTGAAACACAGTACAATGCGCACAGACGCGTTTCCATGGGGATTTGTGTCAGGAGGAGCAGAGGGCATGCTTCGCATGAAGTTTGCTAACTGCCCTTTGGGCCCAGCTATACTGGAGCTCTGCAGTGAGGTTGCCCCTGGAAGTGGCCTGCACTGGGCAGCTGCCCCCAGATCAAGGGGCAGTGTATGCTAGGGCAGCCCCTTTCTCCCAGTGGTACAGACTCGCCTTCATCCTGCACGGTCCCAGAGCTCCTTAAAACAAGGGAAGCTGGACTTTTTTTTTTTTTTTTTTTTTTTTAACTATTTCTATTTTTAAAGCAAAATTCCCCATGTTACTTGTAAGATCTGCCTTTGAACAGTTATTACAGGAGACTAGTTTAAAGCTTGGTACCCAGTGATACCTTCTGAATGGCTTGGAATGTTTCTGAACACTAATTCAAAGGTCCTTTGTTGTAAGTGAGCAAACTTTGAACTCTGGATAATTTTTAAATTTGCTTTTTAAGCATTAATCGGCCAAGACTTGCTACTGGGACTCACCCTGACAGACAGATTTTTTTTTTTTTTTGCACCCAAGTTTTAAGAATGATGTTCATCATTATTTTATCCAGTTTAAAAATACAGAGCATAACAGAGTTGATTTAAAAAGAAATAAAAAGACATTGACGAGACCCAGAATGCATGTAAAAAGTTGCCGTGCTTTCCACAGGCTTAAAAAAAAAAAGTCAACTTTTACTCATCCCTGTCTTTGTCCTTGTTGTTTGTTTCTCTACCTAAAACCTGCTCAGAAGCAGTCATGCTATTGGAAATGCCGAGCTAAGCTTCTGGTCTCCAATGTAAATATGCAGGCATTTCCAATAAAAACGAAAACCCCACATTTCCAAACGTCCTCAAAGGTAAGCAACAGGTAGGGCCCCACTGTCTGCAACCATGCTGTCTAGTCAGTCAGAAAACATGGGGTTGGTTTTAGCAAAAAGAACGTTCTTCCTGATGGTTGCAGAATGAACTCAGCTCTCAAAGAAAACACACGTTGTTTCATGCCACTGTGTGGCTTTCAAGTGTACACATTACTGACGAAGTGTGAACACCAAATGTGTTGTCTCAATGTATTTAAGACATGGCTGCTGAAAGCATTAAAAAAAAAAAAAAACCTTCACAGAGACACTGTGCGGCAGAGGGAAATCAAACAGAATCAGACACAAAAGACTGAAAAGAATACATGCCATGTATCAGGAAGCAAAGCTTAATCTTCACATAGCTCTTGGAAATCACAAGGTATCCAAATGCGTGCAAGGTTTTAAATGAACTGCAGAGAAAACAGGGTCTTGCCAGCTTCAATTTTCTTGGAAGTGAAATCCACCACAGGGAACCGAAGGGAGCTGATCCAGGAGCCCCCTTCGCACTGTTGGCCACTTCATTAGTGTTCTTTATTTTACTATTATTTTTTATTTCTTCTTCTTCTTTTTCTTCCCAGAATGATGACAACTTAATCCTGGGAGGAGGAAAAGAGAACATGGTTACACTAAGAAGTGAAACTTTACCTCATTCATTTCCTCAAGATTACTTGAGACATTAAAATTGGTCAGGCCAAATTAAGTCCACGGCCATTCCCTGCAGCTACACCAAGCATGTACATTTGAGATAGAACAATTTCCTTTATGGAAACATTTCTTAAATATGATAAACTAATATCCAGGCTATATTTTCTTCCCTAGAAATGCCGTAATTTTATGAATTTAAATGGGCTAAATTCCTTCCCTAAACTGTTGGGGCCAATGCTGGTCCTCAAGTGCCTGAAATGCTATGAAGATGATTAGAAGGACGGATCACCATCTTGGCCATTATGTATGTGAAAAAGGAAAATGGATCACAGACTTGTCCTTAAAAAAATCAGCATGTGATTCCTTGGCTGTCTATTCTCAGTTATATTGGATTCATCAGAATGCATGTTGGCCAGCGTGACCCGAATTGGCAGCCTGTTCCCAGCATCATGCACAAACCTTTGTGCCTCCAAGGATACCAGCTTGAGAATGGGAACCCACTGAAGGCAAGAGGTTGGTGAGAATGAAGGAACCTTCATATATATATATTTTTAAAGCTCCTATCCATCTTTGCTGAACGTTTGGTAGGAAAGAGAATATGCCTACTTAGGAAAAGTGTTTGACTCCCAAGTCCAAGTCCCACAGTTTAAGGAGTTGATGAATCAGTTTTACTCTATACCAGAACCCATTCCTTAACTAAACTTAGGACCATGTTCCTGGCCACTGCCTCGCCAGGCTTGCCTGGCATCACCTACAGGAACATCGTGTCATCCTGCGGGACACAGAAGAAATCCTGGCCAACGCTGCTCCCACGCCTTTCAGATACTTCACACACACTTGCCCCATTGCTGCTCCCATGGGCTGCAGTGCTGAGGGCATTCCCTGCCTGGCAGTGACCCAGCAGTGCCTGAGCCAAGAGTGCAAAAGCCCCATTCTTAGATTTAGGGCACATTAGAACAACAACGTCCCTACCTTCTACCGATCTTTACTTAGGCTAATAAATTTTCAGAATTTTAACCTCCCCTTCAGTTTTTTTATGGAGGTGGAATTCATATAACACAAAATCAACCATTTCAAGGTGTATAGCTTGGTAGCACTTAGTCCATTCACAAATCTAGACAGCCATCTTCTTCTTCTCTGTGTAATTTCAAAGCATACCACTTTCAAGGGAGACTCGACACCACTTCACCCAAGTCATTCTCGTCATCCCTTGACCTGCCCCTTGGCTAGCACCAAGTGCCTTTCTGTCTCTATGGAGTTACCTATTCTCAATATGTCATCTAAGAGGAATCAGACAATGTGTGGCCAGTGGCATCTGGCAGCTCTCGACTAGCATAACAGTTTTGAGGTTCACCATGGTGTAGTATACATCAGTAGTTCATTATTTTATAAAATGTCCAGGTAACATCTCGTTTTCTGCCTATGTCACATGGCCCTTATCCATCCGTCAGTTAATACATGCTTGAGTTGTATCGCCCTGTGGCTTCTGTAAATAAAGTTACTATCAACACCGATGCCGTGAGTGTTGGCTCCAACTCCCGACTTGATTTCTTTAGCTTGTACATCTGCAGGTGTGATTCTGGGCTCAGGTGAAAATTCTGCCTTTAGAGTTTTTCCTCACTTGCAGTGAAGAAGCACTCCAATTTCACCATACCCTTGCCAACAGTCTTTGTTTTATAACCATAGTTATTCTATTATGGTAAGCTGATTTACTTTTACTGATTTGCCTTTTCCTAATGGTTAGTGGTGTTGACCACCCTTTTATGAGCTCATTTCCTTCAGAGAAATGTCTACTCAAGTGCTTTCCTCACCTTGTGATTTATCTTGCTGTTGCTGCTGAGTTACAGTGCTTCATGCATTTGGGACATTAATTTCTCATGAGATAAACAACCTGAAAATAACTTTCTAGTATGCATTTTTGGATTTTGATGAGGATCAAAATATGTATTTTTTACTTCATTGCTTATACTTTTAGTGTTGTACTTAAAAATGCATGGTGAAATCTAAAGTTACAAGGATTATATCCTATATTTTCTTCTATGATTTCCTATAATTCCAGTTTTTTTTTTTTAATTCATTTTGTGTCTTTTAGGTATGGCCTGAGGTAGGGCTCACCTATTCCTGAGAATCCATGGATGGAATATAAATATTCTGGGTAGAATATAAATCAAAGCCTCCTATCACGTTTCTGGAGAGGTCTTGGTATGGACAGATAATGCACGTAAGCTCTTTGCTGCCTCCAAATCCTAACTCATCCACCATTGATTCAAATGTTTGCTGCTTTATGTAGCATTCTCTATCCACAGGAATCCACCCCTCACCTCTGCCTAGAGACACCTTTATTAAGTATGTTCTAAAAGAAGTCATAACCATAGCACAGCGATTACATGGAACATTTTGTAGAGCCCCACCCCATCTGCTCCCTCCAGAGAAATAAAGCAAAAGCACTTTTCTCCATCTGCACTTTTATATGAGCATCCATTCTGAGTCATGCATGAAAATCATTTCTCAGGTCCTTGAGATCGAGGAGAGAGGCCACTTGCCCCCACAGTATTTCAAGGACATTTTCCATTTCAAGCAACCTTGTCCTATCTCAGTACCAGTTTTAACTTGACCTTTATATTAAGCAGATGACAGGGGTGTCCCTTTTTATTGCATGAAGCTTAGGCAGAATGAGACTCCAAGTATTCCAGGGAGACTCCAAGTCAACCAGTGCTTGCCTAGGCATGGAACCCTTATGACTCTCTCCAAACCAATCAGTCTTTGCTTGGTTCTCCTGGTGCCCAGTCGGACTTCCTGAAACTGACACTTAGTCTCTCTTGATGTGTTTCCTTTGACGAAGCAAGCTAAAGATGCATGTGGCATAAATATATTACTGATTAAACCCATGTGTACCCAAAGCACGGCACAAGCGTAGCTCAGGGACACAGTAAGTAGTTGATGAAGGACAAGAAGTGAAAAGGAAGGATCTGAAAGCATGGGAATGGGTGGGAAGGACACATTCCCCTGAAGCTGAACAGCTCTGTACTGGGGCTTGCATTTGTTGCTGAGACAGCTGGTACCAAGCTGCTCTTTCAGCCACAGTGCCAGTTACTTAGCTTGGCAGAGAGAAGAAGGTTATCGACAAGCACCACCAGTCAAGAATGATTTTTACTCCACTATGTTATATTCCAAAGATGTGATTTGATTTCCAAAATACATGACTTCATATAACAATAAATTATGTTGACACTATACACTTTACTATCCTCTTGAGTTCATGAAAGATATTTTATACACATGGATACTATTGATTTGGCCTTGTGTTGTCCTGATCCTGACTGCAATCTATAGGAGAATCACACATACCTTACTAAGGTGTAGCAGAATCGGGGTGTAAGGACTAATACACACTAGCAGTAACTGGCTAGTCAATGTGAACACAGTGGTTATGGCAAGTGCATCACTTAGCTTTGGGCTTTGACATTAATGGCAGGTTCCAATGACAGCATGCCTCCCATCTCTCTGAATAGCTCATATTGTGCCATCTACCCTGCCTGATGCTTTTACAGAGCACAGGATGCCCATCCTCTCACCTTGGGCTACATTAGCTTCAGCTTTTCCAGAAAGCAATAAACACATTTTTAGAGATCTAAGCGCAATCAAATATTTCGTGGGTGGGATGTAGACTGAAAGAATGAAGATATGCTATGACAGGTAAGTAAAATATGAATGTAACTCTTCCTCTTGCATTTGGTTGCTAATTAAAACAACACACACACACACACACACACACACACACACACACACACACACACACACACCAAATGAACAATGAGTACCAAGTATAAGCTGGATGGTTGGCATGCACAGCTACCCCTAGGTATGTAAATCATAAGCCAGGTGGGCACCATTTCCATCCAGTTTTTAGTTTTCACAATGAGCTTTTTCCTAAAAATGAATGTTTTAAAGAAGAAATTGGATTCAATTGATAAAAATCCTTATTCAGAAGTATCTACATAGAGCTTCTCAGCTATAAATATTAATTAATTGGATCCCTGGTACCCATAATGCAACTTTGTTCTGACCCATGTGCCCTATGAACTAGATATTTTTTGGATTCAATTTTCTTAAAACCAACTGTCAGCATCATGTGATGGAGGAGATGAGAAATGAAAATGAGGAGTCCCGCTGTGCAGGTGGGTGACCTGTGGGAGAGAGTCTGCCTGGTAGGATTTTTGCACCAACCATCAGACACAGACCAATTGATTAGATCATCTCATAGCCGCCACCAACTAGGCTCAAGAGACTAATTAGAGAGAGTACTGCCTGCGCGGGCACCCCATTGACACCTAATTTGCTCAGCCAAAGCCTTTGGGGAAAATGTATTATCTCTGCAGCTGCACTTCATGCATTTCTGATTCGAGGCGTAAGCAAGGAGCGCTTCATCACTCTTTTGAGCGAGCTGAACGCAGAAGCCCTTGAGTGCTAAATGCAAGCAAACAGACTCAAATTAAAAGCAGGCCCAGCTCTTTCTAAGTCCCTCTGTGCCCTCTGATAAATCTTTGTGTGTACATTCACACATCACTACACACATGCATGCCGTGTACACGCCGGAGGGAGAGCGGAACCAAGGCCCCAGATCAGGGCGTTCCGATGCCATCAGATGGCCTGTGTTTCACACTGGCCTATTTACCCTCTCCAAGGCTTTGTGTTTATTTTTTATTGTGGGCTCCCCCCCATCCCACCCTGCCACCCTGGCTGCTCACTGTCCCTCCTCAAAGTACTCTTTCTCTACAGGAAGAGACAAACAAACATTTCCCTCTAAGCCTCACTGGAGAAAAGCAATTGTTCTGCTTCAAAATTAAAACAACTGCATGTGTTCCTTTAATTCTCTGGTTGCAGGTGTGGCTGAGGATATGCGGGCGTTCTTTCCCTCCATTGCAGAGAGTCCTGAAGAAGTCTCTGCTTAACTGAGAAGAAACACCAACTTTTGACAGGAAGGAAGCTGCTTCATGCAGCAAATTCAATATAAAATGATCTAGAAAGCAACTAAGTTCTCTTTTTAAAAATGGAATATCATAAGCTGGGAGGTGGTGGCAAAAGCCTTTAATCCAGGCACTTTGGAGGCAGAGACCTGCAGATCTCTGAGTTCGAGGTCAGCCTGGTCTACAGAGTTGAGTTCCAGAACAGCCAGGACTATACAGAGAAACCCTGTCTCAAAAAACAAACAAACAAACAAAACATTTAATTGAGTTTAGTTTTATCTGTTTACAAGTTAAAGTAAAACTAATGTTAGCGGCCCCCCCCACCCCCCTAACCCCACTCAGATGGAGGGAGTCCCAAATAGGGGGCATTTAAAGATAGGTATGTAATTAATTACACGCTTGGAAAAATAAAACAATCCAGGCAATATGGAAAAATTAGGGTGGCTTTGTGCCAAATCTAGAGGATTCAGGCAATGCAATTCCATATGAGAGAGAGAGGGAGAGAGAGAGAGAGAGAGAGAGGGAAAACAAAAAACAAACAAATAAAACAAGTAAAACAAACAAACAAACAAAAACAACTAAGCAAAGGGAGACCCGCTGTGCACAGTGTCTGCAGTGGGAGATCTGCTGTGGCGCAGTGTCTGCAGAGGAATCTCTGGATTTATGGCTTCCTACTCTCTGTTGGATGAATTCATTTTCCTATATGCTCCAGGAAATTACAATAAGTGTGATGTTAAAAAAATGTTCACTTCATTCCTAACTACTTCATCACTAATTTCTAAGAAACTACTTTAACTGTGTGGCTTTTAAGTCAGTATTTAAAATTGGACTTATCCGGATCCTGTCAGTGGAGTCTGGTGGCCATGAGACTGTTTTTCTAAACATATTGGGAGAGTAGTTTGAAAAGACTTAGAAGTTAGAGCCCTTACTAAAATGTGTGACTCTCTGTAAAACTTACACTGGTTTTGTAGAGAATCAAGTTCAGAATCTTCCCCTCGACTTTCATGCCTATAAGATTTCACAAGAAAATTGCCTGGGAAAGGCCACCGACAGATCTCTGTGGCTCTCTCCCTGTCGTTCTGTTTAAAGTACTAAGAAAAACAAAATAAATCTTTGTGTCCATTTCATCTTCAAGCATAGTTTGCTATTGCACAGGCTTAAATGTACAAATAAGACACTAATTGTTAAGTACTTCTGGGTAAGCCCATCTCTGTCTCTCTCTCTCTGTCTCTCTCTCTCTTACACACACACACACACACACACACACACACACACACACACACACACACACACACACACACACACAGGCACACACATGCACACACATTCACACGCATGTTCTTTTTTGTGTGCATGTAAATACCACACGATCAGTTTTTATTGAACCTTTTTTTTTTAATCAATGCTGGAATCAATTCAGAAAATCTGAAAATTGTTTAACTTACTGTGTTTCTGAGTGAGTTTGTGTTATGATTTAAATAGAAATACAGTTTTTTTTTCTTTCAGAACATCTTTAGTCAGTGTATTCCAGTTTCTCTAGCCCTGTATCGACTCTTTCTAGGGGTGGGAGAAGCATAAAACAGATAGAAGTAGAATATAGTTAAACCTACTTCTGTAAGCTATTTCTGGTTTATGATGATCATGTCTCCTCCCTCCAGACGAGAACACGTCTTTGAGACCAGCAAGATACTATTAATTAAAATGAATACAGAGAAAGACAAGCTTTGTTTTAAGCTTACCAGAAGGCCCATCATTCAAAATAGCCCAAATCCTTTAAGTTGAAAGCTGTTTGGTAACATCCATATGGACGCACAATTCACTAATTGCAGCAACTTTGCACATTTTAAGCTTTTGTGCCAAAGTGGTGAGTTTAATTAGAAAAACTTCAGGCAAAGCTGGAAGTCTGACATCTCAAAAACAAAGCATTTCTCAACCGAGGAGACGGGTTTAACATATCATTTTAATAATCATCACCAGCAACAAACATTTATTGATGTCCTCATTAAAGGCAGGCATTATATGATGGAGAATTAGTATTGATTGAAAAGAATGTGCTATTTTAATGGTGTGACTGTTTATTATATCAACTTTATGCAAATGTCAAGCACTGGTCATATTTTAGACACATGTAGACAAAAGATGGATAGTTTTGGGACTGCTGCCCACCTTCTCGAGTACCAGGTGGTCATGGGAGGCTCTAGGCAGTCTTCTCAGAACCAAGACACAGTTCATGTCTTAAATATACATACTTACAGAAAATTAAATATTAAACCGATACATTAAAGTATAATTATGTCTATACAAAATACATAAAAACTCTGTGAGGCCTAAAATATCTTACTGAAACCATTTGAATAACAAAGCCAACAGAAAAGTCTTCACCAAAAGTGGCTTCTTCTTTTCAGGGATTTCTTATTATTTGAAGCTTTTTTTATTTGCTCAGCATACTTTTACAAGTGACTGGTTCCCAAGTGAGTATAAGTTAATTAAACAGGATTCTGATGCCTTAACCCTTATTATGCATCACAGGGCTATTAAGATATATCTAAAAAAAAAAAAAAATGCAATGTCATGGAATTCAGCCACGAGAGCATTTTTCACAATTTACAACAGGCACATAACAAATCCTATAAGACTGCTTATAGTATTTAGCAGTCAGACAAGCACAAAAGTTCACATTGAATTTTAATTAAAATATTTGAGAGGAGGTTTGAGTACACTTTGGATAAACCCGCTAGTTTTCAAAATACACATTCAGCATTATTGCCTAAAATGTTTACATGCTTAGGGTTTTGGATTTAGTATACACGATCACCTATAATTTTGAACCCACTTGATGAACTATAATATTTAGTAACACTTGCAAAGCTAAAATTAATTTCTGTAGCATACACAGATAACATATAATTGGTTGGCAGAGAATGATGTCAGTATAGCAGGCTCATGGGAAATTTCTTTCTAATTCTATACTCGTGAATTATGAAGCAACAACAGCCATGTGCAGAATGCATTCATACAGTTGCCTTCCAGCCAAAGAGGCACATGGTACTGCATACACAGTTCTCTTACCTACATGCGTCTTTTCTGTTTGCTTTGGCTACAGGCTCTGTCTTGGGATGGACTGTTAACCAACTGTACCACTTGCCTGAATCCTCTGGGATTTCCCCCTTTGTATCACTTTTGGTTCCTCAAAATTTACACCAGGCATCTTTCACTTGTAACTTGTGTTCCTCTTTTGCATCTGTTATGAATGAGCATTGTGCTGTCAAGTTGTGTAAATTTATAATGCTCTGCTTCTTGCTCTGCCCCACCCACCAGAGAGTTTTCTTTAAAGGTTAGAAACATAACTGTAACATTATACTAGATAAGTTTATATTCATGGAAACACTGTGACACTGTCACAGAATGCTTTATTGGACTTTTTTTCTTTTTGTCCCACCAGGAAATGCCTGCAGAGATGAAGGCAGGCCCCCTGCTCTGGGATGTTGGACAGGTAGCTAAGCTTCCCCACTTTTGCACCACGAAACTACTTTACAACAGTAGCAATAAACACTTCCTCCATCAAAGACTTACCACTAACTGCTGATATGTGGAAGCTTCAGCCACAAATAGGAAAATCCTCCATTACACACACACACTCCCTTCAAAGTCACAAGCTATTAAGTTTACGTGTTGAAGTATTTTAATATTATTACACCATTAGTTGCTGCAGTTTTATGATAGTCTTGATAAACTATAAAATAGGTAATTTCAGACCATGCATGTTATTGTGAGAAATAGACACCAGTGCTTGTACTCAGGTGGCATTTTCTCCTTTTCAAAGTGTTCTACCATTTATTCTAATTTTTAAAAAATCAGAAAATAGGACCATATCCTATAGAAGAAAAAGGTCACATAACTTTTTTTTTTTTTTTAAGTTCTAATCCTTTTAGTCATCAGCTCTATGCCTTCTGGAACACTGCCTGCAGGAAGCCTACTGCAGGCTTAAGTAGTCAGAGCACTGACAACAGGGCCCACACCATCACAGGAATTGGAGAGGCAGAGAGTCCCAGTTTGCCTAGGTGGAGGGGGAACCTATGAAAGTGAGGTCTTGTTTTATGACCGAGGCAAATCAGAATGAGTTGGGGACTCTGGTAGAGCAACTGGATTAATATGTGGTGGCCTCCAAGTTTATTAGGAAAAGAGAGATGGCAAGGTTGGTACTTTATTGCATGAAAATAAGAAACATGCTGGTGTCTCCAGGTAAAAACATGAGCCACAATGGCAAAGAGTAAAAAGGCAAAAAGCTCAGGGATAAGAAGACAGCAAGTAGGCCAGCAGTGTGTGTGCCTTATCTCAACTCCCCCAGACGCAACTGGGAGTTTTCACTCCTCTCCTTTGGCTCTGGTTTTGGAGTCCTCTTTTTACTAGGGCTGTTATGAGTCTGTCACATTCCGTACCAGGCTTTTAAGTCATGGCCATCAACATGCTCCTCTCTACAGTTCCACAGATGAGCTTTCTGTAGAACCATTTACTGGAGTTCATGCAGGCCTGTGTAGTGTGCTACACAGAAGTGGTAAGGGAGTGCCACCAGCCAACTCCCACCCAAAGTCCCTCAGGAAACACTTACTAAGCATTCCTTTTCATGAAAACACACACACACACACACACACACACACACACACACACACACACCACCACCACCACCAACAACAACAACAACAACAAAAACAACGTTGTTTTCGTTTGTTTTGTTTTTGTTTTTCTTGTCATAACACTTTGTATTCCTCCTGGGTCACCATTCAAAATGCTGGGACTACAAACAGGAACCACCATGCTCTGCTCTGGGCATCTGTTTTTAAGCACAGTATAGTTTTAAGGTCTAAAGGGAGGATAATGCCAGGACTTGCTACTAAGGCAAAGCCCCCGATGGCGATCTGAAACATATGCATACACTTGAACTGGATTGAGAGACCTGAAACCTGTGTCTCCAGAGGTGTTGCGGGATAGCTGTTAGGTAATCTCCCTTGACATTAGCAACTGGACTATTTCATGCTACAGGACACAGTCAAACAGAGCCAGCCAGGATTCTTTTGCCTTTCGAAGGTCATCAAACATGTATCAGGGCTGTATGATGCTTAGACTGTGGCCAGAAAAATGACTGTCCCCATGTCAAAATGGGATGTGTAAGCATCATTCTACGCCTGCCAAGACAGTGAAGAAGCATTGTGAGCCAGGCAGAAAGACCAGGGGATGGGGAAGTGGCACAGTTGACAAAGTTCTGAGCAGGCATGGAGGGCGAGTGTCATCCCAGCACATGGGAGGCAGAAACAAGGTATCACTGGACAAGCGGGCTAGTTAGAGTAGCTGAAATTGGCAAGCTCCAGGTTTCAGTGTGAGGCCCTGCCTCAGTAAATACAAATCAGAGGGCAATTAATGGAAACATCTGCACAGGATACATCTGTGCGCTCACACATGTGAACAAGTATACCCACACAGGCACACCACACATACACATTAAAAAACAAAAGCAAGAACAAACAAACAAACAAAAAACCCAATAAGGACAGAAAGAAAGGTAAGCCCAAACACAGTCTCCGGAGAAGGAGGAAGGAATTCATCCTGCTCAGCCAATGACTGGGAAGCAGCAAGTGGCCAATGCAGTAGGTATGTGTTTGATTGGCAGCTGTGGATGCCGATGGAGGCGAGGATGCCCAGAAGCTCCAGGGTGGCAGAGTAGAAGTCCGGAGCAGGACTTTGAGCAGGGGAGCCTCATGTCCCAACCCAGAGAAAGACATGTGCTCTCACAATCCTGAATTCTTGAGGTGCTGCTTTGAGGGCCATAGGCAACTGATACCCTCTTTAAGATATCAGGAAGTCGGTGCTCTTATCCGCTGAGCCATCAAAGAATAGGCAGGCTACCAAGATGAGACTTGATAGGCTGTGACCATATGGTGGGGGAGGAGGTCCCCTTCTGTCACAGACCTAGGGGAGGGGAATGGAGTGTGAGAGGCAGAGAGACAGAGAAAGAGAGAGAGAGAGGGGGAGAGAGAGGGGAGAGAGAGAGAGAGAGAGAGAGAGAGAGAGAGAGAGAGAGAGAGAGAGAGAGAGAGAGAGAGGAAGGAACAGGAGACAAGTAAGGGGGATAACAACTGAAATGTAATCTGAATAAATTAATTTTTAAAAATACCAGGAAGTTGGAGATTTCAGCCGCTTCTTCCAGTGACTCCTGCAATTGCTAAGTACTATGTTTTGTATCATTAAATGCTGAAATGTTTTATTTTACCCATGAGAAATATTTAGCGTCGGGGATGAATGAGGGCATAGAAATTAAGTTTTCTCCCAAGGACTATAATTTTCAAAACATAGCCCTTGGGTACAATTTGGAGACTTTCATGTCCCGGGAAGATGCACCAGGTACTCAGTAAATAGCGTGTTCACTCCTTTCTTTACATTTGTCTATGAAGTCAGAAGGAAGAAAATGAAATAATAACTCCAATCTTTATTGCTCTGCTATCCTTTATAATTCAGACATGATCAGCTGTTTTTGATTAACACACAACCTCAGACAGACTTTCTAATTGCAGCATTTGGCGCTCTGAAATGCCGTCAAACTCTGGAAAGAGCAACCACCCTAAATTAGAAAACATCATCACTCCATCACTTGTCTTGATCCACTGTGGTTGTGCATCTTGCACGAGGAATTGCAGCTCATTAAAAATGTGGAGCCTGTTACGTCTGATGAATGAGACGTTCACATTAACACAATTGGTTTCCTCCTGGTATGGAACAATTGACATGCCAACAACTCTGTGGTTTGCTGCCAGAGTAAAGAAGAGTGGTGGCAGGCCTGGGGTCAGTGTCTCACTTCCACTAGCAACAGAGCTGGGGAATGCGATGAGAGGAGCCAGGGTGCTCTAGGCTCATGGGATTAGGGGCTGCTTTATGTTTTTATGCTGTCCTCTGTGGTAGCCTGAAGCAAACGCACCAAATGCATTAAATGAACAGACTTCCCATTATGAGAATCGGCGCGGTGCCCCTTCAACTTGCCCCACACCAGCACCCCAGACAACGTAGTAGAGCAGGAATGTGACATCTTCTGTTTTACACCTGTGAATGGGGAGCACAACCCAGAAAGATCTGATTTCCTTTTCACACAGACGCTAAAGAACAAAGTCACGTCTTGTCTGGGTTGCGCTGTTTGTTTTCCAGTCTGCTGGCATTAAGGTTGCACCCTAAGCACCTGTCACATCTCATGACTTTCTGTTAAGTCCTTCTCAAAAGCTCTGGCTGGTCAATACTTGGTGTCATTTGGAATTAAAAAAAAAAAAAAAGAATCTAGTCTCTTGGTTGTTTCACGTTATCACAAGGGGAGAAATCATCAAACTTCCATTTAAAAATAATGATTAAGCAGACAGTAGATTGCATAAAGTTTATAGATTGAAAAGAAGATGAGCCCCGTGAGCTCCGGTGAGCCAGTTTGGTTTTATTCCTTTGGCAACGGCTGGAACCAGTTGTCCAGCAGGAGCTGCCCCAGCAATGAGGCTGGACCTGAAATGCCTGCTCAGAAACACTCTTTCATGTCATGTTTGCATCACCAACCTCCCCATTTCAGAGCCACAGTCGACAGAATTCTCATCATTAAATTTTGAACGTTCTTGTCCAAATGGAATACAAAACACATGTGTTCAGACTAATATAATAAAGCCAAATTGGTCTCTATCAGTACTTCCTTATTAAGAGGAATTCTAACACGGTTGAGTTTTTAGACTCTGGTGTATGTTGGGTAAAATGTAAGGGGGAAAAAAAACCAGTAGCTTTCCCCCAGACCTCTGGGATCTGATCGAGTTAGTGCCATCTACACATTAGAGATGGTGGCTCTGGTGAGACCAGGTATTGGCGTCAGTGGACTTCCCTGAGCAACAGTTTGTGAGATGCTTCAGAAACAAGTAATAGAAACGACGGCGTTCTGATAGAGGCAACTTCAGCGAAAATACTACTGACCCTGACAAAACAGCCAATCATGGTTGCTATGTGGAGGGCTATTATGCTAAGGACATGCCCGTGCCATAAAAATCTCTTGACCGTTATTCTTTGCTATTGATATCTCAGCATAATACAGACTTGACCTCTGGTCATGGAATGCTTCAAAATTTGATATAAATATCGGCAACAAAACTGATCTCTTGACTATCACTTCCTCCTTCTAGCCTCACTAAAACGTCAGTGGGTAATAAACAGGTCAGTGTGCTGCTCATGCTGAGTGCATGACAGACTCGGCGCTCCTTCCCTTTCTCAGTTAATGACAGAACCAGATGGACTGACAGACAAGGCAATTCCTTCCAGAAAGCAACATGCTTAGCCGCACGCAGAATACTCCGGGTAATTTCAGTTGGTTCGCAGAGCCTCTGCCTTCTGCCACTAGATCCGTAGGCTACAGAACAAGAATCTCTATCCAGATGCCAGCGTGCTGAAATATCGCGAGAGCAGCCTCCAGTCTGCTGGACATCCGCCCACAGCATCGTGTCAGGGAAATGCCACCGTGAACGAGGCACGAAGGAACAAAGAAACGCCCCCCATACAGAGATAAGGGAAACAGTAATAATTAAAAAAAAAAAATCTCAACCTGTGTTGCACTTTTCCTTCTAGGGAAGGGAAGCCTAGAACAGTGTAGCCAAGAGGGACCAGGGGCAGCTACAGGGCCGGTACTGGTCCCTGTTTAGACACCTGGAAAACAGCTTTCTCCAAGGAGAAACCCTCGTTCTCCCCTTCTTTTTCTCTCTACTAACACCAGAATCAGTGATGAAAAAAAAAATGGAAATGGAAATTAGCTCTACAGCACTCATTCTTACTAAAAATCACATCAATCCTTTGTCCTCAGCAGGCTATATTTTTTACTACATGGTTATGAAAATAAAAAGTTCCTCATGGCTTTGCCAGTGACCTTGAAATGTTTATTTTCCTGTGTGTGTGTGTGTGTGTGTGTGTGTGTGTGTGTGTGTGTGTGTGTGTGTGTAATCAACATTAGCCAAACATTTTCAGTTGTTCTGGGTTTGGCCATCCATCTTCCTCCTCACAGAGCGGATTGCAGACCCAGCTCATCTGAGTTCCCAGGGAGAATTTAATGCGTGCGCTGCCAGGCCTCAGGGTAGGTATTTTTAATCCTTTCTCTAGCTGAAAAAGCAGGAGCTGGGCGAGTTGAGCAGTGGTCCTCTTCCTCCTCTGGACGAGCTCTGTTTCTGTTATCAGCAGGGCTTCTTCTGGGCTTGAGAAATTCGCTCCTGCTCCCATGCATCTGCTCCCACGGGCTCGGCTGGTCTTCATGGTCTTCCTTTGGTTTTGTCGTGCCAGAGCTCCGGCGGCATACCGGTATGCGGCCAGGAAGCCTCCTCACTTCCACTTCCCTCACAAACTCTACCTACATCTTAGCCTATTCCTCTCGGGTAGACGCACTCACTGTATGTGCCTTCCTTGTTAGGAGAACAGCTACTTCCGGTTTCATGGCATCTCTCTGTAAGGTGGCTCGGTAGCATCGAGACGCCAAGGACTTCAAGTCTTGAGGAGCCAGGGAAGGGAGAAGAGAATGTGGAGGCAGGTATGAATCAGGAACTCTCAAACATTTCAATCAGCATATGGTTGCCATGGCAACCACACCTAACTGCTCCCCTGCCTTGCTCTTCCTGCAGATCTGCTTGCTTGCTTGCTTGGGTGTCCAAGGTAATTTGCACAGGCTTGCTTCAGTGCCCTGATCCACACAGTTCCTTAAAAAATTTATAACATCCCTTCTCTTGAACACTAGACTAAGAGTTTCAGAATCACAGCATATGGAAGTTTCTGAGCATTTTTTTTTTCCCAGTTGAAGTGCAGCATACCCATGGCTCATTTATCTTCCTTGAAGCTTCTTCCTTTCCCATCAAAACACTGACAGTCATATCTCCACGTCAATCATCTGAACACCAGTTTGTGATACTTTGGGGAAATACTTTGAAGAAAAATTCTAAATATAGAGATAGGGGCCTCTTCAAATATTCAGACCTTAAACCCTTCTACAATTGAGCCAAAGTTGGGGATGTTTAAGGAAAAAAAAAAGACTCTGCACAATGAAATCAGAACTTTGTACAACTCTCATGCATTTCTATTAAATGATAAAGGAGGGTCAGCTTTAAAAAGCAACTAAAGGAAAATCAAATGCTCTTTAGACAGTATGTTGTGGGAGTGGACACAGAACGTGAATATGGTTGTTTTAGTGGCTTGTGCAGCCTGATAGCCATGGTTTCCATATCCCTGGATTAGGCTGTGAGGAAGAAACACCAGGTTCCATACAGAGTCAAAGCATTATCTACCTCAGTACTGATAGTGAGCTCAGTTACAGGATACAAGAAGTAATACTGGGAACTGAGCCAAAGGTGGGCCACAGAGGCTTCTGGGTTGTTTACTTGTGGAGGCTCCCACCTTTGATGTCCACAGGTAAGTGAGGGCGAAATCACGTAGGCTGCAGTTTGCTACCCTCTTCTGGCCTAAATGTGTGACTGACGTGTAGTGACACATGAGATGTGATGCCGTCCTGCCCCTCTTCTCACTGCCTGTTCTACTGACATCGGAGGGCTACGCCCCTTCCAAGCCTGAACAGGAGTCCACTGTTTGCTCTCCAGACTTGTCTTTTCTCTTTTGGAAATCTTTCCTGATCTCTCTGAGACCAAAGAAAATGACAAAGAATGAGTTCCAACTCATCTCACTCACCTCTAGAAGAGTGTAATACGGTCTCGTCTCTAACGCTTGCTCATCGTTCTGTTGTGGAGAGTAGAGGAATCCTGAGTGGGCACGTATTGTTTGACTTGGGCACAGCTGTGCCAAGGACCCCAATGTCTGAGCGCCATGACAGTCACAGAGGCTTTTCTGAATGATGCTTAGGGTCATAGCAAAGCCTTCTGTGGGGTTCTGAGGACGACTGTTGATAGTGTAGGAAGTTATGTCCACTATAGCTTTTTCCCCTGACATATTTGCTGCTGAAGTTGGTTCCCCACAGGGATTGCTCCTTACCAAGATCAGTTAGACCTGCAATGGCTTGGCAATCAGTAATGACACTCAATACTTCCCAGATCTCTGGCTTCTGGCTTGCCTTCCCCGGATCTTTTGGAAATGGAACAATAGACACTGACAGGAGCATCTAATAAAATGTGTTTATCCATGAGACAGAATCACGTGGCTATATATATCCATATTGGTAAATCTCATTCCCAAGGGGACAATGTCAGCACTTTGTGAATATGGAGCCTGAGTTGGCTGTGTCTCTTAGTAAACAATGACCTATCTGGGCATGTATTATCAGTGAGAAATAGGCATTTCTGGTTTTAAGCCATAGAAAAACCTAGCTTGCCTGAATGATTCAGCACCCATCATGTCTAATTTGGATCACAAATTCTTACAGGAAAAAACCTGCATCTTTTCCCATACTTCTTTTACCAACTGGTGATGTTATCTCTTCACTTTTTAATCCAATGAGAGATAAAAGTGGACAAAACACAGGGTGAACTTCAAATTTCTTACAAGTGACAAAACTGAAACTTACCCCCAGGGTTTATTGTTCCAGAACCCATGGCCTGTGTTTTCTACCTGGATATGATGTGAGCCGACTCACATTGTGTGATAGGAGATGTTTCATTTTTGTAAAGCAATAGGATGCTTCTGTACAGTAATATATCTGACACAGCATTTTATTTTCTTGTGTTTCTTCCCTCCAGTAATAGAAAAGATTACAGCAATCCAGTACAAAATGATGGTTGAACGTCCTACAATTTGACTCTAAGTAAAATTCAGGTAACAACAGTCAGAGAGATGGAATTTGGCCTAAGCATGGAAAATGGGATTTTGTGGGGTAAATGCTAGTAGGAAAGATTGAGATTGGGAAAGGTATGAAAAGTCAGACCAATGAAGGAAGGGAAACACTATGTAAACAGTACTTTGGAAGACTGATGCACCATTGTTCAGAGCACAGGAGGGCAAAAGAGAGTCAGCAAGCACTCAGAATGTGCTGTTCAGTTAGGATGGAGAAAGTCCCACAGGAACTCAAGAGTGAGATGTTGGCAGATGGAGAACTGAGCAGGTAGAGGCAGCTGATGGGGGATCTTGGGACGCTGACTAGAAACTCAGAAGAATGGAGCAGCACCTCCCACCCCTGAGAACCCAGTGGGACTCTGAGGAAAGAATGGCTGAGTGTGCTGTGTTGGCCACAAAGACACTAAGGCAAGGCATGTCTGTGACAGAAACAGACACTGTGCTGTTTCAGTCAGACCTCCCTCCCACTGTGCGCCACCCCAACCCAGGCCTAGTGTTTAAGCCAACAAAAATGAACTCACTCATAAAATTAATGGAAACAATCTGCTTTTTACTTGTAATAGAAATAATTTTTCTTAATTACTTAAAAAAAAAAAGAAAAAAAGCTTTGAATCTCCTATCTTGTAGCTAGATGAGATCCCTTAGGAACCAGCCAGGCATTGGAGGTGTGGGGCCTGAGTCTTAGAGCTAGTATTCTCATTAGCTGCCTGTAAACTGGTAGGCTCTGAAGAGCTCTCCACAGCCAAGGCAGTGAATACACCTCTCCCCCCCCCCCCCCCCCCCCCTCTCTCTCTCCAGGGCAAAATGTATTCCTCAGTATTTTCATATAAAAAGCTGGAGGTTTAAAAAAAAGCTAGGAAAAAAACCAAATCTTTAGTGAACCTCTCGATTCAAAATTAGGTTTTACAATATGAATCTTATAATTGTATGGATCCTTCCCTTACAGATAAGCATGGTTTCCATCTATTTTCTCCCCCTTTTGATTTTTCAAATTCTCACACCACTTTTAGTGGTGTGGTTCTCGTGCCCTCAACAGAAGCATACTGACATTTATCTAAGTAGACAAGTCATACATACAGATAGATTTGTTTCTATTATAAAGACGTCCAACTCCCTTCCTTGCTCCTCTCTTCCTTATATAACTTTAACACAAATGGTGGCTTAGTGGAAGGGTCGCCATGCAGGCATTACTTAGTGGACGGCATACCACAAAGTCTAGGAAAAGTGTACAGGCAAGGGAGAGGCAGGGGTGGGTAGATTTTCTGAATATATCTCGTTTCATAGATCCGACTTCAAGAATGTAAATTTACTTCACCACGCAGGAATCCTATTCTCCCAGAGGAATAGTTTGCACGGCTTCCGGTGGATGCCTGAAATTGCAGATCTGATTAAATTCTAAACATACTAGAATTTTTCCTGTTTCCTACAGCCTTGTCATTAATGGTAGAATTAGCATCTTTTAGCATGTTTTCTTGGACACCTACAATGCCTCACTACTTCTGTGGTTTGTGACTATTCAATGTAAAGTAAGAATTACTTAAACACCAACAAAACTGAGATATCTGATTGATAACCAAGTGTCTATTGAACCGATAACAGATACTATACAAAGGCAGGGATGACATTCAACCCGAGGGATGCTGGGGAAGGGGGGAGAATAAGATGATTCAGGTGCAAAATTTTACCCTGCTGCTCAGCAAGATTTAACACTTAGGAACTATTTCTTGAATGCTCCACTTAATACTTTGGGGCTTATAGTTGGCTATAGGGAACTGAAACCATGGTTTCATGGCTAAGAAGAATATATATAAATTAAAAGGTAATCTTTAAAATGTTAATAAACCGGTTTAACCGGTTGGCAATGTAGAGAGTAAATTGTTCTGAGTGGTTTTAAAGCATAAGAGTTTGGCAGTTACGCTTCAACTTGTCTGTGTGTGCAGCCGATGTTCCATGCCTGTGTCTGAATAAAAACAAGCAACTATAACACAAGGAATGAAAGGAGTGGAATTCTTAAGCTATTTATAAGAATCATATTGTCACTACAAGGTTACTCTGCCAAGTGGGACAATTGGGTGGGCAACATTCTGGCTATGATTTGGTGTGTAGAAAGGGGAGAACACTCTGAAGTCGGCAAAGTCAGAAGGTAACTATTCCTACAGTCGCTGCTTCATATTCAAAGCACATAAGCACATCATAACCCATGTCCTAATCAGCCCAGGGCCAGTGTGTGCCTTCCATGTCAAAGGCTGACTCCATGCCTGGTGCATGAAAAGCATAGGTCTGGAGCATCTTGCCCTATAACAATGGAAGGAGCCGCTAGAGATTATTAGTGTCTTATCACAGTGAGAGACAAGCAGCCTGGACAGACTCTCCTATTGCCCCAAGGTCAAATCAAAACAAGTTGATCACCTTGGGAAGATACATTTTCTCTTTTGTTTTTGTTTTTTTGTTTTGTTTTGTTTTGTTTTGAGACATGGTCTTATTATGTAGCCATGAGTTGCCTGGAATTCACTCCCAGAGATCCCTCTGCCTCTGCCTCCCAAGTGCTGAGAGTAAGGTTGTCTGTATTATAATTCATTGAGAAGTAAGCTATTATTTTGTGTTTTCTATATTAAGAGTTCCTTAGGGTGGCAAAATGATCAACAAAGAGAAATTTTTATTTATGGAAATATTTTAGTTTATAAACTAATAAGAAATTAACAACTTACAATAACATTATTTTGCAAAGCCAGATGGTTATAAACGAGTTTAGAAAGCTATGGAAGAATACCATTTCATTATCTCCAAGTATTTTGCTGATTAAAATGCAGTACTAGTTTATAAAAAAAAAAAAAAACACGAGAGAGGAGAAGGTGTTAAAGGATACAGCAAGAATACAAACAGCGCAACCTCGAGAACAATCGACTTGGTTTTCTCAGCCCAAAGGCAAACAGAAGGAGAAGAATGAGAGGAGGTCGGAGGTCGGGGAAGCAGAGGAAGGTGAGGTAGATCTGACTTGATAAAACCAAAAACTGATACACAGGACACTGTTAGAAAAGTAAATACGACTTGAATGACTATTCAGTGCTTCTAGGGAAATGGTGAAATCGGGAGCAATTACAATAGTTTGATTATGTTGTTAGATGGTAAGTCTCAGGGCTAGAGAGATGCTCAGAGGGAAAAACTGTAAACTGGTCTTGTGAGGAGCTGAGTTCTGTCCCCAGTACACACAGCAGGCAGCATACAGTCACCTATCACCCTAACTCTAGTGGGTTCCTTAGTCTCTGCCCTCCATGGATACCTGTATTCACATTCAGAGACCCATACTCATAATTAAAAATAATAAAAAGTCAACTATGTATAAAAACGCATTGTAAAATAGTTTAAAATGTAACAGCATTTGTTGGGAAATCGTCTGAGGAGGATGGGGAAAATGGGTGATGGCCAGAGGGGAAAAGCATTAACGTTGTGTACGTAGGGTTCCATCACTCTAAATTTTTGTCTGTATACAGTTTTCTTAAAAAACAAAAAACAAAAAACAAACAAACAAAAAAACACGTGGGGGCTGGGGAGATGGCGCCATAATATGACTTGCTGTGCAAGCATGGATACTACTGGACTTTGGATTCCCAGCCCCATTAAAAAAAAAATGGTGCCTCAGTCAATAAAATGGAGAGCAACTGAAGCAGACAGTTAACCTCCACAGGCACAGACAAACATGTGCATACACACACACTTGTGTTCTTTCATATGAATACACATGTGCACGCGTGCGCGCGCGCGCGCACACACACACACACACACACACACACACACACACACACACACACACAGGTGAAGAAGAATCCTTGCTGTGTTAATCGTATAATTGTGGATCCATACAGTCTAGATCCATTAAAAGCAATCTCATTCATTTCACACAACGTCCTCAAGCTTTTAGTATTGGAGTACAAGAAAAAGAATCCAGGAGCAGAAATCTGCCTGTTTCTAGATGGTGTGGCTGTCGCCAATTTAACTACTGAATAGTTCTAAATTCAAATAAAAACACCAGCCTCTTGACCCAGCTTCTTTCATGCTTAGATCAGCGGGAAGGACAGTAATCAACAAAGCAAGGAAGAGGAGGGTTCATACTTTTGTGAGAAGCCTTCAAAACTTGCTACCACTTGAGATTAAGCAGGCCCTTTGGCTCACTGGCAGTAAAATAGTTACAGAAGCCCTGGTCTTGGGTGGTCACTGCTGGCCTTTCAATATACATGTTTTTATATTTGAGATGGGGGTGGGAAAGCCATGCTGTCTCCCTATCCATCTATGGCACTAAAATCAAATGATAAGATGATACAGGAGATAAACATTTTCCACATCTGTTCAGCCCTCCCTGGGTTAGATTCTGGTCACTTAATAGTTCTCATTCATTTTTGCTTACTGTTTTATTTATGTTTTGTTGTTGTTGTTGAGACAGGGTTTCTCTGTGTAGCCTTGGCTGTCCTGGACTCACTTTGTAGACCAGGCTGGCCTCGAACTCACATCGATCTCCCTACCTCTGCCTCCTGAATGCCTCACCATGCCCGGCTCTTTATTTATGTTTTCATTAATCTGTTAGACCTCTATTTAAGTATCTGCACATTTTCTAGTCAACGCAGAATTTTTAAAATCATAGTTGTAAATAGTAAAGCCTGAAAATATATGGGTTTTTAAAAAAAACATTGGCACTTTAAAACAAATATTTTATTTTAAAATAAGACTAATATTTTTTAAATGGGTGTAGTGGAATATGAAGATTTCATTGATCCTCCTGTATTTTAGAAGCATGTGAATAGCTTGGCAGGGTCATTTGTGCCTTAATCGCAACACTCAGGAGATAGAGTCAGGAGGATCTCTGTGAATTTGATGCCAGCCTGGTCTACATGTTGAATTTCAAGCTAGCCAGGACTACATAGTGAAATCCTGTCTCACAAAAGAAAGAAAGAAAAAAGAAGGCACATGAGTAGACTGGTATGGTGGCACACACCTATAAGGCCAGCATTTGCACAAAGGATTGCTGGTTTGAGGTAGCCTGGCCAATAGAGTAACACCAGATCCAAAAAATATACCACAATACGAATATGAAAGAAACACATATCATTATTGTACACACACACACACAAAAAAAAAAAAAAGGAAGAAAAGATTTTAACAGGGGGTTGGAGAAATGGCTCAGTGGTTAAGGGCACTGACTACACTTCTGAAGGTCCTGGGTTCAAGTCCCAATATCCACATGGTGGCTAACAATTCTCTGTAACTACAATTCCAAAAGGATACAATGCTTCTTCTGGTTTCCATGCGTACTGCATGCACATGGCGCACAGGTACACATGCAGGCAAAGCACCCATACACATAAAAATATAAGTAAATAAATCCCCCCAAATTATCTCAGAATTTAATAGCGTTTAACATCCTTTCATGATAGCAACTCTCAGCAAATTCATGCAGAAGGAATGTGTCTTAGCATAATAAAGGCCATAGATAACAAGCCCCCCCCCCCCGCTGTCGTCACACTCAGCAGTAGAAAACGTCCCAACCCATGTTTTGCAGGAATAAGATGGAACTGCCTACATTCTATACAAACTAAAATGAAAAGTTATAGGCAGGCTGGGGATGAAGCTCCGCGGTAAAGCGCTTGCCTGGTATTGTGTAAGGCTCCAGGTTTGATGTTCAGCACCACAGTTTAAAGCGTACATGAGTAAATTACTCTTTCACTGTTGAGAAGTTTGTATCATATAGCGCTATCAATGCACTTAACGGAATTGTAACTTGACATGAGAGCCATCCTTGTCTGTAAACACACATGCTAAAACACCAAGGGAGTGTCTAGAGCTTTGGATAGTGCCAGATCTCTTCGAATATTTTTTTTTTCTCCTACACATACACCTATAATGGCCAGCACAAAATGAGACACAGAGAATAACCTCTACAGTACACTGTGACGAAGATGCTGGCATTACTGCTTGTCCCTGCTCTTGCGCCCAGGTCACATTGTTAAGTGAAAAAGGTGTTCTATGAACACAAGAGCTGTGACAAAACAGAGCTGAACTGATAGTAGAATTGGGTGAGAAGAGACTAATGGGTGAGCAGTCAAGACACTGTGGATACACTGGGCAAAAGGATGACTCACTTCCTGGCCAGGATGCAGCCGGAAGCCATGTGACTTCATCATGCTTCTTAGCATAGCATGCACTTTGAAATTCTGGAATTTTAGAACTTTGGATTTGATTTCGGAATTTTCCATTCTACATTTTTTGGCTGTAGTTGGATTGCAGGTAATTAAAACCAAGGATGTGGAGATACTGCTTAATACAATTTAACACTATACTATACTCCATATCATAAATCTGAACATACATTTAAAACTAATTAAAAATGTCCAAGAAAGGGCTGGCAAAATCGTTTAGTTGTTAAGGTGCTTGCTGCCAGGCCTGATGACCTATGTACCAACCCTGGACCCATGAGGTGAAAGGAGAGAACTTGCTCCTTCCTGTAAATTGTCCCCTAACCTCCACACACATACTCTTGAACACACACACACACACACACACACACACACACACACACACGCACGCACGCACGCGCACGCACACACACACACACACACTAGTTGATAAATAACTGATTAAAACGTGAAATTTTCTTCAGAGTTGAATTATAATTAATAAACGTAATTGGTATGTTACTTATCAAACATGTTTCAAAAGAAAAAAGTAATAGAGAGTTAGATGAAGGTGGCTTCCCCCCTCCCCAGGTGGGCTAGCTGTACCTTGGGAAGAACAGCATCCACCAACATAACGAACCCAGATGCATGCTCGGGGATGCTTTCTGGGCACGTATACATCTATTGGTCCAGTTTCTAATTATCATCTCAAGGCTCACATGGCTCACACTTTCATAGGAGAGACATAAAATGACTTAAAGTAAAACGTGATATATGATATATGTAAGATAGCTGGTTACGAAGGAAGAGAGAAATAAAAGTTACCCCTTCATGGAAACTTAAAAAAAAATACTCTTGAAGAACTAACTGCAAGGGAACAAGGGCATGTCCAGACATGGGAGGGATGGAAGAGCACACATGTCCAGTGTGGCAGGCCCTTTTCAAGAACACAGTAAGTTTCAGGACTTAGTCGGAAAGATGAATCAAAGCCGGTTTACTTGGGACTCTGAATCTTTAACTCCCTAGCAGTTGGAGGACACTGTAATATATCCAGGTAGGAGTCCACCTGCCCGATGGACACTGGGCAAAGAAGCTTGTCTTAGCGGTGAAAAAGAGGGAAGGTGGTAAGGAACAGGAGTCATCAGGGACGGGGACAGTCAAGGATGCACAAGATAAGCAAAAAGGATCTCAAGGCAAGAAGAGAGTGGGGAGGAGAGAAGAGAAGTTAAAGGTAGTGTTTGGAAGCAGATTGACAGGCCTTCTTAGTGTCAGGTCAAGAAGACAGGGAGGTCAGAGGTCATGGAGGATGCTGAGCTTCCTGGGCTGGGCAATGTGTGGAGGAGTACACAATTCAGGGAACGGGACAGTGCACAGGAAGTCTATCAGTGAAGGGAAGACCCGCTGTCTCACTCACGCTTGTTCCGCACACACTAACAGTTACTGTGGAAATGGATAAGCCTTTCACTATTTATGAGTTCTCTGTCTCCGTGTCCAATAAGATGCCACTCTCTAAGCAGCCTGTAAGTTTTGTTTTATGATAAAATTTCAAGGATCACACACAGGTGACTTTTAATCATAAGAACTGGAAGCCTAGCCAACTGTTGGAAACAATCCTGTGCATTTAAGAATGACAAAGCTAACTAGAAACATGGGAATCAAAGGCTAAAATTAGGCTACTTGACCTAAAATTATGCAATTCCATGAGCTCTTTAATTCCTTGGGTTGTTAGGTGTCTGTTTAAATGCTAAAACAGACAGCAGTTTATTCTGGCATATCCTGTACGATCCAAAATCTTACATATACTCAAAAAAGCACCTTCCAGGACATAATTATAGTAATGGCAGCTGTGGAGATGACGCTGGGTTCAACTAGAAAGATATCTAAAGGTTGAGCTAAAAATTGAGATTTCAAAATAATTTTGTAGTAAAACTTGCTTGGATAAGTAAGATCACTTAAAATTATATCCTCTTTGGTGTATTACTCCTCAGAAATAATCCTGTATAAACGGCTGAAGTTATTTTTTAAATTAGTCGGTCAGCTGTCACCGAGGGCGAAGGACTTTGTTGGATGTCTTTATTTAAAAACTACCTCTCTATGTGGAAAGCAGCACTGAAGCGACTAATGCTGTGGCCTTTAGACTGCTTCTCAAGATATTACAAAGCCAAGGAGTTTACCATGTCACATTAACTACCATTGGTTGGACAAACACACTGATTTCTGAAAGGTAGATCCTGACAAACTTAGTGGGGTCCTTCGTAATTTTGGAACTAAAAACCAAAAACCACTAAATTCTTTCTAACAAGGCATGGTGCAATCTCAGCCCCCTGGAGGAGGGCGCACGAATTCACTGTCAGCATAAGCTATGTTAGCAGTATGACGCCAGCCTGGGATACTTACGGCCCCACTACACCGAGCCTTCCAGAAGGAAAAGAAACTTTTTCTTTTTAAAAAGAGACCCAAATCTAGAAGAAAAAAAAATTGCTAAAGTGAGAGCATTTGCCCTTATTTTTAGGCCTATTATGAAGTTTGGGCTCTAGCCCTTCCTGGCTCTGTGAACACACAGGGAGCAACTTATCATAGCATCACTATTCGACCTCTGCGGATGGCTCATGTCATCACACAGCCAAAGTGCTGGCGAAACATTTATCTAGATGAAAGACCTCAAGCAGTTAACCTGCTCAGCAGAGGCAATGCAACCAGGCGACAGGATAATGACCTCTATCCAAATGTGGAAGGTGCATCAATTTAATACCCTGACAGCTGCACAAAAGATGACGGCAGCTCGGTGGGAGAACATTAGCCATGATAACATGCCGTACTGTATGTGAAAAGAATGAATTATAAAGCACAATGCTATTTGGGCCGAGGAGGGATTTTTTTCCCCCCACTTAACCATATAATATAACTTTATATTTAGGACGATAGTCATGCCTAAAACTTCCATTCTTTTCTACCTGAAGAATATCCTGATAAAAGCAAAAAGGCAGTGTGGATTAAATTGACAGCTTGAATACAAATGGAGTTTCCTATCCAACCCAGGGGATGCTGTTCATCTCTGTACCATTATTTGAGAGCAAAATCCCTGAGCATCCATAAATTGTTTTAATCCAGAAGAGAGAGAGAGAGAGAGAGAGAGAGAGAGAGAGAGAGAGAGAGAGAGAGAGAGAGAGAGAGAGAGAGAGAGAGAGAGAGAGAGAAACTGAGTGGACAAGCCCACTATTTACTTATTTAATTTAATTTAATTAATTTATTTTATTGTATTTTTTGGAGACAGGGTCTTACTTTGTAGCCCAGGCTGGCCTGGTACTCACACACTTTCAAGTGCTGGGGTGATTGGCATTCACCACCAAGCCTGGCTTATCTTTTAACCAGGGAAGGTATCTGGCACACATTGGGGGCTTACAGTTCTGTAGCTATTAGATGTCTCTACTGCAAATTCAGTTTATAAAAACAATTTAATTCTAAAGTAGCAGCATGCTCTTACTTGTATGTTTACCCAGGGCCCTTTCCTCTGTGGTGAGGTTTCTGCCTGTGAGGTTTTTCTCTACACATGGCAGGCAGCTGTCAGAACCAGTGTGAGGGTGAAAGGGCAGCCTGGCTGCTCTGTTAAATCACGGGGTTCCATCAACATCTCAGAATTCCTGCCGAGTGGGAGCTGGGAGACCACAGATTAGAGTACACTGGAGTGTGTATATTAGGTCACTCGGTGTCTATCAAAGCAATAGCACGCCGGTGAACTGTACAATAGATTTTACTGTGTTCTGTTCAAAGGAAGTGTAAGGCAAGGGGACATGTGTGCAGCAGACCACAGCCGAACACTGAATTCTTCTTGTCTTTAAGTGGAGGGATTTACTATCCATGGGATGAATGAAGTGCAGGGGCACAATAAGGAGCTGTGGAAAACATGCGGGGCTGGAGTTTATTCAGCTTCTGGAAACAGCCTGGGATGAAGCACATGGTACCCTCCACCTAGCTCCAAGCAGGGACAAAGCGCTTGGCCACAGCTGCTGTCCTGGACCCGCCTCAGAATTCTGGGTGTTCCCTTTGCCCCGGTTTTACAGAGCTTCAATGTATACATCTATAAGCTGAAAGTAATTTCACTCTTCTCTCTCGCCCCAAAGGAAGAAAACAATTTTTAGGTAAGAAAGGAATTTTAAAAGTATGAAAGCAACTTAGTCTAAAGTTATACTGGAAATAGAAAATAAAGTTTAATACTTAAGAAACTAAAAATTGAAATTTAGCCAGAGCTAATCCATATTTTGTAAACATGTAAATAAAAATACTCACTATAAATACTTATTGTTCAATTTTGTAAATGTAGTAAAATTCATATTACACAGATATAATATAATCTTTAACATATATGTTTAGAACACCAGGTATGACAAGGAAAATGAAATATTAAAAAGTTTAAGCATTCTTACATTTTTGTTTCTTACTATCATTTATGCAAAGCACTCCTTGATTATGCCATGTACATTAATTTACATTAAAAACAATAGCCAACACTAACCAAATGGATACTACATGTCAGAAATGATTCTGATTACTTTATAAAATTTACTTATTTGACATAACCATACATATGGTGGCTAAAGTAACTAGCTTTTAGCCAACATCACATTTGTAAGTTTTATTTGAGAAAAGATCTCACTCTATGGTCCATGCTGGCTTAGAGTCATAGGGGTTCTCCTGCCTCAGCCTCCCAAGTGTGGGGGTTACAGGCAGAAGCCACCATGCCCAGCACGGATCTTTACTTTATAAAAAGAAGACTGCGTTGTAGTCCCAAGTTGAATTAGGTACCTTCTAATCTTGTGAGGTGTGAAGAAGCCAACTACTCTCCACAAAACAATTTACCTTTCTCTTCTACATTAGAAATATTTGTCATCATTTGGAAATAAGTCCTTGATGAAAACCTTTAAAAGACGGAGAAAAATAAAATTCATAGACTCAAGTTCATTTTGCCTGTTAGTGGGTGACAAAAAGAGGGTAAAGAGAGCAGCAACAAGCACAGACAGACTGCGCAGAGCGGCTTTGCAGCTTTCCCTTCAATAAATGCACAGACTATCTTCCTATCCAGTGACCTTTAAGGGAGGATTAAAAAAAATTTTTTTTTTTTTTTTAAATCAGAAGACCCAATTATAATTCTCAGTCTTATCCTTTATAGTTGCTTCTCAAAATTCAGCTTAGGTAAGCAAGAACTGAGAAAGATTCCTCCTTCCTGGATAATATTATCAAGGGAAGTGAGGCCCAGGTCTTGTCTCGCTGCTCTGTGCATGGCTGCTTCCACTGGTGACTGATTCCTTAATGAGCTTGCCAGCAGGCACAGGAGTGGACAGTGCCCAGCGACAATGACAATTCAGACACAGACTGGGGTCCATCGTTAGGACTGACTAGAGGACCACGACACATATTCTATGAATAACAAAATAGGAATAGAGATGCACTTGACACAGTGATCGCACATATTCAGACCTTATGAATAAGAAGCAAAAATGTGAAGTTACTTGGGTGGCAACCAGCCCCAGTGCTCCACTTCTGGGCTAGATTAGCATCGTCAGAACATTGTAGGGATCTGTGCATAGGGTTTTAATTTGTTTATGTATTTTCAACTAGAGAAAAAAAATCACTAATTTTCAGGATCCAAATTTGTTTTGCTAATAGCCTGCTTTAAACAAGTATCTTTGTAAACAAAATAATGTATACAATATATTATATGAGGTATGAATAAACAAACCTAATGAAGACAGCCATCATCCGTTTACTTATATATATGGTGAGACATTTGAATCTTATACTTTTAGTGACACTGAAATATCTAAGTCATTGTCAACTGCAGTCACCATTGTCCAACAGCTCTCAAAACTAACTTATTTCCTCTTGTCTATCTGAAACTTCTCATTTCCACCCCTCCTCACTTTGCATTAAACCTCCTGGTAACTATAGTTCTATTTTTATCCTACAGGGTCAAATTTTATCAGATTCCTTATATAAGCTAAATCATTCATTTTTTTCTCTCTGTGTTTTTTTTTTTTTTAAAGTACAAATGTCAAGATAGCACATGTTCATGGATTAGAAATAATATGGGAATGACTAGGTGGCCCATATTTATCAGAAGAGTCAATGGAGTTCCAGTAAAAATTCCAGTGTCTTGAGCAAAAAGGACAAAGCTGTGGATTTCACACACATATGTAACAATAAGAATTACAGAGGAAGAGGTTATAAATTTGAAAGGGAAAGAGGAGTTGACAGGTGAAAATTATATATATTTATGTATGAGACTCTTAAAAATTTTAAATATAAAAAATTATAGTCAGGACAACAATAGCATTGATATAAAATCACATGGCTTGGCCAATGAAACAGAGTAGAAAATGCATAAATAAATAATTGAATTTGATAAAAATCAAAGATTTGATTTAGGTACATGGGACAGAGGGGAAAGAGGAGGCCTGGTTAAATAAATCTAGCTGACTCTATGACAGGCTTCAGTTCTTGTTAGCTTGGAGCAGGCCTGAGCCTCCACTCATCAGAAATGAGCTCAGCAGTTACTGGGAATACCTCAGAAAACAGGCAGCCAAGCAGGGACAGCCTAACCACCTGGCCTGAGGGAGAGAAAGTTGCTCAAGGTTAGTTTACTGCAGGTCTAGAAATCTCTTGTCTTATGACCACTGACTAAGGCTGCCCACGCCTTTTCAGTTTGAATGCTCCAATCATATTAAAAGTCACCAACTTCTCCCTTGGAATTCCCCTGAATGCCTTTAAAAAGAGCTTGAGAGCTCACCTCAGCATCGCCATTTTGTCTAATTGGTGATCCCAACATGCTGGACTTCTGCAGAAATAAAGGCACCTTGCTTTTGCATACATGAAAATAAATAAATAATTGCATTAGTATTCAATTTATTCTTAAATTTGCATGTGTGTGTGTGTGTGTGTGTGTGTGTGTGTGTGTGTGTGTGTGTGATGTATGTGGGCATGTGTCAATTTGTGTATGGAGTCGGAGAACAACTTTGTGTGATATCTATAACTTTGTTCTTTTTGCTCAAGATTGTTCTCACCATGTGGGCACTTTTGGGAGGGTTTTCATGTGCATTTCAGAATTGATTTATTTACTTTTCCCCCTTTTGTTTCTGAAAGAGGACACTGGAATTTTTACTGGGACTGCACTGAGTCTTCTGATAAATTCAGGCTGTCTAGCCATTTTCATAATATTAATTCTAATCCATGAACACATACTACCTTGACATGTGTATTTTTTTTTTTTTTTTTTTTTTTTTTTATGTTTTTCGAGACAGGGTTTCTCTGTGTAGCCTTGGCTGTCCTGGACTCACTTTGTAGACCAGGCTGGCCTCGAACTCACAGAGATTGCCTTCCTCTGCCTCCTGAGTACTGGGAGTAAAGGCGTGTGCCACTACGCCCGGCTGACATTTGTACTTTTAAAAAAGTTATTTCATTGGTGTTTTATAGTTTTCAGTATGTAAGTAAAAAACTGTTCTCTTAATTTCCCTTTCAGACAGCTTGTTACTTGTATGTATAAACACTCGACATTTTTTCATGTTGGTTTTGAAACACGCATATTTATGACTTGGATTTTCAGCTCTAACAGATTTTGATAAAGTCTTTAGGTTTCCATAAGAGAGATCGTAAGATCAAAGAGTGGAAATCATTTTTCCCTTTTTATTAGGATGGTTTTCACTTCTTTCTCTCCCTTAAATCTCTGATATGTTGAATAGATTATTTTTTAATCTTAAAAAACGTGGATAATCCAACTGCCTTCTACAAACCAGCTTCACTTCATAGATCCCTGCACACGTGGGCAGCTAGGCTGCTGCACCGCGTTCAGAATAGTTAATTAAAAGGCAGTTCAAGTTCAGCCTCTTCACAAGGCCATCCAATTTATTTATAACTTTTATTAATTCAGAAGTCAGTTGCTCCTCAATGGCGCATTTATGTTCAACTAGGTCAGGTCCACTGGGGTGATATGTGGTCTTTCACAGAAGACACACAGAACCTGTAAGGACAGCAGGCTCAAGCTACCAAATATACTTCCTGTCTCAAGATCTGACTGCATGCATCTGTTAGACTTTTGTGGAAAAACATATAGAAATCCAGATATGCATTCCCAAGGCTGTCTACACGAGAGCTTCTACACACAAGGCTGCCAGTGCTGGGGAAGCAGGCACTTGGCAAGTGGTCCATCCATGATGCCTAGATAGCAACGAGGAGCATCCGCAGACGTGAGTGGGCACAGACGCTGAAAACAGTCTTCTCAGATTGTGTTCGCTTTCTCAAAAAGTATGTGTTTGCTGACCAAGCCACAAACAACTATTTTTAATTTAGCTGCAAATCCAATAAAATTTGGTAAAAGAACAGCTTAGGTGAGATTGAAAAAAATGTGTTTATATTTCTGATAGTGCCATGAAAGACAAACTTTGACAATATTAATGACATAGAGATTGCTTCATATATATACCATTCAAACTAAGTAAACATCCCCACTTCCCTTTCAGGAAAGTTATACGAGGTTTAAATGCAGAAGGGAGAGTTTGAACTGGCCAGCCTCAACATGAAGGGAAAAGAAAAAGAAAAAATAAGGACTCGCAGAGGCTAAGTGACATTTCCAAGGTCATAGCAAATTGGTGGCAAGGTTAAATTTAGTCTAAATCCTTTGCCTTTGGATTCCTAATAAGGTGCTTATTCACTCCATGTCTGTAAATGTGATGAAGGACAGGTAAATAATAGTAAGTGCTTGCAGTCCCTGGGTTGACACTTGATTATTAGATGTGTACTGCTGACTCTTGGAATTGTCCGAGGTTGGAAGAAATGTATAGTAATCTAAATGTCACAGGCCTGGAAGTCACCACGAGGAAGCTGGATGTTAGTCACAACCGTGCATGGTGTTCGTAACGTATCTGTGGTCGGCTGCAGTGTGTTATTAGAGCTTGGGTTTTTGTTGTGACGGTATGAACTGAGCTGCACAGGGAACGCTGAAGCGCGATTACAAAAATACCTTTCTTTCCCTACTGTCCCTCAAGCAGCAGGGATCAAATAACTGTTTCTCGGCTGTCTGTCTTTTAAACAAAAATATCTGCTTCACTCAACACGTATCGGTGGCAAGCTGGCGTCTGCTTCGTCTCTCTGCTGCTCTAGTTTTTGAGACCCCAGCCATGGATCACCAGGGGATACTGGGACTAGAAAGGGCCTGACATGATGTTTTACAAATTTATCTTGGATTCCTTCAGCGCATCACAGTTTGTGTTCAATAAAGGCAAGCAGTATAGAACAGGAGGCAGAAGGGCCTGCGATTGCTTGTGGGATGAGAAGACTTGTTTGCAGCCAGTCTTGGTAACTGATGGGCTCTCTACTGAGTAGGATGCCTTTCATTTGCATCTTGGGACACATACTATGATGCCAAAAATACAGTAAGTGCTTTTTCATCAGTAGCAAGCCAAGTCTACCTACACTTGCCCAGGAAATTACAGAGTTTGGTGGGAATTTTGTTTTGTTTTGTTTTGTTTTCATTTACATGACTCCCTATCTGGTCACAAATTCCCCCAGTTCCTTTTACCTGATTATGGACTTAACAACCTGATACCTGGACACATTTCTTAGTGTCATTTTGTCCTAACAGACTCATGTGTAAATAGGAGTAATAATAATAGCTTTCCCTCTCTCTCTCTCTCTCTCTCTCTCTCTCTCTCTCTCTCTGAAGAATGCTGTGAAGCTCTCATGAGTAATATGTTCAGGATTTACAAAGAGCCTGGGATGTGTCATAATAAACAGAACTTGCTATAATTATTATTTCTACTACACAGCATTAAGACTTCCTTGTAGTTCTGGGTATCAGATGGCTGTGATTTCCTTTATGTCAATGAAGGAATGGCTTATTAAGCTATTGGATGTTGTGTGGCTAGATTATAATTTCTTCATCAGCTTTACTGCTGGGCAGTTATTCCCAGTGCTCTGCTGTGTGAACACCACACAATATCCATCACTTCTAGGAATCTATCCGTAGAACTTCTCCCTGGAAGAGGGTACTAATTCACCTCATAATTTCTAAATGATTAAACTGATATTGAGACAATATAAATCTGATGCAACCACACAGCCAGTAAGCATTATCTGAAACACACAATCCTCTGCTTTTGGCTTCTTATCCATTCCCTGGCCATCTTCTTTCCCACAGTGGCTGTAATGGTAAGCAATCTGCGTTACAAAGTCTACTTGATGCTTTTTTCTCATATAAAGTACCTCTCTCCTCAGTAATTCAGAATAATACTAAAGGTGGGAGAGGGCAGGTGAGGAGGTGCTCCTGATCAAAGAGCACAAAGCTTATACTATACAAGAGGGACATTTAGATACATTACAACTATAGTCAATAGCAGCATATTGTATATTTCAAAATGACTAAGAGTAGCTCTTCTCGTTATGAAGAAATGACAGGCAGGTGAGTGAATTAGCCTGGCCTACTCATCTCACCGTACACTTATATGAAGCCCTTAAGTGGACATGATTACAATTTTCAATTCAAATAATTTAAACTAATTGCAGTGGTATTTTTTCCTTTGACCCCCCCAATTCCTCAGTTTAAAGCCTTTGACCTCTTGTTGAGGATGCTGACGCTGCAATACCACCAGCAGCTCCATCAGCATTTCTAGTAGTTTGTAAAGGACTCAGACACTTCCTTGTACCAGTTCATTCCAGATTGGCTGGGCCAACAGGAGTGAGCAAACATGAAGAACAACTCAAGGGCCCAAGGGGATAAGATGATGATATTCCAGCAAAAAGGTCTCTCTTGCTGCTTTAACATGTTATGTACTTGGATAGTCTACTCACTAAAATCTGGCTGAACACCTTATTGGTCAGGGGGGAAATCCCTGTTATCACTTTTGTAAATAGTATGAACAAAGTACATAGGGTGCTAATTTTAGGGACATGAAGATGAATGTTAACCAAGGCAGCACCATGTGAGTAGGCTAAATTCATGCCTCCTTAGCATTGTGAATTTGGAGATCACAGGTGTTCCAAGAGAGAGGGATGATGATGGCAATGTCACACATTCAAGCTGAGACTGTCTATTCTGACTACATGTCCCTATTCCAAAGAGATCTACGACAACAACAACAGCATCAATAATAATGATAGTTGTAGTTTACTATTCAGTTGTCATGAGTCTGACAACATTCTAAGTACTTAAAACATATAATTCCACCCTTTTAATAATTATGTGATATAGTCACCATTGCTGTCCTTTTCTCAATTTGACAAACAAGGAATGAAAAATGCAGGTAGGGAAACTGTTCTGGTTTGAATGTGAAATGTCCTGTGATGATGACACAACATATAAAAGGATTGGAAGCTTACTGATAAACACCAGGGAAACAAAGGGATAGTGAGGGTTCTTAACTGGATGCTTACTGGAAGGTGGTCCTGGTTGAGAGAAGTAGACACATGGCGCAGTGCCCAGTAAGGGAACAGCTTGTGTCCATCCCCTTTTCTCTTTGCTTCCTAGATGCCACACAGTGAGCATCTTTACCATGAGTCTCAACATGACCTGCTTTACCTTGGGCCCCCAAGTAGTGGACCCAATCAAGCATCGGCTTAAACCGCTGAAGCCAAGAGCCAAGATAAATCTTCTCTCCTTAAGGCTCATTTGCTCACCTTTTTTGTCCCAGTGCCAACAAGATAACCAGCAAAGTATCTTCTCCAAATTACATAGCCAGTACTAGTGTTTGACTCCAGCAGCCTGGCATGCAGACCTTTGCTTTCCCCAGGCCCTAGGCCTGGAGGTGTCCTTGCTTCCTCCATTCCCCACACCTAATGCACAGAAATTTGCTTCCGCTCGTTCGTCTCATTTGCCACTCAAACTGGCAATCTCCATACAGCCTCTCCCGAGCCTGACTCCCATGTGTGTGTCCCTTGCACTTCCAGCTGGCCTTCCTACTCTGTGACAACACTCCCAAGAAAAGTCTAAGGAATTCACACTTACCACTAAACAATAACAACAACAACAACAAAACCAACCAACCAAACAAACAAACAACAACAACAACAAAAAAAAACAACAATTCAACACAAGACTTAAATGACTTCTAGGACTACCAGAAGAAGAAATACAAATACTTAATATAAGTAAATGAAAAGCATACATACATATAAACAAAATACTTTTTAGAAAAAATTTATTGCTTAAATAAACCATAGCATCCCTTCACTATCTTTTTATTATTATTATTATTAGCTGAGTGTGGTGGTGCACACCTGTAATCCCAGCACTCGAGGAGGCAGAGGCAGGCAGATCACTATGAGTTCAAGGCCAGCCTGGTCTACAAAGTGAGTCCAGCACAGCCAAGACTACACAGAGAAATCCTGTCTTGAAACAAAAAAAGTATCTATTTTATGTGCGTTGGTGTTTTGCCTGTATGTATGTCTGTGTGAGGATGTCAGATCTTAGAGTGACAGACAGTTGTGAGTTGCCATGTGGATGCTGGGAATTGAACCTGGTTCTCTCTGGAAGACCAGTCAGGGCTCTAAATTGCTGAGCCACCTCTCAAGCCCATCCCTGTACTATCTTAAACAAAAGAGACAATAAATAAAAATATGTTACTTGGTTGGATGAGTGAGGTTGACTTGGAACTGCAGCGAGCACTCTCTGGAACAAAACTCTGTGGAAACTAGAGATAATGTACCTCCTTTGAGAGGACGCTCCTCTCAAAAGGGACCAGCACTGCCATACTTGTTTAATGCAACTTTCTCCAGGTAACACAATCCTCTCCTGAGGGCTGTCCACAGTCTGTCCATGCCAAGGCAACTGACCTACCAAAGAAGGCAGCAATGGTTCTCCTATATGCACCTGTCTTTCAGAGCTTTAGAAAACAACCAGCATTGGGCATATCAAGAGAATAGTAAATGTTTTCTAAGCATCAAGTTCATGCTTAATCTGCTATCTTGACTTCTTTGGAGATTTTATTACACAAGTGTTATACAAAACATGTACTTAAATTTCATGTTGACATGCCATTTTATAAGCTGTTAATGAAAATTACTAACTCACAAGTTGAAGGGGGAACTAATATTTATTTATTATGTCTATTACATGTTGAATGCTAAGAAGACATTGTTAGTACCCATTTCCCTCCATTTCAGTATTTCACAGGATTTTATTTTGCAACTATACCTTAGGTTTAAAAACTATTTGGGGTCCGTTAGTAGCTGAGCAGATAAAGGCACTTGCCTCCAAGCACAAAGCGCTGAGTTTGATCCCTGGAACTAACATGAGAGAAGAAAGGAACTATCTGACCTCCATCAAGTTGTCCCCTGATCTACACACACATGTATACACACACATGAAAACACACACACACACACACACACACACACACACACACACGCATATACATGCACACAATCAAAATTAAGTTTTGATCCATTGAGTTTTATTTACTACAAAGAAGTTGTCTGCCTTAAGATTTTTAAAGTGTCAGAGGATTTATATTTTAAGTTTGCATTTAGTTAGTTATGATTTATCTGTGTACCTGTTTATCATGGTGTTATGGGTGTGGAGGTCAGAGGACAACTTTCTGGAATTGGTTCTTTCCTTCTATTATGCAGTTCCTGGAAACCAAACTCAGGTCATCAAGTTTGGCAGCAAGTGTCTTTACCTACTGAGCCATCTAGCCTGCACAAGGTAAGGGTATATTAACAAGGAAATTTAGCTAGAGTAATGAAGAGCTTGGTGACTTAATTACAAAACTGAGACGTTGGTTCTGCCCTTTCACAGCCCATTTCTGGATCACCCTTTTGTGAGGAAATTTGTGCTGTTACCTGGCATCAAAAAACAGTTATGTCTCACCTTACATTATAGAGACATGCACTGTTCTGTGCAGCACCCCTGCATGTTAGGAAGACCAACCAGTCTGTTTTCTTAGAATATGTTGTAAATTATATAGCAAATGCTTAGATTTCCAAACAAAACAACAACAATAACAAAACCAAAACCAACCAACCAAACAAAACCCACCACAATTCAAGCATCCAGCTTCATACCAATCCATTCTTGGTGACCACACCATTGGTCTATGTGGGGCAGCTCTTGCTGGACTCCCTGTTCACTTGGCGACCACAATCCTACCAACACACACTTGGGCAGGCCAAAGGCTACTTCCAGGGAGAATAGTCTGAGCCAGAGCCAATATCTCTTGGTTCAGAAGCCTGCCAACACTTGCCTGTATCTCTCCAACTGTTTTCCTCCTGACTTGTCTTTCTGTGGCTTTTGTTCCTGAGAGACACTCCAGGAAGTCAGAAGCTCTAGACATAGATAACAGTGGGCTTCGGTGAGCTTTCTCCACTGCAGAATAAATGAGCTTCAGCATTATCACATACAACTATGAACAACTATGATGACGACAACAGAAAACAAAATGTAGATGGTTTCTGGGTGGATCCTAAGGTCGCTTACTCTATTGTGTTGTAAAATCCATAATCAATATTGTTAAATATAATGCCATAAAGTAAACACAAAAGAAAAGAAGGAGTTCAACAAGAAGAGTGTGAAATAGATACTAAACTATAAATTACATATGTTACCCATCGCTATGTGTTACTGGCTAAGGTAATTGGTTACCCCTGAAGTGGGTGAGTCATCCTAAACTTCCTGTCTCATTTTGTTGGCTTGGAGCACTCTTTAAGCTGACTTCAATTCATTTCCTTTGATTTGTTATTAAAGTTTAATGTATATATTTACAAATAGTATACATACTACATATTAACTATTTGGCTGATTTCAAACCTGAGCACTTACAATCAATATATAATTACAAATTAGAGTCTGACAATCTATCTGCTGAACTTACCACTACCATACATGTATTTGCTTTCTGAGAGTTGATTATATATTAAGAATTTATTTCTGCTTACTTTCATAGTACAATATACGCATACTACACACAAGGTGTGGCTGAGGATTTTTCTGCCCTTAAAGCATGGCTAAAACTGATGGGGACTCTGCCAATTGCTCAGCCCATGGGAATTCACTGTCTGCAAGACCTCTTCAAATTCCAAAGATGGAGCCAGGCATGGTGGCACATGCCTTTAATCCCAATACTCGGGAGGCAGAGGCAGTCAGATCGCTGTGGGTTTGAAGCCAGCCTGGTCTACAAAGTGAGTCCAGGACAGGGAAGGCTACACAGAGAATCCCTGTCTCAAAACACCAAAAAAAAAAAAAAAAAAAAAAAAAAAAAAAAAAAATCCAAAGGTGGAACAGTACTTACGCTCTGAGCGTCCTGGGCTTCAGTGCTCTCCCCACTTGCCAGGAGGGCCATGAACACCAAACTTCAGCTCCCAATTTGTTACACTAGTGTAATCTGATGAAGATTTGATAAGGATACAAACAAAGACATGTGGTCTTTTGCCACCCAGATGACTTTCTTTTCTATTATCTTTCATTTTCTATTGTCTTTATTCTCTCTCTTCTAGAAAAAGGTCTTGAGACTTCCTACAGAAAGTATCTAATCTCCCTGCCCCCAGGAAGGAAGACCTCATTTTTAATCTGTAAAAACATTTGTTCAGACAAACGTAGTATCTTACTTGAGGGAAATTTTGATCTTGTCGATTAAACAGTGTAAAAGGGTCTCCCCAGTGGCAGATGGTTAACAATCTGGAAAACCAGAGCTCACCAGAGCTCACCAGAGCTTATCAGACATGCTGATATATCTCTAAGCTTACTCATGATCTGAGACTGAAGATAGTGCCGGGGCCTGAAAACACCACTACGGCCATATCTCAGATTCTTTCACTCGTCCCACTCCAGTATGGACTTATCGCAGAATCCTCCATCATAAGCCCCACTCCCATCCAGGCCAGCCCGCCCTAGGATGGGAGGAGCTTTAGCATCATCTGTTTTCTGGTTGACTCTTGGCTGTGCTATACATCTCAAACTGCTGCCTCCTGTCCAGTCTTGAAACATTCCCTGTTGCAGGGTATTTGATCACACTGTGATCTACGATTGTGTTGTTTGCTAGAAGAACCTGTTTTTAGTTGTGGTGTGGCTCAGCTCTCCCACACACCTTTAATCCAGGAGCTTTCTGATTAAATATTTTAAACAGGATTGAATAAAGTCAACCAACATTGGTCAAGAGGCAGAGCAAGCAGCCAGTTGACAGGGAGTGAACCTAGGGGAAAAAAACCATAGAGAGTGAGAGGAAGTCAGGTGGAGGGATAGAGAGATGCACAGGAAGTTGGGATGCTGGCTGAGGAGGAAGGTCAGCTGGGTGCTTTCTCTTGGCTTCTCTGAGCTAGCAGGCTCCTGAATCATTATTGATAAAATTGAACATTTGACATTTTATTAAAAACACCCCTCTCATTAAGGCCACTGTACTCTGCAGACTATGGGCCTGTTCCACTTCTCTGGTTCTAACAGTAAAGACAGCAAAGGTGGAGGAATGCTTCAGGTAGCATGGACTCGGAATAATGGCCAAGCAAATTGGCAATTATTGTTTCAGATTTTAGGTATCAGCTCTGGGTTTCCCGTGTTTATAATTCTCATGTTACTTCTCTCCTCAGACTGCTGGGGAAGGATGTGACCTCTTTGCCTAGAAGGTTTTTGCGCTTGTCATTACAGAATGATCATTTGCAGTGGCCACTCACAGCCTTCCTTTTCTACAGCACTTTTCTGTGCAACCTGTTTTATCTTGGAAAGGACACTGACTTTCAGAGAAAACTTCTTGGAAATTAAAGAGTGCTTCAAAGTCTACAAACATATGCACCAGTGACCAATTTGCATCTCCAATAATGGATCTGGAAAAGTCAGATAGTCTCTGTTTGGCAAATGAACATCATGAGAAATAAAGTTTCTTGGGAGCTCTGAACTTATCATGGCTTTGAGGAAATACAACAGCAGCAGACATTGAGAGCCAGGTGGAATGCGCTGGGGCCCTGAAGATCCAGGGGTCTCTGACTAAGAATACTTCTGATATTCACATAAAGAAGTTGGACATGGTGGCATATGTTTGGAGTTCATAGAGTGTATGCCACCGGCATACCTTAGCACTTCATTTACTTGAGAAGCATGGAGGCACTGTGGCCTGGCCATTAGGAGTTCTGCTTCCAGAAGTGCTTTCTGGGTTTGACTGTCAACTCTGAAATGTTAATTTTGTTCCACACTGAGAAGGCAGAGACCTGGGGTTCGCTGGCTGGTGAGCTTCAGGCTGAAGATAAACCTTATCTCAATGAAAGAATTTGCCTGAGGTTGACCTCTGGCCTCCCATACATGTGCACATATATATATACACACACATACACATACATATATATTCTCATATACATATATATACACACAGAGAGACTCCTCATTAAGTCACACTCCACTTACTGTTTATACAGAACACGCAAGAAGCCAATACTACTTGCTTACAACTTTATAAGGTTGCAAATGAGAGTGATGAGAACTTTTCGTATGTCTAACAAGTACTAGTCTAAGTGTTCAAAGGTGTTATATCAGTAATTACTCCGCATATATCTGTGATTTATAAACCTGATACCTCTTGCTATCTGAATAAGGCCATGGGGCCTATTTTCCCAAGACCACAAAATTAATGTTTCAGAGCTGGCATACAAACCCAGAAAGTTCATTCTGAAAGCAGAATCCCTAATGGCCAGCTATAGGGCCTTGATGCTTCTCAAGTAAATGAAGCTCTAAGATACGCCAATGACACATACTGTATAATAGAAATCTTTTCTATATCAAATATAATAATGCTGTCATTAATTGACAACAGCGCTGTAAGATCAACGTTACCAGTACTTGGAAATGAGGACTCTGAGCCTTGGAGATGCTTAACCACGCACAACCATGGGTGTACAGTAAGAAGTGATGTGGCTGGGATTTGAATCCAGATCTGAGTGGACATAAGGCACAGCTTAAGCAGTATGGGGTCTGTGAAGGACAACCCATAGCAGGTCTCCTGAGCATCATGGACAAACACTGACCACAGTCAGAGTCCATGTGCTCATAAGCCAGTGTCTCGGGCAACAACAGAGCATTTTAATTATAGCTTGCCCTTCAGACTTATATGGTCACTCGTCTCATAGAGAAAGAAACAATGCATAGCATCCAATAGAGCATCCTTTCCCATGAGCTTTATCCCAAATCTGAACACAAATCCCAACTCTCTTTCAACATGCTTCAGTGCTTAAAATGCTCTGAGCACTTACGATATCCACATCTCAAGGACAGAAATCAATCACCAGAGACAGGGGGATACACTGCATATGGAAAGAATTGCAACTTAATAAAACATAGGTGGTACCATCCAAATGGAGGCCAGCCCAAAAATGCCATTTCAAACCACCGACATTTCCCTTAATGCGTCTATGGTGTTTTCGTAGGCCTGTTCAATGCCCAGTGTGGATCGCGCCAACAGGCGTGGGTGTAAACGGCTTCCAATGCAAATCTCACAGAAAACCATATGGCTTTTCACAAATGCTTCAAATGTTCAAAGGTACAAGACTGAAAAATACAATCCTTCAGATACCAATATACAAATAAATCAACGGTGCGGATGCTTCCTTTTCCTTACTAAATTCCCAGATAGGCTGGGGAGTGTGAACCGCGTCTGCTCTGTGGCTGATTTTCGGGAGTGTGAACCGCGTATGCTCTATGGCTGATTTTCAGGTCAGATAACTCATCTTTATTCATCTCCTTTCAGTCATGATGAGCCATGTTGAGAGCAGCTGTAGGCAAAGAGGAAGAAAGGCTCTTCCCCCCTCCCCCTCCCCCCTCCCGCCTCCAAATCCTTGTCAAACAGTGCTCACAAAGACTCCATCTGGGCTCTGTGCTGTGCAGGGCACCCACGAAGTAACAGAGAATGGGAGAGGAAAACTCAGTGAAATCTAGTGTCGAGAATTAAAAAATCACCTGGCTACATATTCTGGGAGAAAAATCAGTCCCTCTAATCTCTGAATTATTTGATGCAAAGCCAGGAAGGGCAGAGTGGCAGAGAAATTACACTTCATTAAATTTCAAAACAAACTGAACAAACCGAACACTAAAGACAGCGGAAAGGGTGATAGCAAGTGGCTAGTTCTTGGAGGCCTGGTAGCCAGTTCCAGGTGAGAGTTACATGGAAAGCTAGAGGGTGAAAACTACCAGGTGAGAGTTACACAGAAAGCTAGAGGGTTTAAAAAAAAAAAAAAAAAAAAATCAGTGTTCGTAAGGGAAGCCCCAAACGCAAACATAGGGAAATGACAGCTCACACAAAGTGAGATGGAAGAAATGACTAATGTCAGTGATTGAGGTTTCAGATCTTCAAAATATCTTCCAGGTTTAGATAGCAAATGAATATGTGATTGACACTTAGTGTGCTTCCTTCCTTCCCTCCCTCCCTCCACCCTTCCTTCCATTCTTCTTTCCTTCTCTTTTTTCTTTCTTTTCTTCTTTCTTGAATTTTGGGTGAATGATTTTTTTTTTTTAATAATGTTTTTGGATCAAGCTTTGTCTGAGCTAGGAAGTAAATGTTTTTTAGCATTTTATTTAAAATGATTTCATCTGTTTTAATATGTAAACTCAACAGAAATCTTGTTTCTAGATCGTTCTACTACACTCCAATGACATAAAAATGGCTCCAGTTTCAAAGGGGAGACTTGGCAAGTGGTTATTGCATAAAAGATTGCAGCCATGTTTATTTTACAGCATTTTTGCTCATGCATTTTTAATAGTTACATGGACCAAATGCTTAGGCGACTGTGCTCAAGACAATGATGAATGAGAAGGAAAGATCTGTAGCAAGCAAGAAAGCCTGCGGCCTGCTTCACACGCTGCCTTAAAATATAGCTGTATTGCACAGTGAAAGGGTTTTTAAGCTGTGTTTGAAAACAGCCAAGGGAATATAGTAATTAAAATTAACAAAAATTTAAGCCAAAGTGAAAAGTAACAGAAGAGTAGTCACAGAAAACTCAGAGTGCATTCCAACTTTGTAGCCTTTCTTAACTACAAGTAGAGGCCATCTTGTTCTTCTGCCGCCTCTGCCGCCTGTGCCACTTGGCACAGCTGACTGCCTGCCCTCCTATGACATGATCGGCATCATGATCCTTGTGGCTGTCCTCTGTGATGATGTCTTCTCTGTCTTCAGGGCTCCTCTGCTCCGGGGGCTCTGTTATCCTCATTGGCCCTGCCTTTGCTCACTTTCCTCCTGTGCTCAGGATTCCCAGCTCTGCCCTGTCGGCATAGCTTCTTTCCCGTGGAGGGGATCAGTTTTCATTCCTAAATCCACACCACCCTTCCTCCGTCTCTGGCCTCAAGTGCTCAGGCACCAGCTGCAGTCCATTTCCTGCAGTTGACTTCAGCACAGTTAAAACCAGAGGCCATCTCCACCAAGCAGCCCTTCCTCTAGGCCTGAAAACTTGGCCACACTTTTTATGTCTTCTTCTCCTTTTCCCAGGGTAGCCAATGAGTCACAGAGTCCCACGGGCTCACCCGACTTTCCCCTGCGCGCATCCTCTTGACTAGTTTGACAGGGTTAGATTTGATGTGTCAGCCACAGACCTCACCACTTCTTGTGAACTGTCTAGTTGCCTAGAGAGAACCCATGTCACAGAGACTTATGCAGCTGGACTATGCAGCAAGTGGAGGCGAGATCTGAACTCAAAACAATTTAGTTAGGTAGAGCTGATACTGAACTCCCACAGAATTTCTAATGCAAGCCCTATTCCATATGACATCACGTCATTTTCCTAAATATGAGTTTTAAGTACGGGAATAATCACCAACATTAGCAAACCGCATCTGTAGCTTGAAACCTCTTCAGTCAAAAATTTTGGAAACATATCCTAAGGAAATATGCGAATCACAAAAGGTCAATCTTCTAAACAACTTTAGTTTGCAAAGGCTGGTACTGTGACCCACTCGTGAGAGCTACGACAGTATCATGTGTTTCCCTGCAGCAGAATCCATCATTAAGGAAGAACGTTCGAGTGCAATAAGGAGAAAAATATCTACCAAAATATTAACCAAACCAAAAGCTATATACCTAAATAGTAACCAAATTGGAAGAGATATACCTAAATAATAGCCAAAGCTGTTTCTGATGTGTTGGGATTTGAAAATAGGGGATTCATTTTCTGTTTTTTCAGGGGATTCATTTTCATGCTGTATGATACACAAAATCAATCTGTGCCTTGATGTTATGTAAGATGGCACTGAAATGACCCCTCTTCCACGTTGCCACCTTCTTGCTCACGGATGCAGCAGTACTTACTGTTTGTTGCATGGAGTTGAGAGTTTCTTCAACTGGAATTCAAGTCCCTCTCTCTAGGGCCTCCTACTGGTTCCTCATTCTTCCCAGGAGGATGTCTAATTATAGTCAGACTGGGTTCCTTGCTGCAGTTTCTCTACCCAGGTCCCAGCAGCCTTGCAGCAGGCAGAAGGCAGCACTGCTTGTATCACAGCTACAGATGCACCAATCTCTCACTGGTATTTTAGAGCACACTGTGGATTTCCTTATAAACGGGTGAGTGTTTCTGTTTACTTTTGGCACGTGTGGAATGGCACTTAGCGCATGGGTTGTACATCACTACAAAGGCCATTTTCATAGGCAGGTGGGCTTACTGGTGCTTCTCATACTTACATGCTGTACTTTTCATATTTATACACTGACTTAGGTTGTCACTCTCTGTCTTCTGCCGCACATTGCTCATAGGCTCTACAACACTCTTTATGCTGCATGGGTATGTTTATATGCATGCGCATTGCCCAGTTGTCAGCACAACAGTAATACCTAATTAAATTTACTAGCTCCAGGACATAGTACACAGTATTCACTCAAAAAATATTTGAGTACTAAATTATATATTAAAGGAAGTTTATAAATTTGTATGTGAAATAAGTTGCTTAGGGAAAATTCTAGAAGCAAATTTCACATGACTTATGAACAGAATATATCCCTGGCACCAGAAAAATTTAAATTAATGAAATAAAGTAAAGGAATATTATAGCTAAAGGAAATGTCTAGATTCGGTGATATGTATATAAATAAGTCTAAAAATTCAATGCATTGGGATTTTTCATCCACCATATTAACTTTTTATAAGACTATGGTTCAGTGATAAGATGAGTGAAGGGAAAGGAAAGAAACAACTTTAATAACTATGATTCTTCAGTAAGATTTTTAGATGGTATTTCCCACATTATTCCTAACTTAAAATTGTTATGTGTCCATGGTGACCAGAAAGGTCTACTATGACTCATGAGGCTCAATGTTGTATAAATAAGTAGTCTTTTGTGGAGCTATAATCTTTCTGTGGGGCTATGGAGATGTTACAACCACTTGAGGAGAGCATGATGGGAATACGTAGCCAGCAAAGGGCACTGGTTACAATTAAGCACGCCATAATGCCAACACGCAGGTTTGGTTCTACATAATGCATGGGTCTAACTCCATCTGCATACCGCAATGACTACTCTATCTTCTGTCAGCCCTGGTTTTCATTTCTACAAACGACTTCATTCTTTTGAGCATGTAGGCCATATCCTTACATCACAAATGGGCAAACTTGGGATGCCTTTGCCATCTTAATGACTGCGGTGTGGTCATCTGGCTGCCCGTGAAGTTTTTACACAGAAACCAAGCAAGAGGACACGCAGAAAAGGGAAGTATTTGCTTTCTGTCCTGCTGGGTACCGAACAGAAGTGACTTTGTAGAACCAAGTTCAGCATTCCATGAGGGAGTTTGTTCAAAATCAGTTTTGGTTTTCTTTTTAAGAGAGCAAGAATTTATCTGGAGCCATTTTCAATGTGGAAGCAGTTTCATAAAGTTTTATAGGACAATGAAAGTCATACATCAAAGCAGGTTTAAAACACATTGGTGGGTACATCAGAGAAGCAGGTATGGCAAGACGGAAGAAGTCTATAGGCCCAAGATGCTGCCTGATGACATTGTTAGCCCTTGGGTTGGTGGAGGCTAGTGGTCAGCTAAGTTAATGGTCAGTTAGGTAAAACGTTTTTGTCTCTCAGGCATAAGATGTTAGTTCAGAAGCAGAGGTAAGCAAAGGATGGCTGTTCTGCGGGGCTAGAACTAGTCAGTAAGGTAGTTAGTCTTTGAATCTGAACATTCTAGTCTCTTCACATACTGACATCCAAATCAGTCAATCAGTCTCAGCAGATATAGCATCTTCAAAGCCAGTCTTTATTTGGATTGCTTAAAATCCTAACAGAAGTTATTTAAAATAATATTTTAAGGAATTCAGAGAGATGACATCAAAGCGTCACAAAATGCAGAGTTGCAAGTGGAATCTTATCTAACGCTGGAGCCAGGGAAATTTGACTCAAGTCTCCATCCCCTCTCCTCATTCTGAAGGCTAACTATATTCCCTCAACTTCCTCAGCCGGTAGAGCTATGCTTTGCGAAGACAGAGAGCCTGGTCACATCATGGTTGCCTGGATTTGAACACCAAGCCATTTGTAATAGTCCATTCTGCATCAGGTTCACGATTCCGTAATGAAGATGCTCCTGGCTGACTTACAGCTGTTAGCAAACAGCACTCACTTTGAAAATAGGGCTTCCGAGTCCTCTGTCCCAAATCACAAGACAGCCCGCCTGGTAGGGTGTGGACACAGAGCAGAGAAGAGAAAGACACCGCCTGCAGCAGAGGCACAAAGGGCTCTGGTGTTAAAGAATAAGGTGTCTACCTCATGGGCTATACAAGCCTCAGAACAGCAGGGCATGGTAGTGCATCCCTTTAATCCCAGCATTCGGGAGGCAGAGGCAGGCGGATCGCTGTGAGTTCGAGGCCAGCCTGGTCTACAAAGTGAGTCTAGGACAGCGAAGACTACACAGAGAAACCCTGTTTCGAAAAAACAAAACAAAAAAAACCAAACGCCAAAAAAAAAAAAAAAAAAAAAAAAAAAAAAACCCAAAAAACCAAGCCTCAGAACATGGTTGACTTTAACGGAAGATATTAGTAATAACTCCTGTGTAGAGAAGTCTCCACATTAAGATATTAAAAAGACTTTATGTGCCCAATATGGTGGTAGCACACACCTTTAATCCCAGCACTTCAGGGGTGGGGTGCGGGGGGTGGGGCAGGGGGGGATGAGAGAGGCAAGAGGATGCATCTCTGTAAGTTCGAGGCTAGCCTGATTTACATAGTGAGTTCAAACAAATCTTGTGTTTATTATAGTAAAACCTAATAGATTTACATTAGTGGCCTAAAAGTTCTATCTGAATCAACATCTAAATTGTATTGTCTGTAAGCACACACAGAATCTAGAAGAAGCTACTTTTCAAGCTGAGGCCCTTCATGAGCCACGAGGAGCTGGCTTATTAACAATAGTTCTACCATGCTTACAAGCAGTTTGCTCAGAAACCACAGCCTTTGCGTTTTACTTCAGAGCATTTGTTGGCTGAGCAGACTACTTTTCAGAGATGAAACCAAGGCCATATTCACCAAGCCACTTTACTTAATAAATTATTACTACTGATGTTTAGATGCTTAACAATTACATACATTTATTAGTGATCACATGCACAGTTAAAAGTGTGTAAGTTTTAGGTCTTTCTCATTCTTTTAGAATCATATGAATTTTTTAAAAAAATTCCAAAGGTGTGTAAAACAATGTAAACACACAAGAACAGGACTGAGTAGATTTTATTAAATGGATATTATTAATTGGTTGATCTAATATACTTAGTTGAGAAGAGACATGGAAAGAGAAGTACATAAAATGTTTTAAACACAAAAATGGTTTCTTGTAAAAAGCTAGAAGGCAAGTGATAATACACTGTGGTATTAAATAAATCACTATCCACGCCCCCCTTCAAAGTAGAGGATTTTGTTGCTGGATTTTGCTTGTTTGTTTGTTTGTTTTTCGGTTTATGAACTGGCAGGCCAGCTAGCATCCCGAAGACTGCAGCCTCTGTCTACGTCTAGCTCATACCTGCTGGGAAGAGACAATTCCCTCACTCGTGGAACCCTGCAGCCCTTTAAGCTGCTTGCTCTGAAACAGAGCCAGCTGGGCTCTACATAATTCCTCATCTCCGACCACCAGGCCTCACTAAATAAAGACTCTGGTGCCTTGTTAGCCAACAACTGAGCGTGAAATCACTACACTGCAATCCTGCACTTTCAGAGTCAATCAATTCCCCCCTCCCCCCGTTATAGATCTGGGTACACAGGGTCCATAAAGAGAAGGGAACGAAGCCATGGGATACAATGCATGTATCAGGGCGGCTGTAACATATCCATATGGCATATTTAATTCCATATGGCGAGATTAGTGTGTTCACATAAAATAGCTCTGAGCTGGCTAATAACAGTAAGGCATGTGCTTTCAATGTCATCACAGCCTTTGAACTTGCCCAGGATATATAAGGGAGAGAACTGTAAAGACAGATGTATGACCAAGAACAAGCTTCTGTCAGCCTAAAATTGCTAACAGATCAGCGTGTGTCTGACAAGGCACTGGGGCTGTAACGTATGTTCTCTTTAAGGAGTATTAACATTTTAGGCATTAACTACATGCTAAGGGAGGAGAGCTCAAAGTGCTAAACGCTATTAGACTGTCACTTTCCTGCCATCAGCGGCTCCCCATCACACCTGGAATCCTGCCTGTTTGTACGTGCCTGAACTTAGGAAAGGTAAAAGGTCAAAAAAGGAACAGGAATGAGGCTGCAATGAAAGTGGCGCTTTTTAAACTTGAAAGCCGGGATGTTCTGCAAAGGGCTTTGGAAGGTGCGATAAAGTTCTCAGGGTTTCTTTCCACCTAGTCAGGTAGGAAGATGTTGTCTAGCATCCCCTATCTGCTGAAATTTCCAAACTCCCACAGCTTGGTACTCGGTGTCTGAAAGAAAGAACGAACCCCTTTGCTTATACTCAGAGAATAGTTCTTCAAAAGGGCAATATTATTTTATGGCAAAAAAATCAGCATGATAAATGAATATTATTAATGAAAAATAAGCTAAGACTATTGGCCCACCAAGAGGGCTCTAAAGCAGAAAGTCTTCAGTGTGGGTTGCAGAAATTTTCACATATGGCCCATTGTGGTTTTTATATAAAATTTCAACATTTGCTGCTGTTAGGCTGTAGATAAAGCTCATGGCTTTATTTTATCTTACACAGTAGCTGGTAGACATAGAGAAATGGATCAGCATTTATTGGCATGTCTTGATGTGAAGGGAAAAAAATCATAGAATAATACTTCTAAGAATGAGCCACTCTCTATACCTTCTCCATAATGCTCCCAAGAGTCTTACTCCAAGTAGGCAGGCCAGACTTACTGTTGTCTGTCTCCCACAAAAGAATGCTGTGTCTTTAAGAGCAGGCATTCTGATTTTCTTGATTTTGTAGCCTACACATCTAGGACAGTGTTGTGTTTATAGGATCACTGCACCTTTCACACAGAAGCAATGGTCCTAATTCCCCCACCCCACCCCACCCCACTCCTAATTATTAACTCACAAGCATCACAGTCCACAACAAAGCTATGGCAACTTTTTTTTATGTGAGTGAAATGTGGTTTTATAGATACACCATTATTTTGTTTGCAAATTACCTTTGAAAACGAACTTTGATTTCACTATTTATATTACTTTTAATTTTTAAGATACCTAATTGAAAATATGTGTCTGTGTAGATTTGCACATATGTGTGTGTGGACAGACAGGTGCACACATATAAACTTTAACCCTAGGTCTGTATTTGCTTCTTGACTAATTCCTCAATGATGATTTGAATGTTAAAATATGCTAATTTAAAGATCAAGCATAATTAGAATCATAGATTAGAAGAATAAGCATTATCATACCAAAAGAGGAATAATTTCAGTTTGTTGTTATGCTGGATTATTTATGGCCCTAACCAGTATTTTTGGGCAGAAAAAATTAGTTTTTGATCCTTAGGCTCACAGACTAACTGAATACATGCATGCTGGTAGTACCTACTGTGGTGTATAAGATAACTGTCATATATGCAAATGTAATCTGCTAGAGCAAATATGACATGACTTATATATAAATGCGCAGCAATAATTTGAGTTGAGATGGCCAATAAATAAGCAGTACATATAATTTATTTAAACTTTTAAGATACCCATGACAAAACTCTACATAGAAATGCTTTATAAATACAGCTGACATGGAGTGAGGAAAGAGTATTTTCTCATACGTAGGCATTAGTTGGATTTTCTATTCAACGTACAAATTATCTTCATAATAGAACATTGGGGGGAAAAGAGAGAAAACGGCAGGACCCATCTGCCATCTGCCTTTTCCTGACAATGAGATACCCAAAAACATGATTCAATCTCTCTCTCTCTCTCTCTCTCTCTCTCTCTCTCTCTCTCTCTCTCTCTCACACACACACACACACACACAGAGAGAGAGAGAGAGAGAGAGACAAAGAGAGAGAGACAGAGAGACAGAGAGAGAGGCATTTTTGAGAAAGCATTAAAAAGCAGACACTGCCGTTGCCTGTGTCCCTCACTAGCTTGCTTTGTCTTACTCAGCCTGTGCAGGTTTGACTGCCGTGCTTTGCATGCCACAAGATTGAAAGAAACCAATGAAGCAGAGAAACCAAATACTGTAAATTGCATTTTTTAAATAGAAGGAAAGGAGCCTTATTGGTTGTGCTTGTGTGGTGAAAGAGAACTATGGGCACAGAAAGTGAAGGTGTTTAACACAACAAAACAGAAGTTAGGAAGGAAAAGCAGAAAGCTTATAGAATCACAGAGGACACAAACAGGCATCATTATGTAAGGCTCTTTTGGGCACATGATGGAAAGACCCAGATTTACACAACTGGTGGCCATTCAAGACACAGCCTCTACTAGAACACTGGAACAGGCCCGAGAACCTTGGCAAGTCAAGAGAGGCTCCATCCTTGACAGGCCAGGAAAGGCATCAGGACCTTCTAGATGTCTTCCACCTTTCAAAATTATCTTTGAGACAGCCTTGAATGTTCTCATGGACAGGAGTCGGGGGATGGCTAGCCTAGTAGGCCATTTCTTCATTCCCCACACTAGCTGAGAAAATGGAATGTGACCATGAGTGTTGTATTAGCCATGGCTGTTGTCAACACCAGCCACTAATGACCCAATTTGGGAGATGACGGGTAGAGGGGAGGAGGTTGCGGACCAACCACAGTACTGTCTAAAGATGTAAAAGATCTTTCTTGAGGTAATTAAAAAAAATGTTGGCAACTTTAAAGGCTGGCTTTCTTGTGTGCAGTATGGCACAGAACAGCTTGCAGCCCTGGCTGGTTTATTAGCTTAAATTTCAGCCCTCCAAAGCTATGTCTAGAGAAATAAGACACTCTACGGAGCACCGAAAAGCTACTCAACCAGAACAGGTCTTCAGGAATCCAGGGGTTAGCACATGACTTGGAAATCCCAAATTATGGAAGAGAACAATCCTGGCCCCTCCTCTCACATGCAGTTCTGTGGGAACCCTGACTAGACCTTGTAGCTGGGCAGCAGACAGCAGTGGCTTTCCTTGAACAAGCTTCAGTAATTAGTTAGGCAAGAGTGAAGACGTGAACGTGAGTGTGTAAGAGCCAAGACTGTCAGGATGGATGGCCACTTTCACTTCGTAGTGTCTCTGACAGCTGTCTTTAGTATACAACCTAAAGTCTTGGGTGGAAATGAGGTGCCAGAGAAAGCTTATGATTTTTTCCTTTTGGTTATTTCTACCTTTGTATATTCTATTTTGATTCTTTACCTTGTTTTTTTTTTAAATATATTTATTTTAAAAATCCCTCTGTCAGTTGTCAGAGGCTCCAAGGCATCAAGGTCTTCTGGGGTTACAATTAGTATTTTAAGAAAGACAAGTTAATTTTCTGATCAGGTTATTGTGGTAAAATTACTACCGTAGTACAGCTGGAGCAAAGCACCCTCAAACCAAGTGATTTTCTTTTCTTTTTCTTTCTTTCTTTCTTTTTTTTTTTTTAACCTTTCTCCATTGCAGAAGCAGAGAGAGCTGCCTGGATCTATAGAAGCTGGTCACTGACTAAGGCTGTAGCTCAACTCTGCCGCTCCAGTTGTATTTTTATCCTGAAAGAAATATTTATGAGATGCCAATACGATTCAAATATGGCCCGTAGTGACAGCATCTGATACATGTGTTTTTTAAAACACCAAATGCTTATGCAGAAATCTCAGGTGCTTTCCGAGCAATGTGCTTTTATGAAATTTACAGGCGGCATTATCATTTTATTAATAACCAACTGTGATATATATTTGAAGAAGCAGCTGAAACAATGACACGTCTGCCACATTTTCATGTTGAGAATTTTAGATTAAAGACAGACTCACACTTTTTATTTTCTGATTGCATTCAGTTTTAATCAAGGTTCCCCAGGCGTCTCACTCATAGTAAAATTGTATTTAAATAGGGCCTTTAGGGTGTTCAAGTTACAGATTAATTAACTCAATTTGGGCAGGGCTTGAGGAGCACTGTAGTTCTTGAATCTCTAATTTTATCTCTAGAGGTAGCCAACGTTCCTTTAGATATTAGCAATGAAGTAATTGCATAGGCCGAGATAGATTAAGATCGAAACATCTAAAACGAGCAGGCTTGTCAGAATAACAAGGCAGTGAGGGATAAGGGAAGTCAGGATGCACTACCAGCGTACAAATGTGAGCTCATTGCCTCTGAGCTTGCATCCTGGTCCCCACATCTGCAGGACAGGTTTAAATCCCCACCCCCACCCCGACCCCCAAGAGCATGCTGCGGGGAGGCTCAATGAGCTGGTTCGTGCAAAGCACTCCACGTGGCCTCGGCACACAGTGAACAGCACTCTGTGAATGAGATAAGGGATCAGGATATGATTCAGTGGTAGAGTGCTTGCCTAGCGTGTGCAGGGCTCCAGGCTTCATCCCCAGTACCGAGAAAACAAAAGAGATGCTATCACCGCCATTGTCACCACTAATCCCATTGGGCTTCATGGCAGGGCAGAGTCTCTGGAGTCAAGAAGCAGAGTTTATGGGATATAGCTTGTGCTTCTTCTGCCATGTTTTCTGCTTTTCTCCGGGACCTGTAAACCCTCACAGACCCTCCCGCTGAAGTAACTGCATCTCTTCTCCATTTCCAGATACACTCTGGACTGTCAGCCTTTCTAGACCTGACACTCCCTCCTGCAATGGCTTGTTGATTGTTAAGTACCAGGTCTGATGAACCAGCTGTATCTCAGATGCCACCTTGCTCCCTGCCACTGCTCCCAAAAGCTTGTTTCTGCTATTAGGCTGCACTGTAGTGCATGTGTCAATGGTACACTTCACATTTAACATGGGATGGACAGAGCTATCATCTGCTGGACCACAGGGGGCTGCCTGCTACATCTCCATATCTCTTAGGGAATCTCTGTGGGCATCTAATTGTCTTCTGACTCATTGGTTTGTGTCACTTACTTTCATGACGATCTTTCTTCCCTTGGAAATTCCCTTCACTCTTGGATCCCCAGAAACTATATGTAAACCTTTTACTTTGTGGTTAGCATTCTGTCATGTGCCATGGAACAGGCAGGTTGACCTCAAAGAAAAGTAATGTAATAATAAGCCCGATTAACAGTTAGAAAATATACCTAAGACGAGCATCAGTAAAAACCTGAAAGATGACTGAAGTGAGAGACATGGGCTAGGCCATCACCAGAAAGAAACATGCAAGAAAAATGTTGCTTTTCTTTTCTCCAAAGACAAAATAAACATTAGCTATATGAAGGCCCATGTGTCTGGGACACAGAGGACACTGGAAGCTTCAGTCAAGGCCCTTCTGATGAAAGTATATAACTGCTGTCTCTTTTCTTCTTCTTCTTCTTCTTCTTCTTCTTCTTCTTCTTCTTCTTCTTCTTCTTCTTCTTCTTCTTCTTCTTCTTCTTCTCCTTCTCCTCTCCTCCTCCCTCCTCCTCCTGTTCTTCTTTTTATTATTATTTTTTTACATGAAATCAAAGTGGCTATCATCTTAAAGATTTTAAAACACTGACTTAGTCAAATGCTACATGGATGAGAGCAATACCTGTTACATGTTTTCAGGTTCTAACTACTAGCTACATGTGTTGAGAGAGAGGGGGGAGGAGAGATTACAGTATTACAGTTACCAGCAGGGGGTACCCTGGCTGGTCATCAGGGAGGCAGGCAGCTGGCATGAACCTGGGACTTCTCTCTGTCTTTCAGTCTGACCTTATGCTCTTTCTTGTCAGTGCTGACCTCTACCCACAGTTCAGCAACAGTGACCCAGCTTTCAAACACTGATGTTTATCTCATCAGAGCTCTTTCAGGTCTAGAGGGAGTAAATCTTTGGTCTTGGTTTGAATTCCCATCCTCAGACCGCTATACTGAACCACTAAAGGGTTCTATTATATCTTCCCAGGCTTGGCCAAGTTGTCGTTCTTTGCAGCTCACCTCCCCCACCCCCAAGTTCTTTGAGGACACCTGTAAAGGGGCTGTGTGGCCAGTGAGCGCTCATCACTTAGGGACAATATTAATTAGTGTCCTGCCTATTGCTCCCCATTTCAGCCATGTGACTGTGGCATCCTGGTGATCTCACTGGAATGGGCACTACTGAGGAACATGAAAATTTAATTATTATCTTCATAACTATTTCCTCTTTATTACTTCTCTGCTTTGCACAAGTGTATCTTGGCTATCTCTTGCATCCAGCACATTTGGTCCTTCATTTGTGTGATTTCATTGTTAATAAGAAAAACGATCTCTTGAATGTCTTTTCTCAACTGCTACAGAACTCTTTAACAACTTATGCCCACCCAAGCTCTCATCTTTGCTCTACCTTCTGCCATCTTTATCATTTGTATCAACTAATATGGTGCATTGTTGTCTATTTTTAATTTTCATTTTAGATAAAGCAGAGAGCTGAAAACTCCAAAGTCAGCATGAAGGGTCTCAAATAAATCTCGTGCTTATCACAAATGCCACTCAATTCTTACAAGCCATTTCAGTTGCTGAGCACTTTCTGTGGACAGACAGACACTGGGCTAGATGCTCCACAGTCTACATTCTGTTTGATCTTCACAAACTGATGAGATAGGTCCCTTCCTTATTCCTGCCTCATTGTTGGCAAAGCTGAGGTTCAGAAAAGCTGACTTAGCCCAGGATACCAACTTGTAAGTCATTCAACAAGGTCCCAAGCTCTGGCTGCCCATGGACTAGGTAAACGCTCACAGTACTTCCAAGTTCCAAGCAGCTGCTGCAACTGAGGGAAGTCCTGGAACAGGACTCATGGTAACCATCCAAATGACTAATGAAAGGCTCACTAACAGCAGGTAAATACAGAGGATGCCCATAAAGGCTTCCATCTTTTGTCAAATGAGCCCTGAAAACACTCATCATTAAACATAAGAGCTCCATAGAAGGGTCTGGCTTTGGGGGCAGTCTGTGTCACATGTGTACAATGTCCAGAAGAGGGAAGAAACAAACTCAAAATCTATTTCAACTTTCCAAAGTAAGTCATATGAAATGCACTTTGAGGGAAGTCAGCTTGTTTTGTTCTTAGGTCTTTGCTCTCTGTTAAGGAATCTCTTCTCTCTGGGATTCTCTGCTCTGTAAGGACCTCAGCTGAGCCCATGAAGAAACTCCCACATCCTCTACGCAAATGTCACTACGACTTGGCTCTGCCTACGGATCAGAACAGGAGAGAGGACAGAGAACGAACGGCTCCTCTCTTTATTCAGTTGCAAATCTGTTTAAAGTCTACCTATATTTAGTGTTGTTCATGGCATTAGTTAGAGAAAGAGCATTTAACTTGGAGGAAGGGAGGGAGGGAAGGAGAGGGAGAGACAGAGACATAGGCACAAAATACCGACATCTAGCTGGTTTCCCAAACCATTTCTAGAACACAACCAAAGTAACGGCTACTGTACTTAGTTCTGAAAAACCCTAAGAGAAGCCTGAGAAATCATCCCTTCAAGTTCCTGCCTATTGCATCCTTTGTTTAAAAAACATCTTAGGTGGAAGCACAAAGTGCAAAGCAGATTAAAGTGGGGCTACTTTGATGCGTGAGTGCAGGGGCTGGAGGGCTGCCCAGTGCCCCCTCCCCCTGCCTCCCAGGAGAAGCAGTGAAGGGGATCTGAGGAGCAGCCACTGCTTTGAAACTTGTTTTGGCCACAGCTCACTGTGAAAGAAAATGCATTTTATTAAGTGACTCTGTGTAGTATGGCCACTATGTGTGTGTATGGGAGTGCGCGTGCATGTGTGCACATGAACACACGTGTGTGTGCATATGCACATATACAAGCATGAACACAGCTGAAAGAATCATTTCATGAAACGTAGCTGACTCCTACTACATGTAATCAGCTCAGGCAGCTTGGGTTTTCCATTTACTTCCCTGGCCCTAAAAAAATGCCATTTTCAGTCATGTTCCATCAAGGGAATTAAAAGCACTGCATTCAATACTCGGAATAACTCTGTAGATGAGGAACTTGGCTCCAGTCTGAATTTGAAGCAGTATTAAGGGACCAGTTGGGGGGAAACGCAGCAAGGAGTGGTAGGTGAGGGCCCCTACATCCCCCAGTGGGGGGCGCTTCACTTGGTCTAGGTCAGGCTGTGGGGCAGTACAATGGTGACCTGAGTAATAATGTCTGGTTTCTTATTACAAGTCACAGGAGAAGCTCACTTGGCTTCTATCACATGAATGGAAAATGGGGAAGCCAGAACTGAGACCTCTAAATGACAGTGCAGGAGAGACCTCATTTTTTTTTTTTTTTTTTTTTTTTTTGCTGTAGTCTCATTATTTCAAATTAATTTTGCTTTGGGCTTCACAAAACACCCTATATCCTTGTGATCTCTTATTTTATGTAATAAAGAGAAGAAACCATTGTGATCATGAAAAAGCTGATGTTTGTCATCAACGTACGTAAAATCTATGTGCACTGCAAAATCGTCGCCAACATGGGGCAGGTGTCTTCCTTAAAAGAGCAACATAGAAAATAGTGCCTGTGGATTTAAAGAATATTAAAGGGAATAAAAATGTATTGTTTCCAGAAAAGTTCCCAACGCCTGTTGTTCCTCTCCTTAGGACCCAGAGATAGCCACTGGATTTAAAGGTTTTACTGCAATTTCCTCATGAATGCAAAATTAAAACAACAACAACAATAACAAGTGCCACGTATTTAAACGTGTGTCCCTTGTCACCTCTAATGTCAACAGGAGGTTCTAAGAAACAGACCTTTAAAAGAGTCCAGCCACAGTGAACCTATATCCAGACTTCAAACGTATGTGCTTCCACACCACATTACAAAACAGGCTTTTATAAACTTCTTTCTACAAAAATAAATAAGAGTAAGTAATAAAAAAAAAAAAAGATAAAGCCTTCGTACAGAATTGCAGCAATTATAGCCCCACAGCTACACTGCAGTCCAAAACTTTGCAAGGGCTTTGATTATTGAACCATGGCTGAAGTGAATGATTTGCTTTTCACTAAGAAAACAAGCACATTCATTCTCACCACAATGGAGAGAGGCAGTTTTAATTAAACCTTATCAAAAGATGAATAAGGAATAAACTCAATACCCATTGCACAGAACTCTATTTTCATCTGTTTAGTTTAAGCTTTGCCATGTTCGTGCGATAATTACCCACTGTTCAAGGAATGCCGGAGTTGTGTTAATGTTGGTAAAGATTTAATTAGCTCAATTATCTGGAGAGTAGTAAGGGAGGCTCAGCACAGTACAAATTTCTTCAGGCTTTATATGTATTTCTGATCCAAAAACATGAAACTGAAGTCTGAGCCTCTTACCTCTGCAAGTCCACCACAGAAATATTTCCACACTTCGTAATTTTATTACTCCAGTTAAACACACAGTCTTTAGAAGTAGAACTGGAGTGAAGATTTATCTAGATGCACATGCATGTGCATGTGCGTGTGTGTGTGTGTGTGTGTGTGGGTTTGCATGTGCATACATGCCTGTGAGCATATGAGCATGTGTGTGCATGTGTCTGCACATGCGAGTGCACATACATGTGAGGCTGTATATTTGTGTGTATATAGGTGGATTCGTATGTGTATACTTGTGATTGAATGTCTGTGTGCACATGTGAGACTGTATGTGTGTGTGTGTGCATGTGTGTGACTGATATGTGTGTGTGCATCACTGTGTGTGTGCATGAGAGACTGTATGTGCGCATCTGTGTGACTGGTGTGTGTTTGAGAGACACTGTGTGTGTGCATGTGTGTGTGAACAGCACACACAGTTAACTTCCTGGATCTGTAAATATGTCCTTAGAAAGTTAATAAAATTTGCCATTTAGGTAAATATTAACATCCAAAGTCCAATACTTAGAAAGGTTTTCTTTTCTTCAACACAGCCTATGTATATATTATCTTTTTTCCAGAAAGCAACACATTTGGACACTGCTGAAAGCACAGCAATACAGACAACTGTTTCAATCTGTCAGACACCAGGGACAGACAGTAGGGTTCATTTCAGAAAACAGATTGGCCCCCAGCGGCCTGACCTTCCCGGTGGGAAAGAGAACACAGAGCCATGCTTGACAAGCTCAGCAACAAAGAGGTATATTCAACTACCCCCCATTCAGACACGCTTCTCACAGGGAAATGCAAAGCAGGAGATGGAACGAGCCACTTTCCAGTAAAGAGAGTTCACTGAGATCAGAGACGGTGTCCCACCATAACCAAACTTGGTACAGTTAGCAAAGTTGCAAGCACTGTTTCATCCTCCCTCTCGCAACTTCAGAAAGCTCCCACTGGCCACTGCCACTGTCTTAGCTCGTGGCTCACCTCTGATGATTCCCACAGGCTTCAGAATAGCAGCAGAAGCCCCCAGACACCATCTCACAGATAAAAGGTCCCTGCTAGTTCCTTTGGCATGGAGTCCATAGCCTGTCTCCCAGGAGCTGGCTCCTGGGAGTCTCTTTCCATGTTACCAGTTCTGCCTTGATTGTGAAAGTCTGACAGACATTTCCTTTCCTTGTAGATACCGAAACATTTTCATTATTTTCATTTTATGTTTGTATGTGGTCTTCCAAGAAAGTGGAAAGCGAGCCAAAGTTTTATCCCAAAGATCAAAACCCATAAAAAGAAATTGATAAAGCAATAGGCTCAGTAAAGCTCAAGTTACATTTGGTGCTATAAAACAACACATGCATTTTTTTCCAACTTCCACTGCCAAGTTTTATTTTCTGTCCTACTTGATCAGTCACAAGGAATGTTCACTTTATATATTGTAAATTTTACACACACACATACACACACACACACACACACACACACACACACACACACAGAGAGAGAGAGAGAGAGAGAGAGAGAGAGAGAGAGAGAGAGAGGCAGACAGACAGACAGACAAGATTATTTATTTTTTACTTATTCATTAAGCTCTATGAGGAAAATAATCAATTTAAAAGGCAGTCACAATGGCTCATATTACCCACATGAACAAATACACTGGTTGAAAACAATACGGTCAAAAGCATATGTTTTTAGTAAAGATTTTTCTGACTTATAGAGATTATGAGCATTTAGGTTCAAAACAAAACAAAAAACTAGGGAAGTTGAAAAAAGTTTTAACTTCTGATCCATCAATACTGTGTCAAGAAGGTACTGCATCTGGGCATGGTAGCACACGCCTTTAGTCCCTGCACTCGGGAGGCAGAGGCAGGCGGATTGCTGTGAGTTTGAGGCCAGCCTGGTCTACAAAGCAAGTCTAGGACAGCTAAGGCTACACAGAGAAACCCTGTCTCGAACCCGCCCCCCAGAGAAAATACTGCAGACAAACACATTTTGTTAAAAATACATAGATTATGACATACACTGACAGTGAAGGACAGGCCACTGAATGCCACATAGCACATCCTATTTTCAAAAGGAGGGCGTCATTCTGAAAATCAGATGCAGACTTAAGTCACAAGATGAGGCCGGTTGAGCCTAAGAAAAACTGCATCGCAGAGTGATGCAAACTGTTTACCTAGGCTTTAGATGTGAACACTCCAAGTTCCTCAGATCTCACAAGGGAGCAAATGATCCATGCTAATCAAAAACTGTTTTTATCTGATACATATTTTGAGGAGAGGAGCATATATTTGGCAAGTGAGCCAAGACTTCCTTTGTGCTGGCAAAGAAAGACTTAAGTGTGGGTGGGTTTTGCCTTGTTTGTGGACAGTAGAGAAGAGCTGGTGGGACCTATTCAGTCTGGCCCTAAAAGGGACTCAGTGCTTCAGAGTCACCTGCATAAAAACAAAGGGGGCTTGGGTACAGGCTGCAACACACATGAGCCATTTTAGCCACACAAATGTCCTTCTTTTGTGCTGGAAGAAGGGAATACTTTTGAGCCCTCTGAGTTTAGAAGATCCTCAAACAGACACTAGTGTGCAAACAGCCCTCAAGAACATGACTTCACTGGCACAGCCTCAAGGCTGAGCTCAAGGCTTTGAGAAAGGCCTCTATTAGCTGAGTCCCTCTGCTCTTCACCATGAACAAAGCCAAACCCACAACACTAAAGTCTCCTTTCTTTGGATTAAACCTCCTCTGCAGGAAAAGTATGCAAATGCCACGCAGGTCCCTTGTTTGAGGCCCCTCCTCCTGGGATGTCTTTTTTCTCTCTGGCTCCCCAGCAGACTCTCCACTGCCCAACTGGAGACCAGTCCTCCAATTCAGCATCTTTTACACCTCTGACAGATAGATTCCTAGCCTGCCACCTCCTCTAAAGGGGGTTCGTTTAGTCCTAATGAACTATTCCATTCATATTCCCTTAGGTCTAGTAATTGTGCTAAAAGCCAACAAGTGATGCATTTGCCTACTTCTCATTTAAATCTATGGCCCCTGAACAGCCTCTTCCCTGTGACTCCACACACCCTCTGACTCCTTGCATGCACAGCCTTTTCCTTCCTTCCTTCCTTCTTTCCTTCCTTCCTTCTTTCCTTCCTTCTTTCCTTCCTTCTTTTTTTCTTTTCTTCCTTTCTTTTTTTCCTTTCTTCCATCCTTCTTTCTTTTTTCTCTTTTCTTTTCTCTTTTTCCCCCCTCCTTGGTAACATTTCAAATGAAAACGGGGAATGAAGTTGAGAATCTGAAACTACAGGGAAACAGTCAGCTCAAAAGACACACATACTGAGTGATGAGGTGTCCTGTGAAAAGTCACAAAGAAGGTGAAAGGAAATTTAAAGTGACACAAAGTATTTTTGTTGGCAGCAGCACAGAGGCACATAACCCGTACTCCCCCCCACATATCATTAATATATTTATGCAAAATAGCCAGTGTAGGAAGCTCATGTTTGGTCCCTACAAATTCATTTTTTTTTAATGTTTTGAGTCTTCTTAAAATTAATTTTTAACCTGTATTACAAATAACTGGTACAATCAGAAGACAATAACTTCATCTCTTTTTCTTAACATGCAGACAAGACAGAAATAAGTTCATGGATCTAAATTTCTGACCACTCACTAGCAGCCTCAGGTCTTGGTGAGGAGGTGGCTGTCTATTTCAGACCATTTGTATAGTAAACAGTTGACCATCAGGAGACATTTAGGATGAGGTTGGGTGACAAAACACCCTTGGAAGACTGTCCATTAGCCAGGAACTATTTAATTTGTGTCTTCTAGAACAATCTAGAAAACGGGCCTTTCTTGAAACTTTACCATCTGCTCAGTCCACTTAGTCTTGCAATGGGTGAATACATTAAAACATCAACAGTTTAGTGTGTCACAGAGATCCTTCACAACCTGGGTCCAGCCAGCTGCTGCGGGCCCTTTTTAGCTCACTCTAAGTTCCCTGCCATCTTTTAGAAAATTCCTGAAAGAAGTAGAACTTTGTGACACGGCTTGCTTTGGGGTATCACTTCCTTTGTTTTAAAGACCATTCTTATTCATGGAAGGGAAGGCAGAAAGAACACAAGAACTGTAAGATAAGAAAATGACTCTGAAATGTCATCTTCTAGGTGTAGCATTGCAGTCATGAACTGACTCCAGCTACAGCTGTCTGCACTAGAGTGGCCATGTTGGCAGTCTGCCATGAACGGGGAAGGGACTCATGGGGCCTACCTACCCCTCCCTGGTGATAGAGTCTGGCTGATGGGGAACTATTGTCATCAGTTGTCCACCTATTGGTGAGCCCACCAGGCCCCAGTAGTTCAAAGCCCGTGGTTATACTGATGGCCCTGGTTAAACTCAGTGGGTCACAAAACCAAACACCAAGACATGGGCATGGAAAATATATTTATGGAAAAGAAACAAGGCTGACAGGTATGAGAGGAAGATAAGAGAGGGCATGGCAAAAATAATCAGAATTCAGCATAGACCCGTAGAAAATGGTCAAAGAACAAACCAATTTACAACAATAAAGAAAAAAAATACCATTTCTTTCCTTTATGACTATGCAAATTGCAAGGCCTGCTGCTTAAATCTCTCCCTTTGGTACTATTTGTGTAAAACCCTCTAGCAAAATTAATTTCTTCTTCATTTGTTCTCCCATATGAATTTATGCAAACTTCTACTGTACCCATTATCATCCTTCAATTTAAGTGACAACATTTTTGCCCCAGAGTTATGAATGTCTTTCTTACTACCACCCAGTATCAATACAGTTCTGGCTTGAAAATTACTTGCTCAAAGATTCAATATGATGGCTATTGACTGACTGAGTCAAAATTTCTATACACACACACACACGCACGCACATACACACACGTGTATTCTATGTGAAGAGATGTAGAAACAGTGAAATGCAAACACTACTGTGAGCTTTATATTGTAATGGAAAAGACACTCAAATAGACAGATGACCTAAGACACTCCATCTTACTGGCACTCTTCCCCCAACTTCAGAATCCTAGTCTAATTGTGAACAAACATCCTAAGAGACATTCTATAAAATGACCAAGTGCTATTCTCAAATCCATTAAAATCATAAAAGAGAGGATTGAAAAAAATATGACAGCCAGAGGAAACTAAGGATGCATGGAGACCCAACGTAGTGTGCCCTGCATGGGAGGCTAAAGCAAAGAAAGATCATGAGGGTAAAAACAGACAAAATCAAAACAAAGCTATAGTGTCGTGAATAGTATGGTACACACACTAATTTTATAGTACTGTAAATGTACTATGATTATAAAGGAGGCTATAAAGGAGAGGTCCTTGATTATCTATATAATACTATAAATCTAGAAGTACTAAAAATAATGAACTAAAAAAAATTATAATGCAGCTGGGTGTGGTAGTGCACATCTTTAGTCCCAGCACAGAGGTAGGCTAATTTACCTGAGTTTGAGGCCAGCCTGGTCTACAAAGCAAGTTCCAGGATAGCCAGGGCTACACAGAGAAGCTTTGTCTTGACCTCTCCGAAATAAGTAAGTAAGTAAGTAAGTAAGTAAGTAAGTAAGTAAGTAAATACTACAACCCTACACTGGATAATGCTCATGCTCAGTTATTAGAGTTCTGAACCCTAAATGTACACATATCCCCATGAGAGCAGAGCAGAGCCCCCAAACCCTAATGGACAGCAAATATCTTTAAGACTGTCAACCCACCATGAAAATATATTAAATGATACTACCATGATTTTCAGGTGATAACTATGTGAACACATACTTGCTGTGCCTCATGGAAGTTGAGACACAAAAGTAAATTGATAGAAAGTGAATAATTTTATATGGCAAAAAGAAATTTTGTAGAGAATAGTAATTTCTTCAAAGGACTGATAGAAAGAGCATGCTACCGTAACACACAGCACGGCAGTCCATGTACAGGGCAGTAGCACCTACTCCACAGTCTTTGAAGTCCTTTGCACTCTAAAAGTGTAAAAATCCCAAGTTGCTCATGATTACGTTGACTGTAGCTCATGACAGTTACCACATTCACAATTAAGACTGTTTACTTAAAAACATTTAATTCAGTGAGTAAAGGCTCTTTCTGTGGAAACTGGTCTTCTAAGTTCATTCCTCTCAGATACCATGTCAAAGTGGGGGGACCCCATGTAGCACCCAGAAGTTCTTCAAACTCCACCCACCATCACACATACACATACACACACCATTCATTCACTAAAATACCATTACCTATTACCATAAAAATGTTATTTGACTAAACTATATTTTCCAAACAGAACAACCAAGAAGGTGGCACTACTCTATCTACAGATGTAGAGACACAGTCATATAACACCAGTATTTAGAGGTAGTGTGAGGCTAGCCTGAGCAATACAGTGAGATTTGGCCTCAAAAGGCAGTAAAAATCCTAACAAATGTGCAAAATAAAAGAGAAACAAAGTCAATCTATATAAGCATTTATAATTATTTAAATTTTTCTAGCTTTTACCTGAAAAAAATTAGCTGGATACTCATAGTTTGTTTCTGCATTTAATTAATCTGCTATGATATGTTGTTTGGGCTGAAAAAAAGCTAAAACTATGTGCTTACTTCTCAGGGCTGCATAACAAGGAAAGGACACATTTTAGTAGCTTTTCTAGATAATTACAGATACCCTTTGACTACAACAAAACACAAGATTTCTCAAACATTAAAACACTCTACCATAAACATGAGCGTGATAATAATAATAATAACAGTAGTAACAACAACAACAATAATAAAACTCACTTTTAGCACCACAAATCCTACTTGAAAAGTTTTGGAGAGCTGCCTAGCTCACAATGGCAAATCCAAGGTTTCCCTAGTTGTCTCAAATTCTAGTTTTCTACTGTGAACTCCAATTTTATCAGCAGCAACAGGTATTCTTGGCTATTTCCATGAATGCTGTTTTCCACGAATGGCAGACTCACAGTTTTTCATACATAAAAAAAAAAAAAGCTTTAGTAACCTTAGTTGGTAAGCTTGCTCCAACTAAAATCGAAATTCCAGAAATCAAAGCATCTAGCTCAGTGTGTACCTCATTGACCTCCAGTGTGACCTCCTTCCTGAGACAAGCATGGCAGCTAGGGACACAGGACACATGATCTGTGCAAATGTGTCAGAGTGGGGACTTGAAAAATAAATGACTTTCGTTTCTTCATTAAGAACAGTATTGACAGAAACTAGCCTTTAACATGTTGTTGTGGTGAAAGAGTGCCCAGGAATCGTCTGTTGTTGCTGCTGCCTTGATTCACCTGAGAAGCCAGCTTGGCTATGCACTGAATTGAAGCTGTGGCATCTCTGGCGCCAAGTGCCAACATAGGTGAAAAGGCAACATTCAGGACTTGTGTGGAAACCATTTTGATTCTGCGGGGACCTGTGTGGTAAATACAGCACATGTTGAGGTCTGTCCACACAGAGGACAATCACAGGTGCCAATTCCTTTCCTCAAACCCAAAGGGACCTTGTCTGAGGAAAATCCTCAGACCTGAAAGTGATACTTTAAGCAATGTTTACCCAGTCCATAGAGTTCGGAAAGTCTCACAAAGAGATGGGCAAGAAAGAATTCAAAATAGTAGAACCCACAAAGGTAGTGAACACAGAGCTAGCTTTGCTGTATTGAGTCGGGGAAAAGGATAGTGCAATGGGACCAGGCACGTGCAAACTCTCCTTCTGTAAAGAGGCCACCTCTGAAGTTAGGGCTTCCTGCCCAAAGAAAGGTGATGGCTTGAGAAACCAGTATAGACAATCAACCATTTAAAATATTTATTGTTTGCCTATCTATAATTCATCTATCTATCTATCTATCTATCAATCATCTATCAATCATCTATCTATCTATCAATCATCTTTCAATCATCTATCAATCATCTATCGATTATCTATCTATCTATCTATCTATTTATCTACCTACCTAATCTAGCTATTTTGTTTGTGACTAGCCCTAAAAAAAAGAAAAGCAAAATAAAATTACCCCCACAAAATTAATTGATCTGATTTATACTCCAGTCCCCAATTAAAAAAGTGAAATGACAGTGGTTTCTTTCCAAATTATTCATTTTCCTAATAAATCTGCCAGCTATTAACAAATGGAATTACTGTGATAAATAGTATTTATTTTAGGGGAACCATTCTCATATAAATATATATTCCCTTCAAGGCCGGTTTCTGGACTATACAATAAAACTCTCAAACGAAGAGATGAATTGGTCCTCACTGATGTTTAAATTTTTTGATTTGCTGGAACTAATACAGTACAACTTGACAGTATATACAGTGGCTTAATGCTAAGCTTTTTATGCTAGATAAAGAAGAGAATAAATTCTGCACTGGTGTTTTGACGGGGAGGGTTTAAGAACGCGATTCACAGTGCACAGCAGTCTGAGGCTGCTCGATAAAACAGTCTCGGCTACTTAATAATAGCCTCATAAAATGTCTCAGTACTCAGGGGAAAGGAGAAAGTCAAGACACACTTCTTCAATAGGATCTGGATGCCGAGTGAGCACCCTTCAGCGTCCAGCGAAGAAGACCTGCAGCTGAGGCCTTCGTAAGTACAACAAGAAGATGGTGATCTCCAAGCAAAAGAGAAATGATATCATAAAATTTCTTATTGAAATACATTTCTAATAGAATTTATGGAGGTAAAGTCTCCATATGAAGACCTATTTAGATCATTATAAAAACCACTGGGGTTTTTTTTTTTTTATTCCAGGCTTGGTGCTAGAGTACCTGTCAGGAAATAGTACTTTCTGCTCTGTCACTGTGCTTTCTTTTTACAGCTTGTGGGTTAATTTTCTCTGTGAATGTTTAGTTTTGCTTGTATTCTGTTGGCTGCAGATCAATTCTAGGTGAACTGATAGCCAGGCTGTGGTGAAATTTGGGAGCTTCCCCTTTAAGAAAAGCAAGGATTAAATATTTAACCATGTACCAAAATATGATGCAGTCATAGTTGGGTGTACTTCTCTTTTAACACGGGTCAGATGTAAATATCTCAGAAGGCATCGGGTCTCCTGTATGAATCCGGCTGCATGAAAATCAAGAGCCGTGGTTTGGTGTGTGCCGTGTTACTAAGCAGTGAGTACAAACACACCAGCCTTCTCGTGATTCAGTATGAAGCTAGCCTAGTTGCCCACACCAGCAGGGGAAAACAACCTCCTTCTTCTCTAAAGTTGTCCATCTCGCCATCTGTTTCTGTGGAGTCGCCACAACCGGGCCCATAAAACATTCCAGAGCATGTCAGCTTTCATTAATGTAACACGGACCTGATCATTTTCACAGTTAAGAATAAAGAAGTTTGCCTTCCTTAAATCCAAAGCTCAACCTGCAGATTATGCTAAGTTGCTTCATTCACAGTCCACACTCCTCTGCTCATGTCAGAGGGACAGCATTTGTCCCCTCTAGTGATAAACAAATTATACATGAAATCAATTCCAGTTCACAATCGGTGTCCCTATTGGGTAGTATCTTTCCTTCCTTGCTCCCTCCAGTTAAGCCTGCATCCTGTAACTAGCTAATGAGCTGAGGGCTTTCTGTTGCAGGTGGCACCCCCTGCCTGGAAGTCATGACATTTCCCATTTCGAATGCTGCTGGCATTTTTCGACAGCTCCTGCTAACTAGCCTTTTTGACCTGCACTAAGAGGAACTCATCTGATCGAATCCTCTAACCTGCCAATCATTCCAGCAAATGATCTTCACAGTCACTCCCAAGGCAGGAATGGAAGGAGGAGGGGGGAGGGCTGAGAAGAAAAGCGAGTGAGAGAATGAGGGAGTCAGTGAGGCCGCTGCCTCTGCTGCTACCTAATGAGAATACTTTAAGTCTCCGAGGCGGCTGAAACGCTGAAAAACTGGTGGGAAAATTAGGACACAACTGAATGCCTGGCTCTGTAATTACTGATTTCTTTCCATCCTGAGATCATTTTGAGAGCAACACCTCTGAGATGTGCCAGTTTCTAAAGAACACAAGAACACCCCACCTTGCCCAGAGAAAATAGATTCATTTTCTCCTGCCACTATCAATATGCAATTCTCATAATCCCACTCTGTCAAACAGCATCCTTTGCAGAATTAATTATGTGCTATAAGCTTGTTAAGTGTGCATCTGTAAACCAAGGATGATTATAATGTTTGTCACAGCCAAGACAAGCCCTCTTTTTTTCCCCCCAGGCGTATTTTAGTGCTGCTGCTGCTGCTGCTATGCTTGGTGCTGATGGAGCATGAACACAAAAGCAAACAGGTATAATGGGGCTTAGTGTTATGTTTAGGAAGACTTAAATCCCTGAAACTCACAGAACTTAGGGATTTGAGCATTTTTAATCAACGAGGTAAAGTCATTTTTTTTTTCACATTTTGATGTGTGTCTGGCTTGCGCAGAATCAGTGTATTCAATTGCACTCACAGAATAACCCAATTACTTCACAAAAAAGGGTCCAGAGGGTGGCTTGTTGTCAATGGATCACAACTCCATGTGTTTTACTATGGAGATTTGTTGACTGAAGGAAGATTCAAGATGATTATGTGTTATCATTACACGTGCAATAAAATAAGTACTGTACACAAGCTAGTTGCAAATGATAATCACACATCTTTCCCATTTATAGTAATTAAGCCAGTAACCTCATTCACAATAATCATGTAATTGAAGGTATTTTACTAATTGCATTGAAAATTATAATCCACATCAATTAAAAATCCAAAGGCACCAGACAGAACACAAACTACTATACAACAATGGTGATAATTCACAAGGGAGAATTTCACCGAAGTGTGGGAGCTAATGACAGTATTTGGCTTATATATCGTACCAATTTCTTTAACTTTATATTATTTTAGTTTTTCCTAGACCTTGTAGAGTATTTCCAAAAATAGAAAAGTAAAGTTTAATCCACATGTTGTTAAAATTAGTGTCATTGATGTGTAGCACTGACTGTGTGTGTGTGTGTGTGTGTGTGTGTGTGTGTGTGTGCATGTGTCTGTGTTGATAGAAGCAACAGCCATTCTAAGTTCCAAAAGATTCAGTAAATTATTCATTTGTACAACCAAGTTCATGTTCTTAAGAGCTTTATTCATATAAGCATCTCAGAGTACCACAAACATTTTGTTCATTATACTTGTAATAATTTAGCTAAAATGTTTAACTTTGGTTATTGGAATACAATCTGGGTGAGGTTTTCGTTGCATTTGCTGGAATTTTAGTCTGTTTAAGCCCTCATTTTTGTGCCTAAGTCCAAATGTCTAACCCTTCTGACCCCACTCCCCTCAGACAGCAGTCCCACTAGAGGACGTCCTCAGAGGGAGAGCTGAGGATGATCTGTGGGACAATGGGTAGAGTTCCAAGCTTCTGGCTGCCTTTTCCTCTCAACACTGCCCTGTGTACAACTGTCTTTCATGCATTAAAATGTCAGCCCAGACCATCAGCCCACTTTGCTCAATCAACCTCCTTTTATGCTCAGACACTTCCTTGAGTGCGGGCAGACCACAAAGATAATCTGGTGGGACTTTGCTGCTATCCTGGTATTAATAAGGAGATACAGTGCACTTAGGGCAGAGAGGATTCCTTCTTTACCCCCAAATTCATGAGTCAACAGTAAATAAAAAGGGAAAACAAGAGTTCCTGAGCTGGTAGCAACCACAAGCCACAGGTGGGGTCATACATTGTAAAATAGTTTAGTTATTAGTTACTAACACCCATGCCTCTATGCAAACAGTTCCCTCAGATTATGCTGTTGGCAAATAGTCCCTAAGAAATTGATTTGGGCTTTGAACTGCCAGAAGCTGCAAGTATTACTTTCTCAGTCCAATTTATAGTTTGAAACTCCTCTAATCTGGAAATGCTAATGCACTTATACAAAAACATCCAGAAAGCCCATTTGTTTTAGGATACAGGGGGCTAATGAGCCAGGTTGTGGAGCACTAAATCAGTTTCTTTTCTTTCAGCCATTTAAAATAAAAAACAGCCGCAAACAAACAAAATCCCAAAAACAAATAGCCACAAAAATATGCAAAAGAAAAACCAGCCAAATAAACAAATAAAAAGCACCCCTAATCAGTGGATGAAAGAAAGAAAATCAAGGTCAAAAGGTTATCATTACTTTTAATATTAAAACTATCACTCTAACTTGCTTCTCTTTATTGTGTTAAATAGTACATTTTAAATCTTTTTATTAATTACGTCCCCATTGCAGCTTTCGCTTCCTCCTCTCCTCCCAGTCCCTCCCTCTCTCCACCTCCCATCATCCCTCCTCCCCCTTCTCCTCACAACCAGATTGCCTATCTTGTTTTTGTTTCTTTTTAAAGATAAATACAATGTGTTATTTAAACACAGAGGGTTATCATGTGAACTGCACACAGTTTAGACAAGTAAAGTGTATGTTCACATTTATGTATGGCAGAGACGGGGTAGAAAAAGAGAGAATCGTATTTAGGAACGTGAGGCCAGGGGGTCTTCATACTGTTCCCACAACTTTTCTCTAAGTCTGTTACTTTAGTATGAAACAAAGTGGTTTACAGAGGCACTCCCGAAACACACTAGAATGTTTCCACTCCGCTTTTAGGCAGTCAAGGTCTGAGTCTTTCACTCGCCCACTTGTGGAGTTGGGGTGGTGGTGATGCTGCAGACCACAGATGAGAGGTGCAACAGGAAAAGGTAGAAGGAAAGGACAGAAGAGGCACCTTCTCCATCCTTCCTGGAGCCCCTTAAAGGAGATGAGCGACTCCTCAGCGTGGAAGAGAGCTAAGGCTGCAGGGGGAGCCAACCTTTAGACATTGTGACAAGTGGTTGCGGTGTACACATCTGTTGGGTTGCATTCATAGCTGGGCTGGGATTCATATGGTCACCCCATTATAGTGAAGGGCCTGTAAGAGGGTGGGTGGGAACCTAAACAGGGCTGCAGCCCCCTCTCAGCTCAGCTCAGCGCTTAGAACATGCACCATGCTTCTGTGATACAAAGTCCTATTTTGGTTTTCCAGCCCAGCTGGAGCAATGACAGCAACCAGAGCGCTTTAGGTAAAGCTTGAGAGGATGCTCGTGTTTGCTTCCTCTGTTTCCTATTATTTCCACAATGCTGTCCACTCCCAAGAAGAAAGAAATGATGAAGCTGCAGCTGCTTGAGAAGAAATATTTGTTGGCAACAAGAAGAGAGATAGTTATCTTCCTTCTCCCGAAACAAACTCAGATTTAGCACTTGAATAAAGATGGCGACATCCTCTAATAGCCTCTTTCTCCCTTTGCTTCTGTAGTTGAGAGAGTGCGAGAGGACTTAACAGAAAACTTTTAGCTAGTAGCCGCAAATATCTCACAGTAAGGATCCGAAGTGTCACATTCAAACTGAGCCTTCGTCTCCTGAGTCTGATATTAACCTGGCCCCACACATCTAAGGCAAGGTGCATTCTACACACATGGTTTGTTTCACAGAAGCATTTGGGACAGACAGGCTCTGAGCTGCATTTTGAGTGGTCTTTATGAAGGGACTGGCCACCCGATTCAGATAAGTGAGGGACCAGGTTCAGCTCTGACCCAGTCCTGAAGCAGCCCAGAAGCAGCGCAGAAGCAGTCAGTAGCAGCTCATACAGGGATGGGTGACCCAGCATCCTCCCCCTTGGCTTATGATGGTTATGCAAATCAGAGCTGCTCTCTAGTGGGGGCCGGGTTTAGAATCCAAGGCAGTAAGAGCCCAGCAGCCGGACTCCTCCAGAAGTAGGAAAAGGGAAGGAAGAGGAAGATGGATGCATGATTAAGCAGAAACAAGGCAGCAGAAGCTAAAGAGTGAAGGGAAGATGAAGACAGTTTGAATTGACACAGACCAAACAGTGAGCCACCACAATGTCACAGCGTGGAGGAGAGCCATGGGTGGCTTGATCTCCTGGAGAAGTTTCCAGAGTCAAGATGGCAGACAAAGATTAAAGTTACTGCTGGCTTCTGTCTGACAGTCCAGTCTTTGTGAAGCTTGTCAGTGCAGCTATAGAGACTGCCAATCTGCCCTTCCTTTTGCACACCCACCCACTGGTAACCAAGGAAGCCATGGTGGCACTTTACTGGAGTGATGCCCTTGCTGGCTTCCCCTTTCTCTCTTGTTCCTGTGGGCACCAGGCTTTGGGGCTTTGCAAGTCTCTTTCCTGTCACTCTCAGTCACCCGGCTCTGGCCCTGTTCCTCTTCCTTTGGTACGTGCCTCTTTGTCTCTTGAATATTTCCTCACACAATCTAGGGTCTTCTGAAGCTATTTTAATCTAGCCCCAAAACACACTATGTTGCAGTGAATTCAGTTTAGTTTTCCTGATTTCTCTTCTAAAAGGTGGATGGAGGAAGTGCTCTCCCTCAGCATTGTCCAGAAGGGCACTGCGAGATGCTGTCCAGCTGTTGCCTGCCCAGTTTTATCAGACACAGTGACTATGCACTTCAACTATAGAGCACTCTAAATTCTAGCAAGTAAAGATATTTAAGGTGGAGCTGGGCGTGATGGCACACGCCTTTAATCCCAGTACATGGGAGGCAGAGGCAGGCGGATCGCTGTGAGTTCAAGGCCAGCCTGGTCTACAAAGCGAGTCTAGGACAGCCAAGACTACACAGAGAAACCCTGTCTCAAAAAAACCAAAACCAAACCAAACCAAAACAAAACAAAAAACAAACAAACAACAAAAAAGATATTTAAGGTGAATTCAGATACTTATTAAAAATAATTTTAAATGGCAACACAGTTAATATATTACACATCATGGTATCATTCTTTCTCATGGAAAAGGAAGAAAGGAAAAGGAAGGAATGAAAAGAAAGACAATTAAATAGTTTTGATTCATGTTGTAAAATACCATTTTCCTAGTTTATCTTTACCCTGCTCTGACTCAACTTGTTTATTTTACTTTATAAATATCTCTTCCCTGAATATACTGAAGACTTCACTATCTATGGTCCCTTCAAGTTCTTAATTTCTCTAAGGACTTCATGTATAAGTGCTGTACTTATGTCATTTCATCTTCCCTTTTCCTCTTTCCAACCAATCAAGTGCCCCCAAACTTATCACCTCTTTAATTATTGCTCTATACACACACCACCCATATATATCTGTCCTACTGAGTCCATTTAGCTTTGCTCCTGTGTATATGCATGACCACCAAGTATTAGGTAACCAATTAGGGAGCTCGTCCCAGGGGAAGAGTTACTTTCCCTCTTTCAATAGTCAATTAATGACTTCTGGAGTTTGTTAAGATACTGATTCATGGGCCCTAGGAATTAGGTTGAAACCCCACAGGAGTTTGGTATGCCAGCATATAAGGCGCCTATTTTCAGAGGACATGGAACCAGCATACTGTGTCATGAATAGAATACGGCAAACAAACAACATAATAAATAAACAAAATGAAATCTTTGATCCTACTCAGTGAATGTTTCCTGACCTATTAACTCTTTCCAACCTCTTTACCTAACAGATCACTTTTAGCAAATTACTATTTCCAGACAGAGGCACTCAAAGTGGGACTAACCACCTTTACCACTGCCATGTAATTCTTAAAGGATACGGACTACGAATGATAATGTGCTGAAGTGGAAAGGGACCACTCAAGCAGGTGTAGTTAACCTCTTGCAATTTAGCCAGATAGTATTGCTCCATGCATTAGACAAATATTTGTAGGCTTACTATGCCTGTGATGGACTCTAAAGACCAACTGATTGACTGAAAAGGGATGTTCTTATCCCTAGACTATGTAAAAAGATAGTGGCTAACACTTTCTATGCCAGTTTAGAATGACTGAAAAATTCGGCTCTGCACAGGCTTATAGCTGGTATCACTATATGCAGATATGTGTTACTAATAGACATGGTATTCAATATTGCCACTGGTATTTTCCTTAAAGAAACGTTTCTATGTACATTTGAGACTCTTTTAGTTTTACTTAACTATTCAGTGGTAACCAAGTGACTGGGAACAAGCTTAGAGACAACTTACTAATAGCTCTAGAGAATAGCAAAATAAAAGGAACTTGGTATTTTTTTTTTATTAATTTATTCAGATTTCATCTAAATTGTTATCTGCTTGCTTGTCTCCTCCTGTTCCTCCCTCCCTCCCTCTTTCACTCTATTCCCCTCCCCTAGCTCTGTGACAGAAGGGGACTTCCTCCCCCACCATATGGTCACAGCCTATCTTGGTAGCCTTCCTATTCCTTCTCTGAGTGCTACCTGGCCTCCCTACCAAGAGGAAATGGTCAAATAGGGGGAACCAGAGCTCATGTCAGCATCAGTACCCGCTCTCCACACAATTGTGGAGAATGGAACTTAGTATCCTATTCTTAAACCAGGCACTTGTGTTTTTCTTCTCATTTAATTTTGCTACAAGACTCTAAAACCCAAATTGCTTTCTTCTGCAAAGCAAAATGCATCTCATTAGCTTTTCTGCTAAGGCCAATTTATGCAAATCCAACATTATTAACTAACTAATTGAAGTGACCTTAGTTTGTAAGGAAAGAAATAATGTGGCATTGAGGTATAGGAGAAATATTAGGGCTTGAAGCATTCCTGCTTGCCCAGTCCCCAGCATCTCAAAAACAGCATGACAAAATGAAAGTTCCACACTGAGATCCCTGCAGATCACCAGAGAGGGATGGCTAAAACTCTAGCCTGTGCTTAGGCCACCTCAGCCCCCAGTCTCTTCCCCTCTTTCTCCTTCCTAGTCACTATGGGTATTACAAAAAAATAAATAAATGGAGAGAGAGAGAGAGAGAGAGAGAGAGAGAGAGAGAGAGAGAGAGAGAGAGAGAGAGAGAGAGAGAGATCAGTGAATTTTAATATGCTATACTGCTCTGAACAGGTGATGAATAAATAAACAATAAGAAAATTAAGGATTAGAGTATTATATCTGTTTTTCTGAGAATCATTTATTAACAAGACTTTTTGCTTCATAATGTCTTTAGTCTGAAATTCATCTACTGAAAGCTATGCTATAGGATGTATGGGACCAATAGAATAGTCTGCATTATTTTATCTCTACCATGGACATTTTTGATATTTAAAGGAACTTGTAAAAATAGGGAACTAAGATGATTTCTTTTCTGTTGACAGAAACATGTTAGAATCTAGCTTTCCTGTGGCTTTTCTGAAAAGAATTGAGATATTCCTTTTGTGGCCTGCTGAATCAGAGTTGATATCTGGAACAAAAATAATATTGAAGCCTTCAAAGTTGATGTGACAAAGACAGCACTCATAGGGAAACATCTGTATTGTTATCAAACAATTCTAGAGAAACTTGTGCACTGTGGATCTAAGCCTGGATCCAGTGTGAGGAAGCATACTGCAAGCTTTACAGGCACTGCTGGCGACAGTCCTGAGCACCTTTGAAAACCGCTTTTCAATTAGCAAGCTTTGAGTCTTTCTAGACAATGCTCTGTCCAGTTAGCTCCTTTTGATTTTACAACAATGAGCTGATCGTAAACACACCCTTATAGCTTTGACTGGATAGGTCAGAAATTCAAAAAAGTCAACAAGAAAAGACATCTATAGTCCTGTGACTGAAATGCAGACTTTGTGTGTGTGTGTGTGTGTGTGTATGCGCGTGTGCGCGCGGGTGTGTAAATCAATAAAACAGAGCTAATATGAGAGCTAAATGCTAATAAACTTAGCATGCTACTTACAACACTCATGAATCAAACCATTCTCAGAATCATGAGGTTACTGGTCAGAAACTGGTTAGAACTGGAGCCCCAGTCTATCTGTCCAATTTTAACCCAGAGTGAGTCCCAGATGCCACTGAGGAAAGTTCCCTCCAGGCAACCTCATATCCAATAGCCTAAAGAGAGCTGTTCTTCCTCCCATGCAGTGGCAGGCTTCATAGCAGCATCTCCTAACCAGCCTTGGCACATCATACTTTAACCAAGAGCCTTTTTTTTTCTTCCAAAGCAATATAAATCTCTGCCATATCCCTAGGCCATCAAAATTAAACTCCATGTGGAGGGCATGACAAGCTAAGTTCTGAAACTGCTAACGACACTGGCCGGTGTTTCACAGGGCTGTGTGCACATTTGAATTTGCAGCCTTTGCCATCTATCCACTTAACTTTTTGCCATATACCCAAATAGGAGCAATTTGGTCCTTGCACAGAACATATTAGAAAAAAAAAAAAGCCAAGCATGGTAGTTCATACTTGTGAACTTAACGCTACAGAGGCAGAGAGACAGGAGGATCCTTGAGGATTGCTGGACAGCTAGACTACCTGAACTGGAGAGTTCCAGGTTCAATGAAAGACCCTTTCTTAAAAAATAAGGTGGACAGAGACAGAGGGAGGGAGGCACTTGATGTCAATCTCCAGCCTGCACCACTCCTGACCCCCAACAGAGACAGAGGTCACACACGTGACTACTTCTTACTGTCCATATCATTCATCTCCCTTCAAGCAACACATAGTTACAGAACACGGAGGAACACGCTCTACAGAAACCAGCATATAAAAGCCTTGCCCACAAGAGTGAGCCATGAGTAGTGGTGGCATATGCCTTTAATTCTAGCACTCACGAGGCAGAGGCAGGTGGAGCTCTGAGTTCAAGGCCAGCCTGGTCTACCAGTTCCAGAACATCCAAGCCTACACAGAGAACGCTGTCTTGAAAAACTAAACAAAACCAAAAATGCACTTCTGTAATCCCAGCACTCAGAGAGGCAGAGGCAGGTGGATCTCTGTGAGTTTGAGGCCAGCCTGGTCTACCAAGTGAGTCCAGGACAGCCAACACTACACAGAGAAACTCTATCTCAAAACAAACAAACAAAAAGTAAACAAACAAACTCCAGTAGAAGTCAGAGAATCAAATTGTGAGAAGCAAAGCCTTACTCTGATAGGTCTGTGCCAGGGGCCAGACAAGTATCAGAACCCTGGGAGGACCCGGCGGCCAGCTGATCTTAAAACAGGGCCTGTGAATTCATTCTCTTATCACACATGGAACCTTCTAGTGGGGCAGAAGTAGAGCATTGTCAGAGCTGCTGATACTTCATGGGAAGCTAGAAATCTAGGCTTCTATATGAAATACACCAATCTTAAAACTGCAGCTAATAAAAAACAAATGATTTCATCCAAATAAAGCAGGCCTGTTGGTCAGGTGCAGCTCATGTGGAACTTTCCTAACTGCAATGATGAAGTCAGAAGAAGTCAAGATAGATGCTCTGGACTCAGTGGTTTGCTTCTGACTGCATCACTAAGCTATATCCAGGGCAACTTTACTCAGAGTCGAGGAGGTACCTGAGAAGATTGGAATTCCTGTGGTTCTCTGCCTCAGAAAAATGCTCGACACATGCCAAAATGAGGCCACGGGACTCATAAGGCAGTTTCAGGGAGAAATGAGGCTGAAATATTTCACTGAAAAGCTCTATTCCATGTCTATTAAGAATGTTACTCTCCAGTAAAGCAGGTCCTCTTACCTGAGCTCTCCTAGGAATGCCGGCTTGTCAGTGCTTGCTGTTCGATAGACTTTTGCCAAAACTATTGTTTTTTCCAAAGGCTCTCATGCTCTCTCCAGCTTCAGGTTGCAATCTCACATTTGGGACGGTAAAAATAGAAGACACTGAGGAAAGAAAAAAAATGCTTCTGTTTACATATTTCTTCACGCGTTGACAACATTTTATTTAAAGAGGCAAAGGAGGTTGCAATGCAGTCTGGATGTCCAGCATCCGGCATGTGGAGCATTGTGGTATGTGCTGATGTTTGAAATGGCCAAATGTGCACACACAGTTACACATGCTTACACACATACACACACATACACTGCTGCATGAGGTGGAGCTACAGTGCCTGCATTTCTGATATTATAATGATAAACTTGGATTTGGAGACAAGTCTTTGCCATCCTTTAATTCACTCATGAGAGAAGTATTGTTTTGACTAACATTTCCTGGGAACTGCAGAATTCTGTATCAGCTACATCAGAGTTGAAGGAAATGCTTGCCTTGGGGCATTCTGACTAGGATGGCAAAATAAACAAACAAATCAAGCTAATAAACACTGGTCATTGTTAGAAAGAAGTGAAGTAGGGAAAGAAAAGTGAACATTGGAGAGAAAAAGGAGGCCAGAGCAATCCCTGCTAGGGAAGGAATGTTCGAGCAGCCATGTGAAGGAAAGAGGGCAGGGAGACCTAGAGGAAAAGCAAAAGGCAGAGCAACCTTAGGGAAAGGACAATTAACCTGGGGTGAGTGAGGAATGAAGTCAGAACTGGTGTGAAGCGGTGGAAGTGGGGGGTAAAAGTGTGTGAGAAAAGCAGAGGACATGAAGATCACTTTCATTACCCAGAGGACAGTGTTGCCATTTATTCTCAAGGGTAGAAATCTGGAAGGAGCAAATTGGGGTGAGAAAATTGTGAGTTTGAACCTAGTAATCCTAAGTTTTCAGGGTCTACCAGATGGCTAAGTGGATGAAGCTAAGTAGTTGGTTGAATATGAGAGTCAAGTGAGCTAGAACTAGAATAGGATTTTAGGAGTCAGTGTTAGTGTTTGGATGCTATTTAAATCTTGAGACTAGATGACATCACCTAGTCTTAGGGAGTGAACCAGATAGGAAGGTCTACAGAGCATGTGTTGGAACACTAACGGTGTTCCTTAGCCTTCTTGGCAGAGCAGAGAGTTTGGAAAGGAAAGTTATAGGAGGTGGAAGGCAAGCCATGCAAGAATCCTGCCCTGGGAACCAAGTGAAGGAAGTGCTAATGGGGAAAAAGTGGCAGATAATTGTGTTAAATTCCACTGACAGATCAAGGTGAGAGCTAGGAAAACCCCCAAAGACAGAGGTGTTAAAACAGCAGTGTAGGAGTTATTCCCACCTATGTAGAAAGCATTCAAGATAGAATAGGAAAAGGAAACAGCAGAGCTGCTCAAAATGGGTATTCTGACCAGGACGGTGATGCCAGCTTTAAATCCCAGCAGAGGCAGGCAGGGAGCACTGTGAGTTCAAGGTCAGTCTAGTGTACATAGTTGAACCCCTGTTTCAAAAGAAATGAATAAATAAATAAAATAAAATAAATAGGTGTGTTTCTATATTCATGAAAAGATGGCATGATACTACGTTAACAGCAGCACGCTGTCAAGATATTATGAAGGACCATGAAGGCAAAGATACAAACATTAGATCAAAGAAAAGGTCTGTCAGGACTTCTGTATCTTCTTAAGCCTCCTCCCTGAGGGAGAAGTTGGAAGCACAGAGGGACTAAAGCACAGATCCAGTTGCCTGGCTAGGACCTGTGGAGCTGAGCGTACAGTTGGGGGTATCTGTTTCCCAGCTCAGTGCTTTCAACGCTGGACCAATTTGCTGGCCTTCTTTTAGGAGATTTGAGTCTTGTGAATTAGCAAATGAATGTAATAAAATCAAGGACTCTGTGCTGTGAAGTGTATTTTGTTCATTTACTTTGACAAGGATAGTTCAATTATTTATGTGGCCTGATAGTATACACAGGAGAATGCACTGTGGTGTGCTTGGGGAAAGTAATGAATTTCTTCTAATTCAGCTCTCTATTTATTTCCCTGCAATTAAATCTTTGTGAAGAAGTAGAGCAAGGCTATTGGGGTTTGGGGATAGGGGAATGACATTGTCACCATCCCTGGTCAGCTTTAGCTGCCATACAGATCCCTAGGTGATCATATAATTACTCTTGCCTGATGCGTTTATTCTATTTTCTGCTTTGGTGACACTAACATCTCACTTCTGAACTTTCTTATTACATAACTAAAATAAACGTCCACAGATCTAATGTGTACCAGTGGCCATTTTGAAAAGAAAGTTGAATTTTCTCATGCCACCACCAGGGCAGGGACAGCCATAACACACTTTACCTCTACACTTCCTACCCCTGTTCCTGGCAAATCCAGGTCAACCTTACCAACAGCTGTATTATCTGCTCCCTGGGGGTCACTTTCCTGTGAGGCCCAAAGGGCTCCACTGATTCCACAGATTCTCATGCCCATGTGGACTGTACGGTCCCACACAGCCTAAGTAAAACAAGAGCTCAGTCTTCTCCTTTTAATTTGGTTTCACCTCCTGCCTTAAGTATTTTTCCTTTTGTGGGCACTCTTCTTAAAAAGTGCTATGAGCCATGAGAGACTAAGCTTGTGTTAATGCCCCAGTCCCAATGTGTTGGTACCTGGGGAAAGTACCTTTGAGAGGTGATGAACCTTAGATGACCCCAGGAAGGAGATAGTTCTCATGATAGGATTAGTAGCTTTATAAGAAGAAGAACGGAGACATCTTCTCTGTACCCTATAAGGACCAAGCAAGGTGGGCCACTGACAACCATGAGAACAGCCCTTACCAGGACAGAATCAGCCAGTAGCATCTTCATCTTGAACCACAGACCTACCCGGGCCCCACCCCTGCCCACACTATGCTATTCCCTCATGGCAATGTGAAATACAGCCACGTTCCTGGATTCGGTGAACCAGCACCACCGCTTGGCTGCAGAAACATCCTTTTGTTTTTCCTTCTGTACTTCTTGACAGGTGCACCCTCCCCTCCCCCAATCTCCCTTGACTAGGAAGACACGTGGGCTCTGCTGCTGTCACAAATTCTGCCATTTGCCAGACAGTGAACTTTACAGAAATCCACACTAATCTGAAGTTTAATATGAAGAATCTCAAGGATTTCTAATCACAGCCAGCCAAGCAACTCAGACAAGAGTTACACACACCCGCCATTCACTTTAAGTAACTAATTCCCAAAGTCACAGAAGTCTGGGGATTCTTTGTTTTGCAAGCATGTTTACAAGGGCAGCCACGTTGTTCTAAATGGAAATGACTATAGTATTTAATATTGGGATTGTCCTTTCTCACGAATGGATTTATCCTTCATAACGATTATCTTCTAGACACAGAAATAGCATTTCTGTAACTCAAAAATTGTTACCGGAGGCATTTAGCAGAATCTCGCTTTAAAAAAATATAATGATTTTTTCATCTTTATTCTCGCCCCCCTTCAAAAGGTTTCACTGCTCGTGATGTTTAACGTTATGCAGAGACGTGTTTCCGCCAATGAATATCGCCTTATGGTTACGCTTCAGCAAATAGCCTGCTGTGAGCTGATAAAGGGATTAATGCAGCCAAAATTCTTAATCTGTGAAATTACAAATTAAATTCTCATATTAAAAATACCACCCTGAGGTATTTTTTGTGGTTTTAATTCCCCTCTGGTGTTCTGCATACATTGTGCTTGTTAATGACAGGGACAAGCCTGTCTCGGTTGGCAGTCTGCTGCTCAGCGATAATGTGTAGGCATTTACTCCCTTACAGAAACTGGATTTAACCACTGGCTGATAAACTAAGTGGCAAGTGGGTAATAAGTCCATATTAACAGGAAAGTACTACTACAGAATTTGGAATTCACAGACACTCAAAACCCTGGCTTAAACTCAACCATCAAGCCAGATAGCATGGAGTTGTGTCACCAAGGAGGGGGGAGATCAAGGTGGAAGTTACACTGCGTGGGAAAAACAAACACATTTTTTTTTTTTTTAGTACAGTGAGCTGTAAGCTAGTGTGACCATTTGTACTTTTTGTCTTTTCCAGCATTAGGAAATCCATGATCAATTTATTGGATTTTTCTCCCTTGGCTTTAACCTTGAATTTTCTTTTTAAGTCTGAAATCACTGTTATAACAGAAGTAAGATAGAAATATAGGCTGGGAATGCTTGAGAAATTAATGGGGATTTGTAAGCATAAGGGGAGTATCAGGTCAATACATCTATAGTTACCTTAGGGCAAAAAAAAAAAAAAAAAGGACAGAAGTAAGTGTCTCAACACACAGAGAGAGAGAGAGAGACGAGAGAGGAGAGAGAGAGAGAGCGAGAGAGGAGAGAGAGGAGAGAGAGGAGGAGAGAGGGAGAGAGGAGAGGAGGGGAGAGAGAGAGAGAGAGAGAGAGAGAGAGAGAGAGAGAGATTAAAAAGACTCAGGGGAGTTACTTAGGATTTTGTTCCAAAATAAAGGGTGACTGTGACTGTTGCTATGGAGAATCCAATATGGCAGGGATAGTCAAAAATTCTGGAGACAAAGAAAGTGACTTCATATCTACTATAAGTGATGTGTGCACAAGAACTAATACATGCATTATAAATATTTATGCATCTATGCAGTATGCTATTTTTAAGGCAATCAGGAAATATGTGAGGAAATATCACTAATGGGTCTTTGGAAAAAAACATATCACCACTGAATAAAAATATTCCTACTGCTGCCACAGTGTTTTTCAAAATTTCACAAGAATTCTGTTTCACACTTGGGAAGAAAGCTGAGATCCTCCCAGCCATAAATCTTTCCCCAAATTCTTTAAATGTAATTGAAAAAGCCTGTGTAAATATGAGCAATTTTATAATAACAAAACAAAAACCCACCCAGGAATGTGTTTTGTTTTAAAAAAGATCTAGAGAAGAGCTGTCTGTACAAATACCAAGAGCATATGTAGTTAAAATGAATTACATGTCAATTGAGCGCATTAGCCAATGGCCAGCTCTGTTCCTCAGCTCACTGCCTAGCAGTGCTGTTTAAGGTTATTGTTACAGCCAAGATGGTCTCTGAAAATCAAACAGAAATGAATCATTTTTCCTCTGTGTACTGCAGCCAGTTAAAATAGTACTGTACGCAGAAAGCACTAAATATGTAAATCATATTTTCCTTCTCCTTTATGACTGCTCAGATCATTTTTGGGACACACACATAATCAAATACAAAGACATACAGCTGCTGACTGCAGAATAGAGATAGCAAAAAATGAATCCATTTTCTTCCTGGGTCTGGTAAGCTAGCAATTGAATGGCAGGGCTCCAATGAATATATGTATACACATACGATCCCCCTTCTGGCTTGAGCAATCTCTTGCGTGCGATCTCTCTCCCTCTCTCTCTCTCTCTCTCTCTCTCTCTCTCTCTCTCTCTCTCTCTCTCTCTCTCTGTCTCTCTGTCTCTCTCTCTGTCTCTCTCTGTCTCTCTCTCTCTCTGTCTCTCTCTCTCTCTCTCTCTCTCTCTCTCTCTCTCTCTCTCTCACACACACACACACACACACACACGAATGAGCCTATCTGTCTATATGCATGCTATATACTGACGACCAAGAGCTTTGATTGGATGCTACAGCCCTACTCACTATCAGTCAGCTCCCATAGCCGCGGGGGCAGATCGCTGAAATACTCGTGGCTCAAGGCAGCTTGTGCAGATAGCCTGTTCTTTGGGGAACACTGTAGAAGCTTGGAGGCCAGATCTTCAGCATGATTTACATAGCTGAGCCTGAAAACACAAGCAGAAACAGAGAAATTAGACCAAAGAAGAAATCCGCTGAGTAGGACCTGAGGCTCAGGCTATTTTATGTACTTCAATTTATTCCTGGCCAGGGAAACAAATTACCTGCTGAAATAAACAAACCAAATGCAATGCGTTTTTCCAGTTACACCAAAATGGCCCTTTCTGTAGCTATGCTAACTGTTGGTGACTTAAAATATTTTGAGTGTAAGCAAAGTACTGATTATTACAGAATGGATGAAAGTAAGCCCAGAACTAGAAAATTATAGATGACAGTTTATCAAATAGTTGCCAGCATTTATTCATAGAATCTTTGTATGGCATACACATATGGATACATTTATAGGAAATTAATACCAAATAACTAGGGGAATTAAAATAGAGCTGTTATTAAGTTCTCTAGTTACTAAAATTACTTTTCCCTCTAAGAATTTATATTTTCTTGCCTTATATTTCTTGCCTTCTATTTAGAAGATTACTGAAGCAAGTGTCCTGCCAAATGCCAGCCATTCTGATACCAGCATCCAGGTTCACGAACAGATACACTTAAATGATATGGGGCTGAATCAATTCAAGATGACCTTTAAAACAACAGTAGATAGAGGACATGTGTCTCAAGATTATTGGTGAAAAGGATAGAAGCAAAGCCTTTGATGTGGCATAAGCTCTCCAACAAGTGACGGCCACACTCAGTTGTTCCCAGCTTTGCTTTTCATGGAAACTATTCTGCCATTTGGTCAGAGCAATCAGACATGGGTAATTAACATAACACTGATGAGACTCCCTTTAGAGGGCCTAGAACAGATGTCAGGCACTTTCCCAAGCACTTTCCCCCATTCTCGTATTTAGTACAGTTCAACAAGGAAACTACCCCCATCTGGCAGTGTGGAGAGGAGGTGGAGATGGTGGTTGGTGGAATGCTTGATGAGCAATTCATGTCCTCCAAAGGCTTCGCCACGGATCCCTGCGACTCTCAGAGACAGCAGGCAGGGCTCAGGGCCAAGCTGCTCCAGGAATATTTTTAAGAACCTTGAGGGTTCTGAGCATGCCCTTAGCCTCCGCCACCAGCACCACACTCAAGCATCTCTGTAGGGGGAAGGTGAGGGTGCTAGGAGAGGTCTGAGGGAGGGGAAAGGAGGTGCTGCACTCAGGTGGAGAGACAAAAGAAGGTGGAAGACTGGCCTGAGAGACTTCTTTACATCCTCCTGTCAGAAGGCTTTATGAATGGGTCCACTGCTGCAATGGCCAGTGGGTTTATCTGCTTGGTTCTTTGATTTTCAGAGAGGCCCATGGACTGGTTTCAAGTGTCCTTGGCTGAGAGACATTTGTTCACAGGGAAGAGTCATTCTCAAAGCCCTCTTCTCTCCCTTGCGGAGGATCTAGGTCACTAATGCTGTATCTTCCTGACTCAAGACCTCTCATGCTTACACACCTGCAATTAGTATTTCTAAAAATCAACTTTGAAATAGAAAGACTTTGCAGTAAAGGCACAATTACATTGAAAGTACTGATAATGTGTTACTACAGCGAACATGCCATTCCTGTCAATTTTATATCACTTTGATAAAATAGAGCAATCAAGCCAGACTGGAATCAGATCTAAGTTGGGGACCTGACACAATTTTGTACAAATTAAATAAATATCATTTACTAAAAGAAGAAAGAATGCTGCCAATCACCTCAAACCCTATGTTACTATTTTGTGTACACAAAGAAACTAATGATTACAATAGTTGGTATGCTGGTACCCAACACCAAATTCATGACTGTAAACATGGAAACATGTCAAGTACAGAATAATGCATAGAGTTCTTTCTCTCCTTCGCTTTCTGAGATAGGATCTCATTTTGCTGTCAAGGCTGGTTTGGCATTCACTATGTAGTTGAGGCAGGTCTTGAACTCATGACCATTCTCCTTCCTCAGCTTCCTAAAGTGCCCGGATTAATACATGAGACATAACTGTCTCATTTTATAAGACTTGTATGGCTTGACATATTACTTCTGATCTTTTTGTTTTATTTATTTATGTATGTATGTATTTATTTATTTATTTATCTTTGAGACGGGGTTCTCTTGTAGTCCTGGCTGCCTTGGACTCGCTTTGTAGACCACACTGGCCTTGAACTCACAGAGATCCGCCTTCTCTGCCTCCCAAGTGCTGGGACTAAAGGCTTATGCCACCATGCCTGGTTTTATTTTCTCATCTAAGAAATAAAATGGATCAACGACATATGTCTGCAGTCCGTCTACTACAAGAGCTATGTGTAGTACTTGAAACATGGCTTACTGCTTACACACTTGCAATTAGTATTCCTAAAAATCAACTTCGAACTTACCTAAATGTAATAATCTACATTCAGGTATAATGAATTATTCCTAAACCAAAGAAATTCACCAATATAAGACAATCTCATTCTTCCCACCCAAGTTAACTAAACTTTTTAATAATGTCTATGAAATAAATTTTTAGTTGTGGTATCAAGGTTATACACAAAGTTAAAATCATAAATAAAGTTCTTGTTTGGACATTTTACTATTTTCTCTTGTATTTCAAGAAAAGAACGAGCTTTGTCCTATTTCCCACCATGCATTTTTAGAACCAATGCTTTGGTCATGCTAGAACCTCTCCTCTAGGTCCATCACACACACACACACACACACACACACACACACACACACACACACACACGTAATCACACCTTGAGGAATATGTTTTATCTGAAGCCATCAGTTTACCCTATCAGAGGGCTATAATGGCTGTAGATATCAATTTCCTATTAGGATGGTATATTTTTCATATCTTCCATATTTATCCATTAATGTTTTATGCTGCACAAGGCTAGTAAATAGATGCATAACATTCTAGATATGTTATACTTTCCACGTAAATTAGGACTTTCATCCTCATATGATCTTTTCTACATTTAACAAAACATTCTAAGCTAAAGTTCACATTTTTTTCATTAATTTAATGGGTGCATGTGCCTTTGGTATAATAGTTCTCTGACACCTTTTGTGACCTGCCCTGTTTCACATATATTACATAGCTGGGCTTAATTTTTATGCATTCAAGCAATCCCTGTGATTTAATAAAGAAGTTTAGTCCATTCACATTTTAAAAAATTTTTAATTTATTATAATTTATTCAGATTAATCCCGATTGTTGTCCTCTCACTTGTATCTTCCCTTTCCCACCCTCCATCCCTCTTCCACCTAGACCTCTGACAGAAGGGGACCTCTTCCCCCATCATATGACCACAGCCTATCAGGTCTCATCCAGAGAGCCTGCTTCCCCTTCCTCTCTGTGCCACCAGGCCTTCCTACCAAGGGGAAATAATCTAATCGGGGATGCCAGAATTCATGTCAGAGGCAGTCCCCACCCTTCCCACAGCTGTGGAGAATGAGCTGTCCATTGGCTAGATCTGAACAGGAGGTCTAGGTTTACTGCATGCATTGTCCCTGGCAACAGTGTATGCAGGCTCCCCTAGGTCCAGATCTACCAGCTTTGATGATCTCCTTGTGGGGCTCCTGAACCCTCTGAGTCCTTCCATCTCCCACTCTTCCACACCACTCTCACCTACAGTCCATCAGCAAGTGCTTAAAGTCTTGAGAGATCAGGGACACAAGGCACATACCTAAACACAGTAAAGGCAATCTACAGCAAGTTGATAGCCAACATCAAACTAAATGGAGGGAAACTCAAAGAAATTGCACTAAAATCAGGAACTAGACAAGGCTGCCCACTCTCTCCATATCTCTTCAATATAGAAGTTAAGTTCTATCTAGAGCAATAAGACAGCAAAAAGAGATCAATGGCATCCATGTCAGAAAGGAAGAAGTCAAATTATCCCTATTTGCAGATGATATGATAGTGTACATAAGTGACCCCCAAAACTCCACCAGAGAATTCCTACAGCTGATAAACACCTTCAACAAAGTGGCTGGATACAAGATTAATTAAAAAAAATCAGTAGCCCTGCTGTATACAAATGACAAAGGGGCTGAGAAAGCAATTCGGGAAACTACCATTTACGTTTTTTTAAAGTATCATATGTCTGGAATTGCTGCTATCCAGGTAATTTTGCATTGCAATCTTAAAATTCAATATCTTCTGTCTTCCCTTTTAGTCAGATGCTTAATTGCTCATCTGTATACTGGTGGCTACTCTTAACTCTCCTTTTCCCTCTTTAAAAGGGGTTGTCATTTCCTCAGATGTGTAAGATCTTGCCATAAATTTTCAAGAGATGATAAAAAAAACCCATGATTTCTTCCTTAGGACTATAATCAAACATCTATGCTGGAAGTAACATCAATATACATTACAATTTTACTGATTATACAAATTTAAAAATATGCAGATATTAAGTTATGCAGATCAGCTGGCATATAAAGTATTGAATGTGTGCTTAATTCATTAGCACAAGGTTGTGAAGAGAAGGACACTTACACCAAAAATACTTGGCAAACAACTTTCAATAGAAATAAAAATATTTAATAGACCTTACAATTTTTTATGATTAAAAATTATTGCTGGTTGTGGTGTCCATGCCCACAGGGGTAGGCTATATCAAAGAGGCAGAGGCAGGCCTATAAGGCTAACCTGAGATACATTTTAAAAAACAAGCTTTAATCCCAGTACTAGGGAGGTAGAAATAGGTAGAACTCTGAATTGGAGGTAAGCCTGGTCTATATATGAGTTATAGGCAAGCCTGGGAATCCTGCTTTAAAACAAAACAAAACAAAACAAAACAAAACAAAAAAACAAAAACCATTTTTAAACATACAACCCCTCAGCACTCCTACCTTAAAAAAATTTTTAAACTCAAATTCCTGGAAAATCGAATATATTTTGCTAAAAAACATGTAATAGCTCACACCAAGTTTGTCATCAGCCTTTCTTGTTCAAGACATCCCCCAAAGTGCAAAACATTACATGAATTTACAATTTTCTTGTTTGAATTATTTAAAAATGTGTGCTTCTATACAATGTGGACTTACCACAGACCTTTGAACTGGAGATTTGTCATTTTTCAAAGTAGAGGTTTTTACAACAGCACAAAATAAAATCTACGAAAGACATCACAAAACCATTAAGACTTAACTTAAACCTGAGCCAACAAAATCAATGGCTACACAATTCTGGTGTGCGCTGTTTCAAACATGGGTGACATGAACAAAGAACTAAAGGCAGATTGCCAACAGAGACCCGCCTGCCAGCTGGCTCTGATGACTGTCTGATGCCCGCCAGTAATGATGACTGTGGAGTAAACTGCGGGTCTGGACCACTGTTGGTATCCCAAGATTCCAGTTCTGAGTGATGAGGAAAGCTTAACGATTCTGCTCAACATTGGTTCGCCTCGTCTCTGTGAATGGCTCATACAGTGAAAAGATTCTGGCATGGGAACAGTTTAAAGATGTGACCAACACTGCCTGATTTCAGGAGAGGGCAGCTGATATAAATGGCAAGCACATCTTAGATGTGCTTGCTGAGTTGGGATTCCAACACTGCCTATATCCACAAGCCCAAAGAAGCCCCATTGTGCTTACGAAGTTGATCCTGTCTCCTTTTACCTCACAGGCAGTAGAAGGCAGTTTTGTTGGCATCCATACTCTGCCCCCCGCCCCGCCCTCTATCTAAGTGTTCAGCTGCACTGTAGGGCTGCGTGCCTTCAAATGTAAATGTTAATTTCCCCTCCACCTTAATATCCGGAACTTCACTACATCTTCAGGTAACTCTAGAGCAGCAAACAGTGGAACCCTTGCAAGGCCTGCAACTTCTGACAGCGAGACAAGACAGCCTGCCACCAACAGCGTCATCCATGGCCAGACCTGAACGGAGCCGGGGGGGGGGGGGGGGGGGGGGGGGAGGAGAGGTTGGGGGTGCCCTCCCTTTCAGGAAAGCAGCATTAGCACTGTGTCACATGCCCTCACACCATGGTAGCACCAAGACTTTTCGTATGACAGGACCCTCATGGGGGAGGGACACTCGGGAATGGAGTGTGGACTGAGTATGCAGAAGCAATGGAAAGACACCTTAATGTAACAAATCCTCAGCGCCTGTGAAGCTGGAGGGAAGAGAATGAATGTCCCCACGTCAGCAGAGGCTTTTTTTTTTCTATCATGTATTTCATCCCAATAGCAGCCCCCTCCCTCCCCCGCCGTCACGCCCCTCCCCCACTTCCCCTCTTCCCCAGATCCACTCCTCCTCTGTTTCCCTTCCGAAAAGGGCAGTCCTCCCAGGGATATCAACCAAATATGGCATATCAAGTTGCAGTAAGACTACGCACCTCCTCTGGAGGTGACCCGCTAGAAGGAAAGGGTTCCAGAAGCCGGCAAAAGAGCAAACGACACAACCATAACATGCATGCAGAGGTCCTGGGTCAGACCCATGCAGGCTCCCTGCTTGTTGGGTCAGTCTCTGTGAGCAGCCATGAGCCCTGCTTAGTTGATTCTGTGAGCTTTCTCTTGGCGTCTTTGATTCATTAATCCAGTAATGAGGCAAGAGAGCCAGCTCCTCCAGGTTTTCCCACATAGGTCAGAACTCTTGTAAATATTGCTCCTGGTTTTAATTCTGTCTCAGGTGTCCTAGTTAGCGCGCCTCATGGGCTTCTTGGTGGGATAGTCACGGGTTTCTATAGGACACATGTCTGCATAGATTATATGCCTGGCAATGATGTCCACTGCCCTTCAGATAATTCCCAAACCTGTGACCAAAAGCCACAGAACTACCCAAACTACAGATGGCAAGTGGGAAAGCCACCGGAAGAAACATCACCATTCTTCCTTTGACTATAAATCAAGCTTTAGGGTAATCTTTACTTGCCTGCCCAATAATTCAAAACACACTAGAGTATGCTAATTCAAGTGATGTTTTTCTCATCTTTTATGTAATTGTCTAACATTGGCTTTTATTTTCTACTTTCTTCAAAAGACGCACATTAGACTCTATGATTGCTGCTGTGGCATTACTTTGTCTCTTTATCCGTGCTTGCTAATTTATTAAATTATCTTCTGTCTCCTGTTCAGACATTCCTTGCTACCTTAAAAACAAATTTATGGTTGCTTTATTTATTTAAATGTGTTTACTTATTATTACATGAGCTTTATGTATGTGCTTAGCATTCGTTGTTCCCTAAATTTCATGTCCATCAATTGCAGAAAACCTGCCCTAGTTTTGACCCTTTCAGAAGTCTCTTTTCTCACCTGTAACTCCTGTGCAAATTCTTCACATCAGTAACGACTTGTCCATGTTCTTCCTCTGTTGCTCCCTGTCTTCTCTGACAGGAAATCACCTCAGAGCCAGTTATTTGCATTTAATATGTATAATATATAATTTATTAATACTCATATATATTCATATATGAGAAACATTACCTGACAATTCTTAATAACTGAAGTTGTGATTTAGGAGGGAGTTTAACCCAGCTTCTCTTGCTGCTGAGTCTCAGTCCCAGTGGTTTCTTAGATTGCTTTGTAACTCCGGCTGGTGAGCGCTCACGCTTGCTTGCACGCCGGTGATGCTGAGGAGCAGACCGAGAATGTGCTTCTTCTCCATGGGGATTTGCTTTTACTTTTTCCAAGAGCCCCAGGGCTCTCCCAGGACCCAGAGACTTCATAGAGTCTTGCTGCTGGCTTTTGAAATCCCATAAGTTGTGTAGATTTAGGCCAAACCTGAAGGAATTCTCACGGGAGACATTTTCATCTCTATCTAGAGGGAAATTGGTGTGAAATTTTTTTCTTGCAGTTTCTCTTTTTTAGAAGCAGTTCTTGTAAAAAACAAAAACAAAAACTGAAGGCCGTTCCCATGCTTTGAGTACTATTGCTCTAGGTGGGGACTTCTCCATCCTATGTCCTGTTGATCTCAGGCCTACAGCAATGTTTCCTACTTTAGACAGTGCCTCCAGGGAAACTGCAACCTTATTACTCTGGTTTCCTTTCTTCCTTCATTCTTTGTTACTAGAGCTTTCCCTCTTTGATACACCTGTGAATTTGAAAGGATGTACCTTAGATAGCATTGCAGGTAATTTCCAGTGTTAGTGAAGAAAACGCCCAGTCACACACACACACACACACACACATTTATATACATGTATATGTACATACATGTCCGCCACAATTTAATTACACACTATAAAATCATCATCTATAGTTGCAATTTTTACATCATTTTCCCTGGAATAATGACTAAATTGATGTTTCCTTGTGCCCCGACTTCCTCTTTACAAATCAGTTCTTTCAAGTCTTCTCTATTTAGGATCAATAGTTTGCCATGTGAAGATGATTTAGTCTGGTCTTCTTTTACCACATAATATTTTATTTCCTTAGTGTACTCAGCGAGCCTCTATGCTTATGAAGGGTCAGAGAAACCCTAGCAGGCATGAGAAAATGTTCATTTCACATTCATTTTTAATGCTCATGGGTTGGTTGATTGACTCACTGAGCCACCTCGCTGACGAAATATTTTCATATTAAAAAAAAAAAAAAAGAACTGCTGTTTGTAGAAATTCTTTGAGGGAAGATCTCAGGAATTTGAAAATCACCAGTTAAAATAAGAAATAAGTAGGTCTTATCAGCTCTAGAGTGAGGGTGAACAGAATCTTATATGAGTGACTTTCAAGCAAATACTTCTAAGCTCGTTGAAAATGATGCTATACTTTTATTTAAATCACAGTGGATGTTCTGCATCCCTCTTAACCCACCTGCCACTCTCATTCTCTCTCTCTTTACTTGAAGTGTTTTAAGCATAAAAGGTGATACCTGGGACGTGAAATACAGCCATATACTTGGACCATCACTAGCAGGCAGCATGGTCTTTGTTTTTCGCATAGGAATGGTTTGTGCCTCAGAAACAAGGCTGAGAAGGTAAAACAGACCCAGCACGCTCTAGCTATAACACCACATAACCTTGGATCTGGGGAAAGCGTGACGAGAAGTAGGGGCCATGGGGTTAGCACTGGCCTGCTGGGAGCGACCTGCACAACTCCGCTGCCTCCAAGGAACAGATCAAACAGAGCCTTCTGTTTCATTCCATCCACCCTTGCACCCATCTGCTGCAAAGCGAGTGGAAACTGCACCTTCTTGACAACAGAGGGCAAGACAAAGCCAGAATCCTTGATTAGACTAAAGAAGATTGCTCAAGTTGAGGAGAATGGACGCAAAAAGGTACAGAAAAGAGAACACAGCTGTCTGTGGCCAGGTGAAAGGGGCCATGATATAGGGAAAGGGAGGACAGGGCACTAGCTGAATGCCCTGAGTCAGCAGATCAGGGCTGAATATAGCAGTGATATCTTAATCTGAGAAAGAAGAACTTTCAAAACTAAACACTCATTTTCATTTATTTTTTTTAAAGATTTACTTATTTATTATTATGTATACAGTGCTCTGCCTGCGTGTATACCTTGCAGGCCAAGAGAGGGCATCTGATCACATTATAGATGGTTGTGAGTCACCATGTGGTTGCTAGGAATTGAACTGAGGATCTCCAGAAGAGCAGTTTGTGCTCTTAACCTCTGAGCCATCTCTCCAGCACTAAACATTCATTTTTAAACCACACCAACCACCACCACCACCACCACACACCACCACCACCACCACCACCACCACACTCACCACCACTTACCACCACCACCACCACCACCACACACCACCACCACCATCACACACACCACACCACCACCACCACCATCATCACCACCACCACACCACCACCACCACCATCACCACCACACCACCACCACCACCACACACCACACCACCACCATCACCACCACACCACCACCACCACCACCACCATCACACCACCACACCACCACCATCACACCACCACCACCACACACCACAACACAACAACAACAACACAACCACCCTCTGTGTTCAAGTCCTGGTTCTTTAAATACTTCTTCAAAATATATATCCCTGGAAGAATGTTATTTTACTTCTTATGCTTTTGTTCTTTTCCAATTGGGATTGAGACCAGCTCTTGTTTTGATTTTTTGTTTTTATGTCACCTTAAAAGGCAGACATGGGTGTTTTTGCTTTTGCCTCACACTGTGGTTCCAAAGGGTCTTCCCTCCAAAAACTGATGATAGGTCTGCTATTAGAACGAGTAAGGAAAGTTCCACTTTGTACTCTAGAGTTTAATTCTAAATATAATATTGATTTTTAACTATTAATATAATGAATACATGTAATATGTAAGTCCTCATTGGAATCTCTGAGTGGTTCTGCTCATGAAAGCAGGATATAATTAGTAGTTGCACTAGGCATAATATACTAACTACAGCATTCAACGCAGAACTAATTTCCATACAAAAGCTTGAGAAAATATAGAACGGAACAGAAAGTTCCAGACTATTCCCCACTTCCATCTTACACAGGTTTTGAGTAGAAGTCTATAAACTATGTGCCTATGTCTGAAGCACAATTACACTTACCATGTTTGTTTTATACATTGCTTAACTACTTGGAGTAATGTGACAAGGAGCTATGCCCATGAGGCACATATTGCATAGTCTCGGCAGAACAATGCCATAGGCCATGGGTCCTTTCATTTGATAGCACGCATGTAATTCTAGAAGGCACCACCATGGATAGTGGCCACTGGGTTAAATACCTGACCTCTTAGAACAGCTTCCATGACTTGTGAAGTAGCCATACACCAGCCATAAAGACGATCTCTCTGTTCTTGACAGCACCAAACAGAACTATGGATGCAGCTCTCCATCTTGCCTGCAAACCAGAGGCACTTGCATATCTACTTTTCAGAGCGTCTGTCAGAGGAGATCATCCTCAGAAGTCTCCTTTGGGTTCTCAGAAAGGCTCTTAGTTTTAGGCAATTAAGCTTATTTTCTAAAGAAGGTTCAGTGATTGATCACCCATGACTTAATGGATGCTGTGACACTGGGACAAACTCTTGGGGAAAATAGACTAATGTGAGGGGAATCTAGAGGCGTGTGCAGGGAACTCCTCAACCTGAGAGGTGAGGCAGTGCAATAAAAAGGGAGGCAGTCCTAGCCAAACCGACAGCAAAGACAGGCGGAACCACACAGAGAGCACAGTCCTTTGCTGGTGTCCTCCCTCCAGAGCAAACAGGCAACCTTGCATAGTAGTTTCCATAAGTGCTTAGAAGACTTTGAATCTCACTCATTTACCGTAATTATAATCTCTCTGCAAACACCTGTCCCTATAAAACTAATTTTCTTTACTATCAGTGTCTATAATGATAATGCTATTTGCAGAAAACTCTGTAATCTATGAACTGTTTTTTTTCCCAAATACTATTTTATTGATTTAGTTGATCAGAGGGTTATTAGATCAGACTCCCTCGTGGAGGAAGCTGTGAGGCACCGCTTTCTGGACATGAAATGACCATTATAGTCAGGAACTCACCATAGCTGTCACCTGCAGGAGACCTACCCAAGCTGGGGCCAGCCAACACTCTTTCATGGACAAGGCCTTACATAGGCCAGAGTAGCTATTGGGAGTTAATGGTTGCTGGGAGGAAGGAACAATCGGTTTCAGCAGTGCGGCACTGGTTAGTTGCCTGTGCTCTGTAGATACACCGCAACCCCAACTCATGGGAACGATCTTACTTAAACTCAGTGTGTTACAAATGCCTGTGTGCACACATGTGCACACACACACACACACACACAGAGACACACATACACACACACACAGAAAGAAAGAAAAGAAAAAAATCAAAACAAAAAGGGATTCAATGAGAATTAGAAGTGGATGAAGGAGGGTAATGGAGGAGTAAAAAGTGGCCAGAATGTATTACACACATCTTATAAGTAGTTTAGTCATATAAAATAGAGTTGCCATCAGACTTTCGATTCTTAAATCATGATGTCTACTGAATGCCTTGTAAAATATTGACTGCTAAAATACGAATTTAACAAGTTGTATATCACTCAGATGGTAAAGATATTATTGAGTTAATATTAAGTTCTTAAAGTCTCATTTCCCTATATTTCTCTTTCCTTTAGTTTTGACTTCCATTTGGTATAGAGATATTCTTTCTCTAATGTTGAGACCTTTATTCTCATAATTTAATAGCAGGGAAAGTCCAGGCATAAAACAGGAAGAATAGTCTTAACATGGACATGGCAATCTGCAGAGCTAGGCACCAGCTACAATGCAGGGCATACATGTGCTCAGCACACAGTGGCACTCGCCCTCTATCTACCTGGAGAAAAAGCAGATAAAGCGCTAAGACCCCCCTCAGTGGGGTCTGCAAGAATCAAAACTTTAAAAACACTCAGGCCAGCATTTCCAAAACTATGCTAAATTGTTGAACAGTGGGATGGACAAAGCAAAATATTAAACTTTATCCAAACTTAGCAGTCTTGATTTTTAAATGACCATTTTCCCTGGAAAACAAAGGTCTTAAAAAGCTTAGGTTCACTCAAAAATCCAAATTGGTGATTCTATGCTATAACTATACTAGTCTTTCCCAAGAACACATATGGAACTATCTCAGTTGCACATCACAAATCCACTGACGTAGCCATCTTAAACATTCATAGTGCAAATGGTGAGCTTTCTGGTGCACCGTTTTCAGCAAGAGCCCTTACATTTGCTTTTACTTAACCATCGCAAAAGTCGATCACACATCAGTCTACACCCGTATGATAGTTATCTATTAACTACTTTCTTACATTGATTTTACAGGGAACCCCACTTTTTAAAATATGTATTTACTTATTTATTTATTATTATGTATTATCTTCTGCCTTTATGCACACCTGTATGCCAGAAGAAGGCACCAGATCTCATTATAGATGGTTGTGAGCCACCATGTAGTTGCTGGGAATTGAACTCAAGACTTGTGGAAGAGCAGCCAGTGCTTCTGAGCCATCTCTCTAGCTCCAGGGAATCTGTTTTAATTTCTCTTCCAGTTCTCCAGTACTTCTTTGAGTTGTGAAGTTTTACTTAACACTATCTATATAGTGTGCGTTTCATATATAATACATACATATGATACTTATTACATAAATAGGATAATAATAAATTCTTAAATATACTTAAGGTACAGTTTTATATCTCTAATGTCAAAATAATATATTTTAAGTTACACTTTTATTTGTCAGTGCTTATCAAGCATTTTTTTTTTCTTAAGACAACACAAACCTCTCAGATAGTATACTTCCGTCTTGCTATGTTTTAGAGGAGGTCCAAGATTAAAGCCAATAGCTATGTGGTCCTGTAATTTTAAGTATCTTAACAGTATAATTAACAGCAGAAGTACTGAAATCTTTTTTATGAATGATGTGACTGGAGGGCATAAAAGAAAAAAATTAAAATATATTTTATGATAATAACCCATAATTCAGAAAGATAAAACTTGTAGAATACTTAAATAAAGCTTCTAAACTTAGAAGTTGCCATAGAAAATGCTAAAAACCAAACGCCTATATGCAACAAAACCGGCTTGCAAATGTACAGTACTTTTTTTAAATTGAATTTTTTCAATGCGGTATATTTTAATGATGTTCACTACCCTCCACCAACATCTCTTAGGTCCTACCTACCTGGTGACACTCTGTAGGCGAAAGCTGGTTGTTTTTCAGCAGGTATCAACTGCCATAGGGGTTGGAGTCCACATCCCCTTCTCCCTCTGGGATTTTTCCAGTTTGACCCTGTGTGGGACTCCTGAAGGCAAGCCAGTCACAGTCTCTGTGAGTCATAGGCGCAATCGGACTACTTTTGGCTTTGGACAATACTGCCTCCTTACAGTCATCCACCCTGTCTACACTGAGAAATAAACACTAGGCCTTCTTAACTCCACGACCCTACTCCGTGTGGAATTCTGCTGCTACCTCAAGGACGCCAAGGGACTCACAACCCTCCCTTCCTCGGGATACAGGTCAGTGTGGGACTAATAAGCTTATCCTCGTTGACAGTTTCTGAGACGGCTGACATTTCCTTACCTTTAACTTGCTTACATCGATGTAGATGTCTTATCATTTCACCTAGATCGGCGATTCTTAAAGGAAATCAAGAGTAAAGCAAGATAAAGTGCTAGTGAACGTTAAACAGTATGATGCTCTGGATATTTATACCAGATTAGCTACTTTTTTTTTTTGTAAATTCAAGTGGTTGATTAAAACACTATTTCATCTGAAGTGGATAATTCTCATTATTTTTTGTGATGCAAGATGGAACTGAGAATTCAAATCTAAATCTTCATTTATGAAAAAAAAATCAATCCACATTGAACTTTAGAGATGGCTTCTGTTTCAGATAGATCGGCTATAAATATTTAGCTCAAATTACACGGTCGGCATGAACATTTTCACCCTAAGAGGTCTGCATAAACAGTATGACTTAGTGGCACATCTGCTTGAGGTAAAGAGTACACATTACTGGTAGCTACCTCTGAAGCCTTGGAAATCACAAATCTCCCCCACAGTGGACTGTTTCTGAAGGCAGAGACCTGCCTCGCCCTGTAAACATGGCTCAAAATAGCTCGAAAGGCATCATTTGTGGGATATTATTTCACAAAAAAAAAAAAAAAAAAAAAAAAAAAAGCAGCAGCAGGAAAAAAAAAAAAAAACCTTTTAATCCTGAGGAAAACCTCTTCAAGGTTTATGTTCTCAATAAACATTTCACTGAGAACCGAAATATAACTCAGTAATACAATAAATGCCCTAACAAATATATCAGATTTTTCACTTAATGCCTTTTACAGGCTTAAACCAAATGGAGTGAAAGGAAATGGCCGTCCCCAGGCTGACTGCTGCAGGAGACACACTCTGCTGCAGCCCTTTAAAGTGGGCATGGTGAATTTATAATCAACTCTGGTCCATCTTGGAGAATGATAAAAGGAGAACTAGAGAGCAGTTAACATCTCCGCAGAACTCTCTCTCTCTCTCCATGTTTTTATTCCCTTACAGACCAGATGTGGCCCAAGACAGTACAACACCCACAGATTTAAGAACACTCAAGGCAAAAGACACTCTAGTATTTTATGCTGACATAGAAGACAAGTGTCTCCACCCTTTCAACAATGCCACCTTGTTTGTTCGAAGCATTAAATGGGTAGGAATGGAGAGTGTCACCAAGTAACAGTCCTGCTTAAAGAAAAATGAAAAACAAATCAGGGTAGAGGTCAAGGACGTACTGAAAAAGCTCAAATAAGGGACAATGTCTTGGCTAGGGACTCAGATTTCAGCTTTGTCATCTTATGACACTGTCAGTGGAATCTGAAAGTAGGCGATACTCTTGAGATAGGAGGAATTGCATTTATGTCTAAAAAACAAAGGTGTAGACTGTTTTCTATAAGAACCTTATGCCTTAAGAGAGAAAAAAAAATTAAATCTCTTTTGAAACTTCTTGCTTCCTGGAAGGCTGGAGAGATGCCTCAGAGGTGACGGCTCAGTGATCCCTGCTTCTCTAGAGGCCGCAAGTCCCTGGTCCCAGCACTCACAACCCATGACTTACAACCCCCTGCACCTCCAGCTCCAGGGAATCTGATGCCCACTTTTGGCCTCTGAGTGCACACACACATATACACACAATATATAATATATATATATATATATATAAAACTTTTAAAATATAAAAATATAATCTTTGCTAAAAGTAACTCATCGTTTCCACAAGGACTCTACCATCAACCTTTCTGAGAAGAGTATCTCCCAACTGTAAAGTGAACTTCCTACCGGTTTTACTGGTGATTCTCACCACGGTATCACCAAAGACACATTTTAGTTTATCAGTTCTTTATATATTTATAAAAGGTATTACCATTCAAACATTTAGAAAATATACAGAAAATGAAAATCCCCTGTAAATCTTAACCAAGGGGTAACATTTTTTATTGATTAGACATATGTCCTTTTGTGAGGTCAGAGCACATAGATAACTTTAGTTCTTCGTGTATATAGTTTTTATGTTGAGATTTCTCAATTTCAACAGCTTTTCTTATACAACTGGACGTTAGGCTCAAGACCACAGTTAGGCCTTATTAGCCATTTAATTCCTATCTAGTGAAGAGAAAAAAAAAAAAACCTCAATCAACAAATTTAGATACAACAAGTATCCCTTTTTAAAGATGTGTTCTTTTCTGGCCCTAGGGCTGTTACCTTTTTCACATTGCCACTCAATATTCTTTTACCAATGTCACCAGTGTTACCTAATCTCCAAATGCTGAACCATAATTATAGAATTTTACATTAGGCCACCACACTGTGTGATGCCCATAAAAAACATGTAAACTTGCCACAGTGTTCTATTTGTAATAAGTCTGTAGTCATGAAGTTTGCCATACCAGAGACTCCCAGTAACACAGGGCAGGCATAGGAATGGGGATGTTTAAACTTGATTGCATGCCTGTGCTGTGGTGAGAGAGAGAAGACAGGAAAATTTAGTATTTTCTTTACCCTATTTTATAAATGATACAACAGCAGATATTTGTTATGTAACAAAGTTTCTCTAGGTTGGACACCTGGGGGCAGTTTATCTGAATGGCTCATACTCCGTATCGCAGAAGGCTGCAGTCAAGTTACTGATCTGAAGTGTGTCTTGCCCTATTTCCAATGTAGCTCATTACATGGCTGTTGGCAGAAAGCTTTGCCACTATTTAGTCTTCTCTACAGGTCTGGTCATGTGACATGGCAGCCAGCTTCTCCAGAGCCAGTAAGCAAAGAAAGAGATGAGCCAGAATCCAAGGGAGAAGCAACTTTGATAGCCTAAGGTTAGAATTAACCTGCACACTGCTGGTTACTAAGTCCAAGCCATGGAGATATGGTATAGTGTGGGAGATGATCAGGAGATCTATGGGATCACTAAGAGCCACCATGAAGGCTGCTGACGTCCTTCCTTGATAATTATGGAAGATATGGGGCAGTTGTTAAATGTGAACAGATATATTCTCTCTCCGTCCTTCTGTCTCTCTTTGTTTCTCTCTCTCTCTGTCTCTCTCTGTCTTTCTCTCTGTCTCTCTGCTCTCTGTCTCTTTCGTCTCTTCTCTCTGTGTGTGTGTGTGTGTGTGTGTGTGTGTGTCTAGCTCCTAATATTGCCACTTGGACTATCTGTAAGTGTCCAAATCAGTAGCAGCAAAGTCACAGTACCAATCAACCATTTCTAATGTTTAATTTCATAAACCGCATCATACACCTGAACAAAACGGCCATGCTAGTTTAAAAAGATACCGCCCTTATAAATGACAAAAATAAAAATAATTTTTACAAGTTAAAATTCCACCACCTATCTTCATCTTGTAAATTACATGTTGGTCATAGTTACTGTGTTAGCGTGCATACAGTTTCTTATTTTGATCACTTTTGGAAACTCAAAGAGAATTTACCTTTGTGCTCTTATACATATTATTCTAACGACACAGTATATTTGATTGAGTTCATTCATAAGTCATGGCGTATTAAACCTATATCCCTATCCTCTTAAACTTGGTTAAATTAGTGTGAAGCATTTATTATGCTTTCCGTGTTTTATTTATTTATTCAGTCGGGGCTGGAGGGGGGGGGGCGGTCAGCAAACAACTTTCAAGAGTCAGCTGTCTCCTTCCACCATGTGGGTTCCAGGATGGAGCTTGGCAGCTGACATCTTTATCTGATGAGCAATCTTAATGGTTCAGGGCCAAATCCTTTTAAAATGTTAATCTACAAAACAGCTATGGGAATCTTTGACCGCCAGTCTTTACTTAGCTATTTCCTGAAAGAACCGCTAAAACGCAGAATTACTAAACAAAAACTCACCACGCCTCCCGGTACTCCCTCTGGCCACTCCCGACCTGGTCTCCCACCTCCGCCCACCAATGTCCTCCTCTCGCACTCCCTCCACTCACTGCGATCACCCTTTTCCTCCAACTGACATTTACTGATGTCCTTATGTGATGGGCCCTGTTACTGGTGCCTTCGTATGGCAGCCAGCCAGTGTGCTTCATCTTAATTACATTGCCTGTTTGCTTGACTTTATGTACCAATCACATTATTTTACTACTGCTACTCTTGAACAGTGGTCCTCACCCTTCCTAATGCTGTGACCCTTTAATACAGTTCCTCATGTTGGGGTGACCTGCGAACTTAAGAGTATTTCATTGCTGCTTCAGAATTGTAATTTTGCTACTCTGTGAACAACAATGTAAATATCTGATATGCAGGATGTCTGATATATGACTCCCAAGAGGTCACAACCCACAACTTGAGAACCACGGCTCTCGAAGGTCACATCGAGAAGAGCGGGAACCTTTCTGAGTATTCTCAAGACCACGCAGACAGTGATACCTACAACTAATTAAATGTACCATGATATATATAATCACAACCTCCAAAACAGTCTTATTGCTTTTTGTGTTCTTTGCCACTTTTCAGGGCCACACACATTCTCCACAACCTCCCCAGATTGGTGTTTCGAGGAAGAGCTATAGTCTTGGCAATGGTGCTAATTAGAAAAGTAGTGCATGGATGTAGTTAACCACCGTAGGTTGGTGTTTTTCTTCTACTATTTCTGTAGGGTTGGATTTATGGATAGATATTCCTTAAATTTGGTTCTCTCTTGGAATATCTTCTTTTTTCTATTCATAGTGATTGAGAGTTTTGCTGGGCGTGGTAGTTTGGGCTGGCATCTGTGGTCTCTTAGTGGCTGCAAGACATGTGTCTAGGCCTATCTAATATTTTTGAGTCTCTGTTGAGAAATTGAGGCTACCTTTGTAAGTTACTTGGCCTTTTTCTCTTGCAGCTTTGAATATTCTTTGTTACATAGATTTAGTGTTTTGATTATTATTTGGCAGGAGGATTTTCTTTTCTGGTCCACTCTAATTGGTATCCTGCATGCTTCTTGTATGTTTATAGGCATCTCTTTCTGTAGGTTGGGGAAATTTTCTTCTATGATTTTGTTGAAAATATTGTCTGGGCCTTGGAGCTGGGACTCTTCACCTTCTTCTAGTCCTATTATTTATAGGTTAGGTCTTTTCATCGTGTCCCAATATCTGTTTTTGCCATGAATTTTTAGATTTTACATTTTCTTTGACTAATGTACCAATTTCTCCTATCATTTCTCCTACACCTGAGATTCTCTCTTCCATCTCTTGAATTCTGTTTGTGATGCTTGTGTCTGTTGTTCTTGTTCTCTTTCTTAGGTTTTCTATCTCCAGGATTCCTTTAACTTGTGCTTTCTTTATTGCTTCCACTTCCATTTTCAGGTCTTGAACAGTTTTATTCATTTCCTTCACCTTTTAAAATGTGTTTTCATGTATGTCTTTAGGGGATTTATTTATTTCCTCTTTAAAGGTCTCTATCTTCTTTTTAAAGTTGGATTGAAGGTCATATTCTGTGTTTCAGCTGTGTTAGAATATCTAGGACTAGTTGAAGTAGGATAGCTGGGCTTTGGTGGTGTCATATTGCCCTGGCTCTTGTCAGTTGTGTTTTTATGCTGGCCTTTAGCCATATGGCTGTGCTTGGTGGTGGCCAAATGTTCTTGATGCAGGGCTCCTGAGGGAGGCAAGCAAAGCCTTGGGCCTAACAATGGAGCTCAGGAAACATCCCCTTGCTTACCTCTGGTAGGTGAGCCTCAAATGGACCTGAATGTTCCTGGAGTCCCACAGGCCTCCTTGTGAAGAGATGAAGAGCAGAGGTCCTGACAATGGAGCTCAGGGAACAGAGCATAGCTCACCTCTCCTGGCTATGCCCTAAGTGGCCCAGGCAGGTAAATTATTTCACAAAATAGAAACAGGAGTTACACTGCCAAATTCATTCTATAAGGCCATAGTTACCCTGATATCTAAACCACACAAAAACTCAACCAAGAGAAATTTAAGACCAATCTCCTCTATGAACATCGATGAAAAAATACTCAATAAAATACTCACAAACCAAATCCAAGAACACCTCAGAAACATCATCCACCATGATTAAGTAGGCTTCATCCCAGGGATGCATAGGAATGCAAGGATGGTTCAATAAAATATAATCCATGAAAGTAATCCACCATATAAACAAACTCAAACCAAACCAAACCAAACCAAAAAACCCAAACCAAACAAAACAACAACAACATCCACAAAACCATATGAAAAAGCCTTTGACAAAATCTAATGTTAAAAGCCTTGGAGAGATCGGGGATACAAGGCGCACGCCTAAACATGAAAGGCAATAACAGCAAGCCTATAGCTAACATCAAACTAAAAAGAGAGAAATTAAAGCAATTCCACTAAAATCAGAGACAATACAAAGTTGACCATTATCTCTGCATCTATTCAATATAGTACTTGAATTTCTAGGTAGGGCAATAAGATAACTAAAGGAGATCCAGGGGATACAGACTGGAAAGGAAGAAGTCAAAGTATTACTATTCACAGATGATATGATAGTGTATGTAAGGGACCCCCAAATTCTACCAGAGAACTTCTATAGCGTCAGCAAAGTGGATGGATACAAAATTAACAACAACAACAAAAAAATCAGTAGCGCTTCTTTATACAATTGATAAACAGGCTGAGAAAAACTAGGGAAACAATACCTTTCACAAGAGCCACAAATATAAAATATCTTGGTATAAGTCTAACCAAGCAAGTCAAAGACTTGCATGACAAGAGCTTCGAGTCTTTAAAGAAAGAACTTGAAGAAGATGGAAAGATCTCCCATGCTCATGGATAGGCAGGATTAACATAGTAAAAATGGCCATCTTACCAAAAGTAATCTGTATATTCAATGCAATTCCTATCAAATTCCAACACAAGTCTTTACAGACCTTGAAAAAGCAATCTTCAACTTCACATGGAAAAAAAATTACAGTATAACTAAAATAATTCTGTATAATAAAAAATGTCTGGAGGTATCATTATCCATGATTTCAAGTTATACTACAGAGCAAGAATAATAAAAATAGCATGATATTGGCATAAAAACAGACAGGTTGATCAATGGAATTAAATCAAAGACCCAGAAATAAGCCCACTCACTTATGAACACCTGATTTTTGACAAAGAAGCCAGAACCTCTTACAATGGAAAAGAAAAAAAAAAGAAAGCATCTTCAACAAATGGTGCTGCTCTAACTGGATGTCTGCATGTAGAAGAATGTAAATAGACCTGTATTTACTACCCTGCACAAAATTCAAGTCCAAGTGGATCAAAGACCTCAATATAAAACCAGATACATTAAATCCAATAGAAGAGAAAGTGGGGGAAGAGCCTTGAACTCATTGGTACAGCAGAGAACATTCTGAACAGAACACCAAGAGCTCAGGCACTAAGATTAACAATTAATAAATGGGAGCTCATGAAACTGAAAAGCTTCTGTAAGACAAAGGACACTGTCAATAGAACAAAATCGTAGCCTACAGAATGGGAAAAGATCTTTCCCAACCCTACATCCAACACAGAAAGCTAATATCCAAAATTTACAATGAACTCAAGAAATTAAACACCAACAAACCAAAAAATCTAATGTAAAAAAATGGGGTACAGAACTAAACAAATTTTCAACAGAGAAATTTCTAATTGGTGAGAAAGACTTAAATAAATGCTCCATGTCCTTAGTCATCAGGCAAATACAAATCAAATCAACTCTGAGCCTCAATCTTACACTCATTAGAATGGCTAAGATAAAAAACTCCAGTGACAGTACATGCTGAGGAGGATATAGAGAAAGGGAACACTCCTCCATTGCTGGTGGGAGTGAAAACTTGTACAACCACTATGGAAATCAATCTAGAAGTTTCTCAGAAAATTGGAAATAGTTCTACCTTAAGACCCAGCTATACTACTCCTGGGCATATACCCAAAAAAAATCTTCCACAATACCACAAGGACATTTGCTCAACTATGGTCACAGCCGCTTTATTCATAATAGCCAGTAACTATAAACAACCTAGATTCCCTCAACCAAAGAAATGGATAAAAATGTGGTGCAGGATAACTATAGGACAGTTACAGATCCAAAGCCTAAGTAACAGGGAGGGCCCAAGGGAGGATGCTTGAATCTCACTGAGAAGAGGAAATAAAAAAGGCATTTATGTGAATGGAGGGGAGAGGAACTGGGTGGAGAGGGGATGGGTGGGGATCAGGTGTGGGGAGAGTACGGAAGGGTGGGAACTGGAGAGAGAAAGAAAATTGGTTGGGGGGCATTTCTGGGAGAAGGGAAGCCTCAGGGAGTCTATGGAGGTGTCCCTAGATAAGACTCCTAGCAGCAAGTGGGGGAGGGCTAAGGAGCCTGAAGTTGCTAACCTCCTGTAGCTTCCAGTGGAGGGAGGGTGACACCAACCCATCCATGAAACCTTTCATCCAAAATTTGTCTTGCCTACAAGAAGTGTAGGAAAAAAGATGGAGCAGCGATTGAGGGAAGGGCAAATCAATGACTGGCCTAACTTGAGACCCCCACATGGGAGAAGGCAGACCACTATCACTATTGATGAGGTATGATTGCTGACAGCCTAGCATAACTTCCTGAGAGGCTCCACCCATCAGCTGATGGAAACAGATGCAGAGACCCACAGCCAAACAATAGACCAAGCATGGGGAGTTTTGTAGAAGAGTAGCCGGAGGGATAGGAGGAAGTGGAGGGGTTAAGGACACCACAAGAAGACCTACAGAGTAAACTAACTTGGCCCATGGGGGCTCACAGTGTCTGAACCACCAATCAAAGAGCATGCATGGGCTGAGCACATATGTAGCAGATATTCAGTGTGGTCAACATGTGGGTCCCCTAATAATGGGAGAAGGGGCTGTCTCTGACTCTGTTCCCTGCCTCTGGATCCCTTTGCCCCTAGCTGGGCTGCTTTGTCAGACTTCAGTTATGAAATATGCTAATGTGGGACAAGCTTCTATTCACATTTTGTCACATTCTCTAAGTTCTGATTTTATCTTTGGAAATCTAGACACAAATAGGTGGTGACATTTAGATTACAAATTGCCCAGCACCCACAGCTTCACTGTGACTACAGTTCACCCTCTGAGACTCGATTCCAGATACCCAAGAGAAACACAGCCAGTACTCAGCAGAAGGGAAGAATTTGAAATATGAAAATCTCTCAGATGTTCTGAGAGAAACTAAATCCTGGGGCGCAGAATCAGGGATTTGAATTTAAGTCTGCAGCTACGTGAGGCATTAGTAAGTGTGAAAAATAAAAACCTGGGCTGTAGTTTTGTAACTAAAAAATTTTAATCCACCAGCTTAATATATTCTAAATACTAGCTATGAGCTGTGCAGGAGTTATGTTGTGGTCTACTAGCCAATGGAATAGTCACTAGCTACACATAAATTGAAATTAACAGCAATTACACGTCACAGAATACTCAGATCAATGGCAATTTTAAATTACCCAACAGCACCATGTGGCTAGTGGTTAGTGGAGATATTCAGGATTTTCATCAGTATACAAGGACCCACTAGACAGGACTACTCTGGTTCTTTTAATACTTCATGCAGCTTCTAGGAATTTCTATATTTCCTCAAAGGAACTGGGTGGTTCCTGCATTGTCATGGTCTGGCTTATTAGATGAACAGTGGACCTAGCTTAAGAAAACAAAGACCGTGGCAGGTAGCAGAGAGTATAGCCCTGGGTCAGGGTCTCACCCAACAGATGCATGGGCTGACCAGGGAATGGCCTCTGTTTTAGGCTAAAGACCACAATGGCAGGAACTGTTTCTCAGTTACTGTTAAAGAGCTAGTAGGATTCTTTTGGTGGTTACAACCTCCAACTAAGGAATGGAGGAGAGCAGAATTCTTAGGATAAAAAAATGAAGGCTGCGTGACTAGGCACAATTTAACTCCAATTGTAAACATTAGTCAGGGTGGCAAAAAGTGAGAAACAAACAGATAATCCTATTTATATGCATTCTATATATAGATGAAGCAATGCACTTAGTCCTATTCGACTCAAAACATAAGACCTGGTGTGATGTTTAAATAAGACGCCTCCAAAGTAGCTGAGCCCACTCCAAAAAATATTCATTATCCACAGGCACATAACTTATGCACAGGGACAGACCATCTAACAAACAAACATAGCTATTTACCTCACATTGCGCAGTTAACTTGCTTTGTTTCATCAGAGCATGCTGCCCTCTACAGGCCATGGGAGCATACACGTGGATAAGGTTCAGGGAGCCAAGTTAATTGGAATCCTTTGCAAAGGTGAGATAGGAAAAAAGGGAGTGGGGTGGTAGCGTGTTTGTATCTACATGTTTTCTAACTTTTAGGAACAGGATGAGAATCAACCAAATTCATTACAAAGCTTAAAAACTCTTGCAACTTCATCTGAGATTATGAAAGAGAAGTCATAAGCAGTGCTGCAGTCCCATGGCATTTAAAAAAAAAGAAAAAGAAAAAAGAAAATTGTAAGCATGCTGAGACAGCCATTCTGCCTCTATTTCAGCTATTAACAAACAGGGTACAAAGGAAAGGGAGGGAGGGTGGGTCATGTGGTTTTACAGCCGTTACTAACATCTCCAAAGTATCAATGTCTGTTTTAATATAAAATTCACTAAGTGGGATTCAGCTCTAAATGGGGACAAAAAACAAATGAATCTAAAGCAACATACATAACCTTACCCTTAAGTGTCTCAGCTTTTAAGCCCATATGAACAAAGTGATTAACATTTGGCCTGAGAATGGAGACCAGCCCTTCCTTGTTACTGTGAATTGATTCTTCTCCAACGGCCATGCCATATACAAGTACTCTCTCTCTCCTCTCCTCTTTCCTCCCTGCCCCCTCTCCATGCCCCACAGCCGGTTTTATTAGTTTAGCCACTGAAGGATTTATCTGGACAAACATCACAAAGATGATGGCTGATTTAATTGAATTTATGATCAAATGTTTTTCACTTCAGGAAGAGTGGGAAATCACTTATGAGGAGATTTGAATAATTTAAGGGAGGTTCTCTGTTTGGCATGATGTTTGTATATCAACTCTTGAGGGATTAAATGCAGCTGAGGACTAGCAAAGATTTCATATGCAGATACACAAAAAATAAGCAGTAAAACAATGCAGTGAGGGGAGGGGCAGGCACCAGTCTCTCCCCACTATACTACTTTTCACATACATGCTGTTTGCAGAATGAGTAATCACACACATGCACACCCTCATATGCACACACACACATGCACACACATGCACACATACACCCCACATGGGGGGGGGACAGAGGGAGAGAGAGAGAGGGAGAGAAGGGGGGGGAGATATCAATTGTATACCACAAGTAAATTGTTCTGACATCCTCCAAATGCTAAAATTATATATACATGCTCTCCGGTAAAACAGAAAAGAACGGACTAAAAAGCAATAAATGTGTATAAGACATTTTATACATTTTATGTTGTTGGCAAAACCACAAAATCTCCTAATAAAATCATCATTAGCATGATGGATTCAAGAAAGCAAACACGGGATTTGTGCTTAAGGGTATTGACTTGGCCCAGTGTCTGAAGAGAAAGGCCAGTTGCCTTGGGAATCCAGTCTGCTTGCCTTGCCAGCGGTGACAGAGGCAGCAAAGCCACACTCCTAGCCATTATTCTTTGTGCTGCAAGAGATAAGACACCTACTCTCTTCATTTTAAATATCTGAAACAAAGACAGATCGAGTGTGGACACCCAGGTCCTTTACACCAACTTGAGGTCACCCATCCTTTTGTGCATTCAGGACACCAGAGGGGGGGCGGGGAAAGTCTACTAGACATTTGAACTTGGTAACGGTGATTTATCCGTGGATTTCTTTCAGTCTAATTGGGAAAACTATCTAGAAGATGTGTTTCAAGATTTAGGATAAATCACAGTTTTTCATTAATTATGTACAATGCTATTTGTTAACATATCACACTCTTAGGAAGGAACTGATGGGGGAAGATAGAATCTTGTTTCCACATAAGTATTTACAAGAAAAACAAAATGGTCCTCAAGCAGCTAGGCATGCTCCCCTGGGATGGTGGGAGGACGTTATAGCTGCCTAGGGGCCTGCATAAAAGTAGCAGCCACGTCCAAGGAAAACCGCTTATTTGGAACTGAACCAATTGAGTGATAGGGGAAGGCAAGGAGTGCTAGCAAGCACAGTGGGAGGTGGTAAGGCTATGTGAGGGACTGAGGGTGTTAAAGCACTGGGTAATTCACACTCACACCTGCAAGGCGGAGCTCAGAGAGGTTAGTGAGCCTCTTGCATGTCAAAAGGTTCCTAGAGGACCCAGTGTGAAAACTCTGGCTGGAGGGCACCAAAGATGATTTGGTTGCAGGCATTTTCTTGCCAGGTCTGCCCCAACTTGGATGTGCAGCCTGCCTGCCCTTCCTTCCTTCCTTCCTTCCTTCCTCCTTCCTTCCTTCCTCTGCTTATCGTTGGGCTCATATTAACAAGAGTTCTTGACCATATATTCTTAGGTGAGTAGGACCACCACGCACACAACAGGCAACAGACACCTACATCAACCTGCATAGTTTGGAAACTGTTGTCATTGTAAATGGGAGATGAGCATTCAAGCTCCCACAGAAAGTGCCCCTAGCAAAGAGGTCACCTTGTTTTATCAGTGTGGTGCCAGTGTGGGTGCCAGTGATTACAAAGTATAACATTGCTGTTTAGAATCATCTTTCTTCATATTCTTCATCATTCTGAGACAGAAAGTTCACTAAATTCATCAACATTTCTTAATCCAGAGAAAAGTCTACAAATAAGTGGTGAGGAAAGGGATCAAATTACAGGAACTTCTAAACAAAGTAGTTTAAAAAAAAAGTCTGCACTTCTGTTTACGTACGACAGTATAAAAAAAAAATGACGATGTTCAGCATTCTAAAGTTTAAATATAAGCACATGTATACAGCAGGGGCAGCGAAGGGAGCCCACACTCGATTAAGGAGGCTTATTTGGGAAAGAGAGTCCTCTTCCAGAGCATTTCCTATGCGGGGAGCAGGAAGCTGGCTTCTGCCAAGGTGTCTGAGCAGAGTGAAGAGAGATCAAGGGGATCGGAACAACAGCAGAGAGATGAATCCTTCAGGGAGTTCAAAAAGGGTAGAGAGCGTTGTCTAACCCCTACCAGCTCCCAACAGAAGCGGGAAGAGAGAACACTGGGGGCGGGGGGGGGGGGGGGGAAGAGCACTGGCAACAGGAAGAGTCACTTAGGAGGGAACAGCATGGCGTCTGCGGTAGGAAGAGGTGGGGGCAGGGACGTCTTCTTGATTTCTCTTTGATATTCTTCCCTTGGCGGATTATTGCACTCACTGGGCACTCCAGAGTTACTGTCTTCTCAGAGTGTTTACAATTATGTGTGTGCGTGTGTGTATAAACATTTTCTCTTTCTTTCTCTCTCTCTCTCTCTCTCTCTCTCTCTCTCTCTCTCTCTCTCTCTCTCTCCTCTCCTCTCTCTCTCTCTCTCCCCGCCTCCCCCTTCCCTCTTCTCTCCCTCCCTCCTCCCTCTTTCCTCTCTCTTCTTCTTCTTCTTCTTCTTCTCTCTTCTTCTTCTTCTTCTCTTTTCTTTTCTTCTTCTTTTCTTCTCTTTCTCTCTTCTCTCTCTTCTTCTTCTTCTTCTTCTTCTTCTTCTTCTTCTTCTTCTTCTTCTCTCTTCTTCTTCTTCTCTCCCCCACCCTCCAAGAAAGAGCTCCAGACATTTAGGTGCAAAGTACAATGTCTTTTAGACATGATATCCATCCTTGTATTACGGCCCTGCTGCTCCATATGGTCGCCACCAACTGCATGTGGTTCTTTGCGTATCAATGAAGTAAATTCAAATTAAATTGAAGCTGAGCTCCCGAACCGTGCATTTTAATGGTTCCACCAGTGGGTACTGCTGATGCGTGTATCAGCAGTGTCAAGTCAAACCTTCAGTTATTACCAGGCTTCCTGAGCATAATCTCTTCTAAAAAGAACGGGCAGCGATTCCCTCCTCGTGCATAATTTTGAACGTATCTCCTCTGAACCAGGCAAAGTGGATTATGTCTGAGCTGGCTAGGGCTGGGTCTGCTCTGCTTCACCCAGGCCTAGTGACTACATAGGGAATGTTTTACTGCCCTGTAAACAATGGCTTCCCAAGATGCCCTGCTTACTAGTAATTCCCTCGTGGCTGTCGATACGCTAATAGACGGGCCTTGCTCCTGACTAAGGGTACCCATTTTCCAACAGAGGGAGAAACCTGGTCCATATGTGACGTTGCCTTCCGTGACTCAGAGCAGAGGAAGGAACTGGAGACATGCAGATTTCTGCCCCGCAGAAGTGTGAGATCACATTTCTAGATAACATTCACAGGCCCCTTGGTACAGCGGTCAGAGAATACCAATGGCCGACTCACTTTGGCTGAAGCAGAACAGCCCCCGCTGGAATCCGACTGGGGCAGCCCCGCCTGCCCCTGGGAGCTCTGGGCTGCTTCAGAAACTGCTGCTGGGGTTTCCTCCTTAATGAGCGCCCTGCAGAAGGATGGCATTAACCACGCCAGAAGCCTGTGTACTTTTGGACGAAGAGGCCAAAACATAATCCAAAGGATGAAAAACAGTGACTGTTGCCAACTCCCAAACCTGGCACGTCCTGCCAATTAGCAGGAGAGACGATGGCTATTTCCTGTCTATCAGAAGAACAGAACCTGCCACCTGACAGGTAGCCAACAGCAGGGGGCCTGCCCTCAGCCACCACCAGGAGCTATTAATGACAATGGATTTTTGCTACCCCCAGAAAAAAGGGGGGTGACAGACAGATGAGAGACCTGGCTATGAGACAAAAGAACAGGGGATAAGTCCCTTAGGGCAGTGAGGGCTTGTGGAGTAGGTAAAGAATTTCACTTGCAGGAAGTGAGTGGGTGGCTGGCAGAGCCATCAACCTCTGCACTTAGTTGTTTTAAGTCCAACCTTCCTCCCACCACACACAGGGCACTTCTCAATAACGCTACAAAAAAGGCTTGTGCTGGCAGGCTGCGGTCAGAAAGTTGCAAACACTTCTTTTTCCCAGCGAGGAGAAAAAAAGCAGGTTTCTACTCTGCCCTGCCCCTTCTGCTGCAGGAAGCCCAGACAGAGAAGGACATCAGGTTCGGAAGAGTTCTTTCTACCCAAAGGCGTCCTAAGAGTGGATAAAACCAGGTTGTTTCTAAGTACATGTGTGACAACAGGACTACTTTAACAAGGCTCCCAGGAGCATCCGTTCCAAGCTGTGCTTCTTCGATCGAACGGGCATCACCTCTACCCTGTCTTCATATTGCCCTTACCGATCAGTAACCTGCAAGCCCATTAGCTATTTCTCTTTGCCATGGAAAATGCCCCAACTGTGTATTGGCATACACCCCCATTCTAACTTTTTTGGGGCGGTCTAGGACACCTTCCTGGATCCACATAACGTCTCTTATTTTTGGCCTTCCTCACTTTCTTTTCAGGACTCCTTGTCTGCAAATTCTTAGGTGTCATTGGGTTTACTGGATCTGCCTAACACATCCCGGGTTCTAAGGAATTAACGACTCATTATTGTGAAAACAGTTGTCACCAGGAGCTGCTCTTGAGCAAGCAGGGGAGCCTTCTGGGCCTTAAGACCAGACCACATATGTGCAAGGGCAACTAAGAGACCTGCTTACTCATGTGTTGAAAATGACATTTTGCTTTGTGGTTTTGTTTTTTGAAATAGGGTTTCCCTGTGTAATCTGGGCTGCCCTGGACTTGCTTTGTAGACCAGACTGGCCTTCAATTCACAGAGATTCACCTGCCTCTACCTCCCTTGAGTGCTAGGATCAAAGGCATGCACCACCGCAACCAGCTTAAAAACGACACTCTTAAGGCAGTAGAATGTGGGACGAGCTCCTGCCACACATCCTTCTACTGCTGTACTTGAATCGATAGAGACAGGCAGCTGGCAATCGCAGCCCATCCTCAAATTACGAAAGGATGGGATTCCAAAATGTCTGGTTTAGAGCTGATCACCCCTATAAGCACCACTGCCCCCTAAATCCAATCAATGATGCAAAGAATCATTGCTTTGAAAATATTGTGAAAGGAAGTCTCCAGGCACTAAATAAATTAAAACTGCTACTTTGAAGTAAATAGAATTATAACAAAAAAAATCATCAACAGTGAATAAAACGTGCAAGTGGATGACTTTAATATCTGACTTGACTCAACTGCTCCCCCTAGTGTAAGGACAGTGCTCTTACCTTCATCATATTCCTAGGTGGGCCAAGAAATGTAAATCTCAAATGTACTTTGTAGTGTATTGTTTTGCTAAGGTAATTTTAAACCAACATTGAACATGGCAGAGTGGAAAAGAGGTTCTTTTTGTTTCATGGGAAGGTACTGATTTAAATCTTAATGCCCCACATCAGATACGATGGCAAGAAAAACAGTAGAGTGCCTCTAACAGAAATACACAAACAGAAAGGTTGTTCCTGCAAACCTTACTTCCTACATCATTCCTTATGTGTATGTGGCAAGACTATTCAGCCAGTCATCTTTAAAGATGAAATTGGATAAAATGTTTCAGGAAAGCTCAAGAGCACAAAACTGGGCTGTTTCTAAATTAGGGCTGTGGCTCTGTTAGGATACAGACACACAGCAAGGAAATGTTTCCTTTTCTATTTTTTTTTTTTCATGCCCAAAGGTGGCTTCATCATTGCCTTTGTATTTACTGCACATTTACCAATGCCAGCTATACACATTCTTAGGAGAAATCTGGCTGCTCCTAGGACCAGCATTCAGTGTTCCTGCATTTTCCAGATGTGTCTTCTGTGACTTAGTGGGTTATCCTTAGTTCTCATTTCAGAACTTTCAAACCTCCCAAGTTAAAAAGTTCCAAGACAAGCAAATGTGTTCTTTGGGTCCCACTTCACTTCGCTGGAGAATGTATATTAAGCTTCTTCTCCAGCCAAAATAATAATAAAAAAATATTTCAAGTGGCTGAAATTCTTGGTGGGTTGCACATACATGCCAATGTCAGACAACTATAAATAGAGAGATTTGCAAGAGAAACCATATGAGTCTTCATAATGCTATTGAAATAAAATGGACTATTTCGAAGGCAGTTAGAAACATAAGACATGTTTTTATGAAATTCAGATTTCTCTCTGTTTAGCACCAAATCCCCTTTATGCAGGAAGAGCTTCCTGGACCACCCCTCTTCTTTTGCTGTGTACCCATAAAATGTAGTTTATTTGATTCCCTCACTCATTTGACAAGTCTCATTGATGCGACTCTATACATGGTTTATGATGGCAGAAGGTTGGATCACATGACTTTCACATAGATGTATATCTTTAATTTCTTTTTCCTGACTTATAACAGCATGGATTTAACGCCAAATACAAGTCCACTTCTAAATACGTTTCTGTGCACTTACCTACTTTATTTGTTTGCTTTACATTTAAATTTATTTTTTAAAATTTATTTGCTTTACATCCCAATTGTAGCTCCTTCTCTCATTTCCTCCTGATCCCACCCACACTCCCCCGCCCCATGTACCTCCCCTAGTCCTCAGAGAAGGGAGCCCTCCCTCTCTATCATCTGACTCCAGCCTACCAAGTCTCATCAAGAATGCCTGCATCCTCTTCCTCTTTGGCTTGGTAAGGCACCCTGCCAGGGAGAAGTGATCAAAGAGCACGCAACAGAGTCCATGGCAGAGGTTCCCTATGGAGAGTGAGCTGCCTACTTGCTACATTTGAGCATGGTATAGGTCCTCTAGATGCATGGTCCTTGGTTGGTGCATCAGTCTCCGCTAGAGTTGCTTGCTCTTGGTCTTCTGATGGAGCTACTGTCTCTTCTGGGTCCTTCTATCCCCCCACTCTTCCATAAGACTCTCTGCGCTCTGCTCAAAGTTTGGCTGTGGGTCTCAGCTTCTGCTTTGATCTCCTGCTGGGTGGAGTCTTTCAGAGGACCTCTGTAGGCCCCTGTCCTGTTGCTTTGCTTCCACTGCTTCCAGTTTCTATTGTACTTGCCCTTCTGAATGAGAATTAAACACCCTTAAAGTGAATTGTTTCTCTTTATATTAGGGGTTTCAGTTTGGATATCTGCAGCATCTTTTTGTGTCTTCCTCTACCACTGCTTTGCTCATATAGAATATGTAAAAATTCAGAAGATAAAATTATGCTTATGGCTACTGATATAGGTGAGATCAACTGATTTTTCTGCTGGTGTAAGCTAGGGAAGATATGGATCCCAAATGGATTTGATTATTTGTGATAGCTATTTTGGCAGGAGCTTCTCTTCCTCAAGAAATTCCTTACTATTTGGCAGGCTAACACCCTCAGTAGCTTCCACAGCTTGCACAATACATATCTTTGAAGGCATTGTTTAATTTTGAGCCTTAAAATATTATTACTTAATTCTGCACCTTAAATTTGAACAGCAACCTTTCTTTTTAGATTAACTCATTGTCACATATTACGCAAATAAATTTTTGTAAAATTATTTTGAAGGCATTACTTAAGTACAAGAGAATTCAGCAATTGCTTCAGGCTAGCCACCGTGCTCCAAATTTTTAAAAAAATTGTCATATATGCATTTTACAAAGTGACTGGATTTCATGTTTTCATTAAAATGTATCATTTTACTTTACCCTCTACACCTACATTATCCCCTCCTATTTACCTATGCAGTAGTCCTTTCTTCTTCCTGAATAGTCACATTGCTACTTTCACGTCATTCACGTGAGTGTGTGTTTGTGTGTGTGTGTGTGTGTGTGTGTGTGTGTGTGCATGCATGTGAGCATGTAAATTCTAGATTCTGTACATAACAAAAACACGCCATATTGATCTTTCTGATTTTAGTGTATTTTGCTTAGTATGATGGTTTACAGTTCTGCCCATCTTCCTCTCAGAGGACTAATCCAGAACACAGCCTGCAGAGGGTGTGCCTCCCAGGGAGCTGACCCTTCAAGTGGTGCAAACAACTAGCATATGACCTAGCCATACTATCCTCGTGAGTATACACATTAGAACTTAAGTCAGCCCACCACAGAGATACTGTCTTAGCTGCAATTAGCATGGCAAGGTTCATAACAGCCAACTTAGGAAACTTGCCAATAAAACATGGCAAGATGAAGAAGAGGTGGAAAGCAAATTCAATGGAGCATTCTTTAGCCATGAATAATGAAGAAGGTTCATAAAGTACATGACACATTTTAAGAAAAGTATTATGAAATCCATAGCCTTGTGCAAGGAACATATCCTAATAATTAAGAAAAACCACAAGCATTATTTTTCAAAATCCTTGTAGTAGGCAAATATGGCCATACCAGTCATTCTTCTAAAATATGCAATTATTTTTAAAATGGTTCAATCCTTCAAATTACTACAGAGTGTGATTTATTCATACTAAGAGTTTCTCACCATCAGCTGACCACCAGCTGTTTTGACAGCATTGATTAAAAGCATTCCTGTATAATTTTTTCTTATTTTTAGTGTCATATCTGACAATGCCCAAAATTAAAATGTCACAACACTACATTGTCATGCTAGATCCTCTATAAACAACTTGTTACAACAAATGATATTTTCCTTAGTCAAAGGAGGTACCATTAAGTTTTCTGCAGTGTGGTATTTGCAATGATGTCAAAGCTTAAAGGGGCAGACTCACCCTGTTTTCTAAGCGTTCCGCTCCCAGGTTGCAAACCCCAAGTTTTCCTATTCTGTCATCTTTTCAAGCCAGCAAATGTCTCTTCTATACTTGTTATTATCATGTCTATGGCATGTGTAGACCACTACATGCCATGTGGAGTTCAGAGACAACTTTGTGGAATCAATTTTCTCCTTCCACCTTTATATGTCAGGACATTATGGCAACCTTTCTAACGATGACATCAACTCTCACACAATAAATAAGACTATTTTTATAAGGTCAAATGAAATGAAAGAATTGGGGCGGGAAGAAAGAATATATATACTTCAAGTAGTAAATGTACTTAGCTCCTAGTAAGGTTTAGGGGAATAGTAAGTAAACTGGAAAAAAATTTTAAACATCCATTTTAATAGAACTCAGGCATAGTTGGCAATGCCATTTGTTAGACAGTCAGTTACAATAGTGTATTCTGTAAGTGTTATTCTGCGAAAACTAAGATATTGCCTAGAATGTGGTTATAAGATAGACCACAGTAGATTCTGGAATCTACAGTTCACATACAATGCCACACGGCTGGCTCTGATGATCCTAACCCACACTGGCTGCTGGCTCTGCCTGAACATGGTAATGGCAGGCAGTAAGGGTTTATTTGTGTTTAAATTAATGGATAGGTAGCAGCACCGGTGAATAAAACCATGCTGTGACAAATTCACTCAGCGAGTTGGAGGGAGGTGGGAGAGAGAGAGAGAGAGAGAGAGAGAGAGAGAGAGAGAGAGAGAGAGAGAGAGAGAGAGAGAGAGAGAGAGATCTGTGTAAAAGACTTACTTATTCCATGCTTGTCTAAGGCTTTTAGAGCTGTACACGGTAAAGCGTTCTGAAATAAAAAAGAAAAATGGTAAGCAATCTCTGTATCAAATATATATACTACAATCCTGTTGGAGGAAACAACTTGTCTTTAAAAGGCAGTCTCACTTAGTAGGCCTGGGTCTCACTGTGTAGGCCTGGGTCTCACTGTGTAGGCCTGGGTCTCACTGTGTAGGCCTGGGTCTCACTCTGTAGGCCTGGGTCTCACTCTGTAGGCCTGGGACTGCTCTCCAGCTTGCAGCAGAGCTCCCCACACCTCCCAAGTGCAGTGGTTATAGCCCGGCACCATCACGCTTGAGAAAATCCAGTTTTTTCACAAGACGCTGTTTAATTAGACCATGGTTAGATATAGGCACAGAAAGGCCATACTCATTAGGTTAAACCGTTTATATTTATAGGTTGAACATGCCTTATATTTTCACAGAAATTTCCCATTTCCCACAGCAATGAGGAGGAATACCATCTCTTCTCCATGCTTTTCAGAACTAGCTATTACCAGCCTTTCCTATTTTTGCCCAATGGCCGCTTCACAAATTTTACTTCATACTGGTTTTAATTGGGGGGGGGGGGCATCGGTTCTTTATCAGTCTAGAGATGCTTTTTATGGTAAGACAAGTTGTGCCATAGGTACACAGAGTCGTGTACGGATAATGATGGTTTGGCCAAGAATGGAGTGCACGCATGCGTACAATAGTGGTCTTGTCAGGCTATGATACAGGTGAAATTTTCACAGTACCCGACAATGCCGTAGCTCTCACGTCATAGTACAACGTGCTTGTGATGACACAGGTACACAAACCAACTGTGCTGCCAGTTCATGAAACATTGCACATATATTACATAAAGTACAGAGTACAGCGATAGTACTAGCAATAGTGATATTATTAGTTTATCTATTTACTATAGCATACTTTCAATGGTTACTTTAGAGTCTCCCCTTCCCTACCCCCCCACCCCACTTTCCCCAGCCCTGTGTGTGCATCCATCCATGCAGGTCTTTAGGAAATTGTACTGGCTAGTCTTATATAAGCTTGACACAAGCTAGAGTCATTTGTGAAGATGGAGACCCACTTGAGAAAATGACATCATCAGATTGGCCTGTACGCAAGCCTGCGGTGCTTTATCTCACTTAGCAGTTGAGGTGAGAGGGTCCAGCTCTTTGCTGGTGGCTGCCTTTGTGAAGGTGGTCCTGGGGTATATAAGACAGCAGGCTGGGCAAGGCTTGAGGAGCATACCAGTAAGCAGCACTCCTCCATGGCCTCAGCATAAGCTCCTGCTCTGACCCTCCTCAATGACGGACTGTTACCTGGAAGTGTAAAATGAAGTAAACCCTCTCTTTCCAAGAGGCTTTTGGTTGTGGCATTTTATCACGAACAGCAGAAACCCTAATTGAGACAGAAATATTCCAGGCATTGTGATCATAGAGAGTGGCAGCTTCCTGAGTGTTAGGGCCCCCTGAAGACCTTCCATGGCACAGATATGTTGCTGCAGATAGTGATGTTGATGTCCCCGGCCCTATCGCTGTGTAGTCTCCTGTTAATGTTCATGTTTAATTTTTAACAGAAGCATTTGAAAAGGATCCAAACAAGACTAAACACACACACACTACTCACTACACACAAATGTTTATGATTGGGGGAATGGTTTTAAATTTAATTAATTAATTTGTTGCTATAATAATACCAATACTAATATTATATATTATTATTAGTAGTAGTATTAGTATTAGTATTTTAGACAAGTTCTCTTTACATAGCCCTGGCTGTCTGGAACTCACAGAGATCCACCTGCCTCTGCTTCCTGAGTACTGGGATTAAAGGTGTGCAGTACATGTCCCCAGGCCCCCAGTGTTTTTAAATAGACAAAAGCTTTTCAGTAGCTGAGGAAACAGTTCAGAGTACTTGTCTGAATTGTAGAAAACTTTGGGTTCAACCCTGAGCACTGCATAGGCCAGGCACGGTGTGCATGCCTGTAATCCCAGCAGTTGGGCGATAGAGTCAGGAGGATCAGCAGTTCAAAGTCATTCTAGGCTACTGATTTCAATGCCAGCCCAGAACACATGAGGGTTCTACTACAAACAAAACAAAGCAACCAGAAAATAAAAAGCTTTTAACATATTTTTAACATAAGGATATGTGTTATATCTTAAGTATTATTACAAGAGTCTAAAAGTTTAAAAAATTAAAGTATAAAAGCTATAAGTGAAGTTAGTTTATTGTTGAAGAATGAAAGTGAGTTTTTATAAATTTAATGCAGCCTACATGCCAGAGTATCCACAACAGTGGCCTATTGTGCTATGAGCCTTCACATCCCCACACTCTCTGCTTACCTACTGATGCACATGGAACAAACTCTAGTCCGGTGAGCTCCCCTCATCCTAAGTGCTCTACACAGGTGAATCACTCATTACCCTTTATATTATGTTTTTGCTGTATTTTGTGTGTTTATATACACTTAGGCACACAAATACTGTGTTATAGTCACCTACAGTGTTCAGCATTGTAACATGTGGTGAGAGGCATGCAGTGCAGCAGCAATGAGCTACACCATACAGCCCAGGTGCAGAAAGCTGTACTATCCAGGTCTGCGTTAAACTACTCCTTGACAGTCACACAACAACAATCACATCAGGAATCACCTAACCACTTCTCAAAACATATTCCTGTAGTTAAACAAAGGATAGCTGTGTGTGCGTGTGCATAATTGTAAATGTACAGGTGTGCAGCTCCGTTTTCACTATTGCACCGCATAGTTCTTGACCTGTTTGCTCAAAGATGATCAACAGTGATGCTAGGTATGTGCCATTCACCAAACTGTTACCAATCATTCTCCAATAATTTAATCATCTACACAATGCTTAGGCCTAAAGTACACCAGAGTCCAGGTCATTTCATGCGCATCTGTTTATGCTAACGCTGTATATTATCTTAACCACAGTACCTCATGATTTCTTTAAAAAGCATCTTTTTCTTATTAGCATTTATCTTATATAAATGGATACTTCCTTATGTGAGGGCATATAAAACCAAATTATTCCATGCTTTCTTAGTTGAATATTAGATATACTATTAAGTAACCACATAATGCCGCCAGTATTTTTCACAATGGCAATTGCTTTTGAAATTATGTTAACTGTTATTTAACTTCATTTGTGTAAATTGTCTAATTATTTTCACAATGCTATGTAACTACTTCACTTCGACCATAAAAAATGATGCCAAAATGAATCCATATAACATGAAGCTCCTAGAGTGATCAAGTAAAGGCAGAATAGTGACATTTCCAGCCCACTGCAGAGCAGGGGTGTGGACTGACTGCAGAACTTCCTCCTGGGATGATGTAATGTTGCAGATATGGACAGTGGAAATGATTCCACATTGTTCTAATTATATACCCCAAATTCATTCAAATAGCCATGTAACATGCATCTTAACACAATAGTAAGAAAAATGCACAATGGAGCCTGAGTTGAAGTAAGAAAAAGTTTGTACATTTCTTCACTTTCCATAGACATAGACAGCTTTGGTGCTCAGAACACAGGAATGAGCAAACAGAAAAGACAATGTTCCTCCTGGATCTTACATTTTGTCTAGTTGAAGGGAGATGGGCTGTTAAACGCCAATGCTGTCATTTGCTGCTACCAGCACCAACACCAAAGAAACGAACACACTGGTTTAAAAAAGCCTAAGTGTTTGAGAAAGTCAAACAAGGAGCTGCAGAGTTAATGACACACAAGAAGACAAGCTGGCTGGGTAATGAATGCAGGACAATTTTAAACAAAGTACACAACCAGCCAACTATCCTGAGTTCCCTCTGGAAATCTTGAGGGAATCCCATTAGGATGTATTTTTCTGAAAGAGGTAGTAGGCAGCCTGTGTTCACCAGGTTGTGTTGACATGCACAACTTTCAGGAAGATCACACAATCTATTTTTCCAAACAGACTGGTTTCCTTTTCATGATTCATATTGAATAGGTATAATTTAGCTCAGATGAAGCCTTTGTCAGTCCTGTCTTGCCAGTATTGTTTGATTTAATTTATAAGCAGTGAGAAAGGAAATCCAAGTGACGTATACTGATTTTGTTACAGGGTATTTCATGACTAAGAATACTATCAGATTAGAAAAGCCAACACATGAAGTAAAAAGCACAGCTTCCTATCTAAACCAGAGTGTATGAAATGGAGTGACTGGGAACACCATACAGTAGTCTACTCACCCATCCATCCATCCATCCACCTACTCATAACACACACACACACACACACACACACACACACACATACACACACACATACATACATACATCTACCTATCCACCCATTCTGTAACCAGAGTACATCATGTTTTCTTTTTATTTTTAATATATTTTTCTTGGGTTGGAGAGATGGCTCAGAGGTAAGAGCACTGGAGCATTGACTGCCTTTCCAGAGCTCCTGAGTTAAATTCCCAAAAACCACAAGGTGGCTCACAACCGTCTATAATGGGATCTGGTGCCCTCTTCTGGCGGGCAGGCACACATGCAGACAGAACATACATTGTGTGCATAATAAATAATGACGTCTTTTAAAAAAAAAAAAAAAAAAAGTCTTTTTCTTATTAGCATTTGTCTTATATAAACTGCCACCACCTTATATTAGTGTATGGAGAGTCAGGCGGACTTCTTGGGATTGAGGATACAGAAGGAAACCAAGTAGAAATATTTTCTGCTTGCAGGGACCTGGCATTCCAGGAGAGGCTGTGCAAGGCTGGAGTCGGCTGGAGGCTAGGGGAGGTGAAGCAAAGAGTGCTGCTGGATAGAGTGCAGAAGGGCCGAGCTGATGCACGGCTTTTTCTTTTACAGACCGCTCAGGCCAGTCAGTCCATTTAGAGACTGGGACCACACCTATGCAGGAGGGAGAACACAGGACTTGGGCTATGGTGGTGGAGCAAGGGCAGTAAAAACGGGAACCTGAAAACTCTGGCGGGAAGCCCAACAGGGTTTCCTGATGCATTGTATGGTGGTGCCACAGAAACCAGGAGTCGAGATGACTGGCAAAGCACCTAACTGTCCTTAACCTCCCAGGTGGCAAAGGCATTGGCATTTTCCATGTGATATAAGCAGTGCTTCGAGAATGGATTTTTCTTTCTGCGGTGACTCAAACAGCAGCCAAAGAATAGTGTTCATGGAGTTTCCGAGTTATAATTCAAGTGTCAAGCCTCTGACAGCATTTCGTAGTGTGTAAGACACAGGTGTGGAAAAAGAGAACAGAAGCCAGACGTTCGGTTACAGCGGTGTACATGAGCCAACCGTCTGCCTAACTGTAGACATCTGTTGCTCTGAAGTCTTGATCCTCGGCAGGATCTGTTCCTTTCAATAGAACATGTCATGTCTGAGCTATCCTTTACTGGACAGCATTGCAAGGTACAGCGAAGCCCAGGCAGTTAGGGCAGCAGCGCCAATAGTGAAAGGATTCTTCTATGTTTGAGAATGAAATGGCAAGGAAATGAGACAAGGGGATAACTTGTTCTTTGTTAAAGTTTTTAGGAAAATATTATCAAAAGTCTAACATTTGAAAAGCAAGAGATATTTCAAAAGTTAATTACATCAAATGTCCTTGTAAAACGAATTTGATTCTCTTAACTTTGTAGTCCCTACAACGCAATTTGAGTAATCGGTATCACTTCAGATGAACAAGAATTCTATTAGAGATAAAACCAATGGAACCTTGCACTTACAAGTAAATTATTATTCTCACTAGTTAATGACTACACATAAATACTGTTTCTAAGAAATGCCTCCATTTAGAACTTGACAAGATTTGCTAATAGGATTTTTTTTTTTAAGAACTATGTCATTTTCAGCTGTGTATAAGAGACAGCAAGAGTAAAACACATCATATGATATAGGGGTAAAAAAAATGAAAGTATTTAAGGTTCATTGTTACATTCACATCACCATCCTCATAACATCTCAATTCTGCCAGCTAATATTCCCTGTGTGTTTGCCTGTTTCACATGATGCACTGGGCACATGGAACTGATTACAGTTCACACCCCATGTGTATAAGTGCAAGGTCACAGGTTCCGGGTGGGAAATGCTGCCCCACGGATACCAGCAAAGCTCCCAAAGTCAGTGACTAAACAGAAGCATCTCTTTTCTACATGAAGACAAAATAAACCCAAATATCTGCAGCTAATCCAGGAACACACAGGATTTCCTGCCCTCCACATGATAAGTGTGTTTAGTATCTGGGAACAATGAATGCCCAGAATCAGAAAACAGTGTATTTTATAACAGTAAAGTACTTGCACATATAATTTATCTGATTATTCAAGTATTTGCATATGCATGCTTTACACTGTTCTCCCTCAGCTGAACATACTCTTGCTTTGCTCCTGTCATGTCAGCTCTCTCTTCCCAGTCATGTTTAAACCAGGGGTTTAGAGTGTCATTAAAACACTAGCTAAGTCAGCTTCACCAAGAACTGCAATTAATTTAAACCTGCAGGCCGACTTTCACCTTCTCCTCTTATTATTGCAGGGACATTGCAGAGGATGATCACAACACAGCAGGAGACCAGGGAGAGGAGCCCGCAGAGAAGAAATTACTTGCTAGGCGACATCACTCAGGGGACAGAAGACTGGAAAGGTTTTCCCTTAAACCCAGGCTCTGTTGACATTCCCCAGGAAATGTCTCGGGACATTTGGCCTGATGTGGCCTGAAGCAAACTGTAACCCTCCTGAAGTCGGAGCCTCAACTGGATTTTACGCACGTGCTTATAGGTAGGCACTGTGTAACCCAAGACATTCGTTTTAAATTCTATTCTTCTCCTCCTCTTCTCATGGACACTTCTGTAACTTACAAGATACTGCTATGTTTAGAACTTCAATAACATGAGGACATAGCGAGTAAAACGTTCAACCCACTGATTAAAAATCACACAACTCCAGTGTGTGCAAAAGGTAGGACTGGCTGACTGTGGATATTTTTCTCCTGGGAGGGTGAACAAGGAGGAGAGCAGCACGGAGATCATAACACGTCCAAAGATAGATTTGATGCCATGTAACATATCAGTACCACAAAGTGACAACTTGCTAGAACTTGATATAAAAATGAATATATGCTTAGGAATAAATGCACACATTTACTCCAATTAAACACACAGGAAAAAAACAAAGAAAATTGAACACAAAGGAAAAAGGCCATGAATTTGAAAGAGAGCAAGGAGCAGATGCACAAGAGGTTTGAAGAGAGGACAAGGAAGGGACAAATGATGTATAATTACATAATAGTCTCAAGAGGGAAAAAATTACAAAGTGTGTGCCAACTGTCACATGTCTACTGTGTCAGTCATGCTTTAGAACTGAGACTACTCAGCTCTCCACAGTTTCAATTTAGACTTACCTTACATTTTAATAAGTGTATTTACTAAGCTGGTAAGAAAGTGGCCAGAATTTAAGCAAAGAAACCCGGCCATCCTGGAGGCTCCCTCTCATCTGGCAGAAGTATAGAGATAGAGAGCAATTCCAATGCCTTTCTTGGGAGTGCTTCGTTGGAGGAAAATAGCTTGGCCTTTCTAAGGATGAATAATCACCATAGTCACCAATCACTGTGGCTATGTTTCAAGCAAGCACCCTAACTGTATGTTTATATAGCAGACAATATCCTCCAATCCTGTTGGGTAGAAGTCACAAGGACCCATTCATTCTTTTATTCACTCCACAAGTACTTTGTGTAGGTCTACTACGTGTCAGGTGCTGTGAATACAGCAGGGAATGAAACAGTTATAAGTGTAAGTAGCCCACAGGCAAGTATGCAAAGCAAGAGGGTGGGTCCTCAGCAGAAGAAAACCATACTCACATATGCTCGTGAGAATAAGAATGATTATTTTTTGTTCTGGTATTTATTACGAAAACCAAGCAAGACATGAATATTTCACTTAGTGTCCGCATATAGCTGTTTTAAAAGCTAAAAGTTCCAACAGGCCTTGGAACACAGGTAACAGGGGAATTTACATATACCAGAAAAGAGCTCACTTTTAAACAGAAACTCTGAGGACTTTAATTGTGCTAGTGCCAAAATACCATAGTGATTGCAACTGGCATTCTGGAAACGCTACCTCTGTTGTGTAACTATGACTCACATCTTTAAATGCCCCAATACATCATGGTTGAGAGCTGACAGAGTCCCATCATGAGCAGCAAGAGGCTCTCACGTGACACAAGCATCCCTGTGGACTATGTTACAATGCTAAGAAACCATCCTCAGACCTCAGAGACACAGCACATGCTTGGCTACCACAACCATCCTCTGCCTTGCTTTTTCGAATCGGCAATTGCTGAGAAACTTCTAGACTCATGAATTCCATTCTATTCCTTATTCCTCTATTCCTTCCATCTTCAATGGTAGACATATGCGTGTGGGTTCAGGAATATCTCTGTAGGAGGTGTCCCACCGATCTATACTTCCTCCACCCACACAAGACAGAACACTTGTCTTTCCACCAGACGAGTCTTTCTAGAGGGCATTTACGAAAGCTTCCAAGTGTGCTCTCCACAGGTAAGAAGCTTACAACTCCTCTAAAAGAAGATGACGGAAAGAAAGGAGACATTTCCATGGTTGCAGAAGGCAGCAGGAGGGTTGGCATCCACAGTCTGCAGGACTGCAGTAGCACTGGGGGGACAGGGAGGAGAACCCCTTCATCTTACATGCAAAATCAGAGAGGCAGGAGCTGTGTTGCCTGAGACTGTGATGTGGGCTAGTGGCAGAGGCTGAGGTGGGACTACGTGCTCCAGTCCTTGTTACCAAAGAGCGGAGGGCACTCGTGCCTTCTACGTGGCCTCCAAATGGAACCTCCCTCTTTTCCTCACAACGTGACTGAAGGGGCACAGCACTGCAGTTTACAGACACTGGAGAACCTGTGCATAACACACAGCTCACCAACAGCTGGGCTATGCTCCAGTCCTCACCCCATGAGGTGTGTCTTGGTTGTGAGAGAGCCGAAGTTTTACCATGAAGTCACAGAGCCAGATCAGAGCTCCTTCGGCAGGAACAGAAAACCTGACCATACACAACACTGCCAACTTTCCTCATCTGTAACGTCCTGTCTACCTGCTCCCCGCCTGCCTTACCCCAATGGGTAGCACAGCATTCCTTATGTGCATAGCAGCGTAAGGAATATTCATAAGGAAACATAGCTTTTACCTTTTGGTATTTACAACTCTTGGTCGCAGCATTTAGACATCCTATGCTTCCGTGTCCTCCAGATCACAGGTCAGGAGACTAGCAGTTATTATGTTACAGAGACAATGAAGATGGAGAATAAGAAAATGCCTATCCAGGGACAATAATAAACACACTGACGTGCCATGCTAACCATGAGTATTATTGTGATTAATAATAATAATAATATGCCTAAGAAACTGACCATCTTACAGGCAATTTTGTATGTGTCTTAGGAGACGTTCAATGGAAGAAAGCCTCATTATTCCAGAAAGAAAATGATCTGAGTTAAACTTCATTTTGAAGCAACAGGCAAATACATACCACAAACATGTTTGTGTTCTTCTAACTCCTGATATGTAATTTCGTGATTTATTTTTCTTCTGGGGAGGGTGTTGGGGATTGAGCAAGGCCTTAAGCATGCTTAGCAAGCACTCCACCACATCCCTAGATGTATCAAGGGGTTTTTTGTTTTGGTTTTGGGGACAGGGTCTCACTGCAGGTCTGGCTGTCCTTGAACTCACAGAGATCCATCTGCCTCTCCCTCCTGCGTGCTGGGATTAAAGCATGCACCACCAATGTCAGGCTTTAGTTCTAGGTCTTTTCAGAAAAGGAATTGCAACATAGCCCAGGTTGGCTTCGAACTTGTGGCCCTCATGTCTCCACCTGAATGATTCCATTACAGGTGTAAGGTGCCATGCCCGGCAGTAGCTCAGTGATTCTAGTGCACTGGTGAAAAGTGAAAGTTGACATTCTTAGAGAATATGAGTTGCTCTACTTCATAGTAGGGGTGAGTAGGGGTATATGTGAGGCCCCTAAGACACAAGTGTTTGCACACATGCATCCACACACGTGCATGCACACACATGCATACACATAAAACAGGTATAAGTGAAGGAAGCTTCAGTATCCCTATGACCTCACCCATCAGTACAGTCAGTGTACTGGTCTGATTTGAATATTTGGAGGGTAAAAACACTACCTGCATCACAAGTAATGGAAGCCTACATTTTTCTTTCATCCATACAATAGCATAATAATTGTTTTAACTTTTTTTCTCTGTGTATGTGATTCATGTGTATGTGTGTGCATTCACAGGTGCATGAGTGCCATCTCAAGCGTGTGAGGATCAGAGAAACACCAGGCTAGTCTGTCTCTGAGCTTCTGGGGATTTTCCTGTCTCCAGTTCCCATCTGGCTCTAGGACTAGTTACAGACATGTGCTATCACAGCCAGTTTAACGTGGGTTCTGGAGCTCTGGACTCAGTTCTTCATGCCTGCAGGGTGAGTACTTTACCCATTTATAGTCATCTCTGCAGCTCGATAATTATTATCGCATAGTGGTGCCTTTGTCTTAATGCAGTTCAGGTCCGCACTGAACCCATGTTCGCAGCAGGGTATCAGTGGTATTGATATGACAGAGGCTTCAAATGCACCCACAGCCGAGTCTTCCATAGTTTGCTCCTGTCTTTCAGGAGGAAAAAGCTGAGCATTTTTTTTCCCCCATAGCATCTCATGGAGGATGCAAAACCAACCTCCGTCCTGGAACCAAGAATTGTAAGAACCAGCCAAGATCAGCCCGACCTCAGCTCACCACATAGGCAAAAACAATTAAGCAACACTGTTCTGTGCATGGCTACGACGTGTGTGTGTGTGTGTGTGTGTGTGTGTGTGTGTGTGTGTGTGTGTGTAGGTCAGGGGTGGAGAGGTACACTTATCTGTGCATGGCTACAACAAGTGTGTGTGTATGTGTATGTGTGTAGGTCAGGGGTGGAGAGGAGGGAAGAGGAGGAGCTGTTTGAGACCTATCACAGGCAGGATGACACAGGCTTGCCCATTCCGGTTTGGTGTTACGCATGGCTTCAGCGCCAACCATCTCCTTCACTACCTGCTCATAGGGCTTGGAAAAGGACTCGGCGGGCAGTAAAAAGTGACCCAGCAGGAAGCAACAGCCACAGACTAGCACAGAAAAGTTTTGTATTTATTCCTCTTCTAAGAATTCTCAAATCTACAAAATGCATGTAAAACATCAGATAACTAAGTGCCACACTATGCTTTGTGATCTCAGTGTTCCCAGGGGCTTGAAGACAGAAATTATTTTCTATTACCCTCGCCTCCACCACTTTTCATGGATTTTTCACTGTGGCATGGAATTACTCGTGTGGGAAGACACAGTGCTCTGTTATGTTAAGGTTCTACTGTCAAGAACCAATCTGAAGACAAATTTCATGTTCTCAGCTTTAAGTCCAGGTTCCCAATCACCTCGTCTTCCTCTTGAAGTAGTGATTTCTCTTTTGGAAAGATGTCTGAAAGGTTAGATTCGGGAGTTGTGAGGGATTTTTTTTTTTTTCACACTGTGGATTTCTAGCTATGTGCCCGCTGACATTTATTTGTGAGCAGGATAAACATAGCATGCCAAGTAACTGAAGACAGACATAAAGAGTAGCCAGCTAGTTCACAGTAATGCTGCTGGCACTTAACAACTCAATCAAATGTAGACCAGGCTGGTCTTGAACTCACAGAGATCTGCATGCTTCTGCCTCTTGAGTGCTGGGATTAGAGGCATGCGCCGCCACACTCAACTGCACTTAGTATTTATTTGTATATTTAGGGTAAAAGTTTACCTTCTCCCCCCTTAAGTATGACAGTAACCAAGTCATACAAACTAGGCAGTAGATAGCAGGCAAGGGTTTTAATAACTTGCAATGGGAAGTCCCTGAAGAGATGGAGATATGTTTATGTGGTGACTGACACTCTGTGTACCATTTGGTGAGGTGGAATATGATTGACACGGACACTGAAAATTATAAAATTACCAGGGCTAGGAAGAGTGGAGGAACAAGTATCCTTGGAATTAAAAATAAATCCACTTTGAAGAAGCTCACATCCCCTTGAGAATTTATTTCCTTCTTTTTCTTTCTTTTCTTTTCTTTCTTTTCTTTTTTCTTTTCTTCCTTTCTTTTTTTTTTTTTTTTTTTTTTTTTTTTTTTTTTTCTGATACTTGGTAGACGTCCTGTTAGTTTCCATCATTATGGACACTACTGGTGCAAGTGAGTGAGACACTGTTTAAGCAGACAAGCGGAGATACGTATCAACCCTCTCTGCCGTAGTGGTTAACAAGACACCTGGCGCCTTTCTATTTATGTGTATGTCACTGGCTATACCCCTGACGCAGCTTATCAAATCTTTATCCAGCAACAGACACATGGGGGAAGATGTCCCTGTGTCTGGGATGTCACTGGTCACTGGTATGACAATAATTTTCCTCTGAGTCAAGACTGACTGGTATAGACACTCTCCCCCAAGGGCTGCCTGGCAGGAGGGACCGACCAATCAAGAGAAATCCACATGACATGAAACTTCTTCCAGCTCCGCATTAGGTCTATGACACTGTGTAGCCCATGGGTCCTTTTGAGAATGTAAAACATCAATTTCCTTCCCTATTCAAAGCTCTCTACTATTTCCCATACTTCAGAAGAACTCTCAGTTCCTCCCTGTGGCGTCCCAAAGCCTGGGCCCCTCTAAACTGTCTCCTGCCACATTTCTGCAGCCACGCTTGCGGCTTGGCATTTGTCCTTATCTGTTCTCTCTGGCTTGTGAGCTGCTTAGGGGGAGGTTTGTCTGCTTGGCTCACAGCTGCGTCCCCAGCACCTGGAGAGCACCCACCAACATGGCAGACTCTTGAGCACATATGCAAAGAACAGTTACTTCTGGCTGAACAGACTCCCTGCTTCCTCAGCATCCACTCTACAATTTACACCCACTAGTGACCACCAGTAACGCTGTCCCACAGTCAGAATGTTAAAGTCAGTCTCTCCTTCCTGTCACTTTCACATTTTTTTAAACGTCTCCTTCTCTTCAAAGTTCACATAATCCCATCCTTCCCCTAGCAGCTATAGGAAGTTAATGGTTCTTCTCAGAGGGAAGAGACATTTTCTTCAGTAGTGTAGCCACTCTTAAGTTGTCCACCTTCCTAAGCCTTCAGGAATGACATTACTGTAAGCAATCTCAATTAGGCTCATTGGATCATGCATATGGGCACGCACACACACATACACACACACACATACACACACACATACACACACACGTGCGCACGAGCACGCACACATGAAGGTAGTGGGAAGGAGATAAGAGCGAGTGGAGGTGAATTTGATCAAAATATTTTTAAAAAGTTTATGCAAACTCACGTTTACTAATTACGTAGTTTTTAGTTGACATATGTGGTGGTGGTTTATAGTTAGAGAGTTCTGAAAATCCCAAACCTATGTCATCAAACTTTTAAGGTTTGCAGGAATGCAACCTGACACAAGAACCAAATCGGTGCATGATAATTCTTGTGCTAAGTTGTGTGTGTGTGTATGAATATAAGCATGTGTGCACATGTGTGTGTATATTGTGTGGATGTGTGGATGCAGGTGCATGCTCACATGTATATGCATATATATGGAGGCCCAAAGTGGAAGTCAGGTGTCTTTCCATCACTCTATGATTATTTTTTGAGATTGGGGGGGTCTCTCTCTCTCCAAGTCTGAGTTCCCTCTTCAAGTAGGCTGTCTGGTCAATGAACTTCAGACATCTGTATCTGTTTCCCCTTACCCTAAGACACAGTTATCAGCCTGAACCACAATTAATGGCTGTGTTGAAGAGTAAAGGAGGAATCTCTGCAAATCACTTTAGGGGTGCTCTGTGAGGTACCTATGACACCAAGACGCTGTCTCTCTTATCTTCAAGGATTCTATAGCCCACCGAGCAGGAATTCTTGCCCCAAAGCTTTGTGAGTACCTTATGAAAGACTTGCAAACACCTAGTAGTGTGACTATAGGCAAGGGCCTAAACCTCCCTGGATACAGAAAGGACCAAAGTGGCATTTCTTACCCAGGTACTGAGACCCCCAACCCCAGACTCATCATTGGCAGTTTTGTTACGTGAGATGTCAGCCCTACATATTTGCCAGCAGTGCTGAGATGAACTTCGTCTGGCTCTAGAATCCTAATCCTGTACTCTGTGCAATAAAGAAGCTCTGGAATAGGTTCTACGGGGAGGGACCACGTTTCTGATCACTTTAGGTCAGGCTGGTTTACGGCCTTTGTCCTAGTGGTAATATTCATTGTACCACTTTTCAAAAAAACAATGGAGGATAAATCATCTGAAATTGTCTATAGAATTGCCAGATTATTTGAACAGCAGGTGTGGAGAGCTTAAAGATGTCATCGTGAGCAGGTGGTGGGCAGTGAAAGACCCTATAGGGGTATAATTCTTTGGCAAGATGCACCACACAGACAGGAGCCTGGCAGTGGTCCCTCAGAGCTTTGGCTATAACAGGCAAGCCCTCTTTAAAAGCAGTTGTAAACTTGGGGCAAAGTCAGAGCTGGCTATCACTTTGTCTATAAAATGGGACTGCAACACTAAGAAAATAGTATAATTTCAATTCATTGTGAATATCAAATGAGATAAGGTATTAAAATATTCTGTAAGTACTGAGATGCCACAGAGAGGTTAAGGTACCAAGGTATATTTCTGAAATCACTTCCTCCCTGTGGAGGAAGTGCTTGGCTCAAGAAGCACTGCCTGTGACTAAGTAGGAGAAAGTTTATACCTCATTGGCATAACTGAGTCCACAAGGAAATGCCGATTCAAAGGTCAGTGTGTCTGCCTGCTTGGATTAGGGCATAATACGTTTTTTATTCCACTGTCCCTCACTTTTCCTTCTTCACTGGCAAATGCTTTTTTATTCATCTGATGTCATTCATGTGGCAGACCCATCTTCATTAAAGTTCCTTCAACTGAACTCCAATCCTTGTATTGGAGGGTTGACTTTCCCTGAGAAGTGATGTAACCACTTTTGATATGCCCTGCCCCTTGCTTGCTTGATTTCGGAAAATGGGGCTATTTTATTTGAAATCTCATTACTTCTCGTTGCTTCCAGTCTGGCAGCCCTGTTTCCTCCTTGAACTTCACAGCGTCTTCCTGTCTGAGCTTCTGAATAATACTCCATCATTAAGCCACTGATGAATGCCCCTTTGTTGGGAGAATTTAAGAGCTGGAGGAAAATACCATACATAGAGTATACATGAAGCCATTTTGTACAGAATTCGTTCAGGGTTTTTGTACATATTTTGAGAATACAGATATGAAATCATCTCCAAGAGATGTAGCTGTCCCGATTTATTTATGTATGGCCCAGAACACTTTGAAATGCTTTCTCTTATATGAATGTATATACAAACTCTGTATGTGTGTGTGTGTGTGTGTGTGTGTCAGGATTTGGTATTTATTTTAAAAACTCATGCCTGTACTGTACTATTCTGCAAATATCACGGCATTTTCTTTTCTTGAGACAAAGCATATTGTTAGGCAAGTCAGAAAAGATACAACATAACCCCAGGACTACACTCATCTTTGCTTTAAACTCTAGAGGACTCTGAGCTTCTGCAGAACCAGACAGTGACGAGGGCTCAGGTCTCGTGGCCTCAGAGGTCAATTGAGAGCCCAGGCTTCAGCCCCAGTGTGCCCAATGTCCTGTGAGCTTCTGAAGCTTTGTTGTGGTGGTCTCGGAGGGCATTATAGGTGCGAGGTTTCTGAAGTTCCAGTGGTTACGTCCACACCCTAACTCACTGTAGGCGGAGGTCCAAGGTAAGACAGCCACTGCGGAGGTCAGCTTGGAGATTTCTCAGAAAGTTAAAAATACAACTACCTTATGTTACCTGACAATCCCACACCTGGCCATCTTCCCAGAGAACTTCATATCCTCCTTTAGTGGTATTTGAAACTCATGTTTAGTGCTGTTAGTCACTACAGAAAAGTAACAGGAATCAGCCTAGTTGTCAGTCAACAGATGAATAGGTAATGAAAATTTGGAATATATACATATCTACTTATCTGTCTATAGCTTGAACTATAGATACATATATACATATGCACGCATGCATTTATAGATATAATTATATATATATAGGAATGAATATTATTTAGTCTAAAGAAAAATGTAATCACAAAATTTGCAGAAGAATAAATGGACTTAGAATGTGTAATATTAAGTTAGGTAACACAATATCAGAAAGAAAAAAACCACATGTACAATCTAGACACACACACACGCACACACATGCACACACACATACACATACATATATACACAAACGTATATAAACAAATATGTGTATGGGTAGAGTATAACATGTGGAAAAGTCAAGAAAGACTAAATATAGAGGCTGGAAAGATGGCTCAGAGGTGAGAGCACTGACTGCTCTTCCAGAGGTCCTGAGTTCAATTCCCAGCAACAACATGGTGGCTCATAACCACCTATAGTGAGCTCTGGTGCCCTCTTCTGGCAGTCAGGCACATATGCAGGCAGAACATTATCTACATAATAAACAAAACATTTAGAGGAAAAAAAAAAAAAAAAAAAAGACTAAATATTAAGCTGGGCAGGATGGTGCATGCCTGTAATCCCAGAACTCTGGGAGGCAGAGGCAGGCAAACCTCTGTGAGTTTGAGCCAGCCTGGTCTACAAAGTGAGTCCAGGATAGCCAAGGCTACACAGGGAAAGAAAGACTGACTAAATAGTAGAGCACAGTGAGGAAAGACCAAATGCAGGTAATGAAGAGGAGTTATGAGAGGGGATATGAGTTAATGTTTTCCTAGTTCTAATTGTGTCATGGGACTTTAGGTCTTGGTAGTAGATGAGTGCATACAAATATTTTGATAGTGAAAGGGTAAAGCCCAGTGTCAAGAAGCTCCACAGCATCTGTCCTGGACAGCTGTTAAATTATCAAAACTCTTAGAAATTAATGAGGAGATGACAAAGATTAAAACTTCCAATTGTAAATTGAACAACAGCCATAAATAGTTTACAGTGAAGGAAAAGCTGAAACTGGTGAACAGATGCCCAACCTCATAGAAGAAGTGGGCAAACTGACATGAATGTGAGAGTCCTGTCGGTGCAGAGAAGACTGAGGAAGCATCACACATATTGCCAGCACACAAACAAAGGGGACCATCCCTGTAGACTGATAGAAGTGCTGAAAATCACAACTGTTTATACTTGTTGACTCTTTAACCCCATTTCTCTCAATTTACTATTTAGATATAGCTGTCACTCCATTCCTACGTCTAATGGTAACGTATGGAAGACAGCCCAAATGCCCTTAGTTAGAAAGCAGGTTAAATCATGCAGTGGGAAATTATATAGCATTCAGAGACAAGAGGCAAGCCACATTGACTTTTGTACGGTGACCTGTAAAGACCTATAAGATATACTAGTGAGAAAAACAAGACACAACTGTAGTTTGCATAGGAAAAATAATATATATTCATAATTTATTATATTTTCATAAAGGAAAGAAACAAAGGCAGCTAATATATCAGAGAGGGAACCCGGTTGTCAGGGAGGGCAGTGGTTGCTGCGGAAGCCAGCAGATGGGAGAAGGGGCAGAGAGAAAGCTTTGTGCTATGGTATTGTTCCATTTTTCAAAATGCTTAAATTTATTTTGTTAGTGAGTAAAGCTGTTTGCCATCAAGGCTGAGGACCTGAGTTCAAGCTCTACAACTCATGTGGTGGAAAAAAGAAGAACCAATATCTGCAAGTTACCGTCTACCTACGTACGTGCACACAATTTTTTTTTTTTTTTAATTAAAGAATGTATATCCTTGTAGCTTTGCTCCTACCCTTTCAGGATCCCTGTAGCCCTCTTTGGGAATAGACCAGGCAGGTGGGGAGTAGGGTGGAAGAGGTGACCCTTAGATTACTAGTGTCCTTCAGGGTATGTGTTTTCTTCCCTTGGAGTATATATAGGCTGCAAAGTCTTTGACTAGCACCCCACCCGACATCATGGTCTGGCCGTACACTATGCGAAAGTCCTCAGGGATCTGTCTCCCCGCAGTTCATGACCTTGCCTCTCCTAGGCGAGCCTCACACCATCTAGTCCTGTTGTTCTTCTGCGTCCCCAGTACAGCCATGTGTCCCCAGTACAGCCATGTGTCCCCAGTACAGCCATGTGTCCCCAGTACAGCCATGTGTCCCCAGTACAGCCATGTGTCCCCAGTACAGCCATGTGTCCCCAGTACAGCCATGTGTCTGTTGCAGTGCTCACACAGCATTTAATATATCTATCCTCTTTAAATATTTCTGCAGGAGTTTCGTAAGACTGCTTTATAATATTCAGTATAATTCAGAGCATCACCAAATTTTGAATGTCAGATGTGTGCTGTGTATAGTCAGTTCCTTGGTCTCCTGAGGTTCACGGTCTGCTATGCTAGCTTGTTCTGTATCTTAGCCTTTGTGGAAACTATTAAGTGCTTGCATGTATCTTGATGAAGATAAGCTCTCATCACACAAAAAATAGACAAATGGCTCCATATTTTCTCGTCTAGACACTTGACATGTGAAATGGATGTCTTAATTGGTCCTTTATGTATATAGCTTTATTCACTTAAAATATTATTTGTTTGCTTGTTTTGGTAAATGCTAGGACAGTATTCTGCCAGTGAGCTAAGTCTAGCTTCTCGGGTTCTTCTCTTTTATTTCTTGTGTCTTAGAATGTTATATCCTAACAGGACTGCTAACCTCAAGGGCCCATAACAGTTATAAAGAGCTGTTGTCTTGCCTTAAACATCACTAGGAATAAGAACACTGGCTACAAGATGCTTCTTCTTTAATTAGAAAAAGAAAGATCTGTTATAATAAGTTGCTGTGTTTTTAGAATTTTCCTGAACACAGAATTCATTTATAATTTTCAGTAAAAGTACAAAGAGCCTTGGGGCTTCTGAAAAAGATAAAGAAAGTCCCAGCACAGTGTACACTTTCAGAAGAAAAATAATGAAGAATACAAATAGTCCCCAACTCGGTCATTCTTTGAAATTGGTCATTTATTCCTGGAGTCTGCAAAGAGGAGAAAGAAGCAGAGTGTACTTGGCTCCCTCAGTGAAGTTCCTCAGCTGTCCCTCTGACAGGACGCTGGCTGTCGGATGCTCCCTGAAGTTCCTTGGAAAACTATGGTGGACTTACAGTTGATGAATCATATTTTGTAACCCCAAAAGAAAAACAACAGGAGAATCACATAACAATTCATTCTCCTGGTCTTATTCAATTTCCATGTGCAAATCTTTCATCTCTTAAAAAAAAAATTAAAGCACATCATGGCAGCTTTTCTTGTCACTATTAAAACTAAAAGTTTTAAGACTGCCATCTACTGGTGAGTGAGAAGGTGACAATTTATTTTTGAAATAACACATTCTCAAAGGCCTCTAGTTTAGAGGCCTACATAATTTCTATTGAAATATCATTTGCTACACAATTAAAGAATCAGGACACTTTATATTTGACCATATATTACTAGCATAATTTAAAAGAGGACAACGTGTTTTCTTTTCTATAATGTATTACAATTTCTACGTATTATTTAAAAGTAATAATATAGGTATGAGTTGTGTTGCAATTTAAATTTTTCTCGTGTGTGTGTGTGTGTGTGTGTGTGTGTGTGTGTGTGTGTGTGTGTGTGTATTGATGTTGGGTCTCTTCTTCAACTTCTCTTCACCTTGCCCTTTGAGACAGGGTGTCTCCCTGAACTTGGTGCTCACAGATTCATCTAGACTTACCCAGTCCGCCTGTTCCCAGGGATCTGCTTTCCCTGTTTACCTAGGCCCCACCATGTCCAGCCCCACCATGTCCATCCCCACTGTGTCCATCCTCACCATGTTCAGCCCCGCCATGTCCATCCCCTCATGTCCAGCCCCACCATGTCCATCCCCACCATGTCCATCCCCACCATGTCCAGCCCCACCATGTGCAGCCCCACCATGTGCAGCCCCACCATGTGCAGCCCCACCATGTCCATCCCCATCATGTGCAGCCCCACCATGTGCAGCCCCACCATGTCCAGCCCCACCATGTCCATCCCCACCATGTCCAGCCCCACCATGTCCATCCCCACCATGTCCAGCCCCACCATGTGCAGCCCCACCATGTCCAGCTCCACCATGTCCATCCCCACCATGTCCAGCTCCACCATGTCCATCCCCACCATGTCCAGCCCCACCATGTCCATCCCCATCATGTGCAGCCCCACCATGTGCAGCCCCACCATGTCCAGCTCCACCATGTCCATCCCCACCATGTCCAGCCCCACCATGTCCATCCCCACCATGTCCAGCCCCACCATGTGCAGCCCCACCATGTCCAGCCCCACCATGTCCATCCCCACCATGTCCAGCCCCACCATGTCCATCCCCACCATGTCCAGCCCCACCATGTCCATCCCCACCATGTCCAGCCCCACCATGTGCAGCCCCACCATGTCTAGCCCCACCATGTCCAGCTTTCTTTCATGGATGCTAAGCAGCTGGACTCAGGTTCTTATGCCAGTGCGAACGTTTTACCTTTGCTTTGCCATCTCTCCAGCTAAATTTTGCTTTTATAAGCAGGGACACATTGCCTAATTGATAAATCATTAGTTACTACCAGACCGTCTATACCAGTGGTTCTCACCTTTCCTAACGTGGTGACTCTTAGATACAGTCTCTCATATTGTGGTGACCCCCAACCATGAATTATTTTTATTGCAACTTTATGACTATAATTTTGCTACCGTTATTAATTGTAATGTAAACATTTTGGGAGATGGGAGTTTGCCAAAGGGGGTTGCGCCCCGCAGGATGAGAACCGCTGATCTAGGCCAATCATAGTTCGTATGGTGAAACTCTCCCATGGTAGAGGGGCAGTGAAGTCTATTTTTGAAAATGAGTTGTGAAAATCCAAGGACAACTCCATTAGCATAAGATACACAATGACAAGGGTAAGCAGACAGTTTCAAGGCCGTACGTTGCTTAAACATGAACATTTATATAGTCGCCTTTGACATACAGGAAGCATTTAGCATTTACAATTAGTGAAGCATACCTGGCTTAAAATGTGGTAAGGAATGAACTCCAGGCCACGTGTCCTCATTTGGTGTTCCAAGAACCTAGTAGAGAACAGGAAGTTGTGAAAACAGACATTATTTCCAAAGCACTCACAATTCTCAAGTGCAGAAGGCTACACACTGCATGGTAGGAAACTGATTGTTTGCACCACTATCATCAGCCACGGTTTTCATTTCAATAAAAGCATAGCCAGATTTAAAAAAAAAAAAAAAAAAAACACCCAAGGCAAATCTCTGTGTTCTAACAAATGCAGCTGAATGTGACAAGTTATCAAGCACAAACTTGATAAGTAGGTGAAGAGCCACACAGTGCTATGTCATCTTCATGGAACTGAATAAAGTATGCCCATGCCCCTCACGGCTTTTTCATGAGTGCCTGTCCTCCACTACGCTGTCACGGTGTATCACCCCAGTTGTGAGACTTCTGTCATTTCTTCCCCTATGCCCTCGGTCTCAGCGTCGTGACGCTTCAAAGACTCCAGCGTCACAGGATAACATGTTCAAATGTTCTCAGTACACTTCATTTTTAATCACTGTGATTTACAGTCTCTTCTTGTCAAAATGGCCTTTTATATGCACGGTCTCTTTTTTCCTATTTTTTTGTTTCCACTTCTTTCTGATCTACATTTGTTCTTGCAAAAGGAGTTTAAGGGCAGTTAGGGCTCCCACGCTGAACGTGAGTGTTCAGTTCTCTTAATGATCATGATGCACAAAGCTCAGGTTTTCAGATCAAAAGTGGTGAGTTGAAGAGTTCAGAGCCTTGAAGACAGGCTCACTGGGCTGAAGTCCTTGTTCTCCTGCCTCCTAGCCATGTCACCTTGGGTGAGAAGGGGCCTCACAGGGATTCATTTTTCTCATGTATAAATCAGAGTGTGGTAACAGTGCCTGCTTCATCTGTGTGGGTAATAGTCCATGGCATTCAATAAACAAGAATAGGTAAGTACCCACAGAAAACTGGATGGCTCAGGGATGTACTAGGCTTGGAGACTACATAGTCTTTTGATAGTAGCTCCCAGCTCAGTGGAATCTGAGCCAACGCTGTCATTCCAATGATCCGGGACAAGCATGGACAGTGAGCAAGTTATAAGGGTGAGAGACAGCAGTAGAGAACTGTGAAGAAGTAGGCAGATGGGCACAGTAGGAACAGATAAACCATATATCTTTCTATCTGAGGATAAGCAGGTACTGGTAGGTAGAAGACAGTATAGTGCTTTGGCTACTGGTACAAGGATTTACTGGTGAAAGGTTCCAGGGCTGTGTTGGCCAAGTGTGGCAGGCACACTTCGTGTTTTATTCCCATTTCCTGCACTGGCTATTCAGTATCAAATAGATGCCATGTCCTCACCTCAATATTAAATCAGCACAAGAGATGATAAAAATCTTTGAAATTACAATTGCTTGATTTTGAAAACACTAATAAGTATTAGCAGAGATCTTTTCTTAGTTATTTTCCTATTGTTATGATAAGATACCACGATAAAAGAACTTACAGGAGAAAGTGCTTACTTGGAGCTTATAGTTTCAGATGGTAAGAGTCTGTGACTATCATGTTGGAGAGCATAGCAGCAGGCAGGAAGGCAAGGTGCTGGAGCAGTAGCTGAGAGCTCACATTTTTTAATCCACAAGCACAAGATAGAGGGAGCTAACAGTGAACGTTATGTACCCCTAGTACACACCCCCTCCCACAAGGGCACACCTCCTAATCCTTCCTAAATAGTTCCACCAACTTGGGACCAAGTATTCAAAGACATGAGACCATGGAGACCATTCTCATTCAAACACCACAGAGCTACACAAACAAGGTTGCATGATTGATGGGCTATGTGGATAGAGGGAAGGAGAGAGACAAGGGGGCCAGAGGGAAGAAAAGTAAAAGGGCACTGCATAAAGGATTTTGACAATAGTGTCTCTGCCAAAGGCACTTTTCCAAGTTTTCAGGCAACACACACACACACACACACACACACACACACACACACACACACACACACACACACGGCTGTCTGGAGATGATGCTTCTTTGTTCTCACACTGGTTAAATTTTTCATAAAGGACAAAGGAGTTCCACATTAAAGTTTAACTAGAGAGAGGTGTGTTCAACTAAAACTGTGAAATGGACAGTCTGTGCATCACATACGAACCTCTGGAAGGTCTATGAACAAAAGTCCAGCAAGGGTCTAAGTCTTGCTGCAGAATGACTACTCAGCTGGTGGTCTAGTCAATGTTCCCATAAGGCCTGTATCAGAAAGCCCTTTTCCTAGGCATCACCCCCATCCTTGTACAGTGCTCTGTTTCATGGAGATTAGCAGCCATTATGGCTGTCACATGAACATCCATGGGAAAGACAAACCACATGAGACTGTCCTTTAATGACAAACTTGGCGATGAGTTCTTGGACTCCATTTCTTCTATAGACATTCTTGGAGCCTTAGTTCAGGAAATGCAAAGTGGGCAGAATGTTCACAAAGTAAAAGAAGAATTAAAAAGTAATTTTGCTTCCAGTAAAAGCCTTTTAGAAGGTAAGGGCAGTGTGGGTTAAGTGGGTGATGGGCAAGGGACGGTATCTATGTGCTACAGAAAGTGTGCATGTCTTGTCTCTGGGCCAGATATTTATTTGCATGAACTAATAAGTTTTAATGCTAAGAAATTTCTAAGTTAGAAAGCAAAGGAATATTGCCTAAAAGTCAAAAACAATCTTTTGTGAATAAAATATGAAAAAGAAAATTGAATCTGTGCTATCAAAATGTAAGAGTCTCCATATACGTAAGTAAATGTGTTTATAGTATCTGAAGCCCCCTTCATCTTAAGATAATAGGTCACAAGGGTCCTTTTAAGTTTTTCTCTTAGTTTGGAAATTATTATTATATCATTTCTCCCTTCCCTTTCTTCACTCCAAACCTTCTTATGTATTTTTCCTTGCTCTCTTTCAAATTCATGGTCTGTTTTCCCCCCATTAATTGTTGTTAAATATGTGTATGTATGTATCTATTCCTAAATACATAAATACAACTTCCTCAGTCTGCATAACCTTAGTTACATGCATGTTTCAAGGGTTTAACATCTGGAACCATAACAACGACCAGCCTGTCACAATAGCACTAATGGTGCAGTAGGGGTACACACACCTTGGTACACACAGCTCTTTAATTGAACTTGAGACCCATTCAACAAGAAGAAAATCATACCTGGTACTGGAAACCTAGGTAACCACCCTGTATTAGTAAAGTGGATCTTGAGGGGAGAATTTATAACCACCATGTTACTAAACCAGCAGCATACTCCCTAACTACACTCTAAAAACTTGTCCTTATATCCACAGATAAGTATAGTTCTCACCCATCGTTATGAAAACTTCTCTTGGCAACAGCCAGACAATAAATCCAAACACAGAGTTGTGGAGCCTAGTCCCAACTGGCACATTTGCTGTGAGTCTGTAATGTCAGAAGCGTCACCCATAAAGTCTCATCAACATTACTATGTAAACATAGCTGAACAAGGGCAATAATAGGCATGCTGAAGTAGATGGGAGAAAGCCCAGGAGGCCTCAACTCTACACAAAGAACCACAGGAAACCAAAGAATGTTGAGAGTGGAAGAAATTGTCTTCTGTGGGGAAGAATGCACCAACCGGTTACCCAATACCAAACGGTCAGCTCGGAGAGGCCTTTTATAGTCACTTATGCAGCTTTACCTTAAATCTGCCCAAGAAGTTGTGTATCTATCTTCTAGCTTCCTACAGAGGATGCAAAGTTTGGGATCCTCTTGGAGACACCTTAGTGAGGGAGGTGAGAAGGGGAGGAATTGGTTTCCTTTGGCATGACAAAGGGTCTCTACAAGGCGCTAGGGTGGGTGTTGGGGGGAGGACTAAGAGCACAGAGGACTCTATGCTCGGCTCCCTCACGGAGGGAACAACTCAGTGCAATAGAAGTTAAGGAGACAGGAGCACTGGGTCCTGAGGCAAGAATGAATATGGAAGCCTTGGGAGCACCAGCAGACAACCGTGGGAGCATTGCACTTCTCAAAACTGCAGGGCTGCCCTGCAGCGCTTTCCCTTAGCGGTTTTATCTCCTGCAGGTCTGGCTTCTGCCTTGGCTGAACTTCCACCTCTGATTCCAGCTTCAGTGCACCATCCACCTTGGCCTGGGAGCATCTCTGGACAATCTGGCTCGAGTCCCAGGATGCTTCTCTTTGTGATCCTGGAGCACTTACTGTAGACTTCTACCTACAAATAACTTGTTTTTCCATTGGACTTCCAGTCTCATAATAAAGGCCACCATATTTACCCTTTGGTTCTTAGTGCTCACCATGTATCTGGTACTGGATATAGATTCAGAAAATGTTGACTAACTGACTGGGCGGATGGATGGATGGATGGATGGTGTGCCTGGATGACATAATTTAGTTCTGACTGCAGGCTAGCTTCAGACTGAGAGGCTAAGATTCAATCAGCCTGAGGGGGGCTGCATTTATCTGTTGCAGTGTGTCGGCATCCATTGTGAGACTGTAATTTCTTTTTACAGAGTCAAGTGAGTCCCTCAAGGCAAGGTTCCCCAACTACTTTCTGGGATGAATATAAGACTTGGTCAAATGGTGTGGTAAACCAATAAATTAATCGGGAGATATATGCCCGCCATTAGTTAAAAAGAGATATGATAACTATCAGAGGGTGATCAACAGTAAAACACAACGCTGTTTTTGGAAACATATGTTCTAGTTCTAACTCTGTGTGCATAAAGTGAGTCATAATGCAAAAATGTTTATATAGCTGGTTAAAAGCTAATTTCTATTCTAATGAGAAGCTAAAAGCATAAATCAGGAATGCAAGAGATAAAAGACATTTAGGCTGAAGGGCAATGGGCTTAGCTCTGAGTCTGTTAAATGTTAGGAATGCCTTCAGGTCAAGAGAGAGGTTGTGTACAGGGCAACTGGAATCAGATATGGCTCCTGGGGAAGAATTTCAGACGGAAAGAAATATTTGAAACTCCTCAGTATATATGTGGTAATTGAAAGCAAATGTCAAATACAAGCTACAAAATGGTCTCACTTTCCTGTGCTCCCACATATGCTAGAACTGTGTAATCACTGGAGTGTTTGGAATTTGTTAAGGCCAACAAGAAATGAGCCCATGTTTATCAGTGAGGTCTGTGCTTCTGATGGTCGTGACTTAGAACCAATAATCCTGGACTTGCTTTTCTGGGATAGGCTCAGACAATGCAGCACCAATCCCTTCCATGCCAGCCTCTGTGGTCAGCCATAAGAAGAACTGGGTACCTCTATAGAAATACCTGTTTCACAATAAGGAGAAAGTAAGTGTCTGGAGCTCAGAGTTCAAAACTTAGTGGGTTTTAAAAAGTATTTACTTGTTCTCCCCAACTATTAACAATTACAAGAATGCTCACATTTTTCCAGTCTTGTGGTTGCATTAGCCTTGGGTCTGCTAACATGGAGCTCATGGGCTTCTCCACCAAGAGTACCCAGGGCTTCTGGAAAACAAGGACGGACAGAAGTCCTCCCCAGCTTGAGACAACCTCGAAGTTCCTAACAGAAATTCCAGCACAGGGTCCTTCTGGCCTATGGTGTATGTATTAAACTGGATCACACAGGCATGGACTCGTGAACGGGGACAGAAATGCTGGGTTCTCGCTTCATGAGCATAACCATAGTGGGACTGATGAGTATACACCAGTGTAGCCGTGAATCTCAGGCGAATAGAGAACTGAATAATGCCTTTTCATCTGAATCCATGAAAGCCCACACACAAAGGATCTCTAAAATAGTACTGCTTTTGTGGCTCATGGCTGCTTCTGGCTCCTCAGTGGGAACTCCTGACTCAGCAAGACGATGGGGCTATCACACACCACACTCTGGACAAGAGGCAGAAGAATGAGAAAAGCCAGAGAACGCTGATCTTTCAAAACTCTTGCCTGGCAGTGTGTTCTCCATCCACAATGATGGTCAAGTGGAGATTGAGAGCATCTCGTGTTGCACATGGAGTATATTGTGGATGGTGAGAAACAAAGACTCAGGAAGCTACTGGCCCCAAGGAGGGTGGTGAGCAGGAAATCTTAAGAGCTCATGGGTAGTAAAGACAGTTACAAGATGGATTCAGCTAAGGAGAAGGGGAAAGATGCAAGTAGCAGGAAGCCAAAGGTGGCCCAGTGCAGAACAAAATACATCAGGCAAATTTCTGATGGAAATCTTTGGAACCACAGACTACAATGCTTAGATCAGTCAATTATTATGGTTTGAACCCGGGTCTCCAGCTGGTGGCGCTGTTTGGAAAGGTCATGGATGCTTTGGGACATGGAGCCTGGCATTTGGCTCCAATCTAGATCTCTGCTTCCTGGTGAGCCTCCGAGACGTGATGAACATCACACTCTTGGCCCTACAGATGATACCTTTCCTGTTGCCACACCATCTTGACCACCTCTAATACAGCAAGCTGACAAGTAAAAGAAACAGTGTCTGTCTACATCAGGGTAGGTGATAGAATAAGGTCGAATGTCTCTCACTCTTCATCAGATATGCTTCCACCTCTGTAGCTTCGTATCGCACAGTTACCTCTTCACACATAAATTATGATGGTTTATGTTTCCAGCTTGGTGGGATCTAGAATTAACTTGAGACAAACCTCCGAGCATGTCCCTGAGGCATTGCCCAGGATTAGGGGAGATGAAGTGGGAAGACCCACTGTAGCCTGGGTAGCACCACTCCCTAGGCTGCAGTTCCAGTTGCATAAAAAGAAGAAAGACAAGCACCAGGACTCACAGCTCGCTGCTTCCTGGCTGTGGGTGTAGTGTGACCAGCTGCCTCAAGCTCATATGTCAGGCATTTTGTCACAGCGGCAAGACAGGTACTTGGTATGCTCTCTGCTGTAGTTTGAATGAGAACGGCTTCCCTAGGCTCATATGTTTGAATGTTTGGCTCTCAGTTGATTTACTGTTTGGGAAAGATTAGGAGGTGTGGCCTTGTTGGAGAAGGTGTGTCACTGAGGCACTCTTTGAGCTTTCAATCTGTCTGTCTGCCTGCCTCTGTCTCTGTTTCTCTCTCTCTCTCTCTCTCTCTCTCTCTCTCTCTCTCTCTCTCTCTCTCTCTCTCTCTCTGTCTCTCTCTGTCTGTCTCTCTCTGCCTCTTTATCTTTGTCTCTGCCTCTGTCTCTCTCTGTCTCTGCCTCTGTCTCTCTCTTTCTGTGCTGTCTGTGGATTGTGTATAAAGCCCTCAGCTACTGCTCCAGAGCCATGCCTGTCTGCCTCCCACCATGATGATTATGGACTGACTCTCCAAAACTGTGAGGACCCCCCCGCCCATTAAATGCTTTCTTTTAGAAGAGTTGCCTTGTTTCAGAGTCTCTTCACAGCAATAGGTGAGTAATTAAGGCACCACACATGCAATAAATAGGAACATATTAAGTGCTGTCAATATTGCCTTCTCTGATAAACAGTAAAAGTGGAGGTATAATCACACTCCTGGAGACATGGTACGCCAGCAACTGGGAGATGAATAAGGTGGCCACAGGAGGAGGCTGAGGAACAGGCTCTGACCAGACGCACACAAGGTCTACATCACAACCACCGGAAGCAGCTAAAGCAGCTACGTTCAGTCCTCGCTTGCCTGCTGCCTCCCTTTATGCTTCTCTTCCCGGTGCTGGCATGGGTGACCATGCCTGCTTTATGGGGATGGCTGGGATTGGAACTCAGGTCCTCACGCTTGCTCAGCACGCACTCTCGCCCACTGAGCCATTTCTGCAGCCTAACCCCCAACTTCTGGTTCCTATGCTAGAGGTAGGGTGACGTATGCAGTCTACAGCAGCCTTCCTCACAATGGAAGATGAGAAACCTCACATATAAACTGCTTTAGTTGGCAAATGAAACATGGCGTGATATTTATTCTCTTAATGAGAATGTCAACCCTTTTTGCTTCCCCTTCAATTCTGTTGAGAACACTAAGAAGAAAAATTTCATCTTGCACCTTGGTGTTTGATTTTTTTCCCCCAATATCCCAAGCCCTTGGCTCATATCCTTCTGAGGGGGAAGTGGGCCTTAGGTTCAGAATCCTGGGTGGGTAAGACCAAACTTAAATAACACCTCTTACTTATTTTCATTGATTTTATTTTACCTTCTTTTCTAGTATGGGAACTCTTAAGGGATATCTGTAGTGATATGAACAAGCAAAATTGCTGGAAATGAGTTGACTGAAAGAAAAATATTAAACCGCTGACAGTAGGCCATGGCGCAAGAGCAGAGATCTCAGAAACGGGGACAGAAAAGCAGATTCAGTGCTTTGTTGTCTTGGTGGGGGAGGAGGCCTCAGAACTGAAGACCATCAAAGCAGACCCCTAGAATGGTACCTCAAGGACCAAATGCTAGGAAGGACCATTTCTGTCCACCCTCCTCTAATAGTAAAGATCAGGTGACCGGGGACTCCTCGGGACTGCTCCAGAGCCGAGCGAACACATGTAAAGATGAGGCAGGAGTTTCGAAAACATTTTAAACGTCTTTGCTTGCTATTTTTATACATCTCTCAACCCCATTAATGTTATTTTCATTATACTTTCCCTGTATCCCTCTTAAATCCATCAATTCTTTTCCTTCCCTTGGCACACCCATGCTACCCCAGGCTACCATCACTTGCTAAGCCCAACGCCTCCCAGTGATCTATGTGCCATCACTCTTACCTTCTTCCCAGTTACATATCCATACTTCTAACTGGCCTTTTCAAAATCAGACTCAATTAAGTGTTACTCTGTGAGGAAAAAACGTCTTCGATGACTCAAAAGCCTCCCACTGTGGATAAATCTCTTCTCCAGTGACGCACTTAAGTAGCTGCCTGGCTGAGGCCTGCAGACCTCTTTTCCCCTTATCTGTAATTGTTTACACATTCTTTCCCCCTTTGTGCTCTCTCACATGATCCTTCAGTGCCTGCATCTGGCACATTCTCCCACTAACCACAGTTTTCCCAGACGCAGTTCCGAAGCCTAGACATCTGTGTCCTATCCATGTAATTAGCTGCTCATTAATTTCTCGGCCCTGTGTTGAAACCTCATCCTCAGGTCAAGTCCCACGACTTTTGTACTAGGACAGGATTTTTGTAATACTCAACTGTAACACCACAGGCTTCATGGCAACTGTCACGGCTAAATTTTTAGTAAATGTTTACTTTGCCCTCAATTATTATTAAATTTTTTTGGTTTTGGTTTTGGTTTACTTTCTATTTATTTTACCTATTGAAGTCTATGGCATAAAGTAGGCACTTCATATCTGTTCAACAAACTACACAGACCTGAAAGATCCTTATGAATGGCCAGTGGGTATCAGCATGAGCCAATGACTGAAGTAAAGAAAGTTCTTCTTAGTCTTCTTCAAGTACAGGCTGTACCTCATATATTCAAGGTGTATATTTCCTACACTGCTGAACTCCACTTCTAAAGAACAGATATGCCCGTCCTTGTGGGTGAGATGTGCTCTTGAATGTAGAAGAATGTTGGGTAATGTTTATGCATCCACTCAGTCTGTGTCTTTTTATTGGAGAATTGAGACCATTGATGTTGAGAGAGATTAATGACCAGTGACTGTTAAGTCCCTTCATTTTTGCTGTTGGTTACAGTCGAGAGTTTGTGAGGTTGTGATTTTGTAAGACTTGTTAGCCTGCGACCATAAAGCGGGGGAGGAGATCACCCTCAGACATGGACTTAAGGGAGGGTAATAGGGTGGGAGGGTAGGAGGAACGGAAGGATATGAGTGATGGGAGAACAACTGAGTTGTAATCTGAACAAATTAATAAAAAAATAAAAAAGAACAGAAATGCATGCTCAGATCTTTTTCTAGGATCCATGCAGCCAGATGACTGTGGTAAATGGTTGTGTATGGTACTGCAAAAAGGAAGGTTTGATATGTGTGCACAGCTGTCTACAAAGAGCATTGACTATGTGGCTCCCGAGCGTCAACGCCATGTGGAATGCAGGACAGTACCACCAAGATCATCCCTTGACAGGGCTAGGTGATGCCAAGATTTCCTATAAATCATTCTGAACTTGACAAAGTTCATTCTGTGAGAAATTATTTAATTCAAATTTTATACAAAACGCAAATGCAATGGGTCCACGCTGTTCTGAACTCAGAGAAAAGGGGCCATATTGTAACTTGTGTACTGCATGTTAACTTTAGGCAGGCGTTAGCAAAAGTTGTTGTTATCCACTGATGCAACTTCCTGACCCTGAGAAACACAGCAAGGGCGGCTGAGCTAGAAAACGGCTCAATTAAAAAGCAGGCTATTGGGATAGAAAGGCTTGTCTTTTCAGAGCTATACTCCCTAGCTGCCAGAGGACTGGGGAGTCATGAAGCTCAGAGTCTTAGGAGTACAGCTTTTGTCATTCTTTTCCTCTGAAAACACATATATGTAAGTGTGTCTGTGCATGTATGTATAGTGAACGTACGCCCATATATGCATACCAGTACCTTCTGCATTTTCACCAGTGACTTGACAGGGGCACAGAGGAACTTTCTTACACTTTTAGGTGAAACATAACAGAAGAGATGGGTGGGGCTGGGGATGCATCTCGGGGTGTACAGGACCCACTCAGCATGCACAGGGCCTTAGTTTCAATCATAAAATAACCCCAGACATGGTGAGGGTGCTTACTGTTTAGTAGAGCAGAAGCAACTGTCTACCTAATGAAGAGAAAGGTGGCAGCAATAAGCATAAAGCCTGGGCCTTGTGTTCTACTCAGTTGTTCATGATGGGCAGAGCTAGGAGACATAAGCTGCATTAAAAACCCATGCTGAACCTCCTGATGCCCACCACTTGGCATCCACACCTGAGTGTGGGAGTGGCCAGTGACTTTTTCTAACCAAAGGAATACGGCCATGGTGAGATACCAATGTTGGCTCAGTTGATAACTCCCATTGCATTGCACTAGAAGATTTATTCTCTTACTGACTATTTGGAAGCAAACAGCTATGGTGGGAGGGTTTAGAGACAAGAAGCTGTGGCTGGCCTAAGCTAGCAGCCAGCAAAATTCCTAGCCAGTTGTCAGTCCAATATCCAGCAGGAAACAGTTTCCAACAACCACATGGAGTTGGATTCCACCCTTATCCAGCTACCTCAGTTAAACTTGCAGGCCCCAGCAGACTGCTTGATGATAACCCTGTGCGTCCAGGAAACAGAGGTAACATCTTTCCCAAGTCTGCAAACTCCCACCCCACAGAAAACTTGAGGTGATAAACATGCATTGATTTGGTGAGTTTTTGGTAACAGTTACACAGCAATAAGCAGCTTGCGCTGTGGTTGGCATGACGAATACTATGTCAGTAACAGACACTCCATGTGAAGATGACTGGGAAGAAAAAGTCGGTCGTCAGTGGAAAGAACCTTGAAAGGCCAGAGGATGGTGCGTCCATGTCTTGTGACTGCATCGGGAAAGGATGCCCTTGTTGAGAAAGGATGGTTTGGGCTGTTACCTCTAAGGGGTAAAAAGCTGCATTGCTCACTACAGGAGACAGAGTTGCCATTGTGCTGAGGCCAATGAAAGCAAGAATCAACAGAGTACGATACTCGTTACAACACAGACATGAGAAAAGCTGTGTACAGTGCAATGGGCACAGTTATAAGCATTAAGAGAGGTAAGGGTTGTGCAATCACAGTCTGCATTCTCGTGGAGTTAAGATCAGATTCTGCCCCCAGAATGGAACTGGCCGTGATATAACACCATGGCAGTCTGTATGATATGTCTATTGTTCTTATTTAGCTAAGATTATAGCTTGACATACAGGCAAAAAAAACCTAATAAACAAGGCGATAGAGAAGACATTCAGAGAGGCTTCCCTGTCTCGTTTGCTAAACAGAGTAATACTGTTAACTTTCTTTCAGGTACCAGCAAATCATGGACCAGCAAGAAACCGTGTGTGTGTGTGTGTGTGTGTGTGTGTGTGTGTGTGTGTGTGTGTGTGTGTGTGTGTGTGTGTGTATGCTTATAGTTCTCTTCTTTCATCCTTAGGTTGAGCCTAGACTGGGACAGTTAATGATGTAATGCTTTGACTGTTCACTGTGGCGATGGCATGCAGCCTGGATGTGGGATTCTAAAGATGGCTTTAAGGAGAATGGGTGAGCATTTGGGGTAAGAAGAGAACCACCCGGAGGCAGAGGGCATAATAGATGGGGTGACTAGAAAAAAATATTGTCACACGTCCTCACAAAGAAGCTATAATGAAGCCCATTACTTTGTACGCTAACTTTAAAAAGTTCACTAAAAAACAAAAAACAAAAAACAAAAAACTAGTGATAAGGTAAGGGAATGCCTCTTGAAAATCAAAACAAAGAAATGTCATCATTGTGGTTGTGGGTTGCAGAGGAGCAGAACTCACGGTGGGGCTCTAAAGAGCAGCAAGCACTACACAGAAAGGACCAGCAGGGGGAGCCTATAGACTGAAAAAGCTGCTTCAGAAAGGGCCTGGATCATTAACCGGCTGCCCAGCTGTACTGGCTTGAAAGAGAGGATGTTTCCAAATATTTGCAGTGTTCTCACCATGGCCAACGTTTAGATGAAAAGAAACCGAGTAAGTAAGGACAGATTTTGGGAACTGTTCAGGACAGAGTCAGATAGCAATGGTCTGGTTCAGAGGGGCTGGCCACACACGGATTCCTCTGTAAGCATTAAGAAAACAGTAATTAAAACAAGAAGAAAAGGGAGGCTACAGAGATATCCGTGCAAGTACGAGGACCTGAGTTCAGTATTTATGTAAACACCAGGCACTGCGTGTACCTGTAGCCCCCAGTGCTGCAGAGACAGACACATAACGCCGAGGATTGCTCGGCTAGGACAGCTGCATTGGCGAGCTCCTGTTCTAGTGAGAGATCCTGTCTCAGAGCACAAGGCAGAGACCGAGGAATGACAGCCAACCCAGACCTTTGTCCTTTACACACATATCAACGCATGCACACATGCAGTCACACACATGTGCATGTCTACACAGATGCACACACGTAGGAAAAATGGGGAGAGAGCTGAGGAAGTATCTCAGTCAGCAAAATGCATGTTATGTGAATCAGAGGACATGAGTTTGATCCCAGAACTCAGTTGGACGTGGTAGCTCCATGTTTGTAGTCTGTACCAGGGAAGCAGAGGCAGGAGGATTGCTGCCTGCTGGCCAGCCAGTCTAGCTTACCTGAGTTCCAGTGAGAGACCCTGGCTCAGAAAACCAACGTGGAAGATGACTGAGGAACAAACAACACTTGAGGTGTCCTCTAGCCTCCTGCACATGTGTACATGCACACACATGCATGTGTGCCAATGCTCAAACTGCATACACTCATGCACATGTGTACACACACACACACACACACACACACACAGCAGAAATAACACTCTTACCCCAAAGAGTCACTTGAACTGGCACAAAGCAGAGTAAAGATATGTAAACTATTCTGAAACTCACAGATGGACAGCCAGGCCTGGGGCCTCTGACTGCCCCAGTCTGACTAGGCAACTGTCAGGGGTTCTTCTCTGATAAGTGACTTAGAGATTTGTTTGTTTGCTTTCAATACAGAGGTCACAAAAAATCTGTAGACAGAGGAGAGATGAAACAGTTGTTGGAAAAATCGCAGGAGAAACAAAAGCTAACTTTAAAATTACTCAGGAAGATGCCAGCAGTAAGAGGAGCTTACTTAAAAAATCCCCTCCCCTTGCCCCAGTGTTTCCATCTTTCTTTTTTCCTGTTGCTGCAATTCCTGGTGAGCATAAATCCCAGCCTCTCATCGCTTTCTGCTCTCACCTCAGGGACTCTTTTTCAGAGTAAGTTATTGTAACAGAGCCTCAGACCATCAGTCCCCAACCCTGTGCCACAGGAGCCAAGGCAATGACGCCTGCAGGTGGCAGCCCATGGGGCAGCTGCATGGCGTGGGGGTGGAGTGCTTATAAACCTCCACACCAATGCAGCTTGCCCCGCTCAGAATGCAGCTTACACCCCCCCTCCCCCGCCGGAGCAACACAGCAGAGCTTCCTAGCGACCCAAGAAAGGGGTCCAGGGCAAAAGCACTAGATTGGAGCTCTGCTACTCAGCTAGCGGCAGCAGGGTGGCTCCGGGGCTACAGCAGCACAAACTCAATGGATCTCCAGCGCTCCAGGTGCGAGCACCCCTCGTTTTAACAGCCTCCCACCCGTTAACCTAAGCAGCACAAGCAGAACAGAGGAAGTCATGAAGGGAAACCACCACTTCACCAACATGAGATGAGGTGCTCAGTCAGCGCCTGGGGTGAGGGCTTGAGGCAAGCTAGAGTTCAGCGCCATGGGCATCTCAGATGATGCGGATTTAGGAGCTGGCTGTGAGCCTTGCAAATCAGGCCTCACCACACTCCTTCCTTTCCTCTTGGACTGGCTCAAATCCTCCATCCACTTATGACACTGGTCCACGCACTGAAACCCTTCACTTTAGCTGTGAACGTGAGACCAGTTAAATGATAAAAGTTAATGTGGATCCAGGCCACCCCAACACTCAATGTGACAAAGTTACCAACTATGAAGCACCGATATTCTTGGACTGATTTTTAAACACACGTGTGGTGATTCAAATGATATGTTTCCCATAAACTTTGGGCATCTGAATACTTGGTCTCCAGCTAGCTGCTGTTTGGAGACCACCAGGAGGTATGGCCTTGCTAGAGAAAGGGTGACACTGGGGGCAGGCTTTGAGGCTTCAAAAGCCAAGTGCTGTTTCCAAGTGAGCTCTTTCTGCTTCTTGTTTGTGACTCAAGATGTAAGTTCTCAGTCGCTGCTCCAGCCCCATGCCTGCCTGCTGCCATGCTTCCCCTACGGTGGGGGTGATGGACCAAAGGCCCCAAATACACCTTTCCTTCTAAAAGTTGTCTTGGCGATAGTGTTTTATTACAGCAATAGAAAGTAAATACAATATTATACTCAAAAGCATGTAAGCATGAATATATTACTTTCCTGTGAGTGTAAAAATACATATTTGGCACCCTCGGACAAGATAAATGTATTCTCTCCCAGTTTGGGGCCTGACGCCAGCAGTCATTTCAGGGAGCTGAAGTGGAGATGCCAGCAGGGCTCTGCTCCCCGTGCAGGATCCAGGAAAGAGCCATTTGGGGCTTGTTTCAGCTTTTACTGGTACCTGACATTCTTTGATGTGCTTCTTCCTCCACCTCCATACTGCCTTCTGTTTCAAATTTCCATCTATGTCCTTCATATAAAGTCATAACTGGTGGCCTGTCCGGATTCCTTCTCAAGGCCTTTAACTAAATCCTATTTGTAAATATCCATTTTCTAAACAAGGTAAAATTAATATCTTCTTTGTTTGTTGTTGTTGTTGTTGTTGTTTTGTATTTTGTTTTTTGGGTTTTTTGTTTTGTTTGTTTTGTTTGTTTTGTTTTGTATTTTGTTTTTTTCTTTTCTTTCTTTCTTTCCTTTTTTTTTTTTAGACAGGGTTTTTCTGTGTAGCCTTGGCTGTCCTGGACTCGCTTTGTAGACCAGGCTGGCCTCGAACTCACAGAGATCCGCCTGCCTCTGGGATTAAAGGTGTGTACCACCACGCTCAGCTCTCTATCTAATATCTTGATTTTTTATAGTTTAGCCTAAAAAGGAATGGAAAAAAAAATCACCATTTCCAAAGTATTCTTTATAAACGATCCTCAAAATGTGCCACTGTGCATCTATACACACATGAACTCGACCCAAGAGGCTGTGGAAACACATCTGCTTGGCTACAGTAACTGAGAAGCTGCCTGGGTGTTTGCAAGTTTATTCACGGTTATCTCATGAGCTGTACATCAGTCTAGTGAAATGACACAATAACAGAGAATGCCAAGAGAAGACCTCACTCCCTATGTGCCCTTAGGGGCAAGAGACACAGCATCAGGACCCAATTTGGATCTACGGTCCCTGCTGCATCTGAGCACACAGATTTATGTTGTCAGACATTGTTAATATGACTGTAATTTACCTCAGCTGACTTGCAAATCAGCTTATGCATGCAAGAGCAGTCAAGATCAACAGACTGAAGCTGAGGGGCCAACCCAACTACCTCCTGGCTAAGTGACCCTGTCCCTCTCAGCAGGAGCTGCTGACTTCCTGTGGCTCTCCTGGACTTATTTCCTTTGGTTTCAAAGTTAAGGATGGCATTCCCATATGGTACTTCCTATGAAAACCGGTCCATTCTCATTTGACCCTGGCAACTGTGATAGAAATGTTTTTCCTCGAGCTGAGAAGAAAAGAATCTATCCAGTATACTTCTCTTTCCTCGGATCTGGCACACGAGATTTTGTTTAGATTATCTTAGTAAGTATCCATGAACTCATTTGGGAAGGAACTGGGTCATTAGATACCACACATCTAACCGGATGTTCTCTGCCTGAAGTGAGCCACACCTAAAACATGTTCATTATCATCTTTCATTTAAATAACTTTGTTTTTAAATTAAGAATATGTAATGTTTTCTATTATTTATTTTAAGGTTTCTTTGTAGCTAATTTTTTAGATTTTCCCACATATGTTACATTGCTAAATTTTATCCAAATGCTGGTGTTCCTATTACGTGAATGAGGTACTGTTTATCCAGTGTCCTGATCATGGACACAATTACTTCTTATAGGTTTCTGCTCCTGTTACTGGGAGGAAAAGTGGACCATGAGAAAGTGGCAGTGGAAAGCTCCACAGATCTTATTAGCAATATAATACTACTGCAAAAATGAAATACTTAGACCCATCTGGAGTTGAGTTTCAACAGTCAAAGAGCTGTGAGACACTCACAGTAAAACCCCCAAATAACAACAACAACAACAGAAATCCTTTGAATAGTAGTCTTTTGACCAATGCACAAAAGAGTGAAATATCACACACACACACACACAAAACCAAATTTCTTTCAAAGGAAACACAACTGTGCTTTCTGCTACAAGTCTTTCTGATAAGAAGTACCTGGCATGGACACCTCTGTTCTATTAAGAGGGAAAAAGCTAGGCAGCGGAAGAAGACTTCTGGTCTCTTATCCAAGCTAGAGACTGGGGCAACAACAATCCAAGTCACAGGAAGAACAATATTGTAGACTAAAGCTTCCTAGATGAAGGAAATATATGGACGGAGGCCATAATTCTAACCCTAACTGCAACCCTCTAACCCAACCCTAGCTTTAACCATAATCTCAATCTTCTAACCCTAACCCTAACCCCAACTCTATCACCCAACTCTAACCCTAACCCAAACCACAACCCTCTACCCAACCCTAATGCTAACTCCAACCCTCTAAACCTAACTCCTACCCCAGCCCTCTAATCCAACTTTAACCCTAACCCCAATCCTCTAACCCAACTCTAACCTTAACCCTAACCCCAATACTCTAACCCTAACCCTAACCCCAACCCTCTAACCCAAGTTTAACCTAATCCTAAACACAACCTTCTAACCCAAGTCTAACCTAATCCTAAACACAGCCCTCTAACCCAACTCTCACCCTAACCCTAACCTCAGCCCTCTAACCCAAATCTAACCCTAACCACATCCCTCTAACCCAAATCTAACCCTAACCTCAGACCTCTAACCCAAATCTAACCCTATCCCTAACCCCCTAACTGCTGAACACTAACCCTAACCTCAATCTTCTAACCCTAACCCTAACCTTACCCCCCTCCTCTAGCCCAATTCTAACCCTAACCCTAACACTCTACCCACAACCCTCTAGCCCCGCTCCAAGCCTAACACTTTATCTATACTCCATTAAGTGGGTTACTAATTGCTAGCAGCATTAGTGGATCAGGAATTGGTTTTTAGCTTTGTTGCTTGTAATCTAGGACTAATAATGGCAGAGGCCCAGAACTGAAAGGTCTGTGACTTAGAACAGACAAGAGCAGAAGTGGAAGGGATGAGAAAGGATGGTCAAAAGCAATTCCTTCACTCTCTTCTGAATTCTTAGTACCAAGTCCAAGATTGATAGCAGGGTGGGGCAAGGCGGCAGAGCAGGCATCTCCACTAGGTGACAGGCTTGGTCTTTTATTTCCTCTTTTCCACACTTTCCTGGTTTTTTCTTCTATAGAGACTTGGGGTGGGGCATTTTAGAGATAGAATAAGAAGCTTTTGAAAAAGGTGGGGCATTACGGGAAGTGGGCATCTTCTCTGAACTGTGGTGTTCGTGGGCACTGAAGGGGACAGCAGAAAGCAGAGCAGGCCCTGCAGGCTGTCCCAGGAGGCCAACGGTAGTCTGCAAAGGCTGGTCCTACACTGAGAAAATGTAGGACAAAGCGTGATCTTGGAAAGAAAACCCATACATTTACTCATCCTAAAACAGATGCTGATATTTTTAGAGCTTTGAATGGGGCATATATAGTGCTAAATGAGCTACTGCCAAACATTTGGTAGGCACAGTGGCAGGAAATCACTAAAGAAATTTATGTCAACAATAGTTTTATTAAAAACATTTATTAAAACACTCTGTAATTATGTTCTTTTGCATACTGATCCTAGCTTATGAGGTTTCTTGTATGTATGTAACTAGGGATTACTATGGGTCTTGGCTATGGAATTTGAAAGAAAACCGCAAGTAGAGGGCACAGAGGTATTGAGAACAAGGGATGACAACAAAACCGATGGACATGAAAGCTGAAAGGAGAGTATGGGGCTGTGATCTAAGACTAATCAAATTAAACTGTAAGAGGAGGCATTTTCCCAGAGAGGACAACAGGCACCACTCCTTACAGCCACTGGCACCTGGGGATTGGGCATTTGGAAGGAACAACGTTTAGGTCTGGATTCATCGCCAGTGTTACAGTGCATATGCTGTGATTTATAGCTGCCGTGACTCTCCATTGTAAGTGACGAATCACTTTCCATCCTCAGTACCAGCATACCTTATAGCTTACTACTGCAAGGTAACCAACTAAGTTTAATAATATATAGGAATGCATATTCCTATATTAGGCAAAAGATAAGGAGGAATATATATTCTTTTATATTATTAAACATATATTATTAAATATATACATACACATATCTTCTCCATATTAATTGTTTGAGACAGGTCTGTCTTAGCACACTACAGTCTTTCTTGTGCCTCCTGAGTTGTGAGATTACCAAACCCAGAAAACTTCATCTTATATTTTAATGTACTTCTATATCAATAACACATCTGGGTAACTATTTTCAAATAACTAGAAATTTTAACAGCACAATGTAGATTATACATGTGCCAGCTACGAAGCTGATGCTTAAGCAGATAGAGATTCATTCTCCTTATCATTTGGTGAATATTTTTGAACACTGACGTGGGGGGAAGCAGCCAACAGATCTCTCTACTACTCAAAGACACCAAAGAGAGCAAAGTGGCAACCTGTCCTGAGAGTTCCTGGCAAGAAGCACCCAGTTTTTAACTCCTCCTGCAGCGTGAGAATGAGCACAGTTTTAAAGAGGGCGTTGGAGAGAGAGGGCTCCATCCCATGTGGCTGTGAAGTGGGGCATGATGAACAATAAACTCTGATCCTGACTTACGCTGGCATCCACACATAGCCTCTGGGACAGGCAGAGTGACTTGCCAAAGGTTACAGGAGCTAATGGTGACTGGTGGGCAGAAGGGAAAGCAGATGGCTCCTGAACTCGAGGGACAGCCCAACTAGACTACAGCAGAAAGATACCTTCAGAACACATGCTGACCTTCCACAGAGACTCTGCCTGCCCTCACTTGCAGGCTGAGTTGGAGGTACTAGACCCTCGGCTTTTTCAGCGAGGTACTTTAGTTATAGTTCTGCATGACCTGTCTGCCTTGCTGCTTCTCAAAAAGATGACCAGCCAGTCACACAACACTCACAAGCTGCATTACATGTTCCATAGGAAAGTTAAAATCTGAAGAGTCAACAGAATGGTCCCTGCTGCAGCTCAGCTGCCTCAGCTGCTCCTCACAGCGTGGGAAGCAACACTGCAGTCCACCCTCTCCACTGCACTCCTCTCCAACCGAGAGGTCACAGGGACAGATACCTTTCAGTAAAAGGATCCAAGGCCAGTCCCAGTCCCACCAGGGCTCAGAGGATGCTGATGCCCTAAGCTCCCAGAAAAGTCAGCATCTCAGCCTCTAAGTGAGTTTGTGGAGATTCTAGATTTTCTTTTCTTTCTTTCTTTCTTTCTTTCTTTCTTTCTTTCTTTTTTTTTTTTTTTGGCTTTTCGAGACAGGGTTTCTCTGTGTAGACTTGACTATCCTAGACTCACTTTGTAGACCAGGCTGGCCTTGAACTCACAGCGATCAGACTGCCTCTGCCTCCCGAGTGCTGGGATTAAAGGCGTGCACCACCACGCCCAGCTAGATTCTAGATTTTCAGCCATTCCTGTTTTGTGTCTTTATTATTGTGATAGGTGCTCAGAGAAATAACCTGTGGAGAGGAGATGGTGTGGAGGAGGGATTTTTGCAAGATAAACGATCAGGACTGGGCTGCCGTGAGGACCTGAGCTGGATCCCCTGAATCTACGTGAAAATATCCTGGAATGGTAGGGAGTGCTTGTAGCCCCGGTACTGGAGAGAAACAGGGCGATCCCGATCCCTGAAGACTCACTGGACCTAGTAGGCCTAGCCTACCCAGCGAGTCTATTCCAGTGCAAAGATAACACCTGGGCAAACAAACAAACAAACAAATAAACAAGTTGTCAAGGAAAGACACCTGAAGTTGACCTTTGACCTCCACCCACACAAGTCCAGTATCCCACTCCTGCCCCAAATCAGGACTTCCTGACAACCATCCCATTGTTCAAAAATCCTGGGGACTCATTCTTTTAAATTTTATTTATTTATTTATTTTTGAAGGCAGGGTTTCTCTGTATAGGCTTGGCTGTCCTGGACTCACTTTGTAGACCAGGCTGGCCTTGAACTCACAGTGATCCACCTGCCTCTGCCTCCCGAGTGCTGGGATTAAAGGCGTGTGCCACCACCGCCCGGCTCTGGGGACTCAATCTTATACCACATAAAAACTAAGTTAAAAAAAAAAAAAAAGAAGGAAACCTATTGCATTATTTCCATTTTTCTGCATTCTTCTACAGCTGTAGGGACTGCAAATGCAGTTGGCCTTGAAGCTTGCTCTCATAAGAGAACTATGTCGAAATTAAAACAGTGTTATTCATGTCTGTCTTTGTCTTAATAGCCTTGTCCCTGGAGTCAGAAACCATGCGATCAAGGTCACCCACAGTCCGTTGAAGTACTAGACCTGAGTCCGAGACCCGCCACCCTCTCTTCACATGCTCGCATTCCGCTGCCCGAGCAGGTGCGCACACCATTTAATGAGATGGAAGTCATAAAACTTCCCGCGCTGCTCCTGAACTCGCCACCTCCTACTTGAACTGACCATCAGGGTTTCCCCCAAGATGCCTTTTACCATTTTCATCCCTGTCTTTGTACAACTGCCTCCCCTGGGAGGAATCCATCTCTCTCTTAGCAAGCTCTTTACAGCCGACTTCAGAATAAAGCGATCTGAAGAAAGTGGCAGGCCGACGACAGGGGAGTATGGCAACGCGGCTCTGTGGTGGCTTGTGTTTATTATAGGGCACGCGCGCGTGTAGCTATGAACACGTATCACAAACTGATCTGTGGCTAGATTAGAAGCCAACGCTGAGGCTGTAGCAGACCCTAATGAGAAAAGGAGGTGATTAAACAAGTACCCACAGACAAATATGCCCGGTTCCTAAGGTGATCTGAGGATATTCAGCATTATCTGTATCCAGGGCCAGGCTGGACTGTGGGGAGGGTAGAAAGGTCACAGCTGGAAACACAGACAGTCCAGGGAAGATGTAGGGCACAAGTGTCAGGTGCACAGGAGGAGCTACACCGGTAGGAAGCCGTGCTGGGGAGCACGGGCTGTGTGCTAAGGGGAAGAAGGCATTTTGCCGTGCTGCCGTGCCCTCACTCAAGCCTTACAGTGGTCTAAGTAGGCCGGGCTCTCCCACACTGCGGAGATGGGAGGTATGATTGGCTGCGGGTGGGTAGGCTCAAGAAACAGGACTTAAAGGGAGGTCTGTTGTGGGGGGGATATAAATTAGCAGAAAAAAAGTGTCTAGAAGCTCTTTGCAAAACTGAAGTACAACTCCTGGACGAGCAGTAATCGTGCTTCTGGGTCTACAGCACGAGGACACGGAATCGGTACGTTCACTGAGGCACTGCAAAAGCTACAAACTGGGGGGAAAAAAACCTGTCAACCAACAGATGAGTGTGTAGGAATAGGGCTAGAACTCTGTGGTTCAGCCCTTTCCTAAGAGAAAAAAGAAATGCAATAACCACCCTTTCACCCCTCGCTTCTATTAATTCACTTACGTTCCACACACAACTTGGGAACTGTGGTATTTCTGTATCCAGCTTACTTTACTTATGGTTAGTCCTCCACATTGAAACATGTTGTTACAAGTGACCAAATTTCCTCCCTTTGAAAGCTAGTGTGTGTGTGTGTGTGTGTGTGTGTGTGTGTGTGTGTGTGTGTGTGTGTACCTAGCAAGCCTTTGTGGAGGCCAGAAATCCATAGCAGGAATTCTTTTTTAACCTCCCCATATCAGTTTTTGAAACAAAGTCTCTCACTAACCCCAGGGCTCTCTGGTTGAACTCTGGGGATACCCGTGCCTCAGCCCCACCCACCCGCACTAGAGTTACAGATGTTGACAGACTGTGCCAAACACATGTGTTCTGGGGATCCGAACTCGGGTCTTCATGCTTGCAGAGCAGGCACTTTACTGACTGTGCCATCTCCCCAGTCCCCTCAAAGGTCATTTCAGTTTAGTATGACACTGTTGCTGAGTTCAAAGCCCAGACTTGTATCTTCTAGGGGGAAACTGTATATTTTAATGTTGGCATTTTTTTTTCCTGATTGGGAAGTCATCAAGACATTCCAGGGGTACCAGAAGTGTAGGGGTAATCCTAAAGCGATGAATAACCTTCCACTTCATCCTCTGCACGTGGCCAGAGCTAGAAGGCTGAGAAGGCATCTTCTTTATCTTCAATCATTATTTTGTGATATGTAGTTACTAGGTACAGGGCTGAAGGGGAAGAAGACTTGCACGCTACACCATATGGCCTTCTATCAGATGGAATGAGCTTTGTTCATTAGTTCTGCTTGGTGGGTAGAGCATGTATAGACTTGGGCTTAGGCCTGTAACTCACCAATCACACGATCGTGGCATTAGAAATCGTGATAAAATGGTGGCTTCCAAAATCAGTCTACCTAACAGTCTACATTTAAATATTTTGAACTCTGTGAATTAAGTTTATTTATTTTAGCTAACTTCCCTACATCTCAGTTCCCAGTTTGGCAAAAAAAAAAAGAGAGAACATAACTCATTGGGATTTGGTAAGAAGATCGAATAAAACAATATATGAAAAGTGCTGAGAACATGGTGAGATATTTAATGGTACTCAGTATATTTAGCTGCAGTCATCATCATCATCATCATCATCACCATAGTTACCATCATGTCCCAGGCTGATGCTGAACTCACTGTGTAGCTGAGGATGGCCTTAAACTTCTGATCCTCAATCTCTACACCCCAAGCACTGGGTTTATTACCACATCTGGTTTATCCAATGTTGGAAATCAAACCCGGGACTAAGTGTACGCTGGGCCAGCTCTCCACCAGCTGAGCTACATCCCCACTGTCTGGCTTCTTTAAGAAGCACATTCTGTTCACACGTGCTAGCAACAGCACATATTTCACAGCATCGTGACAATAAAATAAAGCAGGAAAGTGCTTAGCCTTGAATATTTTTTAGCTGCTGGAAATAGTAACAGTAACAATAAATCTAACTTATTTATTCACTATCTGCCATCTTTTCCACCTAGATTTTAGGTCCTTGTGATTATTTAGTAATTCTGAGAAGTCTAGTTTCTGAATAATATTGTACAAATGTCCAACAGCTAATTGATCCAGTGGAGTCACTGTCTTGCCTTATAATCATGTCAGGAGTGCTACAGAGCTCATCTTGCCAGTGGCAGAAGGTATCATTTTGAAAGAACATCTCAGAATGATTATATAACACCTTAAAAGTCAGGATGTCAACATTGATAATGGACACATGTATGTGTGACATATTCTACTATATAATAACGTAGTGCAGTGGTGCAAAAAATATTATTATCATGGGTGTGGTGTCCTTGGTAGCACCAGGAAGTCAATAAAACCCAAACCTCATGTATTCCCAACAAAACCTAGCAGCTAGGATTTTTTAAAAAAGATTTGGTTGTTTTGTTAGATGAAAAATGCATACTTCAAGATCTTAAACCATGAATACCCCTAAGAGCTCTTTCTCACAGCAATAGAGCATTGGTCTTAAGACAGACTGCAGTGCAAGGCTCCAGAGGCTGAGGAAATGCAGCAAGGGGGTTCAAATAATCAATCATGCATGAAATCTTTCTTCTTGAGATGCATATTTCGATGCAGAAAGAGCTGACAAGCCACAAGGAAACAAACTGAAGCCGATTCATTCTAGCCATTTTATCTTCATTCATACTGAGCAGAAATGTAAAAAAAAAAAAAAAAAAGTCACTAATCCAAAGCATAAAAGACACACCTGTGTGTACTATATGTCTATGCCCATATTACAACTTATGGGCATCTGCAAACTAAAGGATGGTGATATGTTCATCTCTGGAGGGGAAGCATGTCGCTGCGGTGTTTGGAGTAAAAGACACAAGCTCACTATTGGTCCCTCTCAACTGCTTGAACTTATTAAAAGCATGCAAAGCATATTATAAAATCCACTAAAAAACTCTACGTATATAAAATAGAAAATGAACTCAGGATATCTTGCAATATTTATAGACATTCTTGATTGCCACAACTTGGGTTTAAGGTAGCGAGGGCTACTGGCGACAAGAAACTAGAAATTTGAGCTTTTGTTAGGCATTGTGTGGATGTGTGGGACAACCCCACAACAAGGAGCGAGCCAAATGTAAAGGGTAAAAATCACTGGTGTTTAGCAACCTCTAAATGATGGGCCTTGGTCTCCAGGGCCAACACAAACTATGACCAAGGCTGCCTCACTGCTCCAGGCAGGGCATATCATTCAAAGAGACAGGAGTGGACGGCATCCTGCCGACTGTGCCCTAGCATCAGTTTGTAGCACATCCCAGAAGGAACAACAGTCATCAGCAGCTGTCAACAGGGGCCACAGGGACAGCAAGCACTGAACTCATTGTATGGCCTCAAACATTTGAGACAGATGACCAAAGTCTCTCTCCTGTGGGCCATCTCAGGGAGTAGAATTCACTGAGGTGTGGAACAGCCCTGGCTATCCATGTTTAAATGGTAAAAGCCATTCACACTTTCATAGCTCAGACAGAGCACTGGCGCCTGGGCTCCACTGATTACATTATAAGCCAGTGGCATCGGCCAATGGTCTATTCAGGACCTCAGACCTCAATTAAGAGAGTATAATAACCAAAAGGAATAGATTTTAAAAATGTGACATTTGTTTGAATCCTTTAGATCCAAAGCAGACACTTGATAAGATATTCCACCAAATATCAAACCAGAAAGAACTCAAGGAAGAAGTGCCGACAGCGGCATGGAAGCAGAGTCTTGCTTGCTTGACACAGACAGCTTGGGAGGCTAACTTCAAAGAGTCCCTCCACTGTCCCATTGCTCTTTCTTTTCCAAGTGCATTTCCTGTATTTGTCCGCTGTTGTACCGTAATGTACTATAAAATACGGTGAGGTTGAGGTGTAAGTGATCTTTGAAATCATGTAATAGAGTCCTTACATGGAAGGGATAAGAAAATAGATAACATGCTGAGATTTCTGTTATCAAGTAGTATCCTGAGTGCTTCACTTAATCTAATCCCCTTAATTCTCAAACTACCCCATGAGGCTGACAACATCTACATTTCACTGAGGAGAAATTTGGCACACAACACAAAGGTATTAAATACTATGTGTGGCAGCCAGATGCTAAGACAACAAATGAGCCATGTCCTTGCATAGGGGTTCTGACTACATACAGGCTGGAACTCTAATTCCATCTAGTCCACAGAAAACGGCAATGACAGTGGAGTCACCTCCCATACGGCTTTAGCGTAATAGAGCTTAATAAATTGGAGGTGGCGTCTCCTGCTGACTGGCAGCAATAGCTTGCAGGAGGGAATAGCATCCAGGAGAGAGAGAGGGGGGGGATGGGAGGGAGGGAGGGAGGGAGGGAGAGAGGGAGAGACAGAGAGAGGGAGAGAGACAGAGACAGATACAGAGACACACAGAGAGACACAGAGACAGAGAGAGGGGGAGAGGGAGAGAGGTGGGGATTTCAGTTATTTGGCCATAAAGGATTAAAATGTACCAAAACCATATTAGACTAAAAGAGAAGGTGAACCTCCAGAAAGAAATGCAACCCAGCCAATCCACAGACTTCCAATCAGTCTTGGAAGATCCTAATGCCAGAGCCGAGTGTACTTGGCTTTAAGACACTAAGTCACTGGTAACTTTTTTTATGCATCAATAGAAGCATAAAGGAATATCCAACAGATTCTAGATCACAAAGGAACTAAAAGGAAGAGTAAGCATTTAAATCCCAATGGCCATTTGTAAGTCCTGGCAGCCCTCAACCCTAAGTAAAAATCCATTAACAACCTCCGCAGCAGAGAAAAGTGAATTATTTTGCTTGCTCTATTAGTTTTTTCCTCATTGAGTTTTCAATCTGTTACACACTTACACATGCAAGTGAACACGTACACATTATTAATTCATTCTCTCTCTCTCTCTCTCTCTCTGACTAGAATATGAGATCCATGAGAGCCAAGATTTCTGTCTGTCTTGCTCACTATATTACTATCACTTAATCAAAGGTACTGCATTGGGTATGTGGCTGTCTTATTTTCTTTTTTCTTGCTCTGACAAACTACACTGATAAAAGCAACTTAAGGGAGAGAGTATATTCTGGCTCATGGATAATGTCCACCATGGCAGGGAAGTCAAGGCAGCAGGTGCATGAAGCAGGTGGTTAGATCATGTCCACAGGCAGGAAGCAGAAGAGATGAATGAATATGTGCCCTACAATTCCCTTTCTTCATTCACAAAGTCCAGAACATCAGCCCAAGAACAGCAGTGTACACACAAAGGACAAATCTTCCTACATCAAGTAATATAATCAAGAAAATCCTTACAGGCATACAGGCATACCCAGAGGTCTAGTGATTCCATGGTCTGTAAATTTGAAAACACAAACCATCACAGTGTAGAATATGTGAAATGGAGTACGTAATCACTGAAATGCTGAGGTGTGGTGTTTGCTCCATGTCCCTTGACAATCAGTGGAGTGGCAAATCCAGACTGTGGTCAGTTGTGTTTTGTTGAGGATGCACACTCTTTACTATTTTCTATAACTGGGATGTCTGTCACATGATTGTGTATTTCCATAATGGTAATTTCACTTTCTTGGCCATTGTAATGGAGCTGGAAGTGAAAGGGTCATTACACACCCATGACTTAGGACGCACTACATTTCCATTCACAGTCCTTGCTGTCCTGCCACAAGAAGAGAAGAACGGCCTTAACTCTGGCCCAACAGGGATGAAAGAATACGCAGAGCAATGCTGGACTCAACTGATGGTTAATGAGAAAGCTTGGGTTAGCCCATCTCAACCTCGTGTGTGAGCATTGCAATAAGAACAATTGCTATGAGCAATTTCAGTTAATTTCTGCAGCAGCTTGCTAACACAAAGTTATCGTAGAGTAGGATGTGTCCTCTGGGCTTCTACCTCTTCAGAGGCCTATTAGCATGGAATTTCATTGCACTGACATAAGTGGGGGAAAGTTCCAAATGCTATAGGCAGGTATAATCAGTGCCTGGATAGTCCTTTCGTGTGCAATAAGATGCATTGCAACCATTAAGTTGAAAGCATCTTTTAGGATAGAATATTGCAAAACTCATGGTTTCGATAAAATAACAAAGCCAATGCATAAATATCCACTCCTGAAATAAAGGCATTACAAAAACCATGTTATATAAGATTAAAGAAAGAATTGAAGTGTGAATTGGAGCCAGGAGTTCAACACAAAGGAGCCCAAACCACTGTGCAGCAGACAATGGTTAATCATCTGCTTTCAAGATCTGAAAAGGCTAAAAAGGTTTTGGATTTCTGGAGCCTGGAGTTTCTAACTACTTGAAAATAGTGTATTATTGTCCATAATTCAGCCAGAATTGAAAATAGATAAAAGTCAGGCCTACTTGCTATAATTTTCCCTGGGTGAAGAGGCAACAGGAGTGTTAAAGCTCAAATACTGTAGACATCAAAGTCCCATGAAGCTAAGAGTCAGATAGAGTTGCCCATACACAAAGGCAGCCAGGCTCAGTAGGCCACGGAGATGCTGCAAAGGGAAGCCAGCTTAGCACAGGGGCTGCTGCCACTTCCATTGGTAACAATCACAAATTTATTCCTATTTACTGGGATTTACTGGAGCTTCTGCCTCCACCTCTTCTCCTCCTCTTCTTCTTTTTCTTCTTCTTCTTCTTTTCTCTCTCTCTCTCTCTCTCTCTCTCTCTCTCTCTCTCTCTCTCTCTCTCTCTGATAAGCTGTATTATCTTCAATCATCACAAACATGCTGACAAGTACCATACTAGCTATGGCACCCAGTGTTGTTTGTTGAAACCTACTCACCAAGGAGAATGCAGTAGGCCACGCAGGTGTAGACATGTGAGTAGTTAATAAAGACTGCCCCGTGATGGGTAGGGCTGGTATCCTTGTAAGCAGCTAAAGAGACCAGGGCTCTTCCATCCACTCAGTGAGGATCTGGGGCGAAGATATATTCTGTGAGGAAGAGAGACTCTAAATATGCCAGAGCCAGAGCCTTGATCTCGGATATTTCAGCCTCCGAGGTTGTTAGAAACAAGTTTCTAGCTTCCATACTACTCAGTTTACAGTATTTTGTTGCGGCAATCCTGATGGACAGATGGTACTCTTCTGTTCTCAACATTTAAAGCTCAAAGAGTACAGTTCACTGTACATGAATAAGCAGCTACTAAACTGCAGAGGACGGGACAGAACAGAACAGAAGGCCTTGGAGAAGAGTGCGCTGGTAGCTTCCTTCCCTTTCAGGTTCCTTTCTCTTTCTTAGTGTCGAAGATTTCAAATTTATTCAGTTTTTCGTATACTCACCATTAATGCCATAGACTGTATAATACATTTTTTAAAATCAGAAATACCAATGCCTCCCTATTTCTTTCAGAAAACATATTTGTCTGCTGTTTGCCAGCACAGTCTCTGCTTGATGTGAAGCCAATCCAATTTCATTCCACCCAAGCCCTGCAATTGCAGGAAGCTGGTTAACAACAGCATCCTTTAGTTATGGAAATAGCCTGGAAGGCTGGTGTGTCTTCGCATCCTGGTGGCCCTGGAATTCAAAACGCCTTATCTCTGTGTACAAATGCAGCTAACAACAGGACAAGAGCGGTGACAGAATGCACAGGCGTGGGTCCTTGCTATCAGCACTCTGTGCATGCTCAGCCCCTCAGGAAGCTCAGGCATTCTTCCATTGTAAAGCACTACCCATTTGCCCTGCTAACGTCAGGAACAACCCCTACCCTGAAGGGATCAGGAATAGCTCTACAAAGCTCTAACACCCAGGGAGCATCAGGGAGCATCCCATCCCCTGGTGAGCCAACACCTACTAAGAGATCCCTGATCTAAAAGGAGAGCTCTGAAAAGCCTCTAGGAAGAGCAGCACAAGAACAAAGCAATGATTTAAAGAGGATAAAAGTTTTTCAACAGAGAGTTGTTTTTGTTGGCACAGGTTGGGTTGTGAGCGGCATGGGAGGAGAGTGACAGGAAACAATCCATGCCGCACCTGGGCATCACATCATGTCTATCTGGTCAGTCTCCTTCCCACTTCTCCTACTGAAGGCACAGAGACCCAGCTTGTGTTTAGCTTTTTCTTACTTTATGTATCTTTTTAAAAAAAAATAATCTTTCCATATTCGAAAAAACAGTAGGAAACTGCCATAGGTCAGTTTCTTTTGAAAAGTGGAATATGTCTCAATAAGAAATATTAACTTCAGAATGGAAAAAAAAAAAAAAAAGCCATGTCCTCAAACCATTTTTGCTCATTACAGATGGATCCCAGCAGAGGAAGTGAAGGAAAGCAATATCACTGGAAACCCGAGAACAGACAAACAAGGAGTGCCAGTCCTTGATGTCATCGTTTTGTTCCTTATTTCCCGCTCCTCTTTTGTGAATACGAGTGGTAGGTATATGGAAGCTGTCTGGCTTTAACAGACGTGTCCTTCAGGAGGCCGTCTGTTCCTCTGTAGTACTACTAGCGCAAGCGACATTATATTGACAGTGATTTGCTTAGTTCTGCTTGAAAGTTTAATAATAGAGGGGATTTAAAAATGACTCCTTTCTCCCCTATCCTTCCAAAGAATCTGGTTTCTAAAACCATAAGGATCTCTGTAGATAATGGCTCTGACAGGCACCTGGCATCTGTGGGCACCTTCCTTGGTTTTGCCATGGAAAGGCTCAAGGAAGAAGATACCTTATCCAAGTTTCAGATAACCCTTGAAGTCAGTTTCTGAGCTGGGTTTCAAATCTCTTCCAGTTGCCCACTAATAAGAATGAAGGCTCGGAAGGGTCCGCTGAGGAGGAGGGAGAAAAGATGGGAAAGTGCCTCGCTCTCAAAAGAGGCTGAAAGTCAAGGTGGGACCCTAAGCAGACACCAGGGAGTTAAGAGAACAGTCTACAAATAGTGAAAATAAATGGGGACTTGCATCGCTTAGGAGAGTGGGGAGGTGGCTTTTCGCAACACTCATATGCATATTTGGAACAGTCAGTCTTTAAGTTCAGGCAACACAAAACCAAGTCTGCTAGACTTGAGAGGCTGCTGGAAACCCTGATAAGGTGAAGGCAAGTACAAAGGGCTATTGGTAGAAAGGCGATGGGGCACTAGGTCTCTACCAGCAGAGGAAACACACCACAGAGTTTCAAACATTCTCCCATCCAAAGGCACAAGGGACAGATGCTGAACCTGCAGGCATTATTGTGCAGCGGCTACCTGTCCCAGGCTACATTTCCAATGAGCAGCTCTCTGTGGCTCCACACAGGATCCTGCAGAGTGACATCAACAGGGGAGGATAGGCACTGCTCACTTCAGGTCAACAGTCAGTTTCTGGAAAGCCAATGTTCCCTTTGAGGATGGCGAGCGCCTATTCCCTATGACTTTACATTGAAACAATTTTGGTATGTTCCATTGATTGTCAGAATGAATTTCAAACACAATTTTTTCTGTTAATATATAAGTCACCAGCTTTCACTTAAAAATGTATATTGATGGGATAACAGTTGAGATGTAATATGAATAAATTAATTAAAAATAAATAAAAATGTATCTTGAAAACCAAAAAAACGAACCTTGTGGAGTGTTGAGATACTGTTAATCTATGTATAAAACCCAGGCTGAATCTGACCTATATTCTATGAAGCAGTTTACGAGAAAGTCATGCTATAATTGAAAATAGTAACCTATTAGAAGGTGAATATTGCAGGATGCACATGCCATTGTTGTGTGCGATACATGGTCCAGATGGCAAATGGGATGAAAACAACCTTGTGTGTACTGCCAGGAAGGAGCAATTACTTTGCTAAGAAATCTTGCTGAGGTTGCATCCCTAGAGCAACGGGGATATAAAGAATGTAGGCAAACCAGAGAAAATAGTCAATGCTTTGTGAGGGGATCAGGGCTCAGTAAAACAAACAAACAAACAAAGGAGATTTTTTTTGGTTTTATTATTATTATTATTATTATTATTATTATTATTATTATTATTTTCCTTTTTTTAATTAATTTATTCTTGTTACATCTCAATGGTTATCCCATCCCTTGTATCCTCCCTCCCATTTTCCCCTTACTCCCCTCCCCTATGACTGTGCCTGAGGGGGACTTCCTCCCCCTTTATATGCTCATATGGTATCATTGGGACTCTAGATGAGAGAAGCATGGGAGAATAGCAAAGTAGAAGGATCCAGAGGGTCCTAGAAACCTACAAGAAGAACATTATGATAGGCAGATTTGGGCCCAGGGGTCCCGCTCAAATTATAGCACCAGCCAAGGACAATACAGGCCGTAAACTTTAAACCCCTACCAAGATCTAGCCAATGGTCTGAACAGAATCCACAGTTGAGTGGAGAGTGGGGTATGACTTCCACACGTACTGCCTCATATTTGACCATGTCCCCTGGAGGGGGAGACCTGGTGGCACTCAGAGGAAGGATAGCAGGCTACCAGGAAGGAGATTTTTTTATTAAGGAGAAAGATTAGGTTTGATGAGGAAAAACAATGGGTAAATGAGGTCCAGTCCAAGAGATCAAAGTGTCAGGTCTTCCTCTAAAGCTAAAGGACAGCAAGAGGAAACACTAGGAAAGTCAAAGAACACATTGTATGCAGTATGTTCTGGGAGACAGAGAATCTGGGGAGGGAAATGGACTAAGCGTATGAATGAGAAAGGAGTCACAACAGACGGTAGGTTTGAAAACCTAGTTTTAAGGCATAGAGGATTCCATATGGACAAGCAAGTAACCGTAGACTTTGAGAATGGAAAGGGCTCTCACTGCTGTCCCAGATAACCAGGCATCTTACAAGTGATTGGTTTACACAGTCAGGCAGATGGTCCTTCCGGCTCTGAAAGCTGAGATGCTCCCCACACCCAGGTTCCTCACCATTCTGGGCATATACTACAGACTATATTCAAATCAAATAGCACTAATTAGTAGCAATATAGATAGCAACTACTGAAGTCCGATAACAGCTTCTCATAAGGTTGTTTAAAACACTAACTTGTTATTTCTTACACATGTATGTGTCCTGGTGGCAATATAGTTTCCTAATAAGAATTAGGGGTAAAATTATTATTAACATATGCTGAAGAACTGGTAATGCTTGGCAAAAGATTAGGGAAAACATAGGCTTGACCATTATTTTAAAGATGATCTCATGTTTTGACTTGTGGGGAGACATTCACACACAGCAGTTTTGATTTCTGGTCTAGGTGTCTTTGTGTTTCAGATTTCCATGTCTAAATAAAGTATTGCATTGCAAAGGAGGAAATCCCTAAAATGTAAACTAATTTGGAAAAGAAAGAGGGAAAGAACTGGTGGACAATTTAATACAAGCAAGAGGAAATTTATTTTCCAGTTAAATTCTGTCTCTTTACTCCGTATTCCCCAACTATACTGGGGAGAGTAGGAAGAGTTCGAACTGTGGTGTTCTAGTGTATGCCTTCAGAAAGAGAAAAAAAAGTCATTACTGGGCTATTCAAGTAAACTGAAGGTGAAGTCTGGTGGTAGAGACAACAGAAAGATATAAGATGTCATCTGGCATGATGTCTTAAGTCTCTAATACCTTGGCAACTAACAAAAACTGCCATCTGCTTTTAACACCAGAGTTTGGGTGCAATACTCTGGGCACATCTGTAATTAGAAAGGATAATAAAACGAGGTCACCTACTTTGTAGTTCAATTTGCTCATTCTGAACAGCTTTTCAGTAGTTACAGAATCGCTCAGGATGGAAAGACTCTGCTGTATTCTCTTTATTAAAGCCACTTTCAATTGTGTCTTAATTACCTGTTACCTCAAATAATCCTGCTACATTAAGTTTGTGATTATAACAGACACTGAGATTCTCTGAACTCAGACCCAACATTTGTTATTGTTTTTTCTTTTTAACTGCAAGATAAATTTAGGGGACAAAGGAAAAAAAAAAAAAAAACCCAAGAGACTAATAAGACTCCGTGTGGTCAAGAGAACTGTCTCTACTTAATGGCACTTGTGAAACACCATAGACACACAGGTTCTGCCCAGATTGCTCAGACATTTTCAATGCCAAAGTGACATTTTGAAAGAAAAGTGTTAAAACTTGATGGATTCACAGGGCATTGCTTACAGTCTCAAAGAGGTTCATGGCTCAGTATTAAGAACAGTTCATCGAGCCTATATCAGTGGTTCTCAACTTGTGGGTTGTGCCCCTTTCAGGGGTCAAATGACCCTTTCACATGGGTCAGCTAAGACCATCAGAAAACACAAATGCTTACATTATGATTTATGAGTATGGCACAATTACTCTTATGAAGTAGCAACAAAAATAATTTTATGGTGTGTGTGCGTTGGGGTTAGGTGTCACCACAACACGAGGAACTGTCTTGAAGGGCTGCAGCACTATTAAGGTTGAGAACCATTGCTTTAGATGAGTCTTAGGTCCTGTTTCCCAATGTTCCAAAGCAAGGCCAAAAAGATAACACTTTTAAACAGAATTTGAACTTGTCATAGAATAGCTGACAATGATCTGAGTAGGGTGGGATTAAAAATTAGCACAATCTCATAATAAAGATTTAATAATCTATGTCTTTATACTTTTTAAAAATTGGGGACTCGTGACAGTTAATTTTGATTGTCAGCTAAGAAACAACCATGGAATCATTGAAGCGTGCCCTTCCTTGTGCCTGGGATGGTGTGAGTGGTGTCTTGGGTAAAGGTTGGTGATCTAGAGGCACTGTTGAGTTCCTTTCATGGAGTGGGGCTGGCATTTACAGCCTCCTAGGGGCCCTCCCCTCTGGACTCGCTTTTCTCCCTAGGTGGTCCGGCCCACAGTATCCTCCCTTGGATAGGCTCTTTTTCTCCAGGTGGGCCATTGCATCAGTTGTGATTTCCTGAAGAGGGGGTCCTAGGGTTGGGGCACAAGTCTGAAGCAAAGTACAGTCCTTCTTAAAAAGGCCACTCTCAGTTTTCCCAAGTTTCAAGGGCCAATTAGGGTTCTTGGTGCATGAGGGTTCTTTCATAATTAATACGTTAGTCCTTTGATGGATTTACAGTATGATGGTGTCATTATTGGGAGTGATGATGGGGAAGAAGTGAGAGCCAAGATACAGGAAGCAGACCACAGGGGCTATGCCACTGGGGCTATATCTCAGCTGGGTCCTTTCTGTGTTCCCTTTGTTCTTTAATTCCTGTTTATCTAGAAGTAGAGACTAGCCTCTGACACACACACACACACACACACACACACACACACACACACTCACACACACACACATACCACTGCACCTCTGCCAGCCTAATGTTCTGTCCTTAGCTGACAGAACCAAAAAGTATGGATTAAATCTCCGAGACAGTGAGCCAAAAGACACCCTTTTCATCTTATTTCTGTCAGGTGTTTAGGCCCAATGATGCAAAAGTAACTGATTTAGCATTCAAACAAGAGGAAGAGGAAGAGGAAGAGGAAGAAGAAAAAGAAGACACAATCAATAAGAAACTAAAGTTAAACTGACTCAATCATATTAATCCAGAAAAGACAAAAAAAATTTAAAGAATGTTTGAAAAAAAGAAAACCATTACAGACATTCTATAGTTCAAAAATCTAGAGGAAGCATTACCCATATTAAGTGGAAGTACAGAAGGGATTTCTAAGACTAAGACCCAAAATAAACTTCTAGAAACCAAGCATATGATGTTTAAAAATAATATTGAATTAGATGTTGGAGAAGAAAAGCATAATTAACCTGAAGGCATAGGTATGGTTACACACCAGGGAAACATACAGAGGGGATGCAAAGAGGAAAAAAGGAAATTAAGATTGTCACTCATGTGACAATCAGTGCATCGGTGGACCTAACCATCATGTAAGTGATGTTCCTGGAGGGGAGACACAAAATAGGATGGGAGTGGGGTGGGGATCCATGGCCTGAAAGTTTTCAAGTTTCACAGAAACTATGAATACTCAGGAAGTTGAGGAAGTATCAAACACAAATATGGTGGAAACCACATGGTCAACACATTACAGTAACATCATGTAAAACCAATGACAATAGCACATTTTAAAGGCAGCTAAAAAAGAAAAGCAAAAAAGACAAAAATCTAAACATAGGAATATATATATATATTCCAATATAATATATGATTTATAATAATATGTATCCCAAGATGATATAATCAATTCAGCAAATTAAAAATAACAAAATATTTAATCAAATCTAATATCTATTCCTGATTTATTTTTTAAAAGCCACTCTGGAAAGAAAGGTCTCCTCAACCAGATAAGGGGAAATTGTAAACAACAGCAAATTCTAAAGCTAAAATCAGGTTTAATGGCTAAAGACCATATCATCTTCTAAAATAAACAAGACAAATGTGTCTACACTGAATACTTCATTTCTACATTATGATTGAGGTTATAATCTATAAATTAAATGAAGAAAGACATAAAAGGGTTAAATCTTTGAGAGAAGAAAAATAACCCTATCTTTATTCATAAACTATTTTTAAAGGTTTATTTTTGTTTTATGTGCATAAGTGTTTTTACCGGTATGCATGTATGTTTCTGAACGACATGTGTACCTGGTGACCCGAAGATGTCCTCAAATCCCCTGAACTGGAATTACAGACAGTTATGAGTGACCATGTGGTACTGAGAACCAAACCCAGGTCCTCTGTAACACCACAAGTGTTTTTAACCACTAAGCTATCTCCCTAGCCCAGCAAAACCTTTTAAAAGGCTATGGTAATAAATTGAGTTTTGAAAAGTTAGAGGATATAAGATGAACACACAGAAATCATTCATATTTTCATATACTAGCAATGAAAAGTTGAATGCAAAAAATTAATGTTTATTTTTTTTGTAAAAAATATCATGTATTTGGGAGGAAACACAAGCATGTCAACTATAGCATCTCTACTCCCAGTGCCTGAGCTTCTTGGTTTCTTTTTAAAAAATTTTTATTAATTTATTCATATTACATCTCAATTGTTATCCCATCCCTTGTAGCCTCTCATTTCTCCCTCCCTCCCATTTCCCCCTTACTCCCCTCCCATATGACTGTGCTGAGGGGGATTTCCTCCCCCTGTATATGCTCATAGGGTATCAAGTCTCTTCTTGGTAACCTGCTATCCTTCCCCTGAGTGCCACCAGGCCTCCCCATCCAGGGGACATGGTCATATATGGGGCACCAGAGTTGACATGAAAGTCAGTCCCCACTCTCTACTCACTGATCCTAAACCAAGATGTTAGTGTGTGCTTATTTATATATAATTTAATATGTATTTAAATATGTTCTTTCCAAAATTATGTCCTTTGCCCTTCAAAAGTAGCTTTTAAGCAAAAAGACTGGACAGGCTATTTTCAAGCTATATATCCAATGCAGCTGTCTACCCAGAGCACATAGAGGCCCCAAAGCCAGTGATTGGAAAGGGAGTATCCAATATGAAAGGGACAAAATATCTGAACAGAATCTTAAGCAAAGAGAACATATTGTCGACAAACATTGGCACAAAAAGCTATTCGACATCTTTAATCATTAAGAAAATGCAAATGAAAGTCACTATTAGATACAAGTGCCTGTTTTCTAAAATCAGAAATGCAACAGCTGTAACTCTCAGACACTTCTGACAGTCAGGTAGACTGCAGCTCTCATGTGTTGATGATGGACTGGTGAACTGTGAATTCTTTCTTTTCTTTTTAAAAATTAATTTATTTTATATATATGAGCATTCTATCTGCAAGTACACCTGCATGCCACAAGAAGGCATCAGATCCCATTATAGATGGTTGTGAGCCACCACGTGGTTGAGGGGAATTGAACTCAGGACCGCTGGAAGAGGAGACAGTGCTCTCAACCACTGGGCTATTTCTCCAGCTCCTAGCTGTAACTCTCATGCACTGATGATGGCCAGGTAGATTGCAATACTTACACATTACCATTTACCAGGTAGACTATTTCTCATATACTGTGCATGGCCATGTAAAATGCCATAGCAACTTTAGAGACTGGACAGTCAGGATTTTTAAAGTTGCCTTTATTTATTTATGTGTGGTCATGCATCTGCCAAACTACATGTGTGGAATTCAAAGTTCTTTCCACATACCACGTGAGTCCTGTAAGAACCTTTATCCATTGACCCATCTTGCCAGCCTAGGATTTTTATCTAAGCCAAGCTTGTATCTACCATATGATCTCTCCTTTCTACTTCTACATGTTCAAAGAAAAGTTAAGTATGTCCATATAAATAATTTTATATGGACATTGGGTTATTAATATCAGCTCCCTTTGTAATAACTGGAAACAACAAAACTAGAATCAACTTAAATACCTATCACTGTGTAAATGTTTTTTAAAAAGTGGTACTGTGGACTCTGTTGCCTGCTTTTCCATCACTCCCCTCATCAGGCCACAGGGGAAGAGGATGCAGTCATCCTGATGTGACTTTGATATACTGGGGTGGGTGGGTAGGGAGGCTCCACTTCTCTGAGGAGTAGGGGAGGAAGGATAGGAGAAACAGGGAGGAAGAGGGTTATGACTAGAATGTAGAATGAATAAATTTTTTAAAAGTGGTATAGTTCCACACATGATCTACATCCTTGTTCCTCTTCCCTGGAGATGGGAGGGCTGGAAGAGAAAAGGGAAACCGATGGGGGTAGTCATCTCTGAGACAAGCTGGAGACCTGCAACAGGGTTGGTTCCTGAGAGGATGGGGGTGGGGGTGACTCTAGCTGAGACTCCTAGCAACAGGGAACATGGAGACAGAAGTGTCTACCTCATAGCCCAACGGGACTTCCACTGGAAGAAGGGGGGCACCAACCTACACATAAAACCCTTGACACAAAATCTACCCTTTCTATAAGATATACATGGATAAAGATGAAGCAGAGAGAGAGGAGAGGGGAGGGGGCGATGGCCAACCAATGCCTTGCTCAACCTTAGGCCCAATGCATGGGAGAAAGCCAACTCCAGACACTATTAATAATACTCTGCTATGTTTGTAGACAGGAGCCTAGCATAGCAGTCCTCTGAGAAGCCCCACCTAGCAGCAGATCGAAACAGATGCTGAGACCCACAGCCAAACATTAGAAGGAACTTGAGGAGTCTCGTAGAAGAGTGGGAGAAAGGATAGAGGAACCCAAAGGGGACAAGAACTCCACAAGAAGATCAACAGAGTCAACTAACCTAGGCCTGTGGGGGCTTACTGAGACGGAAGCATAAACCAAAGAGCATGCATGGACTGGACCTAGCTACACGTATGTAGCTGATGGGCAGCTTGGTCTTCATGTGGGTCCTCTGGCAAGTGGAGCCGAGGCTATTTCTGATATGGACACTGTTGTCTGCTTTTGGATCACTTTTCCTTAGCTGGGCTGCCTTGTGGAAGAGGATGCTCCTAGTCCTGATGCAACTTGATGTGCTTGGGTGGACTGGTACTCTGTGTGTGTGTGTGTGTGTGTGTGTGTGTGTGTGTGTGTGTATGTGGGGCTTTTCTATGGAGACGGGGATCAGGGAAAGGAGAAAGGAATAAGAGGACTGAGGGTGGGACCAGAAGGAGAGGAAGGAGGGGGCTACAATTGGGATGTAAAATGAATAAATAATTTTTAAAGTGGTATATTCATACAATAAAAAATTAATAAATACTAATAAGAGTTAAAACAAGATAAATGTGAAAATAGTTAGATTTTATCAAAGAGTTAGACTCCCCACCACAAGAGAACACGTAGGCTGTACTTCTACAAGATTTAGAATATATAAATTAATCTCTAGTGACAATAGGCTTCCTGGAATATGGGGAGAAAGGAGGAAAGGAGATAAGATGTCGAATGATCACATGAATTTGGAGAGGTGATATACACTGTCTCAAGTAACAGTTTTAAGGATACACACACAGACACACACACATATATGTATATATAATTTACAATTTGACTATACTTAACTAAAGGAAATAAATCTTGTAACAGAGTGACAGCTTTAAATGGAGAAAATGTTAACACAAAACAACTCTGCATGCTTGTTCAAGAAGCGTTTCATAGACTTTAGTAAACTCAATGTCCTCCCTTTCTTACCCATAAAACACTCAAGTCCTCGATGGAATCAGTATTCTGGAAGGAAAAAACAAAGGGAAAAAAACCTGAAGGGGCTTTTCTATCTTTAAGTCCTCTTCTACTCACTATGGCAAAATCTACCACTTATAACCTTTGGCTTTACAGGGAAATATTGTAGTAGGCATCTGAGAGACATAAGGCATATGCAAAGGAAGAAAGGAGAAAGGGAGGCAGTGAAAGAATTGGGGAGGGGAGCAAACAAGATTAATAAACATACGTGAGAAGCTCAAAGAATGACCTCCACGCAGGCTGAATTCAAGTGTTTGCAGTCTAAACTTAGCTCAGAAGCTGCGATGCTGATACAGGTAGCTGTGTGTTCATTTTCCTCACCTGCTGGTGTTTCTCTCACCCTTGATTAGTCTGAGAATCCCAATCCTGCCTGCACCTCTAGTCACCAGAGCTCTGCAAAGTGACAGACAACAAACTCTGGAGAGGAAGGACTACCACTAATGATGCAAAGTCCCAGTGTTGCGGCCTTCTCCCTAGCCTTGCTCCTGTCCCCAGATGCTCTGTAAGGCTGTGCTGTGCCCAGAATGAGTAATGAAAATCTACTAATGAGACATCTGAAGAAGTGAAGGTCTTTTCTGAGGAGGCCAGCCCCTCATCCCTAACTCACAGACTGTAAAGGCTGAAACCATTACATAGAATGTCTAACAAAATGCAATGTTTGAAATAAACAAATCAGAACGCAAAAACTATATTCATGAAAAGACATCATCAACCACAGATAACAGATGGCTAAAAATTAGAAAAGCACACATAAAAATGAAAATAAAGAAGCTGGCAGGACTTATGTTTTTTTTCTTTCTCCTGTTTTCCCAGACTATCTTTATTGATGCTATATTGTCTTTATAGAAGGAAAAGGGGATTATTGACAGGAGGTAGCTTGAAGGCATTTTCATTCCATACAGCTGAAATGAATCTGAGGCTTCTATTCATCTGGGAGAAAAAAGGGAAAAATAACATTTATTTTGCTCCTGTGGTGGGTGGTTGGAGCTGAGGCGGATTTGTTTGACTGCCAATTACTGGTAACAGTTATCTGGTTGTTATACGTTTTATAAATGTGTCTAGCAGTGTTCTGTCTACTTAGATCATGCCTATCATAACTTAATATTCTATTCTACAGGATGAAGAAGACTAACCCTGTTTTAGTATGTAACTCCCAGTTTACAAGTCCCAGGAAGGTCTGGGTTGAACACCATTCTCCAGGGAATTATGCTACACTGGCAAATTATCGAGGACGCGAACAGGCTTCTGCCAAAGTGCATGTTGAAAAAGGGAACTGGGCTGAGCAAGGATACTGCATCACCAGCCAGCCAGTCAGCAACATTGGCATAAGGAGAGTGTACGCTGATGGGAAGTGCAAATCAGCCCAGTGCTTTTAGCGAGTTATCTAAGAAGCATATAAAATGCTGGGTTGTTTCTGCAGAGAAACCGTATGTGCAGAAAGCTCTGCGTATGATATGAGGGCTGACCCACTGGGCCTGTTCTTTCGTGACAGTGAGACTGTAGAAAGCAACCTAAGTCCTCAGGAGTAATACAAGTTATTATGTACCCACACAGATTGGATTGACATGTGCTACTAAAACAAAATTCAAGTTTTATATGGAACGAGGAACAAAACTTTCCATGACTGAATTAAGTGGGGGGAAAAAAAAAAACAAGTCGAAATAACGTTTGTAGCATTTTTGAGAATCAATGCAGATTATCACTTTCAAACCTATACTGTTTAGGAACTGATTGCCCAGGCATGAGAGCAAGGGCATGCGTGGGCTTTTTAATCAGAGCTCCTAGGGATTATAGCAATGCTGAAGAAGCCTGGCTTCTTAACTCACATACTTCCAAACTCTAGTGGGATTTGGGGAGCTTTTTAATTTAGGAAGTCATAAAAGAAGACAAACTCTGCAGGGCATGGTGTTGAATGCCTGAAATCCCAGCTCATTGAAGGCCAAGGCTGGAGGATCATGCATCACTGTCACAAGTTTCCAGCTTGACCTGGTCTACATAGCAATGCTCAGGCCAACTGGGCCACAAGCAGAAAACAAACAAAACAAAACAAATTCCCCCCAAACCCAAGACAGGATTAAATAAATTTGAGTGCATCAGGTTATTGATTCAGGGAACAAATAATAACAATGGGGCGAGACCAAATTAAGGAAGGGAATTTGGTAATGCATGTGTTGGTAGTAAGCAATTCTTTTCAGGGGGATCTTTCTGATATACATCTGACTGCATGCTCAGGGGCTTGCTCCCCACTGCTCCTCTGACCCACCCAGGTAGCGTCTGAGACTGGACAGACAAGTTATGCTGCAGGTGGAAAGAACATTAAGAGTAATTCCAAGTGGGGTCTTCTGGAGAAGGATGAATTCAGCATTAGGATTTGTTTTTTAAGAATTAAGGGATGTCAGGGGGAGGAAGTCCCTCTCCAGTCACAGTCATATGGGGAGGGGAGTAAGAGGAAAATGGAAGGGAGGGAGGAATGGGAGGATACAAGGGATGGGATAACCATTGAGATGTAATACGAATAAGTTAATAAAATAAAAAAAAAGAATTAAGGGATGTCATGAAAGGAAAAACTTCAAGCTCTTTTTCACATCAAAATAGGCCTGGCTAAGCTTTTTCTGAGCACAGCCAGCAGGCAGAAACAAGCTGTCGAGGGCAACTGCCTGTCTGCAGGGTCCAGTACGGTCCACCCACTAGGACTTCTGTCTGGACCAGCCTGCAGCCAGCACTGCCTCTAGGGTGGGCCGAGGATAAGATTGGATGTCTTTATGAACTACTTCAGATGCTAAACCACAGCCGCCCACATCACCATCTGTTGAGTGCCATGTGGACAAAAAGAAAAATCCACTTTGGTCCTAAAAATACTATTTGCCTTACAAGGAACAATCCCTGATGGTTCTGCTTCCCCAGCCTCTCTCTGTTTTACATAACATTAATCAGGGGATGCTAATTCTGTGTCAGAATGGTACTGCAGCCACACCCTGGAATGTGAAATCCTAAGCCATAACGTGCTGCCAAAACGTGTCATTTCATCCAAGTGCAACAAATTCACTTTACATTATTTATATTTCTTGGCTTCCTGACCACAGGTCCGCTGAACTGGAGTTGTAATCTTTCCTGACATATGGAATTGTCACCATTAACTCGTCGTATGTAAGCCCGATTTTGTCATCCTTTAGTCAATAATAACAGTACACTTATTCACATGTGTTTGAAAAAGAAAAAGCTTTTGACTGTTTCAGTGAACTTCCATGAAACTAAGATAGTTTTTAAAATTCATTTTACAAACTATCTCTGCTTTCATTGGAATGCCATTGAGATCCAAGGGTCTCCCAGTGGTACTTCCATCTTTCCAGAAGACAGGCTATGGGTTTTGCCAGGTAGAAGATAGGGAAGAAACCCTGGAAGAGAAAGGATCTTGGCCTGATCTATGTAGGGTCAGGAGACCATAGCAGTGCACTGGCCACCCAATGATGCTCACTTGCAGCCTTGCAGGCCTCTCCAGCATTACTTCTCTGCCTGCCAGAAGCCAGCCTGGGCCCAAGGGCACACACAGGCTTGTGACTCCATGCCATCTGTCTCTGACCTGCAGTTGTGGACCATCTCCAGCCAAGCTCCTGTCTCCCATCCAGCCCTTTTATTCTCCTTTTCCAGTTTTGCAAATACCTCTCTTCTATTGTCTCAATTTCTGAGCCAGGTGTTGACCGCTCTTGACTTTGTTGATGTTTTCAATTGGTTTTGTTTTCAATTGTCTATCTTTTCTTTGACATTTATTATTGCTTTCTTTCTGGTTGCCTTTGATTTAATTCGCTTCTATTCTCCTACTTCATAGAATAAACACATACATCATTGATGTCAAACTTTTCCAGTTCCCCGTGTAAACTTTTAATGCCATAAACTACTTCAAAGCACTGCTTTAGCAGACTGTCACACAGTCTGATGTATTTGGAAGAATCTGTTTGATATCTAAATCAAAGCGCAACACAAAAGCTATTAAAGACTGTTAACATAATTTGACGTTCTGAATAACCACCCTATGTGAAAGTTTACTTATAACCATTGTCTGTTTTCTCTCCGAGGCAGTCAATCTTCTGGAATTTTCTTTGAACACGTAGTGGCATTTTATCATGCTCCTCCATCATATCAATTTGCAGAAGTCTGAACAAAACGTCATGAGAGAAAGCAGCAACTACTAGGCCATGTCATTAAGAAAGGGCCCCTGAGTGCTGCAGGAGTTAATAACATCCACCAGGTGAATGATGGCAATACCCAAAAGAACAAGAGGCTGCAGACATGAGAGATGCCAAGGCTGCTGGAGAACTCATGGGGCATAGCACGGGGACACTTACCAGTTTGCGTTACACAGAAGAAGTGATTTTTTTTGAGATACACCATTGTGTTTCTTCTGAAGTATAAAAGATAATAAACTAGCTAATACATTCTGGTTACCAGTGAAAATGAGAGGACTACTGTCAAGGATGAAGGCAAGATGGGAGTTGTGGTGGTGACCAATGGAGATATAATAGAGTCTTAGAAAAAGGTATGGTAAATTTTGGGCCAAATCAATGTGTATGTTAGGAATGAGTAGAATTATCTGATTCATTCAATTGCTGGCTTTGGTTTCAATGGGCACTACCATTCACTAAAAGAGGAAAGTGTGGAGACCAAATGTGAGTTAGTTTATAAGTGATACATCAAGAGTCATGGTTGAGATTGGTTATATATGATATTCTTATTATGAAGAAGATGGATTACTAAGTAAGGCACAGACATGAAGACTTGTTACCACATGCTATCATAACACACTTCCTGGTCTTTCTCCCTGGCTACAGTGGGAGGTCCTGAGATATAGGAACGATGTCTTATTTATTTAATAAATAAGTTGAAGTAATAAATTAAATAACTTTAATAAACATGTGCTGATCTAAATTTACCATTAAGCATTAGTAAAAGAAACATCAAGGTATAAAGTATGAAATACAATGCTATTGGGTTAAAATACCTATGCAGCATGAATGATTTGAATAATTAATGATTAAAGGAACTAAGAAGGTGTTTTGTTTGTTTGTTTTTTTGTTTGTTTGTTTGTTTTGTTTTTTCCAGACAGGATTTCTCTGTGTAGCCTTGGCTGTCCTAGACTTGCTTTGTAGACCAAGCTGGCCTTGAACTCACATTGATCCACCTGCCTCTGGAGTGCTGAGATTAACGGTGTGCACCACCACACCCAGCTAAGAAGATTTTAACAAAAAGCTTTAGTGAAAACTATGTACTGAGGCATACAGACAACTTTGTGACTTTAACTTGAAAGTATTAGAGATATTAAGGCAAAACAGTAACTATGGTGGAGAAAGATGAATAGTTCTGGAGAAACATTAGGAATTTTCTGGCCTAGTGGTTCTCATGGGGTGTCCCTGGCAGAGTGGCCATTTGCCTAGTAGGGACACGGGTCAAGAAGGTGGGATTTCATTTTAAGAAGGAACTACACTATTAAAGCTTTTGTTTTTCCTTTGAAAGCTACAGAGACTCTAACCTCATTCTACAGGTTAAGAAAGTGAGCCCTGCTGTTCTGTTCTAGGATTTCTCTTTAATAAAAAAAAAAAAAAAGGCTTTGTAGCATACTTGCCAAGTCTCATCTCCTGGAACCGTGAGTCCCATACCTTTATAGTAAATGGTTAAACTGCATCTCCCGTGGCATAACACAAAAAATGGGCTTTCAACACCTCCTCCAGGTGTAAGCTCTGCCAGTTAGCAAGTTATGACAGCATTATTTTAAAGGAGATCACGCACTACATTCAAGTCAGCCACCTTTGCTCCATGAACATGGAGGAGATGAATATGAAAATTACTAGGTATAGCCTAATTTCCCCCCCCCCCCCGAGTGTTCAGTCGGAGTATTACACACTAGGAGATGGAGAGAAAAAGAGAATGAAAGGACAGTTGCTGTGCTCATCTCTGAGAAAAATACTGCCTTTCCCATGAAAAGAAAGGAAAAAAAAAAGAGAGAGAAGTACAATCATTGTTGGGGGTTCCTTTAAGTTTATTTGCATTATCATTAGATCATTTATCCAGCAGGTTTGGCTACAACACACTGAAGATAGAATTTTATCATTTTCTTTCTTCTTTCCTTCCTGAGTAAATGTTTTATCTTATCACCCAAAATGACAGGCTGGTATTATCAAAGCAATGTACCCTGAGAGTCAGCAGCAGGGGTAAATTTCCTTTTTTCATTATTATTATTATTTTTTTTTTTGGTAGAACACACAGACCTTAGGGGTAAGCTATCAGCCAAGATATGCCTTCAAATTCTTACCAGGCTCCCGTAGGGGAGAAAGGAGGTAATTAATCTGTCATCCTAGACAGCATACTGTGTCTCTACAGTATTTAAAAGCCAATTTCATTGTGATAAAATTTTGTCATAAATAGATGAACTAGAACAAAAGGAAAGGGAGTGAAAAGGAAGCAATTTTTAACCAAAACTTGCTGAACAGCATAAAGGGAATAAATATTAATCTGAAGAGTTTCCAGATCCCAAGACTGAAGGGAAAATCTAAAACAACCAACTGACAGAAGTACTAGTTTTGCTTGCCGATTAAGTTACACAGCCTGAAAAAAAAATCTGGATAAAGAAATTTAGAAACCCGCTGGTTTTTCAATGTATAATCCTCTCAGCTAACATGCTGACCTGTTGGTTTCCTGAAGCACCTAGCAGCATTCTGGATCAACCCTTTCCAGTTGCTCTTTAAAAAGACATCACTAGACATGTCAGCCTCTCTGAAAATGTCACACATTTTCTGGGGTTTGAAGGCACTGATGCCCCATCTTTATTTATCTCTGCCTCCATGTTCAAGCAACCCTCTTTTAAAACTTATTTTATGATATTGGTTTTAAAGACAGGGTCTTATTAAGTATTTTAGGCTGGCCTGGATCTCATTATGTAGACCAGGCTGGCCCGGAATGCACAGAGATCCTGCTGCTTCTGCCTCCAGAGTGCAAGTGCATGCTGGGATTAACAGTGTGCAGCACAGCCTGGCGCCTCTTGAATCATCTTCAATTCCAGAAACAACAGGCTAATGAATAAACCTGTTTATGACTAGGGACTCAAACTGTCCCCAAGCAACAGGAGCCCTCAGGCAATTATTCACTGCCATAAGGCTGTGCTGCAGAGTAGAAACAGAGATGGCAGAGCACACTTCTGCACTGCAGAAGCCAGACAGTTGTTAATTAGACCACACTGTGACCAGCTAAGCATCCTCTTGGCTTTGCCCTGACTCTCTCTTTCTCTTAAACTCAAGCCTGCATCCCTGCCTGGAAGAGAGCTTGTGGCTGCTGGACTCTGTCACATATGTCTCTTTTCAGAGTGACCACATTGTCTAAATCTCTGTGTCTGTCTCTGTCTGTGTCTCTGTGTCTCTGTCTCTGTCTCTCTCTCATCTTCCCATAATTACTTATCTCTTAATTAGCCTGCTGCACACTGGTTGAGCCTCTTAGGAAGGCAGAGCTGGTGCTTTTGACAGAAAAACTCCAGTAACAGTTGGAGAAAAGACCCTCTTTAGACAATTTTTCATCTTATCTTTCTAAAACTTGTCCTAAGTATTGCTGAAGGCTTTCCTGAAGTTAGAACAACTGCCAAAGCATCAACCAGGTTCTGTGGAAGGAATACATAATTCTGTCATGATAGCAACATCTAAAAGTGACTGACACTGTTAGGAATCTGAACATAACCATGCCCCTCTACAGCTTTCTTGGATGTCATGCCAATTCTGTAAGGACTAAGCCTGGCACAGCAGACCTGCCTGACAACAGTAGAAACAACACGAAACGAATGAGCAGTGTGGCCAAGTACAACATAGCTGTGTCTTGAGAGGACCACATGAAAAAAGACGGGAAGATACTGAGAGTGAGGTAGGAGTCATCTACTGAAGGCATCCCTTTGATTTGGATGCAAGGCTTTGGACACTAAATGCTCCACATTTGTCAAACTCAGTTCTTGAGCTATGGGCATAACAAATGAGTCAAAAGCAGTTTTGGAACTTTATTCAGCTCACTAATTTTTTTTTAAGCATAAGCAGTTGACTTATTAAAACAAAACAACACCTGACCCCTCCCCTCAATTAGTCACCCAGCTTTTTAAACAGCATTTTCATAAACGAAACAACTACTTTGGAAACCAGAAATAGAAGAAATATATATCTTGTAGGGAACTTGAAGCTGCTTGAGTTGTGGGGCTTACTCATTAGTTTTTAAAGATGCTAAAAGAGCATTCTGGTGCACAGAATTGCAGTAGCAGTGTTGGGAGATGGTCGATGTATTTTGACGCTAATTACTGCTTGCTGTCTCTGTAATCCACCTTTTGATTAATAAAAAGCCATCCCGCCTGGGCAGGGCAAAGGAGATAGGTGGGGCTAGGAGAGAGAGGGATTCTGGGAGGAAGAAGGAGAAAGAGCGGAGGAGGAGAGGAAGGCTGCCATGGGTTTGATGGAGGAGAAGCACATGGCTGGTGTGGATGGGGAATTCAGCCCAGATGAAGAACATTAAGAAGTATTTGGGCATATATGGGGGAAGAGATCCCCCTCATTCACAATCACAGGGGAGGGGAGTAAGGGGAAAATGGGAGGTAGGGAGGAATGGGAGGATACAAGAGATGGGATAACAATGGAGATGTAATATGAATAAATTAATAAAATATATTTTTAAAAAAGAAGTGTTTGGGATTATGCATGGGAATAGCTTGATAGAAATTGGTAGAAACAGATGGCATAGGATTGGGGCAGGTATCACAAAGCTGCCCCACTATGGGAAGTAGTTTAGAAGATTAATGTCTGCCCTGCCCCAGGCTATTTTAAATATAACAAGTGTCTGTCTCTTATTTGATTGCTAGCCAGGCCTACAGATAATACAGATAATTTAAAAACAATAGTTCCAGTACTTGGATTATGGAAGCAAGAAGGTCAGGAGTTCAATTTGAGGCTAACCTGCTATACCTGAGACCCTGTTTCAAAACAAACAAAACAACAACAACAACAAAATGCTAAAACAATAACAATGAGTTTTATATCTTTTTTTTGTAGAGATTGGTAGATATTGCTAAGAGTCACAAACTACTTATATTTTCAAAAAAATAGATCATTCTGATCTTCAGCCTCAAAGGCAAAACACTATTTTCTACTAATGTCACTGAGTTTTCTGTGAGGGACAATGTGGCCCACCATCTGTTCCCCTTTTGGAAGTAAGGGTAATGCAGGTCTGTGCAAAAAAAATGAATGTTCCATTTCAACCAGTTCATACCACGTTAACCACTAAGGAAGAATAATCCAAAGTAATATCCTCCCAACCCAAGCCCTGCCTCAGGTACAGAGAATAGAATTTATTATTATTATTGTTATTATTATTATTATTAATTATATCTATTTATTTAGTGTGTGCCAAAGGGAGGGGGTATGAACATGCCAAGGGGCTTGTGGTGGGAGTCTGTTTTTCCTTTCACCATGAGTGTCAAGAATATGGAACTCATGTCATTGGATGGGCTAGAGCTATCTCGTTAAAGGTGTTTTGAATGCACTGGTTTGTACTCATAACTACACTCTTGGTTCTTTCCCTTTAGAGATTAGTATATATGATCCTTCACTTCCCACACCCTTACCACAGCTATTATTAGTAGGCAAACACATTTTTAATGCCAAAGTATCTACTCCTATCCATGTCATGTCTCACTTAATGGAAGGTGATGCCATCAGCTCAAAAGATAATGAATTATGTGAACAGTATTTTTTTCTGCAATTTACTATGGATAACAGCATTTTGCATTTGCATGCATATAGTTTTAAGACTACATAATAACTGAGTAGAAGGCATAGAGAGTCACCATAAATATTATTTTTAAGTTTACTGCAAAAACTGAACTTACCATTTAGAAAGAACAAATACCGTCTTACATTTGTTTCTACATGTGAAGAAGGTGGCTGTAATTTCCCTAAAGTTAATACCTCTAACATTTTGTATCGAATTCAGCACCATGGCATATCAGGAAGACCACAATTATGAGATGGGCCATTTGCTACACTTGCTGATTATTTAACACTAAAATGGAGTTTTACTATAAAGAAGAAAATTTGTAAATAATGTATAGTCATATTTCATGCCTCCATAATTGTAACTTAATTCCCTAAGATTAGCACACTCTGCAAGTGAGAATTTTCTAGAAGAAAATTGAAAGGAAGCTGCAAACGTCCTTTAAAAATGTAGAAATTGTTACTTCTTAGCATATCATAGACCGAAGTGATAAGTCAGTTGACCCAAGTGCCAGAAGTGCACAAGATCAGCTGTGCACACATCAGTATCCTGCATGAGAGATGAGCACTATTTTCCATCTTGTCATCAGTGTGAGCAGATTGAAACAGTGAGCCTAGCATTACTCTTCATAAAGGGTTCATCAACGCCTTTCAGATGTTTGCTTTCCACCTGGCAAACATGATGAAACACTTTTAAGGCTGAATTTTGCTTGCAGTAAACTGATAGTAATTTGTCCTACTGAACTTCAATGAAATGAACCCTGCATCTGAATGTAAATTGTTACCTATTGGTAATTCCATGTTATTAGAAGCAGGAACTCCAAGTGGAAAACAAATCTCACATCTATTTTTTTAAAAGATGCAAAGGAAGAAAGCATTCTTTTAAATTTTTATGTGCCTACCACAGTCGTTCTGTGTGAGTCTTTAAAGTACGCATTTCAGGAAGAGCAGAGAAAGCTGGTTATGGTGCACAGTGGCTCAAGCCTAATTCCTTTCCTCAAGAGATTAGATAGGAAGATTGTCACCAGTCTGAGACAAGGATGGGCTATACAGTTAGATTTTACACAGTGAGGCCGCAGAATGTCAATCACCCTCACCCCCGGCCCTGCAAAAAAAATCAGAAGACTGAAATTAAGGTTAAGAAATTTTTACTGGCTACTGCATGAATCTATGAGTTACTACAGGTGCAGTGTTAAGGTCACATCAGTGCTTGCAACATACAAAGTACCCCTTTCCTTTCTATGCCCCAGTACAGCATTTTACACCCTTGTAAGTAAATTAAAATAGTAATTCCAACTGCAGTGCAAAGTATGAACTAAAGGGATAACGCAGATGGGTTGATGCGGAAACGAGATGGGAAGAAAGAGGAGGAATTTCCAACCGGGCATTGAGAGAGCTTCACTGGGGGCCAGGGTCCATTGCTAGTACTTAGAATCATGAATTATGCTTAGAAACAATCTGTAGCTGTTAAGCACAGTGGCAGGATAACCCTGTGGTGGTCCTGTGAATAAGAAACGCCCCCCGATGGGTTCCTAAGTTTGAATATTTGGCCCCAGTTGTCTTCAGTGTTTGGGAAGGTTATGAAACCTTTAGGAGATAGAGCCTTGTTGGAGGAAGTATGACCCTGGTGATGGACTTTTTATAGCCTCATCCCCAATACCCTCTCTATCTCCCCATCCCCTCTCCTCATGCCCTGCACTTTTTGTGTGGATAAAATATAACTAGCCAGCCAGGTATCTGCCTCTTCTATGCGCTTTCCTGGCTATTACAGAAACTCCCTTTGGAACCATAAGGCAGAATAAACTCTTTCTTCTGTAAACTGCTTTTGGTCATCCCGTTTTGCCACAGCAACAGAAAAGTAACCAAGACAGCCCCTCAGAGAGGTCTTGCGTGGGCACCAGGAAGTGGCAAACATGGATGGCAAAGTGTGGTAATCCTGACATTTGCTCTTCTCCTTGAGAAGATAAATTAGTGAGCAGAGATTGACAACCAGGGATACACTGTATACATACAGTTATTAAAACTCGACATAAAACCTTCATTCAGATGAGTCACTGTGCTAAGAGGAAAAAAATATTCTGTCACATTTATGTTACTTTTCCATCACAGCTAAACATACAAATAAAGAGACTTGGTGAAGAATACAAATTGCCATGGCACACACACTAAGTCTAGGAAATGTATGACGACCATTGTCTGAAGACAGCAGAGACGGAAGATGAATCACCTCCAAGGGCAAATAGCCTGTTAACTTCACTTAGAGAGAATTTGTTCTCTAAGGGACATGCTCCAATGACTCGAGTAGATTATTTTATAAGATGTATTTTAATCAAACAGCTCCAGACTTTTATCAAGCTATCTAATAACAAGACCTGAGATATCAGGTGAGGAGCAAATATTCTGAGGACGATTTGTTTCCTTGCAGAGATCTGGACAAGAGACAACTGAAGGTCCCTTCAAGTGAAGCTGTGCTTCACAGAAAGATTAATGGGCGAGACAGATTCACCATTCTGGAGGATAAGTGAAGGGAAGCAACAAAGTCAACGTGGGAAACACATTATTAATCAAGTCGTGCAGGAGATAAATGGTCCTGCTTCAGGGACAGGCTGATTCCAGCTCTGCATTTCCTCCACTACAGAATAGCGGGTGCAGCATAGCACTAAAGGAAAAGTGAGCCTTGTTTTTTTTTCCTTAAAGGTCAATTTTAAAAATTTATGTAGCTTCATGTGTATGAATATGTTACCTTCATGTATGTGCACCTTGCATGCTTGGTACAGGCAGAAGTCAGAAGAGGACAGCAGATCCCCTGGAATTGGAGCTAGGGTGCTTGTGAGGTGCTGTACGGATGCTGAGAACGGAACCCTGGTCCTCTAAAAGAGTAACAAGTGCTTCCAACTGCTGAGCCATCTCTCCAGCCTTAGAAGCAACAACCCTTTGTGCCTTAGTCTATAAAAGTGCTATATGCCTCCATACTCTACCATTAGACACAAGTCACTAGATCCAACCCAGTACCAGGGGGACTGTTTCAGATGCTGCCTACATGAGGAGAAAAGCTGTGGACACTTATTTACAAATAAAGAAAAGGCTTTAAAAAGCAGAATTTGAGTTATATGGCAACCTTTTAACATCCTGAGAATTTACAAAGTGTCATCACCTCCTCACTTGCCTCAGATGTGTCTGTCACACTGCAGCAGCATTTGCGGTAACCAGTGTTTCAGTCTGACACATCTGTGAACTCGCCAGTGCAAGTGGGAAGAAAGAATGGTAAGCAAAGAGGGTACCCGACGGCCTGAAAGAAACAAGGTGACAATTCACACTTTCACAGTCATCCTGGGACATGGCACTGTGAGGGCTACAAGGAGCCTTGGAGAAATGGAGATAAAAATAGGAGTTTGAATCAACTGTTGACAGAGGATGTCTCCCTGAAAGGTTGTTTACCAGCTTCATATGATTTAATGAAAATTGAGACAGCCAGTACAGCAATTTTAAAAAATGGCCCCGTTATTTTTACATCCTTCCCTTCTAAAATTGGGGTCTATGTCCCTTCTGGATTTTCAGAGAGAGAGAGAAGGGGGTATCCAAGCAGATGCTGAGACTCACTGCCAAACCCTGGGGTGGAACACAGGGAGTCTTATGGAAGAGTTGGGGAATAGAAAGATCTGGAGGGACAGGAGCTCTACAAAGAGAGCAATGGAGCCAACAAATCTGGGCAGAGGAGGGAGCTGCTGCAGGGACTGATGCACCACCTAAGGACCATGCACGGTGAGGACCTAGACCCTCTGCTCAGATATAGTAGATAGGCAGCACAGTCTCTTTGTCGGTCCCATAATATGGGGAGTAGGGACTACTTCTGACATGGACTCTGGTCCCTACACATTGATCAGTTTTCCCTGGTGGGATGGCCTTGCCAAGCCACTGAGGAAGAGGATACAGGCAGTCAAGATGAGATCTGACAGGCTGAGAGCAGATGTTAGGGGAGGAGGCCTCCTCCTTTCTGAGGACTAGGGGAGGGAGGGAGGGGGTATAAGGGAGGAGGCAATGAGGGAGGGAGCTACAATCAGGATGTAAAGTGAACAAAGAAAAAAAAAATAACCATAGTAGTATGAAAGTAAGCAAGCTATTAACTGAGAAATTGGAAATAAAGCCATTTCTGTTTCTATAATAGTGTCTCAAATCAACAAAAAATCTCAGAAGGTGGTCAGCCACGTCTCCTCTCCTGGTCATACGTAGTTTCTAATTATCATCTGTTACTGTCCCTTCACTGAGAGAGTATTATACACCCTCATTTACAATGCTGTGCTGGCCCCACTTTTTCCTTTCATTTGTGAGAACCTGAGATCACATTCTGAATTTTTCATTGTCCTCTACAGTATTAGTCAACTGTGTCCACTCCTTTCAAGGCACCATCTCCTCTCCCCACTCTCTCTGGCTTTTTGCAATATCTTGATCTACCAACTATGTCTCCTTCAATCTTCAGTGTCATTTATAAACACCCTAACCTGCACCATTGAAAAATATTTATAATAACACTCCAACCAGGGAAGCAGATCAGTGCCCTGCTCAATCATCACCAGAGAGCCTCCTCCTACAGCAGATGGGGCCAAGTATAGAGACCCACAGCCAGACATTATGCAAAGAATGAGAGGCCTTGGAAACAGTCAGCCCTAATAGGACGTCTCCATGAAATTCCTCTCCCAAAGGGTGCATGGAACCCCCGTGAAGAGGAGGCAGAAAGAGTGTACAAAGCCAAAGAGGACAGAGTACACAAAGGAAAACATGGGCCTCAAAATCAGCAAGACCTACACATATGAACTTCCAGAGACTGAGGCTGCATGCCCAAGGTCTGCAAGAGTTTTCACAAGATGGTGTCCTAGAGCTGGAAGTAGAAGCGGACACAAGCCCCCGTCCCTAACCCAAAAGCAATATCCAAGTAATAACCACATGCAAATGAAAATTTAGTTTCCTCCAAGGCAGTCTCACTGGGGAAATGAAGCACACATAAGGGTAACTGCGTTCCCAGGAGTGAATGGCCAAGAGGCTCAATGGTATCTTTGAAGGTTTCTTGTCTTATAACTTTATATATATACTATGTATGTATATACATATATATATAATTTAGCCTATATAACATATAAGTATATATAAATACGTAAACAAATAAATATATAAATATAGAATTAAATATATTATGCATTATATATATATATATATATTTTTTTTTTTTTAACCCTACAGATCCTTTGCATATATATTATGGCTCCCAGTTTAGTGTTTTTATGGAATCCTCAGGGTGCGAACAAGTGAGTTCCTTTCTTGTGCTTTCTTTTGGACTCTTTTCTTACTCTCTTTGTGTTGACCTATAGAATGTGTTAATTTTTATTTTAATTAGCCCTTAAAATCCTTTTTTTTTTCTAATGAGAGATAGGAATGGGGGAGCTCTGGAAGGGAGAGGAGGTGCATTGGAACTAGGAGGAATAGAGGGAGGGGAAACCATAAATAGGACAGATTATGTGAGGAAAAAGGCTTATTTTCAACAAAGAAAATATTTATGATATATCATAACACATACAAATACTGACTTTAAAGTACCCTTAGGGGAACATCAGTCCTCTCTGCTGACCAATCTCTCAACATGGCTATCCTCACTGGTTTTTAGTTTTTCATAGCCTACTCACACCATCAATACACTGCAACCTGGTTCTCCCAATCTAGCATCATAGAAGTATTTGTTCAGATGTTTCAAACATGGCCTTTTCTCAGTAGCCTCACTAACCTCACTGCATTACACGGGGCAGAGGACAAAGCCCTCAGGTTCTGGTTCTGACGTGCAGAGACTGAGCCCATGCTTTCTGCAGTCCGGGCAGTCTTCTGTCTCCTCTTAGCCAACATCTGCTCTTCCAAATGGAAACATTTCTCCTTTCCTTCATCCATGCTAAGTCTCATGGTGAACTGAGCCCTTATCACCAGCCTAAGACACTCACTCAGGTGCTCTGCAAATTCTCTATGAATCAGTTTAGTATCTGATAGTAAGCGATACACGAGCTGAGTGATTGACACACAAGACAAACCTCCCAAGTGAAGAATGGTTTATGTTTAGAAAGTCAAAGTAGTATTAGAACCCACTTTGATTATAAAGAAGAATACTTTTAACAGATTTGGTCTTGAGAACTTTCATTTTAATACTGTTGCCAGGAGCTATTCCCTCTGCCTGAAATGATCGCATTCCCAGTATCTTTGTGCCTTCTGCCTACTACCGTCAATCAGCAAGTACCATCTTCATAGATAGCACCTGAGCATGGTAAGAAAGCCAGAGCCTCCCACAGCAGCGATGGAAAAGTATCTCCTTATTTGTGTATTGACCGTCTTCTCTTGTGGGAATGAGGTTTTACCCATCACCAGTCCCAAACAGCCCACTGTGCACACACACACACACACACACACACACACACACACACACACACACACACACAAGGTCCACTCCTACTGCCCGTGCCCCAGAGCTAATCCATCACCTCCTGTGTTTCTCCACATACCCCACTTGTTTCCACATCTTCAACCCTTGTTCTTTCTTCAATGCCCCCCAAAAAAACCTTTCCTAGAAATGTCTTCTTTAATCATCCACAACCCTGAGGCCTAATCTTATAATACCATACATTTTTAGAATTAAAATTTTTTTGTCAATAAATGGTAAAAACACTTAACTCCAAGCCTGATGGCCATTTGTGTCTGAAAGAACTGACTCCAACAAGTTGTTCTCTGACCTCCACATGTGGACTGTGGCATTCCTGCACCTGAGCACACACAAATGGACACACACACACACACCCCACACACATACTAAAAAACAAATAAAATTATATAAAAATGCAACAGTTGTAAGACAGAACTAAACTTACTTAGCTCATTCCTCCCTCTACAGATTAGAGGGAGGTGACTTACTCAATTAGAGAAGGTGACTTACTCAAGGTTCAATCTTTTAATACTTTAATTAACATAAGCTTCAGTATGGTTGCTGAGTCTTCTATCTGCTCATCAGGTGCTCAGCAGTCACCAGGAACTACGTTTTTAAAATTATTTTATTTTTGTATGTATACATTTATATTATTACACATATATACAGTAGATTATCTATGGCAAGAAGAACCGCGACACAATCAGGAATTACACAGATGTTGCATTCTTAGTGTTTGGGCTACTTGTATTTGACAGCCTTGAAGAAGACATATTTCCTATCTTGGTGCAGGAACTACATTTTTTATGGTTCTTGCAGCCTGTCGCTCTTGTGTCTCGATAGCAGCGGCCAGGCTCTACACAGATGTCATAATAGCACATGACTCTTCCACATCACACTGTACTGAGAACTGCAGTGAAAGAGCTGACGCAGCCCAATGGAAACAACCTAGGCTAAGCAGAATGAGGGCAACGATGGGACAAATAGCTTACACCAGCATGCCTCTATAGCTGCCACAGTCCCCTATGGCCGTGTAGCTTTTCCACACACTCTGTATGGCTTCCTTAGCACATTGTGCAGCCCCTTGACACAACCCCATTGTGTCAATGGGGTACACAAGGGTACACAAGGACAGCAACTAGGGTATTCTCTCACAGTCAGTTCAAATAGAAACATGGGGGCTTAAGAATCTTGAAGGTTTAAAGTTAAATGGACTATCTTTTCTCTCTCTCTTACACATACAGAGAGAGAGAGAGAGAGAGAGAGAGAGAGAGAGAGAGAGAGAGAGAGAGAGAGAGAGAGAGAGAAAGAAAGAAACAGAAAGAAACAGAGAGAGACAGAAAGAAACAGAAAGAAACAGAGAGAGAGAGAGACAGAAAGAAACAGAGAGAGAGAGAGAAAGAAACAGAAAGAAACAGAGAGAGAGAGAGAGACAGAAAGAAACAGAAAGAAACAGAGAGAGAGAGACAGAAAGAAACAGAGAGAGAGAGAGAGAGAGAGAGAGAGAGAGAGAGAGAGAGAGAGAGAGAGATTTAAATCCTGAGTGACACACTGATGAGGAGGAATATTTTCACCAATGTACCAATCAAATAATATAAACTAGGTTAACAACTGGCAGAAGAACTTCTGGCAGGCAGATATGAGTGACATCGCCAGGGTTATCAACGTTCAGAGACAGGGAGGAAAAAGCAGGCCTGTAAAACAGAAGCATGTGGTCCCACTGTCACCAGTGCTGTACTCTGGGCCATGAGCCGCATAAACCCAGAAGCATCTGTCGAAGTCTCTGACAGCTGTCCTTGTACCCTCTGTCATTTGCTCAGCTGTTTGGAAGTGAGTGACACATATTCCCAGGGTTCTACCATGTGGGCTTCTTCTTCTTCTTCTTTTTTTTTTTTTTTTCAAGCCAGAACATTGTGTTCAGAATAGAAATTCTTATTAGTTGTGACTTTTGTCACTCACCTAAATGAATGTATATGCTGCTTATGTTTTACAGCTAACGGAGGTGAACAGAACACAGCATGTTATATTTTAAAATAGGCAATGCTGAAAATTAAAACAAACCACTCTCCCCATATTCCAGCAAAGCTGCCCTAGTAAATATGCACAGGCAACTCCACATTGAATAGGATTTGTACAAAGTCTACCGCTTTTCTTCATGCCTTGCATATGAACATCATGAATTCAAGGGAAATGAATTCATGTGAAAGTGGAGACTGAAGCAATGCCAGCTCACCTTGCATAGCAACATGATTATGATGCTCTGAAAATGAACTAATTGGATTTGTTAAAAATGTGACCTGCTCTCTCCCATGAAAGAGCGATACATAAAGAAAGCAAAACAGAAAGGCTTTCACTGACTGAGCTCTGCTGCCTTGCTCATTTTTAATATAGACTCGGTATGTGGAAACTAATTATATTGACTATCTTAGGTTACAAGGAATTAATTTTGTGCTTCAAGGTTATTAACCACCTTTTAATACACAGTTTAGAGGGAAATGAATGGACTTAATCCCAATATCAAGACACGAAACAAAACAAACAATCCCACATTTCATGACTTCCACAGTTGATTGTCTTCTTGGCAATGCTTTTCTATATGTACAGCTGCCACTTTAGAAAAGAGATTCTGGCAGTTTCCAGTAGATGCCTCTTAAAGGGGATTTAATCCCCATTTAATAGCCATTCCTGTTTAGGCCAGATATAAAAGCTCACTGAGGAAAAGAATGTTTTCCCATTGATTCAACCTCATTGAGCTTGTCCAATGTCCTTATCCAGTGATCGACAAGCCCCGAGAGTAGCTTGCTTAACATGTCATATAGCAGATCAACAATCCAGAGGAGAATACACAAAATTTACGATTATAATATTTGCTTTCCAAAGTTCCTAGACTTTTTATTTTGATTTGTTTTCTAATTCTTCGGGGCAAATCCGTACTGTCATTTAATTCTAAATCAGTAACCTTCCACAAAAGGTGGTCTTCAGCTCCTAACCACCGCAGGATAGTTTATCTTAAAGAGCATTATGCACTTCAAGTATCTGTGGAAAATGAAACATTTACTGCCAGCAGTCACAATGGTTATCTGCGTTTATGGGTCTCTGTGCTCTAAGAAGAGCAAATTGTGGCTTGGTACACCAATAATCTCATGGGAAATTTGTAATGATTTATTTCTTTAGCTTATTAAAAGCCTAGCCATGGCTCAAAGGTCTCTGGATACCCATAAAATTAGAAAAGCATTGCCATAAAATTAAGAAATGGGAGCTAAATATCCTTACAGGAAGAAATCCAACAACGCTCCTGGACACAAATTATTTGCATTATACAAACATTTCTAGTAAGAATTTGCTGTTGTGTAAGTCAGTTCTATTGCTATAGTATATACTTCATTTATATAACTATTGAGGTTTCTTCTGAACTCATCCTAAAATAATATCCAAGAAAAAAAAAACTAATCTTGTTATGTTTTCTTATTTACCTATTTATTGAGACGGGGATTTAGGCAGCAGTCTGGCTTTGAAATCCCGATCCTTCTGTTTCTGCCTCCTAAGTGCTAAGGTTAAAGGTTGCAAACCTAGCTTTCTTATTTTAAATACAAGAAAGTAATTATTTTATCATAGAGAAGAATAAAACACTTGAAAAGGTTATTTAATTATTGTTTAATAGGATTCAGTATTAAAAGCTAACTAAAAACTTAAAAAACCAGTCTCAGAATGTAACAAGTAATATAATGACTGTATTTATGTAGTAAGCAAACCTGAAGGCTAAATATTTAGATATGACTTAGCATGATATAGAAAACATATAAAATATACTTCATTAAAACAGTATGTTCAATGGTTTTATACAGTCACAAAATATGTGGAAGGGCTCATGGAGAAATGGCTCAGTGTTTACAATAGTTGCTACAAGAGCAACTGAAGTTTTTATTTCCAGAAACCACCTAGGTGTCAGGCTGGCATGTTTATAACTCCAGTGTCAGAAAAGCATGGCCACAGCAAGCTGTCTAGCAAGCCTAACCTTACTGGTGAGCCCTGAGTTTGATTAAGACACTGTGCCTCGAAATAATAAGATGGAATAGAAATCTAGAAAGATTCCAGAATCAGCACTGGGCCTCCACACTCCTATGCGCACATATGCATGTACACTCAGGTACCACCACACATGTGACTATGCATACATACATCATTATACACACAGAGAAAAGGAAGGAAAAAGAATACTTAGGAATAAGTTGTTTAAATTAACTCAGTGAAAATGGTGGTTCTAGAAAATAGGAAACAAAAATATGTTTATAAGGATTATACCCATGGAGCTGGCTGTATAGCTCAGCTGCAGAGTGACTGTCTGGCATACACAAAGACTATGCTCAACCCTAGCACTGCATAAAAGTACTCATGATGGTCCACATCTGTAGAGCAGAAGTTCAAGGTCATCCTTGGCTACATAAAGAGCTTGAGACTATGACAGACTGCATGAAAACCAAACCACCATCACCATCAACTAAACTAACTGGGCTGGAGAGATGGTCAGTGGATAAAGACTCCTGTTCTTGTAGAGGACTCAGGTCTGATTCCCAGCACCTACAAAACAGCTTACAATTATCCATAACTCCAGTTCCAGGGAATGTAACACCCTCTGTGACCTCTGTGGGCACTAGACAAGCACATCGTGCACAGACATGCATTCAAGCAAAAACACTCATATGCAGAAAATAAGTCCAAAATTTTTAAGTAAATTAAACTAAATCACTCACATATTATGACTCATATATATTATATGAATAATTTCTTCTTAGTAGAAGTAAAATGTTTCTCACATGAGAAACATTTGTCTCTCAAATAATCTGCTGGCCCAATCCAACTAGTCTCTTTCTCACTGTTTCATAGCTGATAGGAGGGAAACACAATAGTGACAGCGTCTCAATCCATGTGGAACATCCTCCTGTCACATCTCTAGAGGAAAGCTCACATCTCTAGAGCAAATGGTCGTCAGGAATCTCCTGATGTGGTCTACACTGAAATCCACCTCAGCGGTTTTACAGGGGAGTTTTGTAAGTAAGGAGAAAGTATGGTATCATGAGCTATCACAATGTGTTTAATTTAAATCCTTTAAGTAAAATTATTACTTTGTCTAGATCTTATTCTCTGTTTAAAATGATATAATATTTATGGCTAGTAACTAGCATAAAATCCCTCCCCCCAAACAAAGTACTTGACATTAAAATGATGTGCATATACTACGCGTACTAGGCAATTAAGAAACACTTTTTATTTTAAGCCAATGATTCCTCAAAGTGAGAAGCGTATTGTTCATACTCCTCTCTCATCCATGAAGAAACAACCTCGGCAAGTGAATAAGGCCTTGTCCAAGACAGAAGAGGACAGACACAGACAAGCTGGCTCAAGACAACCTTTTGCCGAAACTCAAGATATGCCTTTAGTTTTAGAAGAAATTTTAAATTATGTAAAGGTTGCAAAAATATCAGCGAGAGTTCCTGCACACCCTTCGTTCAGCTCTCATGTTAAATTTTTACCTAGTACATCTGCCACAAATAAACACCCACACTGATACATGGCATTAAGTAAAACCCATACTTCATGTGGGTCTCACTAGTTTTCCTTTGTTGACTTTTGATGACCCAGAGGTCCATCCAAGAGACTACATCACTCTGAGCTGCCACATCCTCCTCACTTCCTCACTGGATTATGATAGTTTTTTAGACTCCTCTTGCTTTTGACATTGGCAAGCTTTGGAGAATGCGAGTCAGGAATCTTGTAAACTGTCCTGTAATTTGGTTTCATGTTGTATGAGGCATAGTTAGGGTGGACTTATATGCTCTAAGGAAGAAGATGACAGAGGTGAGGCACCATTTGCCTCACGTCATCTCCTGGGAACATGCTACCATCTGACTTCTCAGAGAGGAGAGAGCAATCTTGAAGACCTGGCTGAGACAAGTTTTGCCTGGTTATCTCCTCCGGAAGGTCTCCATGCTCTCCTCACCTACCGTTCCTCAAATTCAATGTGACAGAAGGCAGCTAGCAATTGAATACTACAGTCCACGCGTGGAGGATGGTACACAGGGGACCTCCTCCTTCTTGGAAGATGCAACCATTGTGCCTGGATGTTCACTGCAGCCCATTAGTCTACAGTACTTCTCTTATCTCACACATTCTTACTGCTTTATCATTTTATTCACATATGATAATTTAAAAGGACATGTCAATTAACTCTCTGCTTCTTAAAGGCAAAAAGAAATATGTTAGAACTAAATGTGACAATGGGCAAATATGTCTTAAATTATTTCAGGCAGTTCATCAAGTCACTAAAGAACTAATTAGAGACAAGTTTTTCTGAGAAGCACTTTGTATAGAACTTACCAGAAATATTCGTTCAAGTTGATCCTGAATATCTTTCATTCCTGGAAATGCAGCGACTCCTTGGATCATCTCAACAAAGATACAGCCAACTCCCCTGAAGAGAGAATAATTATTATTTAAAAAAAACTTCTATAATTCTGCTTAGAAAACCAAATCAGAGAACTGAATGTCCCCACACCAGAGAACGCTCAGTGGTCAACCAAAGCTGCGAGGCACACCTAGACCCACACTCTGCACCCCCTTTTTCTGTTGCCCTGGGTGGACTCTAAACTTGTGCAGCCACGCTGGCTTGGAACACAATGGAAACCAATGATGCAGCAGGTTTCAGCATTTCCTCCCTGTAGGTGAAGAAATCCTTGGCTTGACACAGGAAAGCTTCTGTGGTCCTGTCCTGGCACCTTTTCCAGTTACGGTTCACAAATTCGTAATGGACTATTATTCTCTCTCAGCTGCTGGTGCTTCTCAGTGAGCTCCCCATCAGCATCATCTGGGAAACTTTGAAAAACCACAAATGCTCTGACCACAAACCCCAAAGATTCTGCCCAGGCATGAGTTGCTGAGATGGTTGAGGGCAGCTAAGCACAGGGTTGCTGAGCCAGATTCATACCCTGCCAAACAGAAATGTCTCATTCCTTGGAACAGCTTCCCTTCACACATTAGCTCTTGGGCTCTAAAACCAATGCAGGCACTAACCCTGCATCACTGTCATCTCCTCCAGGAAGCGGGCCCTGTACTTTCTAGCTAGTATACAAGATCGTTCCCCCCATGCCCACCCCTGCCATAAGCTTGCTATGACGATCCAGTGAGCTCAACCCTGCCACCTACCTGAACTGCCATGTTCATAATACCTGTCCACCATACAGGCAGACAGCTAGTCAAGTACACGTGCTGAGACCTGGGAGAACAAGTCACTTGGAATAAGATGGAAGGGACCTGGAATAAGCCAGGGAAGTCACACTAATGACAAAGAACTAGAACAGAGTGCGCGTGCTCTCTCTCTCATTCCTGCACATGAAAACCTCTGACCCGATCTGATTCCTGCCTGCAGGAGACCAGGCCGTGCAGAATGCTTGGTAATTTTTTTTTTCAGCTCTATTTTTGAATCATTCTCTATCATTTTTAATGTCTCTGCCTTGAACGTGAGCAGGTTTCCTGACTGACAATACCAGGCCATTTCTTCAAATGCTGCATTTACTTCAATCTAGGGCAAGCAAACCATTGTATCGCTAACTTACGTCAGAGTCCCATGGGGTAAAAGACAAGTGACCTACTTCTGTGCAGCCATTTCAGTTGTTGTCACAGTTGTGACCAACACTGTTTCGAATTAAAGTCATACGTTAGTTGGAATGACTTTCTCACAATGCGTGCCCCATCACTTCTACTTAAACATGCACAGAAGGGTTTATACGCCAGAATGCCTGTGTAAATCCCAGGTTACATCATAAACAGAATTTCACTCGGGGAATGAGAATTAGTTTCATCTCATTCTAGACAGATGGAGTTCAGATGTCTGACTGCATCTACTTAAAATGCTAGTATGGTAGTTTTCTAAATTTTTCTGCAAAGAATTTTTTGCAAGCCTATTGACCCAAGTTTCCATTGTCCTCTTATTCAAGTCCACATTAAGCATTGTGAATTTGGAATACCCACACCTTCCTGTTTTCTGCCTCTGTCTTTCCTCTTGCCCCCTTACTCGGCATCTTTGACTGTGAAGCTGACCATTTCCTATGTGCATAGGGCTGAGCTGTCTGGAGGGATGGGGGAGGTAACAATCACACTGTCGGAACTGCCTACAGAATTTCTTGTTCAGCTACTTTTCTTAGTTTACATCGTTTCCAAAATATAATACTTAGCAGATAAACTGACACTTCACTTCTGTTCAGTTGGAAGAAAACGATACTGTTACTCTGTAGATTTTAAATGCTTGGCTGGCTGGCTAAGAGATTTGGACATTCATTCCTAATGGATGGTTTCTATGACATCATTTTTCTCAAAGACACTTAAGATTACACTAATGAAGCTCAAAGAATATACTTAGCGACCATAAAGAAATTATAATGCACAAGAAAATAAATTATAAGTAGAATTATACCATGTATCTTTTTTTTTTTTTTTACTAGAACTGCCAGGCAGCAATAAAAGTCCTTCAATTTCACATGAAGAAGCCACTGCCTGCCTCCGCCCTTTCTCTTTACCATTAGTTTTGTGCTTCTTTAACAGACAAAGTAAGTTGATGGCACTGAGCGGGTTGTTAAGAACGAATCCATCTACTTATTCACTCACTCACCTCACTTAAGAAATGATGTTGTATATGGGACCTGTCTTCTTTTCTTAATTTGAATGGTTATATTATGACTATCTGCAGAGTCTAAAGTCTTCATTAAGAAAAAGATAGGCGATGCTGGGGAGACAACTCACGGTGGTTGGTTCTGCATGCATGAACACCCAAGTTCAAATTCCCAGCACACACATGCAGACTTGAGCATGGCCACGGACACCTGTAATCCTAGCACTGTGGGGGCTAAGACAGACAGGAAGATCACTGTGGCTCGTTTATGTGAGAGACCCTGTTTCAAGGGAGTAGAACAAAGGGGACAGAGTAGGACACCTGATGTCCTCCCCTGGTCTCCACAAGTAGGCACACCAGCCTCTACATCTGCACACACACATGCATACACCACAGGAATACACATACACACTACAGAGAAAAAACACGGTCTGGTGCAAAAGCTCAGTTAAAAGGCCTCATGCAATTTAATACACTGACACCAGACTCTAGGATTGCTGAGCTGGCAAGATAACTTGATGTGGCCACCCAGGCACACATAGCTTTCAACCTTTGGAACTCCAGTTTTATAAATTTAACTTAGGTCATCTGCATATGAATTATAAATGCTTTTTTTTTTTTTTTTTTTTTGGTGTTGTTAAAATGGAGAGAAAATAAATAAATAAATAAATAAATAAAATGGAGAGCAATGGATTTCAGTCACATCACTAGCCAAAATGTCCTGAAGGCTGGAGATTTGGCTCAGGGAATGTACTGTTCTTTTAGAGGACCTGAGTTTGCTTCTAGCACCCACATTATCTGGCTTAAAGCTGCCTGTAACCTGAAGTCTCTGGCTACTGTAGGCACTGCACTCACGTGTATAGACACCTCCCACACACATACATGCACATACCCAAGTAAAAATATTTTTTTAATTTTAAAATAGAATTTGAAACAAAATTTATAATTCTTTGCCATAATAAGCAAAGAGAGGTGCCTTCTCAGGCCTGGATGCCTTTAATTTGGTACTATTTATTGTGAAAAAGAATACAAAGTTAGGAATAAAAACAGTATAAAAGTGAACTTAAATAAACTTAGTCAAAATTAATTACATGATTTTAAATGCTAAAAAGTAAGCTATAATGTGGAAAATAATAATCAGTATTTATTACTAACTGTCACAGAAAAAAAACCTCTCTATTTCTTTCTGCAAATTGGTTGGATAATCTATAGTGGATTCATAATATCTTAAAATATCTTTTAAAAATATTTCCCTCCTCTTCCTTCCTCTTTTGTTTATTTGTTTTTGGTACTGCTGGCTTCAAGGCTCCCCCACCTTGACAAAAGACCTACCTCTAAACTAAATCCCTAGCCAGATATCCTTTCTCCTCTCATTTGATCTGGGTTGGGGATCAAACGGAGAGACTTGCACATGCTAAGCATGTGTTCTCCCACTGAGATCTACCCAACCCAGTCACATCCTTTTGTATTAAGAGACTAAACAGATGACTTATACTTTTCTCTAATGTGTGATATTGGTTTCTTCTATACTCAAAAAAAAACAAAAAACAAAAAACAAAAAAAACATTTTGCAGCTTCACTCCTCATTATGGGTAAGTTCAAACAAAATTTAAGGGCCATTGCCAAATTAGGACAATCATATCGCATTTCCATATACACAAACACAGATTTTTAGTATATCCTATAGCTCCGCGGCAAGATGGAGAACAGGACATGCTACACTCGGTGTGGAAGTCTAGGGAGACTCAGGGATCTCGAGGCCAGAAGAGCTAGAGAGTGTCAGCCTGTTGGATCACGTGATACGGGACCCCATGGATGGGGCCTTCCAAGCAGAGGAAACAGAATCTAGTAAGTAGAGAGTCTTGAGAGAGTCAAGTGCTGCTGATATGGCTTTGTGTGAAAAAGTGGAAGAAAGGCTAAAAACAGCTAGAGCTGATATTTGCTTTTGTAAAATTTTTGTTTTACTCCACAGTGAGTACATACACAACCCCCCTTTCTTCTATTCCTCACTCAAAGGGAGACACTTGACAGCTGGATATACCCACAGACACTCAGAGGGGATGGAGAGAGGCTCAGTAGTTAAGAGCACTGGCTGCTATTCCAGGGGATCCAGGTTGCAAGGGGGACTGGGTGGGGTTCTGTCCTCAGCACCCACATGGCAGCTCACAACTGCCTGTTAAGTCCAGTTCCAGAGATTCTGAAGCCCCTGGAGATGCTGGATGCCCAGGGACACACTATATGCACAGGCTGCACAGATATACGTGCAGGCAAAAACATCCATGTGAATGAAATTAATTAAAATGAAATTCATTACAGCTTTCAGAGTTGAACCCATTACAATCACTAGTTGTTAAGTCATCTGACCCTTCCCAGTCCTAGCAGTGATCGCAGTAGGCAAAATGTAGGCTCCTTTTCCAGAGGCTGAGGGAGGGATAAGTGCAGAATGATATACAGCCTATAGGCCTGCCTACTATGGAGCTTCATATAGCCTCTGAAAGATACAAGCATTGTTTCCTCTTCAGATTTATTTGCTTTTATTGACACACTATATATGTATATATATTTCGATAAAATATTGACATGATGCTCTGAAATGTGTGTGAGAGTAAAATCTAGCTAATCAACATCTGTATTATTTCACGCACTTATTTCTGTGGTGTAAAAATGATGTTCACACTTAGTATTTTTCAGTCATACACTACACTGTCATTAACCTGTCACCATGTTAGTTGAGAGGCTTCTCAGATTACTCCTTTCTGTCACTTTGCATCCACAGCATCCCTTAGATAAGGACGAGCCACCGAGACAGTGTGAATCTGGAGATGCTTCAGAAACAAGTCCTGGAGGGATTGCTTCTCAAAATGGAGGGTTTGGGCATTGGTTGGTACGACAGGGTGAAGGAAGAATTTATCTCCATGAGTCAACATCACAAAGAGTTTTTGTTTTCTATCTAGAAGATTGGAGAGAACAGTATCTCATTTCTTGAGAGAATTACCTTTTATTTTATAGCATAAATGCTAGGACATTCAGTCTATTGAGCTGAATTTTATATGTAAATGCACAGTAGCTGAGATCTGTGATTTCAGGAGTTTTTTTTTTTTCTTTCTATCTGCCTACACTATGTCTATACCCTCCATCACTGACTCTGCATGCTGATAAAAGGAGAATTCATTTTTACATTATATCTTAAGTTTTCTTTTCCTTGTACTAAATAATGGAGATTGGAAGCTTATACAGCCTTTTTCCTGTTACTACTGTCATGGTATACACAAAAAGAAATGTATGTACCTCCCAGTTAGGGTAGGTGACAGTCTGAACAACAGGCATGAGTTCTAGAGAGGGGCCCTCACCATGGCTGCATCATCTCATAGTGAAGGAGGAGAGAAAGACAAGGTAAAGAATGGCTAACTGCCAGTCGAGGAGCCAGAGCCATACCTGGGCATGTTGTATTCCTTTCTCTGAGCATCTCTCTGTCTCTTGACCCTTGTGTTTGATTATATAACCAAATTCTCAAACTGGGAGGAATAGAGTGAGGTTGCCAAAATCACTTACTAATATGCATTCTGCAGTACCTGTTTGTTAAAGTCCTGGTTAGATTTTATGACAGAGTGTGACAGCACGTATAAGACTGATACAGGAAGATCATGAATTCAAGTCCAGTATAGGTCTGGTCCCAAAACAGAGGGAAAAGAGGTAAGTGGGAGGACCTAATTATATCTATCACCAAGCATATTTGATTCCAAGCATAATCTAAATGGTCATCTCTAAAAAGAAAGGTAACATAGTACCTATGCAGAGGTCTCAGGGACCACCTGAACTGCCACTGTCACAGCAGGGAGAAGCTGCCCCTTTGCATGCAGGCTTCTCCAACTGCAACTGAGGGAGGCCTCCAATGCAGTCTAGAGAACTTCTACAGCCTTCACAGAACTTCTAGAATCATCGGCATCTTCAAAACCTCTGCAAAGAGGACTGCAGACCAAGACACTGATAACTTACTCTTGAAAGGAGGCAAGCAGATGAACAAACCCATAACTTAGTGCATTATCTTGGCTTTCCCCCTTTCAGCATCATGTTGGCACCAGAAATCCATCGTCAGCCCATGTGTCCATCCAACAGCACCGTGGGAAACAGTTTCTCTGTCTAGTGTGTATGCTGGTCCTGCAGGATCCTATCAGAAGCTGGACTCTGGCTTACTGAGTGAGATCTGAGATCTGAGAATGCAACGAACTCCTAAGTTACTCCAGGGTGGCTGTTCTCCAAGTCAGACACTGAAAAGCAAGAACCTGTGTAATTCTGTTTTGAAAGAACTTTGGGTGCCTCCGATAAATCCCTGTAAACATGTATTAGAACTATGGCTGAAAACACAACAATGAAACAATGGACTAGTAAATTAAATTAGGTTGAATGTAAACCACAATCTAAACTCAACACTAACTCAGAAAAGCTTCCTCGTTAATTAACCTAGCAGGTAATTTTATTTAGCCATGGTTCACTGAAACAAACTATTATCCAAAGAAAGCTGGAGCTATTTTGTGCACCAAGGTGGCTATATATTTATCCCACTTTTCTCTGAAGAAACATATCTACTTGCAAAACAAGCCAACTTTTTTTTGTAAAAGACTAAAGAAATAAATCAACTTATTTTTATTATAACTTGTACGAAAATTTCTTATACATAACAGATGTGATCTTTTAATTCTAGCATTCTTAGTCGTTGAAAAGCGAAAGATTAAAAAATTACACTTCACCATGCCCTTGGTGGGTACTGAGAGGACTGAATTGATTAAAATGTCACTCACCATTTACTGTGGTTAGTGCTTCATTAGGCACCGATAGGCACAATATATCTTTGTCAAATACTTCTATGGAGGACTCAGCTCTCAGGCCATGAACAAACAAAACCCTACATTGTGAGGAAAATCCCTGTTTAGAAAACATTCACGTCCATACAATAGAATTGTAGCAGAAAGAGCAACTTGGAACTAAATTTTCAAGCTATTTAAGAAAATTATGTCTCCAACAAGATGTATCTACATATTAAGCAAATCAGAATAAAAATAATACGCAAAAGCAAAGAATGGGCTCTGGAGTGGAGTTCCAGGGTGGCCGCAGCAGGGAATTTGCAGGTCTCTCTGACCAGAGTCCACATCTGCAGTTAAGAGCAGCAAGAAACAGCAAGGACCCCTGACTACACCATGGGCTCCATAAGCTCCAACGATAACTTTGGTCACATATGTTCAATAGCATGTGCCGGTCTATATGTTCTATCAGTAGTATTTTTAATCAAGCAGCAACCAAATATTTTTGTTTTCTTGTTTCTCTTTAGTTTTCTATTTAGCATCTCTGAAGTCTCCAGTCATAAATCCAGGAATCATCCAAAAACCTTGCCTTTCATGGGATACAGCCAAGCCACTGAGCATTCTTCTAACCTTTAGCCACTTGCTCTTCCCTCCTGCCCTCCTTTTTCCCTACCTGTTCCTGGGTTGTTATCTGACATCCCTATGCATTAAGTGCCAGCATTTCCATGCCCTTGTGACATCTTCTTCCAGGAATGCACCTAGTACTGTCAACTTAGAAGGATGCTGTGCTGGCTGGTCTTATGTCTACTTAACACAAACTAGACTTATCTGAAAGGAGAGAACCTCAATTGAGAAGATGCCTCCATAAGATCTGGCCGTAGGACTTTTTCTTAATTAGTAATTTATGGGGGAGGGCCCAGCTCATTGTGGCTGGTGCCATCCCTGGGCTGGTGGTCCTGGGTTCTGTAAGAAAGCTGGCTGAGCAAGACATGAGGAGCAAGCCAGTAAGCAGCACCCATTCATGGCTTCTTCATCAGCTCCTGCTTCCACCTTCCTGTCCTGTTTGAGTTCCTGTCCTGACTTCCTAAAATGATGATTTGAAAGTGTATGTTGTTTCATCACAGCAATCGTAACCCTAACTAGACAGATGGCTTTCTCAAGTCAGGCTGAAGAGCGTACTGCTGGGCCTGTATGTATCCAGAGATACATCTTAGCACTTCCCCTCAGAGTTACCACTGATGTAACTGTATTCTTGTGTAATGACACACAATCTTGAAGGCATGTGGACCTTTCTCATCCCTGTGACCAGCACAGTGACTAGTGAAAATATTCAGAAAATGCCTTTAAAATGAATGAATCAATCAATTACTTAAGTGAGTCTGAGGAGTACTCACACACATGGGATAGTCAAAGGAGATGTCTAATTGATAATTAATCTTACTACATAAGATTAAAAAATTTTAAATTATCCACTTTCCCCCAAACACCACCATTTTAACTTTGTTTATAAGATACCTCAAAGAAACTCCAGCAATTGCCATACTTTAGAGATAGAAGAACTTCAGCAGTGCCCAAAACAATTGCTTTTAACTTATAAAGAAATTGCATTTTCTAAGTACATGTCCAATTTCAGCGCCAGGTTTGGAAGCTTTCCTCCTGAGTATGTCTTAATAGGTCTTCACAATCAGACGAAAAGATATTAAGATGGTAATTCTGTTTTCTATCCAGGTGACATAAGGATGGCCGGATAAAAATAGAGCTGGAATCAAGTGTTCAGAATTAGAAGTTTTGGCAGAGAGTGTAAAACAATTAGCCAAGGGAAAAAATGTCTACTACCACTGTGAGTTACCCTCAGCATATGACAGCTACAGATCTTTATAGATGTCTTAATATTTGAGAAAGGTGAGCATGGGTCGTGGTTAACCATATAGATAATGAGGGACATTCAGACTGCAGATAAACAGCTGCCAGGTATAGTGGGCGGAAAAGAAAACACCCCCACCAAAGCCTACTCTGAGGAAAACCAAATAGAAAATGCAGAAAGTTACATCAAACAGCATGGGGATATTACATGGTGTGTTTTAGAACAATTAAAGAAGGAAGTCATTTAAAACACAACCAGAGGTAATGCTTCTCAAAGGATTAAGCATAAACCAGGCAGAACAAGAAAAACAAATTATGAAGCCTGAACATCTTTGATGTCTGTGTCTCTTCCAGCTGACGCAGAATAAGCAAGATATTTCTAAGGCTTCTCTCAGCAAATGCATCAATTCCTGTTCAGCAAAACAAAGAATTAGGGGGAAATATGATCATATTCAGGAGGAGGAGGTCCCCCTCAGTCACAGTTATAGGGAAGGGGAATGGGGTGAAAGAGGGAGGGAAGGAGGAACGGGAGGATGCACAAGATGGGATAGCAATCGAGATGTAATATGAATGATTTTATTTTTCAATAAAAAAAACAGTAAAAAAAAAAAAAAAGAATTAGGGGAAAAATCTACTCATGGGTATCTTAAAGATCCAAGCAAATGACCTATTTCAGCTGTTTTGTTTTCATAAAACCATATATGGTATATCATGAAGAAAAATTATTACTAAAATTTTCATGTAAATTAGTCTCCTACAAGGAGAATTCTGAAATTCAATTATGTTGCACACTATATTGGTATTTAAGTCTATTCATCAAATGGCATAGCTGAATTTTTGATGGACTCTGATTATGAATATTATAACACTACCACATTAAGATAAGTGACAGGGCAGCTGATAATTAAGAATCATTTAGTAACTCAGATAATATTTATAAGATATGAAGACAAGAACACCTTTCATCATAGAATGTCATGGTTCATTTTTTGGAAAAAGCTGTGTACTTTTTGGTGCATTGTTGAATACTTCGCCTGAGTGTAGTTTAAAGGCAGAATCGGTTCCCTTTCACCCTGGAGTATCCTGTAAAATGTCATTCAAAATGAATGAATGAATGTCTAGACTCTTTGTATGTATAAGGGAAATCTTCATGAGAATGGGGCTACCCTGGGATTCTAAGGATAGTTTTGTCTTTTGTGTTCTGGTTTCTTTCTGTGCCACCATCAAACAGTGTGGGAAACATAACCAAACATCTCCAGATGGGGGTGGGGGGTTAAAAATCATCATAAAACAATACTAAAATTATAAATTGATTTCAGAGTGTTACTTAAACTCTGAAGCAGCTTCTAAGTTAAACATGTTAAATTAAACATGACAAATAAGTGCAAGTTTATATTGTTGCTATAATAAGGTTTTAATCTGTTGAATTTTCATTGGGTTATGAAAATATTCAATTTCTAAAAGCAAATATGGCAAAAGCTAGGAATAAAAGTGGAATTGTTTGAACTATCAATCAGAAAGAATGATAAAAGCCTTGCCTGGCTCTGTAGGAAACGTAATTAGGTAAGTATCTCACTAGCTGACTCTCTCATCTCACATGGGAATACGGAGAAATACAAAATGTCATGGCAAAGATGAACGACCCTCATACACCCCAGAAAACAGTACTCGGGTCCCGCCTCTAGCGATCACTAAGTGACTGTCACAGACCTGGAGTTCTGGATATTTTAATGGATTCAGCAAGCTGTTTCTTGGCCACTGGTAGGTTATTTTAGTTAAGTTTTCCTTCAGTTCTTTTAAATGGTTGCTTTGGGGTTATAGACATGACTCAGTGGTTGAGAACAGATGGTATTTTTGTGGGGCTCAGGTTAGATCCCTGAATCCACATGGCAGCTTATAATCATCTGTGAACTCCAGCCCCAGGGAATCCGATGCTCTCGTCCACCCTACCAGGCATACATGTGGCACATATACATAAATGTAGGCAAATACTCAGATACATAAGAAATAAATCCTTAAAAATTATTGCATTATTTTCTTCATTCTTTGCATGACATTACTTAGCAGTGATAATAGGAGAAACTACATACAATGAAAAAATTAAAAGAAATGTTAGGTATTTAAGCTTATTAACTGCATGCTGTACCATCTAAACTAGAAAAAAATCTGCTAATACATTTAAATTTTATATAGCAGTATATCTGTAAAGAAGATATGATTCTTATTTAAACTATATCTTATACAAAGCAGTATCATGAAGAGTAAATTGCCTCCATTTTTGTCCATTGATGAGCAGTGAAAACAGCAGACTCTTTACTGAGTACTGTTATGAATGGTATTCATAGAGTTGGCTAGTTTCTGTCCAATCACATTTCCATTTACACACAATTATGTTATTCCCACGCATACAAACCAGCATTCCATCTTTTTAGATTCACTGACCTAGAAATTTTCTCGTGGGTGAGAGATAGTTCTTGAATGTCTTGCTAATTAATTTTTCTCTTGAGACCAAGTCTCATGGAGCACAGGCTGGCCTTTAGCTCACTTGGTATCAGAGAATGAACTTGAACTTCAGATTCTCCCGTTTCAGCACCACATGCCTGAGACAGCAGGGATCCACTAGCACAGCTGCATTTATGTGGTGCTGGGGACCAGGCCTGGACATGATGCTAGGAAGCGCTCGACCAACGTAGGTAGCTGCATCACTAGCAACGTTTGCGTGTTTAAACAGCAAGTTCACAATGGACACATACAGGACATAGATCCAAAGGTCGGCCTTCTTCAATACATTCTTTATATTTACGGAAAATGTTTATCTTTTAAAAACTATGAATCCATATTTTGTCTCCTTTTTATAACTGACTCTTAAATCAAAATTTGGTTTTCTTGTAAAGTTTGCTCTCTTATATAAAGTTATTTTTATTTCACTAACAATAGTAAGGCTTAACTGTTTCCACCATCATGCCTAGAGGCTGGCAGTCACAAAGTTTCCTCCACAGCTCTGTCATTTCACTGGCTCCCACCTAGGGCCACCTTAACAATAACCCATTCATGAGAACTCAAAGCAGCCATCTTATCATAGTTAAAGCCATAAGTATTGAGTTATCAATGGGAGAAGGGCATACTGTAAAATGTACAGTTCTTTTTTCCTCTCAAGGAGACCAATATGCCTGATCAGAAAAATAAAATTAAAACAAATTAACACACACACGACAGGAAGGGACCTGGGGTGAGAGATAACCTGTTTTCAGATGTGCATGAAGGTGTCTGGATCTGCACAGACCACAGACAACAGCAATTCCGAGCTGCAATGAGAGGATTTGCAATTTAGCAACACAGACAAAGCTAAGCACAAGGAGACACAGGCTCTAAACATTGGGAAGATGGATCTGACAGCTGGGAATGGGGTGGAAGATTAGAAATGTGTAGAAAGGGTAACTGCCCCATCAGCTTCCTCTCACCAGCCTCTTCTCCGACACATACATGAAATGTAGTCAACAGAGTTTCAATCATGTCATGATTGAAAATGGGGAGGCCCTGAGAGGAACACAGGAGTCTAGTGAGAAGTATGTGCTTTGTCTGTGTGCTTGTCAGGTCCCATCATCTACCCTGATCTGAGGACATCATCTATCCGCTACCAGCTTCTGAAGAACCAAAAGTAGTTCCGGGATACAGATTTTGGAGGGTTTCCTGTCAAGAAGGCCAGCCTGATGCGAACCCAGTGCTCTGACCTGTACTGGACAGGCATATCTTCAGCAAGGCGTGTACTGGGGCTCCTGGTCTGAGGAAAAACACTGCATATTCAGAAAGATGATTTCTATGTGAATATATACATATATATTCTGTATTTTGTATATATATGTATATATATACAATTTAAAACTTAAGGATATATATGTATAGATCGCTCTCTCTCTCTCTCTCTCTCTCACACACACACACACACACACACACACACACACACACACACACACAACTTAAAACATAAATGGGGTGGGCTGAGGATATATTTCAGCCACACAGTATTTGCTGCACAAACAAAGAGCCTGGGTCTGGATCTCCAGCGTATGCATAAGAAGCCAGGCATGATGGCATGGGCAGCATGCATCTGTAATCCCAGAGCAGGGAGGTGGAGACAGGGAGGTCCCTAAAATTCCCTGGCAAGCAAGTCTTGAACATAGGAACTTCAGCTTCACTGCCAAACCTGTCTCTAAATGAATGAAGGAATGAATGGATGGATGGATGGATGAATGAATGAAAAGTTGAAGAGCAATATAGGAAGACGTTCAACAATGATCTTGGCTTTCACACATATACAAGCATTCCTGGACATATAGTAAACACACACACCAAAAAATTAAAGGGATTAACCTACCTATCACAGTCCTTAATTTACATATTTCTAGATTAAAACATAGAATCATAGTCTACCCACGCCCCATTCTCCCATGTAATATGACAATATCCTGAGCTGAAATTTCTAATTCCTAAGACAGAGGCTGTATGTTCATTCCCTTAAAATGAAGTATAGCATCTTCCATTTCATTGTCATATCCTAAAGCACTCTTGGATGCTATAAGCCAATAGAAACACAAGACATTTAATTTGGTTGACTGACAGACCCAAAGGGTAATAAGAATGCTGCTTTCAATATTGATACAGCTTTATATTTCTCAAGAATTTCTTGTAATCATCTTTTTCTATTCTCACATTGCAGTGAGGCAGTAGTGTGTCCCAAGGTTGTAATAATGTCATGACACTTAGACTGTGTAGCTGGCTATTTGAAAATCAGTCAGGAAAACATTTGTGAGCAGCCAAGTACTTTGCCAACACTGACAAAAAAGAAATTAGGTGCAACTTAATTTGTGCAATATATCTACATATTCACCCTATATACTATTATTGATACTCTCGTGGCCAAATATGTTGACTGAGTGACACTTTGTCTCACAGACAATCACATTGATAAATGAGATGTAAAAATATAACCACACATTTTTCATTAAAAACAAAACAAAACAAAAGCTTCTATTTATCATTCCAGAGGCAGATCTGGGTTTGGCATGCTGGTGTTTCACAACCAGACAGAGTGAGAGGACCATATTGACAAAAACAAAAAACAAACAAACAAACAAAACCTCATAGGCAATGATAGCTTTTCTGTAGCCAGCAGTCAGCCTAGGGTGTGACTTAAACATGGAAACTATTGCAAATCTCTTTGACTGAAATACAGAGCCAATTATTGTTCTGGTGTATTTTAAGTCATGTGGCACAGTTGGATCCTTTGTACCATTGTCCTTGCTGAATTTTTAACTCCCAAAGGTATCATTGTATGTTCATAAACTAGGCAGTAACTTAAAATTTCAGAAGCCTTATTACTTGTAATGGACTGAAAACTCTGACTTCCAGCAGGGACATGCAGGTCCTTCTTTGTGGCTGTTGCACCCCACTGTCGGAAGCTACAGTAAGTCAGTTGGAGCATGCATTATTTGAGCTCTGCTTGAGAGCTATAAGAGAGCTGAATTTGACAACGACTGTTTCATATCTTCCTTGGCCTCATGACTGCAATAATCAGAAAACATGCAAACAACGCAGGCAGAAAGATGACTCTGTTGTGGCTCAGGAATCCAAAGCTTCATTCTTACTTAGCATTCTTTTTAAAAATGGACTCATTCACTTTAGCAGGAACGATAAAAGGGTAATGACTAGGAGTTGGGAAAATGTATTCAGCACAGATACTGGTATCATGAAACTATATTCAACCCAATGATTCATGTCTTTAAAAAAGAGGCTTCCTTGAATAAAATTGTGTCATAGAAGATATTGGAATAAAGCTATCAGGAGAGACAGACAGGGCATGGGCTCCTGAGTGAGAACCAAAGCCACCCAAAATAGCAGAGCGACACAAAAGACCCTACATGGACTGAAGTCTAATATTTTATAAGGCACTTTGTATGTATTTTAGAGTTACATTAGTAGTAAAATGAGACCAATTTCTTACAAATCGTCTGATGAGATAGTACAGAATATTGGAAAGACCAAGGGATGCCGACAAGGTTGTCCTACAGTGTGCATGTTGACGATTTACTAACCACATGACTTTAAAGTCATCATTTAGATGTGGTGAGCATTGTTTGTTTCACTGCATAAAAGGGAAGTAATTTAAAAGCACAGCAGGGCTTAGCTACAGTTATGCCCAATGAAAGTACATACTATTACTATTATTATCATTCAAGTTTCCAAAATAACACAGACCTCACACAGAAAGAATCTGTGTTCAGGATTGGGGGGGACGACTCTTTCTCTTAAAATAATGGTAAATAAACCCAAGTCTTAAGAAGTTTTATTGTATAAATTGCCTTGTTTCAAGATAGAAAGATCAACTAAGATGATGGCAGAACACTGGATACTGCCAATACATATGGTCATTAAACTTGTGTAATATGAAACAATGCCAAACAGCTTTATGATACTTAATAAATAGGCAATATTCTTTCTAATATACTAAAAATCAATCTTGTTTCAGACATTTTCTTATATATTACAACTTGCACAGATTTTTTTCCAAACCACCCAGCTGCTACAATGTTAAATAAATTAATTTTAATCTTAAATCAGAGATGTAATAGAGAAGAGGTGATTTAATATGCAATCTCATTATGTTTGACAGGCTTATTTATAAATGATCTGCTCCACATTTTGACAAGCATAGTTAATATGTTAATTAGCTTTAAAAAAAGATGATGATAGGAAGTGCCTGACATCCCATCATTCATTGCGTACTATGTTGGGGGGCAGCACAGTTGCTACCATGGGTTCCCTCTAAAACACAATGCCTTTGACGAGATAATCACGTATTAACAGTGGATAATTTAGTTATCTGATACAAAACATTTAATCCTGTAAAATGATCCCCAGCCTATTCTGCTTTAGAGAGTGTGTGCAGCTGCAAACACAGCTCTGAGCATCTAAGAAGGGACAGACGTTTATTTAAAAACACCGGCCAAGGACTATACGTGCAGTAAACTTCAAACCCCTACCCAGATCTAGCCAATGGACAGGACATTCTCTACAGTTGAGTGGAGAGTGGGGACTGACTTTCACATGAACTCTGGTCCCCCATATCTGACCATGTCACGTCCCCCTTGATGGGGAGGCCTGGTGGCACTCAGAGGAAGGGTAGCAGGCTACCAAGAAGAGACTTGAAACCCTATGAGCATATAGAGGAGGAAGAGGTCCCCTCAGTCACAGTCATAGGGGAGGGAAATAGGGGGAAAGCATGAGCGAGGGAGGAATGGGAAGATACAAGGGATGGGATAACTAACTATTGAGATGTAATATGAATGAATTAATAAAAAAATAAAATTAAAAGAAAAGAAACAAAGAAAGATAAATAAATAAATAAATAAATAAATAAATAAATAAATAAACACCAGCTCTACAGTGAGATCTGCACTCTCCAGAGAGTAAAGAGCTAACAGACAAGCCGCCTTCACAGCCATGTTTCCACTTGTGTGCCTGTCAGAACCCTGAGCATCTCTCTGGCTTCTAAGCTTAGCAATGGTTTTCCATGCTTTGACTTTCAAGGAGCAACAAAATGTAGCCATCAGCAGACGTTTTACAAGAGGCAATGCTCAATGTGATTCTGCTCTTTGGATCTGCATTTATGAATGGAAACAAAAGTATCAGAACTACCTTGGTTTGAGTTCTCAGGTGGCACTTGGCATTCGCATGGCGCCATGGTGCTGGAGACCTACAGGAGAAGCTCCTGACAGTGCCAGCTCTGATTTCTATCACACGCTGACAGCGTTATTACATATGTGTCTTCATTAATATTTTTACCGCCTGCGGCTATTTAACACTGTGTAGGGATCATCAGTTTTTAGTTACTGCCCTGCAGCCCCAGGACAGTAAATGAACTGTAAAAATAGCCTGGAACTCCTGCCACCTGCCTCCCTGCTGCTGTCCCTGGGTTAATATTTGTATTTTCCTTTGATGCAGCTGAGCCATGACTCAATTACAATCCCCATTTCCAGGTGTCTGAATATCCTGCATCGATGCCATTGATTATGCAAAAATCAGTGCCCTGTGAATGTCCCTCTCATGGGAGAGACACATGCATTTTTACCTGACTTACAGCAAAATAGCAAAACAGCTTCTAGAAAATTGCTTGGAATGACATCAGATTCAGAGTGACAGGCATAGCACAGACAGACTTAGATTTTTTTAGGGCTTGGTAGGGAACTGAAAATAAGGACAGGAAGCTGCTCAAACCTGACACATTTGCTCGTTGTTTCTAGCAGTGAATAATCTTGGCATGTGAATCAAAGGGCATTTGGGGTCCACTATTTTCTATCGGTCTCCTTCCCTTCCTCTTAAACAGCAGGCAGGCTTCTTCATAGCCTTCTATTATGTCTATGTTCTAAGCAAGTTGGCAGCTAGTGCCCAAACCATTTTTTACACACATGGGGTGTGGTCTGGTAGGAAATGAAGGTGGACAGATTAGAAAACAAACAGTGTATGCTAGAAGCAAAGATATTAGCAAGTCATAGCCCACCCTGTACTTGATACTACAAAGAACGTTTTCCCTATCCCACCCTGCCATGTGTGTACACATATGCATGTGTGTGTATGTGAGTGTGTATATAGGTGTGTGTATTTGTGGGCTTACTGGTGTATGTGTGAACACAAGTGCACATGGGGGTCAGAGGTCAATTTTGAGTGTTGTTTCTTAGGAAGCTCTTTATGTTTTCGGGAGGAGGGCAGTTCTCTCATTGGCTTAGGGATGATAGGACAAAAAGTAGATTATTAAATCTACTCCTCAACTTAAGGCCTTAATTGCCACTCACAAATAAGGTTAATTTTAATTCATTGATACAAAATTTTGTATATTGATACAAATAAGTTTAATTTTGACAAATTAAAATAGAATTCAAGTGTAATATTATTCTCCACACATTATATTTCTACGGTAATACGAGGTATTGTACACATACAACTCAATTGATATGTGGTTTGCTTCCAATACTCTGATAGTGTTATTGTAAGCTGTTTAAGATAATTAAGTAATACAAGTCAATCGTTGATCAATTCATAGTCATGTCAAGTATAAAATATACATGCTAGCTTTAACAGATATGATTCTATAGATAGATATGGTAAAATAGTTAGACAAGGTCTTCAAAAACCTCAGAGACTTACAAAAAATGGCATTTAAAAATGTTTCTATTGTTTTAAAGATTCTTTGTCAATAAGACAGGTTAATTCCTGGCAGGACCCTACCTACCTCAAAGAAAATGATGAGCATTAAAGAACCTCGTTGTGGAGACGGCTTTGAGTGTGGCAAAAGAGCCACGGGACAAAAATGTCCTTGTTTCTCCCTCAGAGTTCTGCCTAAAAATAAGCAAGCTTGGACACAGGCAGAGTTGATGGCCAAACTCTGTCAAGACAGGGTAAGCCAGTCCTCAATAGTTCCTGCTTCACAAATATGTCTGTCAGATATACCGGGCCAGAAGGCTGAAGATGATGCTCCAATGTTATAGTTTTGGGTGACTGTTCAGGCAGCAAACTGTCATCTTTTCATTTTGGAAGCTGCCAACCTGCACTTCCTGTTTACTTAGGTTGCTAAATTTATTCCTTCTCAAGTCTCTGATGTCGTTGAAGACCAGATAGTTTTTAAATTAAACTTAGTTATTTGGGAGTTAAAAAGATACTGTTAGGTCTAGAAAGATACTTCTAGGTTGATAGATTTGAGCTTTGATAGATATTGATTTAATTGAAGACTTTAAACTCATCAAGATAAAAAAGATAATACTTTCTTCAAGGTTGCCAAATACCTTTTGATTAAACATTATGTATATAAGTCTTACCTATTGGTTTTTATATTTTTTAATAATTGTACTTATTGTATATAAAAAAAGGCCTTTATTTAGACAAAAAGGGGAAAATGTTGGGTGATGGTCTGATGTTTTTTATGCTAATTACTGCTTGCTGTATCTGTGACCCACCTTTTAATTAATAAGAAGCCATCCGACCTGGGCAGGGCAAAGGAGATAGAGGTGTGCCTAGGATTCCCTGGCTTAAGAGAGAGAGAAAATTCTGGGAAGAAAAAGAAGACCAGGAGAGAGACCTGAAGGGAGAGGAGTAGAAGGCACCATGGGTTAGATGGAGGAGAAGCACATGGCCAGTGTGGACAGAGGATTTGGCCCAGATGAAGAGCATTAACAAGTATGAGGGATTATGGATGGGAGGTAGCTTGATAGAAGTTATTAGAAGCAGATGGCATGGGATTGAGGCAGGTATGGGATACCTGCCCCACTATGGGAAGTAGTTTAGAGGGTTAATGTCTGCCCTGCCCCCAACTTAACTAAGGCTATTTTAAAATATAACAAGTGTCCGTGCCTTAATTGATCGCTAGCCGGGCATACTGATAATACAGATAAATTAAAAACAATAAGTGGCACCCAGGCTGACTGGACACTGAGACTCAGAGTTCAGCGTGTCCAGCACACTCATTACTGTACACTGGTCTTGGGGATTGAATTCATGTCCTCCAACTAAGCAATAACCCAAACATCTTAAACAGCATTGTGGCTATGTGTTGTACATACTTGTGGGTGTGTATATGTATGAGTGCAGGTGACTGAATGTGTATCACAGTGAGGCCAGAGCTCAATGGTGTCCTTGCTGTCCATCTTAATTTTTAACACAAGGTCTCTCCTTGAATGTGGAAATCAGTGATTTGGCTAAGCTGAGCTCCAGTGTCCTGCCTGTCTCCTCTCCCCTCTGCTGGGGTTACATGCATGTGCCACCATGCTAAACCTAGGTTATCACACTTGCAAGCACCTCATAACTAAGCCATATCCCTAGTCCATTGGAGAATATTTTTAATGGTTTCTCCCCAACACCACCAAAGCTGAGCCACAGGCACAGTAATAACAGCTTCTTACATTTAGGGGGCTATAATCTTGGCTAAATTGCCGAGCAACTAAGACAAAACTGGCTCCACACCCACAATTATTTCAAAACTACACATTTTATTAGTAGAGACCTTAGCTGAACTCACTGGGAGACTACTAAGAATTTCCACATGCCAAAATAAAGAGAAAAACACTTCATAACTCAAGACTGTGATATAACTGTTATCTGCATAGCCAACTCTCGGCTAACAGCAGAAAGCAGCAAGGGATTAAGGAGGCAGTCAGCTTGTACCCAGGTGTGCACTAGCCTCTCACTCCAACCTTCCCCGTCTATGTTACCCCATGATAGGCCTATCCTTAGGAGAAAATATTAACTACATAAAGAGGAAATAACCAAGGGGCTGGAGAGATGGCTCAGTGGTTAAGAGCACTGGCTGTTCTTCCAGAGGTCTTGAATTCAATTCCCCACATCCACCTGGCAGCTCACAACTATCTGTAGAGTCAGTTTCAGAGGATCCAACACACCCTCTCACAGACATGCAGGCAAAACAGCAATGCAAATAAAATAAACAATTAAAAAAATAAAATAAACAAAGAGTAAATAACCATTAAAAAGCCAAAGCCAGGGAGTGTGATGAGAAGATGGACCAGCTCAGCCACTAAACCATAGGTGGTGATAGTTACTCTTGGGATTTAGAATATCATTAAAATGTGATTGAATTCATGATGAGGTATACAAATTTATGATAATAGATCATTGGGTGTTTCGTAACCTAGATTCTTTTACAGTGCTATATAAAGCTATAACCTATAATGATACCTATGTGTACATGTGATGCTGCAGATGATTTCCATGCAGCAACAAACCCCACAGCTAGGGGCATCTTAAACACACATTAAGAAAGTCCCTTTGCATTGTTATCCATTGCAAGGAATCTGATTGTTTTCTTAATGTATTGGTTTTATATGAAATAGGTCAGGGAATAACCTAGGGCTCATTAGTGACTAATTTTTAAGAGCCGAGATGGCTGAGGGTAGAGCTCTTAAGTAACTACACAAGAGGAACATAAATAAACCATGCTGAAGTTTTACTGAGGCCATAAACATTATATGATCGCGCAGCTAAATCCTAAATACAGCAGCATAATCACTCAGGGACGATGGCTCCAGTTATAAAATAGCCACAAGCTCCATGAATCATTTTACTTCAAACCTAAACGTGAATCTAGAAAAGGAAACGCTGTGCTCAACAGCCACGTGTGACTCTCTCCAGAGTCATAAGAACAAGGCTCGTTTCCTTTGATGATTATGACAGTTAGATCTTACATGACTGGGGATGCAGAGTTGTTTGCTAGTATTAACAAATATGTAACAAACATTACCAACCACTTCAATTCACTAAAAAGATCTTTCACAGCTGGCAGACTTCTGCATGAAATATTACTGTCCTGAAATTACTCCATATTTTTTTTTAAAACTCATGACATTTCACTTTGAAAAACTGGTATCAATAGTTTTCAATCAAACCAATTACCAGAGCTTTGTGGTAAATGTAAACATTTTCTCTCACACCTCTAACTCTACTGCTCTTTGGAGATACATACTTCCTCATTATAAAATAAGCCATAAATTACGACCTTACAGAGAAAATTACAGGGCTGACAGAAGAAAATAAAAAGCCTTTGACCTTGTCTATCAAGAACCATTAGGAGGTCCCATCTGGAGCCGACTCTGATGAGGTACCATTCCCAATCAGGTTTTACAGAGACAACAGTACTGCCACACACATGGGCGACACTTCTGCACCATTAATCTTTGTCCAGACTGTTAGATGTTTGCCTAGATTTGGCCCAGACCAAGCATGGCGCACAGATTAGCTCAAGTGCTGATTTCTCACCACATGTCAAGGCAGGTGGAGTACTCTGTCGAGCCCAGGAGAACATCTGGGGGTCTGTACCACAAGGTGACCACTTCGTTGGAGTACGTGTGACTAGGGACGGATTTTGCTCTTGCCAGACCTGCAGGATAGAGCAAACATAAAGAAGTTAAGTGGGCATTAAAAGAACATGTGTTTTAAATTCAAATCTTCCACTTAAAAAGGCTAAACAACAGTACTGTAATTCAGATTCATGAAGGCAAGGTCAAGCAAGGTTAGTACAACGTTTGAGGAGGCCGTAGGTAGTCTCTATGTTTTGAATACATGTTAATAACCATCAAGTCATTCACACTGCAACTAAAACACTAGTATTATGGATCTGATAAAATATCACTAAACAAAAGCACAACCACCTTAGAATCTCCTGGCTACTTCAAATGTCTGCTTTTTATAACTCTAGCTCTGAGAGTTACAAAACTTGTAAGTCGTATCAGTAAGGGTTCTTTGGACAAACAATTTGTTGAAAAGACATATTAAGGCCAAAGTTTCCCAGCTGTACAACTGATCAGTGCCACCAACATTTACACGTGTATGGAGTCTGTAATAAGAAAGCGCAATTCTTTTCTCAAAAAGCTGCACCAAACGTTCTTATGGCGTGCTTGTTTCTCAAAGACTCAAAAGGGCCACACACTGGGGAGGTTTCTCTGAAAACGAATGAGCTTCATAATTATAAAGCAATGATCAAACTGGCACATATAGATGATAAGAACAGATATCAGATTGCAAGGGGGGAAAAGCAGCAATATCACTCTAATTGAAAAAGTTTATGCAATTTGACCTTATAACGATAAAAATTGAAGCACAGACACAAGACACAAGCAAACAACATGTTTTTGTATGCCCTCATGGTTTACCTCTGGAATGTGTGATTATCCATTTCTCAAAAGACTTATTTTACTTTTAATCATGTGTATGGTGGTATATGCACATGTGTGTGAGACCCTAAAGAGATCAGAGGAGTGTGTCAGTTCTCCTGGAGCGGGAGTTATAAGTGTCTGAGAGCTTCCTGATGTGGGTGCTGGCAGCCAAACCTGGTCCTCTGCAAATGGACATGTCAGTACATACTATTAACTGCTGAGCCACCAATCAGGCCCATCCCCTTTCATAATCTAGTAAATTTTTCTGAGTGTTTTTCCAAGAATGTATATAATGATTGTCTAACACTTTAAAAAAATATTTAGCTGCAGTGGAAGGATTGAACGATTGAACATAGACCCTCCTGCATGCTGAGAAAGCACTATCAGCAAGTTATGTCCCCAGGGTAATATTTAAAAGAATAAACAGATTTATTTTTATGTTTAATTGTGTGTGTGTGTGTGTGTGTGTGTATACATGCACATGCTATGTACACATGCATGTAGGTGCCTGTAAAGGCCACAAAAGGGCATTGAATTTCCTGGAGTAGAAGTTACAGATCGTTGTGAGCTGCCTGACTTTGGAGCTGAGAACTGAACTCGGGTCTTCTGCAGCATTCTAAACTACTGAGCCATCTTCATAAGCCTTCTGAGCCTCTTAACAGTCATACATTTCACAATGTTGTTTTTGAAAGTAAAACAAGTAACAGATCACTACTTGGTTGTCATTAGCAACAAATGCAATACTAAAATATTCCAGATCTAAAGCTCTGTGATGCTCCCTTGTGGCCCTTTTGACCACTTCAATGGCCACAGTTCTACTGGGAGTTGATGGGCCATTCCAAGAGATGGGGACTAGTAGAAAGAAGCTGGTTCCCTGGAGGCATGCTTTTGAAGAGGATATTAGGGAGATAGCTTTTCTCTCTCTGCTCCCAGTCAGCTACAAGGTGAGCAGCCTTGTTCTACCCTGAGCTTTTTCCATGTGACATTCTGCCTCACCATAGGTTCAAAAACAACAGGACTAGCCCATTACCAACTGAAACTTCTGAGACCATGAACAAAGAAAGACCATTCCTACATTTAAATTGATCAACTCTGGCACCTTTTGCAGTTACATAACATACTAACAGCACAAGCATAAAGGAGCATATCTCAGTATTATACTTAAAGTGTAACATAACACAAAGTTTTTGCTGTGAACCTACTTTAACATGTTCATTTCAATGATCTATTAAAATTATTACTAATGTTTGGGAACACAAACTTCTTCCTGTTTGTTAACCATAGCTGTTAATTTTCTGGATTTTATATATAAATTTTAAAATTAATAAGGCAACTAGTAATACAAAGAATTGTTAATTAATTCAATTATCATGATAGTCCAGTATTATACAGTTCAGTCCTTATAATAAGGTGATGATATGCCGAATTGATTAATGCTTATGCATATCCCAAAAAAATGTACAGATACAAGAAACATACAAATATACTCTATTTACTACACCTACTATTCTGCACACAAGTAGAGGTATTTCCAAGCACAGAGTCCATGTAGCGCACTCTTTCCTCTTTGAGGCATAGTCCTACCTCAATCCAGACAGAACAGTGCTATAGGAATGTCTGTGGGGCTTGGTGATCCTATCAAAGGTCTGGTCCTTAATAACTACATTTTCACACAGAACCCGCAGAGCTAAGGACAGGTCTGGAAATAGGCTCTGGCTCATCCCTTATGTGGCTGTCAAGTCAAATGGGATGCCATCCATGCTAGATGATCTTGCTTTTCCTGAGGCCTTATTGTCAGACAGCTCAGACAGAGATAGGAGACAGATAAACGTGAGATTGTCTTTGACAATCCACACAATCAGGCCAGTTATTAAATAGAATGTGATACCCTAAGATGAAGGAAAAAACCCAGAATGACCTAAATATAATGTAAATCAAAACCATTCAAGTGATTGCAGAGCAAATGTAAGTTGTTAAATTGGTTTAGTATTTGTGGAAAATACAAACAGAAATTCCTAATCTACATAATTTACTCCCTTCTCACATACTTTGGTCAAAGAAAACCACATCTTCATTCAGCTGGGCTACAGTGGTTCCCAAAGGAGCAATGAGGATGAGTTTTAAAAGTTTTATAAGAGTTTTTTAAAGAGGGTTTGCACATAGAAATGTCATATAGAAAATAAGGATATTTATATTTCAGAATACACTTGAGAAAAAGCTCCCTCATCATTTCACTTGAATATAGTCAGTTGTTAGTTTTGAAGTTACCCCATACACCAATGGACAAAACGTGTTCATTCAAAAATATTTTTATAATCATTTAATAAGAAAAATAAATCTTAAGGAAGACCAATTTACTTAAACAATGGCTCATTAAAAAAAGAGAATACCTTGAAATATGTTTTTCTAATGCCATTTGCCCCAAATCTTTTTGGTAACGACAACACTACAGGTTTGTGAGGTTCACAAATCAAAAGCTGCTTACTCATGCAAAATTTATTAAACTGCATCTTTCAGCTGAAGGGAACTGGTAGGACAGGATTAATTAACACAGCATGTGTGAAAGCTTTCTCTCTCTGTTCCCTGTCAGTTGCTATGGTTACACTACAGGAAGAGAGCTACACTACCTTTTAAAAAACATGAAGTTCATGGGTGATTATCAAAACTTGTATTAATGTTTAGTCTGAATTGGAAGTCGAAAAGAAAAGTGAGTTGCAAACCAGATGAGGGCAGCTTGCCTGCACAGTGCAGCATGGCTGAGTTTGTGTACCTGGAAAGGGGGCGGGCTGATGCGGGCTCCTAGAATGGCTCTCATAACAAATGTCTATACATGGCTTTTGTGTTGCCACTTCTAATGAGGGCAGACCTGAGAGTAAAGTGGAATCTCCTGCTATTCGAGAACCTACTGCTGACAGTTCAGTGTTGGGATATCATTATTCCTGTACAATAGAATCTTAGATTTCCAAAAGTAGAGTTTTTGTAGCTAACCATTTTCCGTGTCAATAACATGGCAAGCTCAGAGATAAGATCTGCTGCCACACAGATCCTATCTGGTCCTATCCTTTAGGAAGGACAAAGAAGCAATCCCGGGACACTGTTCTCTACACTTGTCTAGACAGGTGAGACCATCAACAGCTAACAATGGATACTCTGCAGCTCTTAGTTGTTCTCTCTGGTGAGTTACGCCCTGCTGATCACTTTCCTTACTTTAACGTTCTTCCTTTACTCTTCCACTACTGACTAATTAACCAGGAGAGACATGATATCCCTCTGGGACGTTATCATGTTTGTCTTATACTGGTTTTGTATAAGCTATACCTTTACATTGGTATCTTGTAATTTGGAAATTCATGCGTCAAACACTTGGTGTGCAATGTAATGCTTCCAGGTGAGGCTTTAAAGAAGAGGTTGGCTCATGGGAGCTTTGATCTAATAATAGATTAATTCATGGGCAGATCTGTAATTTTATGACAGTGTTAGGACATGGTGGAAAACGTGGGCAGAAGTCTTGCTCCCTTGGAGGAACTGGGTACCTGAAAATATGCCTCTCCTTGTTCCTCAACCTTCTTCTAAACAATGAGATGAGCAGATTTGCTCCACTACACACTTTGTATCTTGATGCTCTGCCTTACTAAGGCATAGAAACGTGGAGTCATGTGACATGGACTGAGACCTCTTACCTATGAGCTAAAGTCAGCTTGTCTTCCCTTGAGCTAGTAGTTTCTTATAGTGCTGAAAAATGACAGACACAGTGGTTCTCGTATGCACACAGGCTGTCGTTCATGGTGGATAATGACTTGCTTTTCTTTTACTTTAAAATTCTTAACATTGTTTTATTTTTATACATTTTTTTCTTTTATTGAAAGTAGATTTTTTTCATACAATATATCCTGATTGTGGTTTTCCCTTCCTCTACTTCTTCTTGTTCTTCCCCATGTCCTCTCCCATCCAAATGCTTTATGCCACTCTTAAGCAAGTGGCTTATAATAAAATAAAATACGATGAGATAAAAGAAAAACAAACAAGTTGGAGTTGGACAAAACCAACATGAGAAAAAGAAGCCAAGAAGAGGCAAAGGAAACAGATATAGAGCTAGAGACCCACTCATCTGCATACTCAAGAATCCCATAAAAACAAAAAACTGAAAGCCATAATATACAGACACAGAACCTGTAGGATATATACAAATATAAAAATAAGAAATAAAAAGATGCCTGGACAGGATATTATGAGACAAGGAAGTTCCAGAGATGCCACTGAGTTTCTGTTGGCCATCTATGACCAGGCATGTAGCCAATTATTCAGCACCTAATTATTTAAAAGATATGAGGATCAGCAAATCATGTTTAATTTTTCTATCCTAACAGATAGCTTGTTTCTTTCATTTTTAACAAAAGAAACTTTGATAAAATTTTAACAAAGATTTTTGTGCTGACTAGTTTTTTTCTTTTTTCTTTTTTTTCCAACTTGGCACAAGCCAGGGTCATCTGAGAAGAGGAAACTTCAGTTAAAAAAAAAAAAAAAGCCTTCCCAGATTGGCCTGGAGGCAAATCTGTGACAGCATTTTTTGATTAATGATTGATGTTGGAGGGCTCAGTCTACTGTGGGTAGGACCACTTCTGGGCAGAGGGCCCTGGGTTATAAGAAAGCACGTTGAGCAAGTCATGGGTAACAAGTCAGTAAGCATTCTTCCTCGTGGTCTCTGCTTTGGTTCCTGCCTCCGGGTCCCTTCCCTGCTTGGTTTCTTGCTTGGGCTCCCATCAATGACAGATTGTTACCTGGAGGTGTAAGAGGAAATACACCCTTTCCTCCTGAAGTTGCTCTTCTTATGGTGTTTTATCACAGCTAAAGAAAGCAAACCAGAACAACTTCCAAAGATAATGGAAATGCTCATGTAACTGAGTTTTAAAAACAGGAATTACTTTTTACTCTTGTGTAGAAAGTAAAAATGCATGCTTCTCTGAGCGCTGTTTATTGAAGTGAAATTATAGAGATATCGTAAGGCCACTTAGAATGACTGGACTAAATATTGGTTGACTGTAGAAGGCCTGTGTATTCAGCTTCACCTGACACGGCAAAGCTAACTGCCTGATGTTCTTCTGGAATTACCCAGGTAATTATGTCTATATGCTCTAGTTCTTAGGGCTCTCAAGGGTCTGTTGCTGTTGTTCTTGCTGCTCCTGTTGCTGCTGCTGCTGCTGCTGTTCGTGGATGTGTATGAAAAATGAGGGATCTAAAGTCTGAGGACCACAAACTGGACTAACAGACAGACACCTATCATTCTTAATAAAGTCTTTTGGAAAGCAGCTACATGCGGTTATTCACACATGACAATGATTGCCATTGCACTAATCAGCTGACTGGAGCAGCTGACAGATGCTCAGTGACTCAGAAAACCATGTTGCTGAGAATCTGACATACTACATAAGAAAGGTCTGCTGACACTTAGGGCAGACTATGTTGACATCAGTGCTCATCCGAGTCACCAATTTCTAATGCTACGTGAATAATCCTAAAAGTCTCCATCTACACCTCAGTTCCTTAAGAGCTTTCACCTCAGCAGTTCTGCATCACTGACTCCTGACTCTGTCCCATCTGCATGAGCTGAGGGTGAAGAAGCATTCTCAATGGAGCATGTGTGAATATGCCACCATTTTCACAGCTCACTGCCTTATGTTTCTGGTTTCTGCTTCTCAGTTCCTAAAACTCGATTCATTATTCTAATTCTAGATGACAGCACCACACAGCAAATTAATGTCCCAATATAGGTTGCCATGCCCTTACTGGTTTGGTTGCTTCTTCTTCTTCTTCTTCTTCTTCTTCTTCTTCTTCTTATTATTATTATTATTATTATTATTATTATTATTATTATTACTATTACTACTACTATTTTAAAGATAAGTTTTTAGACTGGACATTAACTTGCTATGTAGCAGAGGGTGACCTTCAATTTCTGATCATATGGCCCCCATCCCCTGAGTGATGGACTTACAGGTATGGAACACGATGATGTGTGGCTTATGAGATGTTTTGGCTCAAACCCAAGACCTCATGCATGCTACGTAGCACGCCACCACCTGATTTGCATCTACACTCATTACCATTTTTAAATTAAATGTAAAAACCACAAAGTTTACTATAATAATCTGTTTTAAATCAACATATGGTATTAATAACTTTTAAAGCAATGGCTTATATAATTAATATTATTACCTAGAACATTATTGAGTATGCATCTGAGTGTATTAACAAAAGATTGTTTTTACAAATGACATTTTTAATAAGAGGGAGATAACTCAACTGTTAAGAGAACTTGCTTACAAGACTGATGACCTGAGTTTGATTTCCAGAAATTACCTGGTGAAAAGAAAACCAATTCCAGCAAGTTGTTTTCTGGCTTCCACATGTATTCTAGTGTGTGTACACACATGTGCACATGCATACACAGTCATTATAAGGAATATTTATTGAAATAATTTACAACTATAAGGTTTAGAAATGGGGATACAAATCAGAAGGAAGAAGTGAAAGTATCTTTACTTGCACATGCTAAGATAGAAGAAGTGACTCTAAAATGTCCACAAGGGAATTCCTACAGGTGATAAACACTTTCAGTAAAGTAGCTGAATATACAATTAACTCAGAAAACCCAGTAGCCTTTCTATATACAGATGACAAATGAATTGAGAAAGAAATCAGGAAATAGCAATACTTTTCACAGTAGCTGCAAATAATGTAAAATTACTTGAGGTAACTGTAACTAGCAAGTGAAAGACCTGTCTGATTAGACGACAACAACAACAACAACAACAACTACTACAACCACAACAACTACTACTACTTCAAGTTTTGAAGATATTAGAAGATGGAAAGACCCATGCTCATGGATCAATACAATTAACATAGTAAAAAATGGTCATCATACCAAAAGCAAACAATAGATTCAATGCAATCACCATCAAAATTCCAATGTAATTTCTTACAGATCTTGAAAAGGCAATTCTCAGCTCTGTATGGAAAAACAAAATATCCAGGGCAGTTAAAAAAATCCTGAACAATAAAAGAACTGCTGGAGGTCTCACCACTCCCAATTCCAAGTTCTACTACAAAATCAATTAATAAAAATAATGTGACATTAGCATAAAAGCAAATACATTAATAAGGGGAATTTAATTGAAGACTCAGCCATAAGTCCACACACTTCTAGACAAATGACTTTTGATAAAGAAGCCAGAAATACACACTAGAAAAGAAAAAAACAAAAACAAAAACAAAAACCAGAAAGCGTCTTCAACTATTGGTGCTGGTCAAACTGGGTGCCTACATGTACAAGAATCCAAATAGATCCACACTTACCACCCTGTGCAAAACTCAACTTCAAATGGATCAAATACCTCAATATAAAAACAGATACCTTGAACCTGACAGAAAAGAAAGCAGGGAATATCCCTTAAACTTGTCACAGGAAAAGACTTTCTAAACAGAACACTGTTAGCACAGGCACTAAGATGAAAAGTTAATAAATGGGACCTCATGAAACGGAAACGCTTCTATAATGCAAAGGACACCAGCATTTGAACAAAGAGGCATCCTACAGAAAAGAGAAAACATTTTTACCGACTGCATGTTGTATAGAGGACTAATATCAAAAATATATAGAGAACTCAAGAAACTAGTATCAAAACACAAATGATCCCATTAAAAATGAGGTACAGATTTAAACAGGGAGTTCTTAATAAAGGAATCTCAAGTGGCTGAAAAACACTTTAAAATATTCATCAGGGAAACACAAAGAAAAACTAAAGACATGGAGTAAGGGGAATGCTCATCCATTGCTGGTGGAAGTACAAACTGGTACAACAGTTTCTCAGAAAGAAGGAAATATATCTATCTCAAAGTCCAGGTATAGCACTTGATCATATACTTAAAGGACACTTTGTCCTACCATACGAAAAACTGCTCAACCATGTTCATTATTGCTCTATTCATAACAAGCAGAAATTGGAAACAGCCTGGATATCCCTCAACAGAAGAAAAGATAAAGAACAGATACACAATGGAGAATTATTTGGCTGTTTAAAAAAAAAAAAAAAAAAAAAGATTTCTTGAAACTTGCAGGCAAATGCATGGAACTAAAAAAAAAAAAAAACAAAAAAACAAAAAAACAACCAAACACCCAGCTATAGTACTCCTGGGCATATGCCTGAAATATGTACCACCATACAACAAAGATATCTGTTCAACTATGTTCATAACAGCTTTACTCATAATAGTCAGAATCTGAAAACAATATAGATATTCCTCAACCAAAGAATGGATAAAGAAATTATGGTGTATTTGTCCAATGGAATACTAATCAGCCATTAAAAGGAAGGAAATCATGAACTTTGCAGGCAAATGGATGGAACTAGAAAAGATCATCCTGAGTGAGGTAACCCAGATCTAGAAAGATACACATAGTATGTACTCACTTATAAGTGGATTTTAGCCATTTAGCACAGGATAAACATTACAATGCACAGACCCAAAGAAGTTTAGTAGCAGGGAGGACCCAAGAAAGGATGCTTAAATATTACCCAGAAAGCAAAACAGAATAGATAGAGGTAGTGGTTGAAGAGAGGGAATAAGGTAGGAGAGGAAGTACAGAGAGAAATAAGGGTGGAGATCAGACCTGGGAGAGAGAGAGAGCAAAAGGACAGAAGGCCTGCAGAGAAAAGAGAAACTGTGAGTGGGGGCATCTCTGTGACAAACTGGAGACCTACGTCAGAATAGGTTCCTGGGAGGATATGAGTGAAACTATAGCTGAGACTTCTAGTAGTAGGGGCTATGGAGACTAAAGAGTATACCCTCTACCGAGACAAGACTCTTAGTGGAGGGAGGAGAACACCAACCCACCCACAAAAACTTCAATCCAAAACTCACCCTGCCTGCAAGATGTGCAGGGATAAAGATAGAGCAGAGATTGAGGGAATGTCCCACCAATCTAAGACCCACGCCAATGGAAGAGACCCAATTCCTTACACTATTTATGATAATCTCCTATGCTTGCAGACAAGAGCCTCACAGCAGCCATTTGAAACAGATGCTGAGACTTCCAGCCAAACATTGGGTGAAGCATAAGGAGTCTAGTGGAAAAGTTGGGGGAAGGATAAAAGGATCTAGAGATGACAGATCAACAGAGCCAACTAACCACAGCCCAGAGGCACCTATGGAGTCTGAAGCACCAACAAGAAGATACAGGGTAAACTAACCTGGATCCATCAGGGGCTCACAGAAACTGAGCCACCAACCAAGGAGCTTGCATGAGCCAGACCTAGACCGCCTACACATATATAGTGGATGTGCAGCACAGTCATCATGTGGGTCCCCTAACACAAGTGTGTGTGTGTGTGTGTGTGTGTGTGTGTGTGTGTGTGTGTGTGTGTGCTCATGTAAATCCCCACTGGGAGTTGGCCACAGGGCCTCAAACATACTAAGCAATGACCCAAGTCCCTGATCTTTTCCAAGAGGACAACAGGCCTTGTTTATTTTACAGGATTATTTGCAGACAGTTCAAGTCTGGGGGTGGGGGATGGGGATGCCAGTCAAAAGAAGATGTAATAAATAGCATGGAGAACAAATGTGAATTGTTTTCAACTATACTTTCAGTTTTTCTTTTTTCATGTCATACTTTTTGAGGAGAGATCAAATTATACACTGGAATCCTAACATTGAACTCAACACAAAATTCCAGATATAATTACCAGAAAACCTCTACGAAGAGAAATGCAGTTTTTATTTTGATGATCCTGGTTATCCTGAAAGTAGGATTGGATGTTGCTCATGGAGGAAAAATATCACAATTTCAAATCTGTAAAACTGAGAACTGGGGGAATAATTTCAAAACTATATAAATGCATGAGTCTCACCCCCACTGCAGGGAGGAATCCAGTCATCTCCCTGTGTCTTCTTCAACATTATCACTTCTTCTTAAAGGGAAAGGAACCTGAGCTCCCAGGGGTATCTACTGTCACCAGCTCTTCCCCTTCTTTCTGCTCACATGCCACCCCAGCTCTTGCTTTTCAGTTCTGAGCCATAAGAACTCCTGGTCGGTCTGTCAGCTGCAAGGCTCATTTTCCTTTTCCTTCCATTGATAGAGAAACAGTTTTTATGGTGTGTGTGTGTGTGTGTGTGTGTGTGTGTGTGTGTGTGTGTGTGTGTGTGTGTGTGTGTGTGTGTGTGCCCCTGGGTCATGGGAGACCACTGCTATAAATGCAGTTTAGGATGAAAGGCACAACCTAGTGGAGTCTTGATGTGTCATCTATAAAATGCATATGGCAGCCCCCTGGATATCCCCTATTTACTCTTCCATGCGTTTTCTTTATGCCTCCTCTCCCTATTTTATGCTCCCCAGAGGCTGAACTGAAGAATCTCTAATCGAGTTCTCTGCTTTCAAGCTGGGTTTGCCCAAGGGAGCTACATAGACCAAAATGAGATAGAAGAGAAAAACCAAGGCTTCTGTATTAGTTTCCTTGGCTTTTCCCCAGATAGACAGGATGCAGCCATGGTGCTCAGGAGGCTCCAGTACCACCACTTCCTGCTCTGAGCCCATGTTAGAGCATGGGAAAAGACTCTGTGCTGTTGCTAGTCTGGGAATGCTTCACAGCCTTAACTGCCCAGTTTCCTAAACATTGTTTCATTAAGCTTTCCAAACGCCCCCATTTGAGTCCCCTATTTTTCTCTACTTAACTTGAGTTGCACAACATATTTAATGTACAACATTTAACTGACAAACTCCTATGTAACTTGCCCTTGAAAACACTCATAAAAAGTCCTCTAGAAGCTCTACTGACTCCCCTCCCCTCCTCCACTATGCAAACGACTGTTCTCTCAATGACTTGGGTCCTGTAATTGCACAAGATGGCCCAAGTTACTCATTTATAAGACAACCACAATTTCTCTGAAAATGGGACCACTGCTCATTTGCTTTGCAGGCCCAGGTTCTGACCTAGTTATGTCACAATATCTGGTCCATAGTGAGTCTATTGCTGGACTTACCCAGGTGGCAGGAGCAGCTACCCAGCCTGAGTGTCTGTAACACCGTGTTCTTTGCAGAAGCTTAAGCACATATTCCTGTCAAATAAGGAGGCAGACCCAGTACATCTCATCCAGGGCATCCCAGCCTATACCTGTTTCACACTGGAGGCTTCAAATAGAAATTGCTCCAATGTTTCAAAATGCTTACATTCCTATTGTGACTAAAGTCCAGTCATGTAAATATTCAAGATCCCTTTGTAGAGAAAGGAAAAAAATATGAAAGATTTCATTTTGAGGTCCAAGAGGGACACTTATCCTTTTGGATAATAGATTTATTAGAAAAGTTACTGATGCCATGGACAGGCAGACAGCAGCACAGTAGGCTCTGAAGAGAGTTCAGGCTCATGTGGCAGAAAATAGGAAGTTCCTATGGAACATGGTACCTTGGTGGCCTAGAGCACGCCCTTGATAGGCTGTCTCTGATTCCCTGTATTACTAGAATTTTGAGAGTCCTTTCATGGTTGTCACCTAATACCAGAGAAATCAGGGTCCATCCTTGGGATTCTTAGTCTAATTAATAAAAGATTCAGAATAGACTCAAATGAAAGCTTGGGAACAATTTCATTAAACTTTAAAAAGAAAAATATCCCAAGCCAAGTGATCTCATCAGTAGCTTGAAGGAGGCGAATAGAAAGAGAGGACAAAAGGCATGTTTGCATTACTGGCATGGCGGCCCATCACGTAGCATCAGGCAGCCTATGGCTGGGAGCTGGTCTATACAGAAAAGTTAGGAAGCCCAACATACCAGAGAAAAGGTACACTTAGGTGAAGAAGACCTAAGAATTAGCCTTTTCTTAAAGATTTTTATTCCCTCTCATTTTCTTAGCAGTCAGCAGGTAAAACTGTTCTATTCTTATATGCAACCTCTGTCTATCTCTCTAGCTATATTATAAACTCTCTAGGTGTAAATGGTCATGGCTTGTAATTACCTCACTTCTTGCCCGCCAGTATCTAACCCCACCACCACCACCTTCCAATCGAACAGCAGAGCTTTAGAAAACTCTGAGCTTACATAAGATGGAGTCTGTCAAAAGAATCTTCAGAAAGGGCAATCATGTTCCTGCTGCGAGGCTCACAGGCTACACACTGCAATACTCGAATGCACTCAATAAGCTAAGATCTTATTTTTTTAATTTAAACATATTTTTATTGAAAAATAAAAAAATTCACATTACATCTCATTTGCTATCCCATCCCATGCATCCTCCCATTCCTCCCTCCCTCCCGCTTTTACCCCATTCCCTTTCCCTATGACTGTGACTGAGGGGGACATCCTCCCCCTGAATATGATGCTAGTGTATCAAGTCTCTTCTTGGTAGTCTGCTATCCTTCCTCCGAGTGCCATTGGGCCTCCCCATCAAGGGATATGGCCAAATATGGGGCACCAGAGTTCATATGAAAGTCAGTCCCCAGTCTCCACTTAACTGTGGAGAATGTTCTGTCCCTTGGCTAGATCTGGGTAGGGGTTTGATGATGACTGCACGTATTGTCCTTGGTTGGTGCCATAGATCGAGCAGAACTCCTGGGCCCAGATGCGCCCATCATAGTGTTCTTCTTGTAGGTTTCTAGGACCCTCTGGATCAATCTATTTCCTTATCTCCTATATTTTTTGTCACCTAGAGTCCCAATAGGATGTCCTCACCGCTATCCCACTTTGCTGGTAAGTGAAGACTTTCAAGAGACCTGCCCCTTGGGCTAGAGTCCAGTTATAAGTGAGTATATATCATTTGAGTCTCTCTGCTTCTGGGTGAACTCACTCATTATGATCATTTCTAGTTCAATCCATTTGTCCACAAATTTTGGAAATTCCTTGTTTTTAATAGCTGAGTAGTATTCCATAGTGTAAATGTACCACAGTTTCTTTATCCATTCTTCTACCAGACCAAATAATCCAATTGAGAAATGGGGCTCAGAATTAAACAGAGAATTCTCAACAAAATATCAAATGGCTGAGAAACACTTAAAGAAATGCTCAACATCTTTAATCATTAGAGAAATAGAAATCAAAACAACTCTGAGATTCCATCTTACACCCATCAGATTGCCTAAGATCAAAAATTCAAGTGACCACATGCTGGCGAGGATGTGGGGAGAGAGGAGCACTCCTTCATTGCTGGTGGGAATGCAGACTAGTGCAGCCACTTTGGAAATCTGTCTGGCGCTATCTCAGAAAACTGGGAATAGGGTTTCCTCAAGACCCAGCTATTCCACTCCTTGTAATATACCCAGAAGATGCTCCAGCATACAACAGGTACATATGCTCAACCATGTTCATATCAGCCTTATTCATAATAGTGAAAACATGGAAACAGCCTAAGTGTCCATCAAGTAGAATGGGTAAACTAAGATCTTTTTTTTTTCTGCATTTCTCTTTTTTTAATTAATTTATTCATATTACATCTCGATTGTTAGCCCTTCCCCTGTTTCCTCCCATTCCTCCCGCCTTCCCTCCCTCCCACTTTCCCCCTTCTCCCCTCCCCTATGTCTGTGATTGAGGGAGACCTCCTCCCCCTATATATGCTCTTAGGGTATCGAGTCTCTTCTTGGTAACTTGCTATCCTTCCTCTGAGTGTCACCAGGCCTCCCCATCCAGGGGATGTGGTCAGAAAAGGGGCACCAGAGTTCGTGTGAGAGTCAGATCTCACTCTCCACTCAACGGTGGAGAATATCCTGTTCGTTGGCTAGGTCTTGGTAGGGGTTTGAAGTTTACTGCCTATATTCTCCTTGGCTGGTGCCTTAATTTGAGGAGGAGCCCAGGACCCAGATCTGCCTGTCATAAAGTTCTTCTTGTAGGTTTCCAGGACCCTGAGTGGATCCTACTATTTCCTCATTCTTTCAAGCTACTCTCGCCTAAAGTCTCAATAGGATGTCCTCTCCTCTCACCCACTTTCTTGGTAAATAAAGTTTTTCATGGGACGTATCCCAGAATGGACTAAGAAACTGTGGTACATTTACACTATGGAATACTACTCAGCTATTAAAAACAAGGAATTCCCGAAATTTGTGGACAAATGGATTGATCTAGAAATTATCATAATGAGTGAGTTCACCCAGAAGCACAACTAAGATCTTAACAGCAACTGTAGGAGGCATCCCTGAATCCTCCAGGTCCAGGTGAGCTGCCTCACAAATAGTCAACTAAGTCTTTTGTTTTGTTGAACAACCAGGATGGGCAGAAGTCTAAAAGCATTCATTTCAGAGCTTCCAGCTGTTCAGTGTTACTGAAGAAAGAGACCTGAATTTACCTTTGGAACTGTTTGTTTGTTCCAGGAAAACCAACTTAATTCCCATTATGTAAATATAAAGCAACGCCCTCCTCAGTGATCCAGAGCAAACTGTAAAATTAACCTACATTTTGCTGTTTGAAACAGAGGAAAAGGTTTAGGGCAAATGTGGGGCATGTTCTGGGAGAGCTGTTTCTGAAGCATTGTTGCTTCCTGGGGGAAGATCTTTGCCTCAGGGGAAAATAAAGCAAGGATGCTCTCCTGAGCTCCTCCTGTGAGGTTTTCAGAAACCTGAGAACTGAAGAACTGGTACAGAGTGATAGCTAGTTGCATGCTCCAAAGGACAAGCCCAGTAAACTCCAAGAGTGGTTACAGTTAAGTCTAGATTTCACAAGAGTCCTGATGCTGGGTTGGTGTTGTATTCTGGTTTAAACATCAGGTGGGATGGAGAGATGTCAGTCACGTGGCTGGGAAAACAGGTGGTACTGGAGATCTGATCGTGGACCCCTCAGGAAAAACAAATATCATTGTTCCCCAAGCCTTGGGTTGGGGAGCTCATGTGCTCAGACAAAAGCTTGCCTGTTGATGGAGTGGTACTCATCAGGGTTGCACTGTGGTGTACCTATGCTTCTGGGCAGTCTTCCTGTTGACCCCCATATTACCAGTTTCCATATTTCATTCCAACTCTAAAGCATCCTCAAATTCCCCCTAATCTTAATTTCTATGACACAAGATTCATCTGCAGGTCTGACTTGTCATCTAGCACTCTACCCTGATGGATGAGCTACTGGACAGTAGGCCTAACATACTTAAGGCGGGAGGCCTCCACTGAACCTAGGATTCCTCCCCCCGACACGCATGGGATCTACATAGAAGCACTAGAGTGGCTGTTAGGTTGAACTATGCTTAAAAGTCACTGTTATGCTTCCAAAGTTTCAAAGAGTTAGCAGTGGCAACTTCAGGTGTTTATCTACATATTTGTAAATACAAAGCCTTAAGCATCTAAGCATTGATTGTGACAATGTGAGAAAAGAGGACAATGACCTTGAACTGTAGGAGAAAACTGGCTAAACAGATTATGATATGGACTCAAACTGTGAGTGAGGCCAATACATTTATAAATACTAATATGGAGCTAGTAATAATACACAGTTAAGGGAAATCGCAACGTAAAAAATGAGGGCACACTATGTGCTTATAGGTCCACATTGTATCTAGGGAGTACATCAGTAACTGTGCAAGGCAGCTGCCTTTGGATAATAAGCACAAAGTGGGGGAGAGAGAGAGAGAGAGAGAGAGAGAGAGAGAGAGAGAGAGAGAGAGAGAGAGAGAAACCTAATTGTCACTGTACTCCCTTTTTATCACTGTGTGTGCATGTTGGCTACTTAAAAAAAGTAACTGTTTTTAGTTAGAAAGAGAGAAAAGGTCAACAAGTCCTCACCCAGTTCTGGGAAGTCTCAGGAACCCATCACCCCCAAGATTCCACACTTTGTTCCTTATGCTACCATCCTAAAATAGCCATTCTTCATTTTAAATGACAGGCTATCTTGGAATGACAGTGGAACTAGCGCCTGCAAAAGTAAGTTAATGACTGGGTGGAAGAAGCTGAAATAAAAGATCCTTTAAATACTCTCACCAGAACAACCAAGTTGCTTTCTAAAACTCACACTTGCGTGCATAATAGCCAGTTTTGCTCTTAAAACTAGAGATAAGATTGCTAGAACTATCTGAATCATATAGAGTCCTATAGATTTTCCTCAAAGGGAAAGTGACTTGTGGCACCAAATTACAATAAATTTCTCTAAGATGATGAAAGTGCAAAAGCTATCAAAACAGCTGCAGTATGTATTTTTGTTTCCATTCATCCCACAAAGGACATGAAAGATTCATTCCTACATCCAGACATAGTGTTCTGAATAGCCAAACACCAGTGGAGTCAGGAACACAGTTGGGTAGACTCTGAGTAGTTCCGACTCAGAATCTGCAAGCTGACAATTCATGTCTCCTTAGGTGTCAGCAAACATCACACATGCTAAGTTTAGAGGGCCTAGTGTGTTCCCAGAACACCGTTCTGGTCCTAAGAGAGCTGTCAGCAGTAAAACATAAGCTCATCATAGACAGCTGCCCTATCTCTAAAGAGCTGCACATGGAAACCTAGCATCGGAGGCATGCCCTACTTCTCCTGAATCTGTTAAGCATGCTTTAAATAGTCACATCTTCTCTGGCCAAAGATTTTCTCCTTTAAAGCACCTACCTTTCTCTAATAAAGCTTTATTTGACACCGTACAGTGCAGTTTAAGATATCTGCAAATAGAGAAACTTTCTTCTTCATAGCAAAATTGAATCACTAAAATATTCTTTACTGGAGTGAGGCTATGCATGAAAGCATCAAGAACCGAAGGTACTGAAAAGCAATAAAATGCTCCTATGCTCACAGAACACTGAGAAATGACTTCTTAGGTATTCTTATAGGATATTATTTTATTCTCAATTTTTATTGCAAAGAATAAATACAGAGGCAAAAAGAAGAAGGGTTACATACTGCCTTTTAGTGTGTGATAAGATACTTTTCAAGGTTTGTCTCCAGGGGCTTAGGAATGTGGCTCAGGACAAAACCTTGTCTATCACACCTAAGGGCTTTGAACGCCTCGCACTGAAGACACAGAAATGCCTTCTTTACTTTCTGAAAGGATCAATTTTTTCTCATTCCATCCCTTTTAACTGAGTGGCAGTGATGGGATGATGGCCACTGTGGGGCCAGGGAGCCCTGTGACACAGGGAGCTGGCTAGTAAGAGTGGAGTCGAGGTATATCCAACACCCCAAAATCTCAAAGCTCATATGGCCACCATAGTTTATTTATGAGCCACTGGACCAGTATGAGGCTATTAGGTTATAAGAAAACTACAAGGGTAAACTGACAAGCTGAAAGGGTGGGTTCAGTATGAAACAAGTGTAGCTTCCTGCCTGCTGTCGTGCGCGCGCGCACACACACACACACACACACACACACACACACACACACACCACTCACCTTTCTACTGTATACCACAGACCTTCATTAGGTGCTGGGAATCGTGATTTTAGACTTTCTAACCTCCACAATTATTAAGAAGTAAATGTCTGTCCTTCATAGATGGCACAATCTGGGTATTCTTATAGCAACACAAAATAAGACCAGAAAAATGCCACTGAAAATACAAATATCTTCTTTCCAAATGAAGCTGGCAGTCACAATAAATCTATATTTGTTAATTTCTTTCATTTTCCCCCTGGGCAATGCAGAAGTACTTTGCACTTGGCAAAAGCATCTTGAGGAAATGACCAGAAATGTATAATGTACATCTGGTAGGCATTGGAATAAGCTTATTTTAGAGATAACTTTGCATGTTTAGTTGTGTGTGTGTGTGTGTGTGTGTGTGTGTGTGTGTGTGTGTTTCTAAGTGGATGTGGGTATGGGTGTGGACATCCACACATGTGCTCATGCAATTAGAGGTCAGAGCATAACCTTGGGTGTCACTCCTCATGTTTCTTCCACGTTTTGTTTGAGATAGGGTCTTTCAGTTGTCTGGACCTCTGCGAGTAGGCAAAGCTAACTAGCCAGTGAACTCCAGGTTTACCTTGCCATCACGGGGATCACAGGTAAACACCACAATGCCCAGAATTTTTCTTGGATTTTGGGGATGTAAACCCAGTTACTCATACTTGGGAGGCAAGTATGAGCCCTTGTCCCAAAATATTATAACCTAGAACCTCAAGCTTAAAGACAATTGAAATATCTTTTTAATTTACAGAAATAAGACTTGTTCAATGACGTGTCTTATGTCACTTGGTTGATTAGTGTCCAAGTTAAAAAACAAATGTTTCTTCCTATTCCTTGTTATCATGTCTTATTTTTAACTAAATTTCACTGCCAAAAGAGTCTGAACTTGGGGGTGTCAACCTTACCAGAAAGAGAGGTTTCTGGAGAAAACACAGCTCTTAATAATGCAGCGTCAGGCTTTGCTAGTCAATATTGGCCATTAGATTCATTCTGCACACAAGACAGGAAAACTCAACTAAGGATTTTTTTTCCCCCAGCCTTGGTCTCTCTGCATTTATGGTTAAGTTTGTGCATGGCAAAGTGGATTTTTTTAAGCTAGGTTTGTGCACGGCAAAGTGGATTTTTTTAAGCAAGGCTTGTGCATGGCAAAGTGGATTTTTTAGCTAGGTTTGTGCAGGGCAAACTGGAAAGGTGTAGATATGGGGTCAGGGGTCTCCCACTATGCCAGGGATATCGACTTAGTTTGGTTGTGACCCAAGTACTGTCTCACTTACAAAAATATTCAGAGTCAAAACTGCCGTTGGCCATGTGAGTTTGATAGCAGACATCCCCCTAGTCTGATGACCCTGATTGACTGTAGCCTTGTGAAAACCCTTGCTACACAACACTAAACACTAAAATACCCCATCCTTGCCCTTGCAGCCACCATCTCGCAGTAGAGATGATCCCTCAGAAGTATTAACAATGCCTCTGGACTGGGATGAGGCAGAATGCCTTGACCAGGAGAATAGAAAGGGGAAATGAACTGTAATGAGCATCCTGTTTGACATAATAGTATCATTTAGGAAAAAAAGATTTAAAAAAATATCTTCATGATTTCTTTAAAAATTTCTGTCTTTGGCAAAGAAAACACAAATCAGGGCAAATGTGAATTCTTTGGTGCTTTCAACATCAGTGTGTTAAATTCACAGATAATACTTTATAGATTTTGCAGGTTATTATTTCTTGGTAAATCCTTACAGCTGATGAGTAAAAACTGACATATTTATTCTGCCCTTCCTTTGGTGATTCAAAAATTTCAAGTTTGCATCAAAATTTCTATACTTAGGTACAGTTCTAAGTAAGTTAATACTATAACTGAATTTTAAAATCACTTATTCTAATTGGTAGTTTAAATGTTAACTTGGAGGAAGATCAAAGACCCATATTGGCAACTATTCAATTGGTATATAAATTAAGTGATAGGCTGACTACAAAATTCATTTAGCTATAGTTTTATATTTATAAGATCAGTGATCATAAAGTAACTTGGCACTATTTGAAAGTTGCTCATGTTACTTGAATATATAAAAACAGTAAAATAATCTTGGAATATTATTTCCAGATAAATTCTCTTCTAGCCTGCCAACTCAGCAGAAATGCTCATTTAAAATATTGTTCATTTTGATGCTCAAATTGAGTTAATATTGACAATTATGTGTCAATGTTGACATGCTAGAAACAGAGCAATTAGAATGGCACTACTGTCTTCACAGAGTATAAAGTAATAAGCTATGAAAGCACTTTATAAATGTAGAAAGGGCTGTCATTGCTAATAGCAGAACTGAACTGAGTGAAAGTCACTGTTCTGTCTTAAAAGCAATCTAGTGTCAATTGCTGCAGATCAGATCTCTCTGTGATTCAAAAATGAGAATGCTTTCAAATGCTGAAGTCAATATTCAGAAGAAACAATGCTCTCAGTCCGGCCATCTTCTTCGTCATGGACCAGGCAAAGCACCCATTCTTCCTTCCAACTGCCCAGCACAGATGCCCACAGCCAATGCAGACCACAAGCATGCCATTCATATGGAAGGCCAAATAAACAAGGCACACAATTGAAGTGACACAGCTTGCTAGACAAGCCAGGCATGAAAATCTGCAGGACACTGATATTTTCACTGCAGAGAAGTATACTAGACACAGATTACTTGGTTTATAAATTAAAAAAAGAATCTATAGCAAACCACTATTTGAAATCATGCATTTTGACATTTTATCTACATTTTCTTAAAGATGGCAACTGCCTTTCTTAATTTGACAGTTCCAAAAATTGCTATAATAAACTTCCAAAGTTAATTAGATTTAATTAAGAATAAAAAACAAGTTAGAATACTCTTTACATTGTCTAAACTTATTTTACTGAACAACAAACCACTGAAGATGATTAGGAATCAATATGCCATTATTATGGACATGGGCTGCAGCAATACTGATGCTAACACATCCCAAATATTGAATCTGCATAGTAGAGTGAGTGGTGTGCCTGTAAAAGGCTTCCCATTCGATGAATGGTGTGCTTCTAAAAGGCTTCCCCTTCAAAACCAAGACCCCAAAGAAAAATCTTTAGCATCCCTTCATATCTCCATAGTAGTTTTCTAGTTCCCACAGATCAAAGTCTGAGCATGCTCTGTATCTCACATAAAATGTATTATTTGCATAAAATCTACATACATTATTTTCTATAGTTGAAATAAGCTCCAGATTACTTATAACACCCAATAGAATATATATTATGTAAAAAGTTGTAGGATTATTGTTTACAGAATGACGACAAGAGAAAGATGTAGATATTTAATTCTTTGTTTATTTATTGAGACAGGCAGGGTCTCACTTTGTAACCAAGCCTGGTCTAGAATTCTTAGCAATTCTAGGACCTTAGGCATCTAAGTTCTGAGATTACTGATGTGTGCTTCTGTGTCTGTCACAAGTTTGCTTGTTTTTGAAACCTAATACAGTAGAAGCTTGTTATAAAATATGCATATATAAAAGAAATCTGAATGAAATCACTAATTAGGGGAGAGAGTACCCCAAATAGATATCTGTCACCACCAGGGGAAACCTCCAGTGCCAGAAATGGGTTGCAGTAAGTCAAGTTATTGGCCAATGGGGCCCCGTGGAAACCTCCAAGCAACCCAGGCTATTGCCAAGGCTATTGGCTGCTCTCTACAAACTGATGGTAAGGCCCTACTGCTGAAGACATCACCTACATAACTCACTGAAGATGGAAAAGCCAAACAAGTGCTGACTAGAGCCTTCACCCCTGTTGACTAGTATTCACAGTAGTATTGGAAGGTACTCTGCACACTGTTAAAGGAGAGGAGAGGACAGGAAGTGGGTACAAGCCTTCGTCCCTAACCAAGAAGCTATTTCCAACTGACAGTCCCTCACAAGGGAAAATGAGTTTTGTCAGTGGTGTCACACTGGGTATACAAACCACACTTAAGGCAGGCTCCATTGCCAACACAAACAAACTCAGTCGTATTTTTGGGGTTTGTCTTATAATGCTTTATCTGGGAATTTTTTTCCTTTACATATCTTTTCCCTATATATTGAGATTTCCCTATATATATGAGATTTCTGTGTATGTGTGAATGTGTGTCTGCATCAATATGCATTTCTTGTGATTTTTCTTTGCTCCTTTTTTCTGTTTTTTTGTTTTGCCCTAGTCTTGTTTGTTCAGATTATTATTATTATCATCATCATCGTCGTCATCATTATTATTACATGCCTGTTTTCCAATGTGTGTGTACAAGAGAGAGGTGGGGAGGGAGAGAGACGGAGACAGAGGGTGCATTTTGGTTAAGTGGGTTGATGGAGAGGATCTGAGAGGAGATTGAGGGAGAAAGAACTATAATCAGAACATATTGTGCGAAAAAAATCTATTTTCAATAAAAAGAAAAATTGTTTCTGTTCTTACAGAAATTTAATGGTTTAGTTACAAAAAGCCAAAGTTTTTGCATTTTTCTACCACCATTCTTCAGAGTGTAAATAACAAAGCAGCATTTCTCTAGATTCTATTGTGTTAGAACGCATAAATGGAAAAGTGGCTTTTTGAATTTTTGACTTATTTAAAAAATGGCAGAATAAGTTTTGGCTTTGGATTATGACAGCATTTCCATCAGCTGTATATTCACTATACAATACTTCTGTCATTTTAGACTCTATGTGCACATGGAAGGAACCCAGCATAGATGATTATAAAGATTATAAATATTGATCAACTCTGAAAAATTTGGAGGACAACCTACAATTTGCAGTATTAAATATTCAGATAAGATGCAATTCTTCATTTAAAAATAAATTGCATTTAACTCATTGCTATGCAAATTTAATTTCCTTTTGATATATTATAAAACCTACACTAAAGAGTTGTCTCAAATTAAATTAAATTTATGATTTATTATTTTAAAAATCCCAACTACTTTCATCCATGGAGAGTTGAATCCTCAGCAGACAGGAAGGTAAAACTGTATACGTTTTAAAGATCTAACTGTTTAATGCTATTTTTCCAGAACAAGTTTTCCTTCTGGGCTATAGAAATTCCTCAGTTCATAAATTGCTCCTCAGAAAAACAACTGATGGGATGTCATGTTTTGTGTAAGAAACGAAGGTGTAATAGCCAAGTGATGTCTTGTTTAGCAAAGAAGTGTTCTGTCTCTTAAAGGAATTAGCATGCAGCATAATCTATCCTGAAAGCATGACACAGAGATACAAATCTGTCCTATACAAGTCGTCACAGAATCAATCCCTTTGTTATTGTTAATGCTATTTGTTTGAGAAGCCAGACTGAGGAACTATGGCAGGAAGGTATCCTTAGGTGTGAGTACAAACAACAGAAGTTAGCATTATCGTACAAATTTTAAAAGGTCTTCCCTTGCGAAGTAATTACGTGTGTGTGTGTGTGTGTGTGTGTGTGTGTGTGTGTGTGTGTGTGTGTGTAACTTAATATGGGATATAATGATGTAAAAACGCAGCTATTTAGGCAAAGCTCATTAGCCCTCAGGGGCATCTCTGTAAAATAAAGTAACTGGTATTGAAGAATGGGGTGAAGGCTGGAGAAAGATCCTAAGAGCAGGAGCGGGAGGGCGGTGCCTCTGTTTTATGCAGCCTTGTCTCTTCCAAGCTGCAAACCTGTTGAACCAACCAACGACTCTACTCAATGTCAAGGTTTGAGAAATCAGTAAAGACCAGTGATGAAGACCAAAGTAATACCCTGTATATCATGTCACACAGAGCAGAAATGAAACAGTACAGCCCTCTAAACAGTGATGCAGCAGAAACACTAAATGAACACTGAAAATGAGTAAACCTGAAAGAATTTATTTACGTGGAAGCAAAGACTAGAAAAAAAAAATCACTATCAATTTAATTGTCTAATAGGTTACTAATAAACATGACATTTCTAGTTTACCCCAGAAAATGTTATGAGATGAATGACAGGCACTGACTGTTGAAATTCTTGTAACAACTTTGTGAAGACACACACGCTGAGACACGGAATTTCAGTAAGTAAGCCCCAACAATGATGTGCTACTTATGAGCATCAGGGGGAGGCTCAAGTCTGGGCTCCAGAATCGGTATCTGGAGAGATGTTGCTTCACCTCGCATACGCGAGTGTGTTTGTGTCTGTGTGAAACCTTCCCCCCGCCCCACACTTGCCTTTGCGTGAGCTACATCTCTGACTAGCCCTGTGTGTGCTTATCTCTAACCAGTGCGTGGAGGAAGTATTATAACTTTGGACTAACCAAAGTTCCTAACGTACTCTAGAAATTTCCTGAAAGAGAAGATAAGGCCATGTTTAATCACAACACTGTTTAGTCTTAGTCTCCAGTTTTTGACACAAGGCCTGGGAAGAGCCTTGACATCCCTGAACTATAGGACTGTCCTTCTTGAATATTAAGGAGATGACCCAGGACTGGGGCCCCTAGCTAAGTGACGGGTTGCAGAGTTAACATGCCTGGGGGAGTGTGAGTGTGTGAGAGTTCTCACTCCCTTCCTCTACTTGTTCCTGCACTCCCCTTCTCATTGGCATTTCTTCCATTGGCTGTTTCCAAATTATACCTTTTACAGTAAACTAGGAGATCTAAGTGTTTTTAGTTTTGTGTGTAAGTCATTTTATAAAGGATTTAGCATAAGGAGGAAGCTGGGGGAAACCCTTATTAATTGATATCTTGTTAGAATTTAGTGGTTTGTGATTGGCAATTGGAGTGGGAGCAGTCGTGTGACACTCAGCTTTTAATCTGTAGTGACTGTGGGCAGTGAGTGTCAGCGCTGAGCTGAATCTACAGAAACTCAGCTGATATCTAGGGTGTTGTCATATTGTTTATCTTGATGTAGAAAGACCCCAAGGTGACTTTTGAAAGTGTCAGGAGTGAAAGGATCCCAGTACCTTAGAAGGGAGAGCTAATTAGAAACCTACACCCAGGAGGAATTGCTAGCATTTATTCAGCTAGAGCCCAGTGCTGCTGAAAGGTAACAGGAACATTGCTAAAGAAATTCATCTCATCAATGTAATCCAGGACTTAATTCATAAGTTACTGAGGCTCCAAAGCCCAACTGATAATTCCAGTAAGATCCTTGTTAGGTCTGATACAAGAAATGTTCCTTTTCTCTGTTCTTACAGTTTGGGAGATGTGTGGGTCCAGGGGGTCATACGGGGTGACTTCTAGCATTCCAGGTCCTGTTTCTCAGCAAGGATGTCACTGTTTCACTTGTGCTTAAGGCATCGTCACTTCTTGATTTAAACACTATAGGGCTAATTCCATCACCAAGATACTAAGTATATGAAAATATTTATATAAGGGGTCTGAACTAGATACTCTTTGAATATTCATCGAAATGAAGAGAGGGTTAGGGAAATAACTCAGTGGTAGAACACTTGCTTGGCATGAGTTAGACCCCAGGTGTAAATGTCACAGGGGAAAAATATCTACATTAAAATTCTGAAACATAATGGGAAAGGTTTCCCTTTATCTTATAGATTTATAATTCATTTACCATAATTTTCCCTCATAGATTCCGTGCATCTATTTTGAAAATCAGGCCAAAGCAGAAAAAGTTCCTAATGGTTCAAGCCTACCAACAGCTTGATGGTGGCATCAACAAAAACACAGCATGCTTTGTACTTACATATCGCATTTGTTTTATACTTTTTGTGTAACTAGAGTGACTTTTATGATGCTACCAACTAATTTTAAGTATTTTGAAAGATTAAAGTGAACATAATCACACAGTGTTAGAACCTTCCAACTTTCTCTGCTCTTTCATCTATTGGCTTATCTCTTATCAAAAATCCTCAATTTAGCTGGCTCTTTGACCCAGTTCACCTCTGATACTCCATACTCCGGTACCATCACTTCAAGGCTGGTCTAAGTGAAGTTCCCATACCCAACACTGTCTGCTCGTGGCATTCTGGGAGAGATTTTCCCACTGAAACTGCTCTGAGAGTATTTTAAGGGTGGACATATGTCTCTAATGAACATGAGTGAGTGACACTAAGGTGTCACCGTGAGCTCCCCACTTAGATTCATGACTTTGGGGCCAGATGTTGAGAGAAGAAGGGCAAGGCTGTGCCCATAGCCCTTTCCACATGCCAGAGTGGAGCTCCTAAATTCTAAATATACTGTCTGTTTGCAGAGCTACATAAAAGCAACTGCGTAAACTTTGCGTTAAAATTATGTGTTTAATGGTCCAAGGGTCTTTTATAAGTAGAGTGATTCTTCATTGAGTAATAAGCCATTTTTTATTAGAAACTATGTACTACAAGGAAGACACAGTAAAATAGAATCCTACAGGCCATAGCAAAATGGTAAAGTTCAACCTTAAATTTATTGTTATGGTCCTAATGATCAATTTCATTTGTGAATAATATAAAATAGTCAAGCATCTATAACTTTGGGAATACCAGACTTTTATCTAGAGATTTTATATCTATTAATAGACCCTACTTTGCATCTGAAAATGTATTTCTTTGTGTTCTACTACTTCCTATGAGAATAAAACCAACATGCACTTACCAAATCCTCTACAAAGATACATTTCTAGACAATCTCTTGAATTAATCTAAAGTTGGTTGATGAAAGGTCCCCATTTTTTTAAAATAGAGAACTATTGACATTAGGAATGTGATGTTCTGTCATGGACGGGATTGCTTGAAGCATTGGTGAAGAGAGAGATAAGAGCAACTCAAGATTGTGTTTTGCATCTGAGTGTATTTTTCAAGAAAGGAGTCTAGGATTTTATACATTTTTTTTTTTTCTGAAACGGGGGCGGGGGGGGGGAGGTTGTGGTGGTTACAGTTCCCACGGAGTAGGTTCAAGGGAGTCCACAAGCATACACAGTACAGGTACAGATAGTGTTGTCATAATTTGAATTCTAACTTTAAATGAAACAATACAGGGTACAGTATGTACAGTAAAAGAAGTCATTGCTTTTAAGTTATTGGCTTGGTATCAATATGTATGTGTTCTCTTTGTCTAGGGTCAACATTCTCTTATTAATTTTTGCCCAGCACCTGGTGCTGGGAATACGGAATTAAGATAGTTTTGAAACATTCTGTAACAAATGACTAATTCTTAGCTATGTTTCTTTGGTAAGTGGAGACCAGCGAAGCTTGATGATGAACTTTAAGCTTGAATGGTCCCTGGCTGCAGTCTCATGTTAGTAACATTTCATAGTAACATGTTCATCTGAAAAAAGTCTTGATCTGGGAGTGAAGTTTAAGAAATAAGATACTAGCCCAAGGGGCATGTCCCATGAAAGTCTTCACTTACCAGGAAACTGGGACAGAGGGGAGGACATCCTATTGGGACTTTAGATGAGAGAAGCATGGGAGAATAACAAAGTAGAAGGATCCAGAGGGTCCTAGAAACCTACAAGAAGAACATTATGATAGGCAGATTTGGGCCCAGGGGTCCTCCTCAAACTATGGCACCAGCCAAGGACAATACAGGCCGTAAACTTCAAACCCCTACCCAGATCTAGCCAATGGTCAGAACATCCTCCACAGTTGTGTGGAGAGTGGAGTATGACCTTCTCACGTACTCTGGTGCCTCACATTTGACCATGTCCCCTGGAGGGGGAGACCTGGTGGCACTCAGAGGAAGGATAGCAGGCTACCAAGAAGAGACTTGATACCCTATGAGCATATACAGGGGGAGGAAATCCTCCTCAGTCACAGTCATAGGGGAGGGGAGTAAGGGGAAAATGGGAGGGAGGGAAGAATGGGAGGATACAAGGGATGGGATAACTATTGAGATGTAATATGAATAAATTAATAAAAAAATCTTATAAAAAAAGAAATATGATAAAGACAGAGAATGTCAGTACAACGAGAGAAGGAAAAACTGTAATCAAATTTTTCCTGTCAGGAACAGCTGCCCCATTCCAGGAGGCTTTCCCTGGTTTGGGGTCGTAGCCTCAGGCCTATGTAGTATTTGTCACCCAGACTCCACTGGAGGGGTCGTAACAATATTCTAATTCCATGGTAGAGAGCAACAGAGTGATTTTCCTTGGTTAAAACCACAGAGCTGTTTAACTCCATTCCTCCACTGAAACGCCAGTAAAGCAAACTATGACTTCAGATGCTTATTAGAGATTTTGTGGCCTATCTCTCTCCACCCCAAGGGATAAACACAACCTAACTGTCTGTCAATATAGCTAGAGTGTGACTATTCACACTAGAAGAAGAAATCTGGGTGAATCTCACAGCATATTGCAAACACTGGACAAAATTGTAATTCTATTATAGCCCACTTTAATCTAATTTACATGAAAATTATTTTGAGTTCTTATACTACTAAATAGAAAACAAACTTTTAAATCTTGATGAATTCATGTATTTGCTGCCTGTGCTTTAATTCATTTCTTTTAGTGTACTCAATACATCATAAAAGTAGGACTTGATTAATCTCTTTGAATTTCAAACTACTGAAGGCATATATATATATATACATACATATATGTGTATATATATATTCACAAGTAACATTATATTCACTGAGTAGGTTGTATTTATATATTTAGAGACAAATTCACACATATATGTGTGACAACATTAGAGAAAATGAGGTCATACATTTGAATGAGAGTGTGGGTTCGAAGGGGACATGAGCAATGGCCTGGGGGAGAGGGGAAGGAGAAATGAGGCAATTATATTAATCTCAAAATAAAAAAGAACCACAATTTAGATTCCTGGGAGGAATGGCACAACATTGATTCAGGTTTAGTAAATAGATTTTTACTTACCAGTAAGTTCCTAGTTGTTAGAAAATCAGTAAGTTCAAAAGTGTGCAATACAAACCATCACCACTAAAAAGACCTTGGGCTGTGTTTGTTCCGTGCTCTTTTATTTCTCACAACAAGCACACATCTCAGAAAGCATAAATAACCTCTTGAAAGAACAAACCTGTTAAACTCATACCAATCTCTTCATTCAATGTCTGCTATACTGTGCAGTTGGTAACAGTTTGAGCAGGTGCTTAGATGGGGTCTGAGAGCTTCATCTGCTCAGTGATGTTTTTAACCCCTACAACCTGAAGTTCCAAGCCTTATAAATGCCAAGCAGTATGTGAATCCCAAGTGTGGGAAGTTCAAAACAAAGTGAGATGCCACACTGCCTCAACCCATCAACATAATTTGTTTGCCAAAGCTAACCAAAACATTGGACCGCCTGAGAGTAAAGGCTGTAGACCTGGTATCTGACATACCAGCTTTGTGACCAGACACCTGTGAGGCCCTGCCTCCTAAGGTCTAACATATCCCAAGTTTCACACTTCTCTCAAAAAGTTGGACTGCTTGCTCCAAGCTTATTTGTGAGGAAATAAGAAATGATTAATGAGTATATAGAACACAGAATAAACCTGATACATTCTAGTGTTTTTAATCTTCCGGAATATTTTTCCTAATAAGGAAGTGGCATTTACAGCACATGGGATAGAGTCATTTGGACTACATTGTCCTCCTGTATCCAGATGTTTATGGCATTGTTTACATAAAAGAGAAAGGTAAGACAAAAAGTTGGTTTCCAAAGTTCTGTAAGTGTCCAATGAAGGCCCTACGTTCAATTGTTCTGCTGCCTGGAACTGTCCCATACTGACTGTTTACCTTCATCGCACTTTTCCATGCACTTCATCTCACACACACTCGTGTCCAAATGCAGTAAATCACAGTTAATTGCATGTCTTAAGTTAAAAGACAAAGTAATGCACAATTAAGGCAGGAAAATTATCAGTTGGTGAATGAGTCTCGCTCATTACACTCTATGCTTGGGATGTATGCCAACTGTCCAGTCCTAGCTAGACAACTGGCTGTGATGCTGAAGGCACAAGGGCCATCCTTGGCAGGCCAGCCCAGACCAAGGACTTGATTTTTAAAACACTCACCACTGCACATCTAGAATATCTTGCTTTTGCTACAGAAAGTGAAATACAGCAACGCACATAATTGTGGGTAATTTAAAAAACTAAAATGCTTTTGACAAAGGGTTGAACAGAAATAGTATTGTAGCCAATTATGAGAAACTCCTAGCTAATACAAATGATTTTTGTCACGCTTCCAAACACAACCAAACTTTAAGAACATATTCTTACTAGATAAATACTTATAAAATATAATGTATCTTTTTGAGGACATGTAATAAGTAAGTAAAATACAATATACAAAAAGACACAGAGAAAATATGCAAAAATGTTAACATATCATTTCTGGATTATTTATATTCATAAATTTCCTGCAATTAAAAAAAAAATCACTTTATAGCTGAGCATGGTAGTGTGCGCCTGTAGTCCCAGCACTCAAAGAGGCAAGGCAGCTGGATCTCTGTGAGTTCAAGACCAGCCTCATCTACAAAGTGACTCCAGAACAGCCAAGGCTACACAGAGAAATCCTGTCTTGAAAAACAAAAACAAAATCACTTTGGGTTTTAAGACTTCCGTTTCAATTTGTTAACTGAATCTGATATAAAATGCCAGAGTTTGGGGCATATATAAAATGTTATATTATATGCATACAATATATTAACATATTGTATATTATACATATTGCTAAATACAAGCTGTTGAGTTCATATAACATTAGTTGTATGTATACCTCCAGGACTGATTGGCACTGGGCAACCAAAACATTTAGAGTCTTTAAAGATGAACTTACCTTGCTCTAATAATAAAAAATAATATCTTAAGATGTAAAAGCAACTATAAGGCACATTCATATGCTTGTACTGTATCCTTAGCTATACAAATAATTTTACGACATATTTATTGATATACCCAACACAAAATTTAAGGAATAGGCTCAATTATGTTAAATGTTCAACAAAATAGCATATTACAACAAATATCTTACACCAACAAACTATGATTTTTAAAAAAAAAATCACTGAAAACCTTTTAATATTATTGGCAGTGACAAACTACAAAGCGCCTGCTGCATAGCTGATACCACGAGTTTGAGGTATACAAGCTTTCCTCTTTTCTATCACCCGTACCTCCTCATTTATTTTCTGTACTGCAACAGACCTTCTATCTAGATACCTCATATAATTTTGGTGCCAAGTCTGGCAATACACAGCACATGCATATAAGCATACAGAGTCTCATTATTTGTATCAAAGTAGTTAGCCAAGAAAGGTGTTTTGTAAAATACACCACTAATCATGTTAACTTTTGCTTAGTTTTGTCTTTGGAGGAAAGGAACACACACACACACACACATGTTAACTTTTGCTTAGTTTTGTCTTTGGAGGAAAGGAACACACACACACACACACACACACACACACACACACACAGCAGAGTAAAGGGGTCCAGTGGTATTCGACTACCTAACCTGAAAATAAATAAGGCCTCCCTCTTCCTTTTTTATTTATTGGAGGTTGGATGGGGAAACATATTTTCCTCACAAGGTTGTGTCAACCTCAAGCATCTTTATATCCTGAGGATAATATTTTCATCCCATTCCTAATGGAACAAATTTCTAATCTGAATATGTATTAAAAATTAATTGAGTGTAGTGTCAACACATCACACTGCCATCAAGTGCCACTCCCCAGTGCTAGGAACCCAGTGAGCCACAGCTCTAAAGACAGAATGGAGTTTTGCTTCCTGTGGATGTGCAAAGGGGTGGAAGGCCAAGCCTCAAATTTCTAGGAACAATTTAGAAAAGGCCTGCTCTAGGACCAAGAATTTAAATAAGTATTCTCATTTACAGTGCTATGAGGAATACCAAAGGTAACAGTCACTTCTGGTAAGGTTATGTGAGTCCAAGATTCACACATTATTATGTCATTAGGGTAACATATACTTTTGAACACTGTCCACCCCAGAATGCCCAAAAATGGTACAAAGATATCACTTCACAACTCTTCAAGTTTAAAATAAAATGTTTAGACTTCTTTACATTGTGTGGTAGGATATACTGTCATTTTACTTGTGATTATTTTCATAATAAAAACTAAGAAAAGAAAAAGTCTCCTTGAGTAGAGATTATGTTCACAATTTTACTGACATTTTGTTTGATACTATGTGTGAAGATGTTGTTATTATGTAAGGAAGACTAATAACCAGCCTGCACATCATAAAAATCCACCAACCACTATGTTTTACTTTATCATTTTTTAAAAGACAGAAATAATTTGTTCCAGAAAAAAATTTTTTTAACATGATCCATGATGACAGAAGAATTGCACCTAAACAAATGCAGTGCTACCATCTGCCTGGCATTCTCACAGTGTGACAAATAGACTGGTAATTAACTGCTTTCCTACCGAAATCTGCCAGCTTTAACTCCCCCGTGTCACTGATCAGAAGGTTCTGTGGTTTCAGGTCTCTGTGCAAAATATAACGCTGGTGGATGTAAGACAGCCCTCGCAGCAACTGAAATAAAAACAACTGAAAAAACAGGAGGGAAATGAGAGTTAAAATCCAAATTCAGATACATGCCAGTTCACATACACAGCCTGCCAAATATATCAGTAAGAAAGGGCAACCAGCTTGATATTTCCTACCCACCATTAAGCAAAATATGCAGTGTCAGCACATAAACCCCCAGTTCATTGAGAAGTAAGTCAGAGGACTTCTAAAGCATCCTGGTGTTTATCAAGATGGCCCCCTTAGCCACAGAGCACTACTCCATAAATAACAGAGGCTGTGAAAGACCAGGCACTTAAGAGTTTTAATCTCTCGAGACTAACATGGTGTGTAAGAAACCAAAGCAATCTATAACATTATAAGAGATAGGAAACTTTATATAAGCGTTCTTATTTAATTCTATAGGTATGGCTATGGCATGAATATTTCCGCCATGGCTTCACCCATTAACATGCTTTAAGGAACAGGAGGATGAGATGATTTGTGGCAATCAGAACAAAACAGTCACATGGTCTGATTAATAGTAAATTGTGATCAGGCTGCCTTTGTACGTACGGCTGCTGAGACTAGCTGCTGCCTGAAGGTGCATGTGTCCCTTGACTCACTGCACAGCTGACCTGGCCTAGCAGAGGCAGCAAGGATTCCAGGGCAATACTTTGAGCGTGACAAATAATTTACAGAATGGCTAGTAGCTTTTGCTTTTGGAGTATGATTCACTTGGCATTCTAAAGCTTTGCTTGCAAAGAAACTAATTTCAAATCATTTACTTTCTAAAGTCGTTCTCACTGACCTAGTATTTTTAACAATAAGTATCATCAAACAAAAATAAAACAGATGCTTTTACATTTTTGTGCTACCAGTCTCCTCCTCATATGACCAGCTAGTAACAAAAGGCCATGCCAAGGAGATCCAACATGACTTAAAACACCAATGTTTTAACCACTCTGAAATCCAAGTAGAAACAACACCCTGAGAGCCTTGGGAGTATCTGTGGAATGTTCCAGCTAACCAGGGCCGTGAAATCCAAACACACTTGTCTACTGAGATAAAATACTGAAATGGCAGTACAATTAATTCACCTCAAAAACCTTTGTATGTAATAACTATGCCTGGGCTAGAGAAGGCCTAGGCTCGCTATTTCCAGTAGACAAGTGTGGACATCTATTCTGAGTTAGAAGAGACTAAACTTCTGGCTTAAAGACTACAGGAACCAAACATCTTTCCAGAATTTGCTTCCTTGACTCTTCTTATGTAGAAGGAGGATGGAGCTGCTGTGCCCTAGCTACACTCTCAACTGCTAGCTCTTTTTTTATCCTGGGACTTAATGCTTACGATTTCTGTAACGTTCCTTAGTTCTTCAGTTTAGAGGGAAGACAGGTAGGTGAATTAAAACATGTTGAGTTTCACAGTCTTTAAGCGAGGTATGCATGTAGAGACCATATACTGAATTTTAAAAGTAAACATATTGTTAGGAAAAACTTGGCATTGTCCAAGATGCTACGGTTGCTTGGTAGCTGCGGAGGATTTGCCTGTTTAAGCATGGCGATGCTTTCAACCTAATAGAAACGCAGCACTGCACATGCCCGCTGCCCGCCTCCATAGTATAAGCACCTTCCCGATAGGAGTATTAAAGTACCCCCTGCCGTTAGCTCTGTAACAGTGAAGACACTGAGCTCAAGATTTCTCAGCAATGAAGTGTGTCAGGATGCAAACTGAGACTGCTTGGCTACAACCTCTATCCCCTGAGCTAACCTAGTCCAGGAATTGTAGGCAAGAATCAACACATGTGGGCGGCATGTTAACACAGAAGCTGCTTCCTCAGACTGATAGGATAGCATATGAACATCTAATAACATGGCCTCCGAACCCACCGAACTGAACTCTGGTTTTAGTCAGGTGCTCAGCCACTACTATTCTATATTCCGTGGCTCTAAGAAGTCTTGCCCACACCATACTCAAGGGTGTGCAGCTCTTCCACTCTGTACACTAGTCCCTGGTACCTCCTCTGACCTCCTTTCTATCCACTCTCCAGCCCCACTGCTCTGGACAAAGCGTTCCAACCCTATGTCCCTACTGTAGTTTCTGAACACATCATTCATGCTACAGAATTTACCCCCACCTCCCACAGACTGTGCCCTTTACCCTCACCACGAACTGGATACACAGCTGGCACTCTGTACCACTAACGGGATTAGCGAATAAACTCAGAGACATCTGCATAGGGATGGATTAAAAAAGATCGCGGATAGGAAGTCCCAGAATAGGATTCTTAAACAGAACGGAAGTGGGTGGATTAAGCGGGAGCAAGGGGGATCTTCTTCTAATACTCTCAGTAATTAGTGAAACTATATAATCCTTGTGCTAATCCAGAAGCTATTCAAGGAGGGCATCATGCTGACAAAGATTAAAACCAATATTGGGAAAGGATGGGATTACACACTCCAGCCCTCAAGTGCAGGGGCTAACACAGTTCCCAAAGTACAAAAACCATCGAGACAGAGAAAATGTCTATGCTGCCAGGCAGCACTATGGAGAGACAGACTCACAGTTACACAAGTTCCTACTCAGTATCCTGAAGGTCCAAGGAAAGAAGGCTCTAGCACCAAAAACTACTCTGCCATTATGTGAAGATCAGGCTATGCGAAGATGGCTCAGGGTATTCGCCAACTTGAAAACAGGGAATTAGGCTCTGCATTCCCTGAACACAGAATGGAATGAGGCCGGGGTAAACTGTGTGGCTGTTATGAAGAGAAAACACAAGGCCATGGTCACAACTGTAACATAAATTCAGGAAAAAAACAAAAAACAAAAAACAAAAACAAAAGAAGAGGACAATGACAGATGTCACTGAAACTGGGGATAGTGGCAGTACATGTCTGTCGCCCCTGCACACAGACTGAGGCAGGAAGATTGCAAGTTCGAGACCAGCCTGGGCTATATAATGAGCCTTTGTCAAGGAAGGAAAGGGGAGGAAGGGGTGAAGGTGGGGGAAGGGGAGGGGAAAGAAGGGGGAAGGCTCTTACAAGGGGAGAGGAGAAAGGAAGCTAGGAAAAATAAGGCAGGGCAAGGAGAACGGAAAGTCTCCACTGAAACCCTTAGAAAAGCAGCTGTTTTAAGGATTCCATCTTATGGTGGCTAACCACCACTGGTCATGCACTGGTAGGTGGGGTGGGAGGCATTTCGTCCTCTCCTACTCTTCAGTAATATGAGAGAACTCGCTCATGGGAGATTTCCCCTTCTGCACTGCAAGGCAAGGACCTAACCTTCTCATTTAAGTTTCTAGGAAGGAATGCTACTTCTCCCAGACATTGCATAAACCACAACAAAAGCAAGCTCTCATGTCGTCTTCTACAAAACAACGGAGGATGTCAAGGGGGAAAGACCATTAGAGTGACCAGCACAGGCAAAGAGAAAGAATTGGGTCTACTTGGTTATTAACATTAGTAAATGCCAGTGGAGCCACACAGAATGAAAAAGAAAGACTATAGGCTTAGCTTCTTGAAAGCTTAGCTTTCAAAGTTACATGTATTATTTAATCCATTCCATCTGAAAGCCAGCATTTCTGATGAAGGAATGCAAAAAATGGAGGTCCGAGACAACAATCCTGAAAATCACCTGGGCTCACAATGAGGAACCTGCAGCACATCTTATAATCTCTAACACCTTATCAAAGACCCTGCTTACCACAAGCATAGCTCAGATGCTCAAAAACTCAATGCACTTTCATTATCAAATAAACGCAACTTCACAACGCTCCAATTAGCATATAACGAACTCACGGTTCTCAGGACTTCTTTGTTTGTTTTCTATTTACGAAATTCCTAGAAATAAATAACATGGTGGTGGCAGCAGCAGCAGCATGCACAAAGTTGGTAGGCTATATTTGGATTCATCTTCCTGCCTCTCTGCTGCAGTGTACGTAAGGTCTTCCTTGTACACTTGGTTTAGAATATCCTACTTATTTTTTTCTGAAAAGAAACTTCACACCCCAGTTTGAGTGTGTCCATTTTCTCTATCTGAAACACTAATGGGACAAGCCTTAAGCAATCACACCTCTGTCAGGAACAGAACTCTGGCCCCAAAAATCTTTGGATCCTCTACAATGAACAGCTCACATCCTCAAACCCATGGCATAGATTTCCTAGAAATATTCCATTTTCTGTTCTTTAATAATACAAAACTTATAAACATATTGATGCATATTTAATAAGAAAAATTAGATTGAAAGCTGACAAATTACATGTTAGTATCCTTTAATACTCTTATCTGTTCCTTTTTGAAACTTGTCAAACAAATTTTAGAAGGGAAAAATATCAAGTATTTTAATCATAACTTTGAAAGTCAATTAATTGTTGAAAATAATATGTTGTATTTAGTGTTCCAAAGTATTAAAGACACAGCAACAAGCTTCATAACTAACCCCTCCCACCAGTGTCTACAAATGTAACTTCAGATGCACTTTATCTTACTGTCTGGGGGTGGACGTCGACTGGGCTCTAAGACTGGTCAGAAATACAAGGGTTCTTCAGGATACAGGATTCTCCTTCGTACAGGGTTAAGCACAGTGAACATTTTGCAGTTTTCCAAGGCATGAAAATTTTCCTTTAAGGAGTGTTCAGGGTCTCTTAGGGACCAAATAAGATTATCAAATCTACCAGTAAGAGCGTTTGGCAATAGTGCACATCTTCATGGCATGCCAGTAGGTTCCTACAAAGACAGCTTATCTATTCTGCTGTCATCTGGAGGCCATTTAGCATCTCCGTATCTAGGTTTCTTATTTGAAGAAAGACTGTTTGAATTTTGGATACATACCTTTAATAGCCACTTACATCATTAAATTGTATCATTTCACAGTTCTACGAATAGCAATGAAACAGGCTCTAAAGAAATGACTGTAGCATCAACCACTGACTGAGCCCCTATCATGGTGCATACTGTTCTAAGTGTTGTCTACACATCCATCTTTCTAGAAAAAAAAAAACCTAGAAAAACTGAGTCCTCAAAATATTCTGTGCCATGTATCACATAGTGCTTATCTTACAATGCTAGCTTTTTGATTGGAGACGCCACAGACTGATTTATCATGACTCATTCCGTTTAATTAAGCTGCAAAAAGTCTAATGTAAATATCAAGCCCTAATTTTAATATAATACATTCAATTACATCCACATAATTTTACTTTACAAAAGCATCATTGCAATTTGTTGCATCAGATTTTGAGCAGCAGTAAGGTTATAAAAGGATAAGAAACAAAATAGATTTTTTTTAAATCTAGCTATTAAATGATATAAGTCACTAGCTACTCCTTGATGTGTTGTGCAAATATACTTGGAAGCATTTATTGCACTATTTAGACAGTGAAATATAAAAGGATCCATGCTAGAGCACCAGATCACATGAGTGATTTTTTTTTTTTTTTCCTCCAGTGCACTTCCTCTGTATCTAGCTGCTAGGAAATGCACACAGTAGAAGAAACATCACATTTCTACTTGGGTTTTTCCATTTGACTCTCTACTTCTTTGTTATATTCCAATAATGTCTTCAGAAAAATATACAGCAGGTTTCAGAATTCCTAGATAATGTAAAATTTAATTTCTATTTCTAAGATCCTCAAAAACTAGTAAGTTTTCTTTTTAATGAGACTTTGAGATACATAGCAAGCTTTTGTGGGAATAACTGCTTTCATTTTATTTGAAAATTGGGGCTCATTGAATCAACTGTCTTCCATCCCACCTTCATTCACATTTTAGCACAAGAGTGGACACCAAGAAACACTGTGCTCTTGGATGGAAGTCTCCAAAGTGAGCATGTTAAAACTTCAAGAACTAGAACTAGGAGACTCCCAGGAAATCAAGTGTGTTTGCAAGATAAACAGATATGATAGAATACGCAGGCTTCTAGAAGTTACCAGGCTATATCTGATGAAAAATACACAGAGAGCTGTGGATTTTAATTAGGGTTTTTATTGCCGTAATTGAACAACATGACCAATAGCAACTTGGGGAGGTAATGGATTTCAGTTAATAGCTGGATGTCACAATTCATCATGAAGGGAAATCAGAACAAGAACTCAAAGCAGAGCGTGGAGAAATGCTGCTTATTGCTTGCTCACTCACGGCTTGCGAGGCCTGCTTTCTCATACACCCAGGACTACCTGCCTAGGGGGCAGCACCACCCACAGTAGGCTGGACACTCCCATGTCAATCATTAATTAAGGAGTTGGGCAGGCTTGCATGAAGGCCAAGTTTATGGATGCATTTTCTCAATTGAGAGACTCTCTTCCCAAATGATTATAGCATGTGTCAAATTGGCACAAAACTGAGCAGAACACAATGATTCTGTTTAATGAAGTTGCTAGTCAGCCCAAACTTAAAAACTTAGCAGAAATTCTTTTCTGTCAAATGAAAATAAACACGCATTAATACTTCAATGATTTTTTTTTTGTGTGTATCTGTAACATCATCTTAGAGATTAAGATGACAAATAATGAATCAAGTCTAAAAATCTTGGAGAAAATTCATCAAAGAAAGCTACACTACAGAGAAAAAATAATTTCAAGTGAAATTTAGCAATTGAAGACTTGTGAGTTCAGGTATCAATGATCAGTGAATTTCTCTTAATAACCTCCTGGAGGTGTGTGAAGTAATAGGAATTGTCACAGTGATGATAAGATAATACCTATACCTTATAATAGATAATACTAGCTTTCCGGGCTAGTCACACAAGAGCCATGCTTAGCCAGCACAACCAGGTAAGTCCTGAGCAGAGTGTGCGGCTCCATTGTACCTGTTGATTTCCCTTATGGGCATCTTGTCTGTCTTTATAAACATAAAACACACACATACTAAGCAACAGCCACTGTGGAATAGAGAGAAGCAAGTGAATGAGCTGGCTTAAGGTCTGAGTCTCAGGATGATGACAGCATCTCTCCTGTTCCCCACTGGTACTCCCAATTGCTACTTCTGCCTTACAACTACCTTTAGCATGCCTCTAGTGATTGAATTCTATCATGCTTTAAAGTTGAGTTTTAAAACACTGCCATGGAAGAGTGTACTCCTTAATTAGCTGGCCTCAGTCCCTCTGTCAGATCCAAATAGTTAACAAGCATATCAGCAAATGATTCTGCCGAATGCTCACCCACCATGTTAATCACAAAATTCACTTCTTAGCTGTCGCTTGGAGGTCTAACACAATATGGACTGATAACAAAAACAGGAGACAAGGTTTCAGGAGATTCCTGAGCAGGCATCCAGAATGGATGCAGAATTTAAAACAACACCAACAACATACAATTTAATGGATGTATGGAAAAAAAAAGTCCTATTTTCTAACAGACAGAAAGAACGAGGAAAAGCTCTCTAATATCCCTGGCAATACACCAGCTAGTCCTTACTAGCTGAATGAGAATTTGAATGAAGAATGTGGGAAAAACCAGATGCCATTTGGTTTTCTCTCTGAACATTACCAAGTCTATGGAATCCCTGTGCAGTGCCATCTGCATGCGGCAATCTTAATTTGCCATAACACTATCTCATTTGTGACACACCTGCTTGTTCCCTGGACTAGGAAAGAGTGATAGCAACTTTCCAACCACAATCAACTTCATATTACTTTAACTAGTATCTCTACTGAAATGAAAAACAGAAGTTAGTTTTTATACCAATAGGATTTCAGATACTTCAGGGAATAAAGCAGTGACTTCAAAATTCCCTTGGTCATTTTCAGTTAATTTTTTTAAAAGATGGCAAATATAATTTTGCAAAGAATCATTTAGAAAAGTAATTATACCACAGAAATGGAAATACATTACATTAAACACAGGAAGACTCAATCTCATCATGATAATAAGATGTTATCAGCTACATCTAAGTCTGTCATTTAGAGACAGGCATCAATTAATCTTTTTTTCCCCATGAACTTTAATTTCCAGTCTCTCATGCTTATTAATTCTTAAATACATGAAACCTAAGCGAAGGGAGACATTTAAACTGTTTCAGGTGCTTAAAAAGTTCAGTAGCCAATCTGCAACTCACTAGTAGGCATTAAGATCACAAACTGATTCTAGTTTTGTATGTGATACAATTACGAGCAAACTCTAATATGACTTAAGTAGACTGTATTTAAAATGTGGAAATAATTGGTCTCCAAGAAAACTAAGCAGTTTCCTGTAGGTGAATTTCCATGCTGCAGAAATGGGCTGCTATTTCTTTAATCGTCATAAATATTTATGATAAGACCTTGTCCTCGGGCTTTAACATCAGGTTTTAAATTGTCCTCTGAGTAACTAATTACTGAAATTACTCACTTGCCAAAAATTCACATAATGCTTAGAAACTATTAGTTAAGAGCTAATATTTATTTCAGGATGCCATACTGCCAATAGACACATTCTGTGGACAATTAAAGTAGTCAAATGGTTTAGGAAATTTAGTTAACACTGATTTATTTTCTTTAGTTTACTCAAGTACGTCTAAGGAATCCTACCAAAAAAAATTAATAAAACTTTCACAAATACATTGCCCCAAATAAGCACCAAGTGAAAGTGAGAAATTTCCGATGCTCCTGTGGAGTCAGAGCCCAAAGGCCCCCAGGCAGGTGCTCTTTCATTGTCTCTCTTCTCCCAGAACACATTATCTTGGTGGCACCTGACCTTCTGTCCAAATCAAACTTAAAGAAAAATCCCCTCAATTCCTGAGAGTATCGTTTTACCTAGCATAATACTTGTTCTGAGTGTTTGCAGGGGCTAGCATGTGTGACAATGTGCATTATGGGAGGCCCCATGGGGGCTTGCTCTCTCTTTTCACGATGTGGGTCCTAGGCATGGAATTCAGGTCCTTGTGCTTAGCGGCGAGGGACTTTGGCCATGGAGCTACCTCCTCGCCCTGACATGGACAGTTTTCTTTATAATAAACAAGTATGTATGAAATAAAAGCAAAGAAAATGCGTACATGTGCTGAACCTACAACAAATGTTTAAGATGTTTCCATACACTGTCAAGCTGCATACTGGGAAAACCTGCTGGAAGGACCCTGTGGTGTAAGGCTGTAGTCCTCCTCTTGGTCCGCATAGTCACTCTGAGGTAGGAGTTAGGTGTAAGACTTCCGCTCCCCAGCAGGGCCTCCAGCTCTCTGCCTGACTCCATCTGGAGAGTGTCTTTAGAGATAGATGCCCTAACCACATTTGATACATCACCTTGACACAGCTCCCTGCTACCTCTCCCCTCACCCTGTGCCTATAGGGAAAGTAGGTACCCCGTTCCTGCTTGTATGATGAGAGTGTGCTGCCAAATGCAAAACAAAGCATCCTTCAAGGCATTCAATTATGAATGCTTATCCTGGAAACCCAACCCACTACACAAGGACTATATAGCCTTTGTTCTCCTGACTAAAGATGAACTAGTTCCTGAAGTGGTTCCCAGAGAGTTTGATCTCCTTTGTGATTTATGGCCTTCCAGGCCCTGGGTCTCACCTTCTGCTCCTTTTGCCTCCGTGGGCTGGTGGGCATCATCCCCCACCACACCCCAGGGAAGAGGAAAACCACAAAAACTAATAGTCACTACTGACAAATTTGCAAAAAGAAGAATTTGAACATTTCATTCCTTAAATCAAAATATATATTGAGTATTATCTCCTGATCATTTGATGACATCTTAAATGTTTAGCCAAACACTGAGCATTATATGAGTTAAAAGATATGCCTTTTAACATACATTTTATTTTAAACATTTTATTATTACTGTGTGTGAGTGTGGGCATATGTCTGTTATAGCTTGAGTGTAGAAGACAACTTTTAGGGTACATGGTGCCCTTCCACTATGGGATCCTGTGATTCTAAGTAGGTCATCAAGCCTATGTGGGACACATGCCTGGACTCACTGTGCCATCTTGATAGCCCAGGACATCTCTTTAAAGATAGTAGGATTTCACCTGATATTCAGATCTTATATTTATGTAGAACTATTTAATGTCTCATTTTTAGCTCAACTGGTTACCTCTTAATTAATATGTAGCACAATATTATGAACAGTTGTTAATTTAGTAAATATTATTATTACATTCTTCATTTTGTATTCATAAATTTAAGTGACAATAAATATTACCACATTAAAATATGTTAATGCATCAAATAGAAATAGCCATGGGGCATCTGTCTCTATGTTACTGTCAGACATTTTTGAGAATAATTTCACCTGCAGTGTAAATCCTAAATGTGACCCTGGAAAAGTGATTTGTATCTTAGCAAACAGTGAGGAAAAACCAATATATTACCTTGCCACCACCCACAATTTCCCTTTGGCTAGTATGGGCCTCGCTTCCTTCCTTCCTTCCTTCTTTCTTTTTTTCTTCTGTCTGTCTAAACTTATATTTTATTTTAGTATGACATTAAGAACATTAATCATATAAATTAAGAAAATGCTGAAGTACAGCAAAAATCTCATATGTAAATTGTTAAATCCTTGTAACAGCAGCAAAACACACAGTTATCATTGGTGACGATAACAATAAATACATTCTAGATAGTTTGTTTCTTATTTTTTCTTTGTTTATTATGAGACATCCTTTAAAGCAAAATTAAAAACTCAAGAGGGATAGAGTAAATATCTGAGGAAAGAAAAAATTGCATATTTTTTGCTAAAACTTGAATAAAGGCACTTATACATCACAAATGCTCTATTAACTCAGTTATCTGAAATTGTAATTTATATTATTATATAAAATATATAATATAACTAAAAGCCATTACAAAGCACAAAAGAAAATCCAAATATTTCTGTATCAAAGTTATTTAATTTAATGTTTAAAAAACGTAATTTCTGCCAAGTAAAACAACAATTGATTCTTTTTAATATTATGTCATTTACACAGAAAACTTTTTAAGTCTTTTAAATGGTCATAGACTCAAAAATACATATGAAGACTGTGAAGCCTTGACTTGAAAATCTCTTTTCCTACCTTCACATTGTCTGGATGGAGTCCTCCTGGGTGCTTGTCCATGTACTGACATAAATCAGTGTGCTAGGAAAAAAAGGTGAAAATGTATTAATATCCCTCTGGCTACAGCATGATGAATCAATATCTTTCTACTTCAAAGTCACCATTACCCTCTGGACAAAACAAATACAGGACATGTGGGTGAATGTTTTAGTGTATGCAGTTGCATGCTCCACAACTCACCATTTTTAACGATAATATAACCATCTTTACCTTTAAGTTTTATGTTTGCCAATGTCTGTATTAGAGGGAATACATGTTTAGCGTCTATATGTCTAGAGTGCTAATGTCCTCACTGAATACATATTCTGATACTTAACAAAAATCCAACCACAAGTTTCCCACAAATGAATTTAAATTCTTATCTATTTTATGTGAGCTGAAGACATTCAAAATCTTATTATGCTAATGAAATTAATAACTGGAAATTTTCACATATATACACATAAATATTTTTAGTTCTCAAGAACTGGCTATATTTAAAGAAATATAAACTATAAATTAAGTAAACCACTTTCAAAATAACGAGTTAAATAAAGACAAACAGGTACATTTAAAAAACATCCAGATAAAATGAAGTTATTTCTCAAAAATGACAAGTTAATATACCAATAATAGGATTTTTCCTTAACTCACTTTTGTTTATATGATGAAAGACAGAAACCTTTCTTTTTTGTTTTTTGTTTTTCAAGACAGGGTAACAACCATGGCTGTCCTAGAACTCTCTTTGTAGACAGTGCTGGCCTTGAACTCACAGAGATCACCGGCCTCTGCATCCCAAGTGCTAGGATTAAAGGCGTGCACCCCCAAGTCCAGCTGAAAAACTTTCTTAAAATGGCAGTTTAGTCAAAAGTTTTGTTCTCTCACTGTAAAGGCATCATAATATTTGCAGGACAAACATTTACAAGGCAAAATGAGTGAACAGGTGTTTGGTGTCCGTGGTGCTTACTTGACTGAGGACTTGCAAGTTACATAAAGCATTCAAGGGTGTTGTTATAGGCAACAAGTCCACAATTCAGATTCTGTTCCTGAGATTTGACTGTTCACCAGATGGCAGCTGCTGCTGACACATGGCAGAGTTTCACCTCTTCCCTTCATGCTGAGCTTATAGGAGGCTCTGCGCGTAGGTTAGTCACTGAGGAGAGGTTACGGGACAAAGTAGCTGTAGAAAGGAGTGTCAGGTAACTGCATACAGAGTAACCCTTCTCAGTGCCTTGTAAGGATCTTGAGAGCAGCAAGGGGCAGAATGTCCTCTAAACAACTCAAAAAGAAATCAGTTCTGAGAAACAACTTAGTCAATCCAAGGACAAATTAAAAAAAAAAAAAATCTGACAGAAGAGCTAATCGCTCTAGGCTCTGACAGCACTGTGTCTTACCTATAACCATACTGGGTGTTAAGAATCAGAGTCAAAGCCCACGCTGCTGGCACTGTTTAACATGCAAACTACGATCTATGAGGGCTAGACGGCTGAACCACACCAAGAAGGACACAGACACATAGAAAACTATACATATGAGATAGGCTCACTAGAACAAGCTCAAAATATAATTACAGTGGGTCCATGGGGGCTTTTTCCTGAATAACTATATGAAAGTTCTATTTCAAGCATTTAAGAAAGTAGAGGAGATTCATTGATCTGAAAGTGAGAGTTTTGTAGTATTTACTTTCTCATTCTTTCAAGTGTAGCTAAGAGAACAGCAACTTTAGAAAGAAGTACTTAAGAACATTTGTTTTTTAAAGAAAAAGTAAAATGGTATATGCAGAACTCTTAACCTTCAAGATTATGCATACAGTGTGTGTGATATAAGATTCATAAGGACAAGAATGAATACTAAGTGTCTTACTATTTAACGCAAGCAAAATGATGCACAGAAGATTATGTCGAGTCACATGGACACTGTTTGCTGTGCTTGGGATGTATTTTCAGTGTTGCTCCTCACTGAAAGGCTCGTATTTTAAAACATTGCTTTAAAGAACACTGTGGTAAACTGTTGAGATATCTAAGAGCTGGAGTCAAGTGGAGGTCATCAGGTCATTGTAGGTGTGCAGCTGGAAGGGGTGAAAGTAGTTCATGTAGGGCCCTGAGTAAGTTGTTTGTGTTTTCATTTTGAGACAGGATCTCACTATGTAGCTTACATTGGACTTGAATTAGAAATCCTCTTATGTGCTAAAATTACAAATACATATATATAGCACTTCAGTGAATCCTTTAAATGTTTAATTCCATATTTGCTTACACATAGGACATAGAAACATGGTTTGTGGGCATGTGTGCCTGTAAATCATCCACATATGAACAGGGCTGTCAATAGTCGCGTTACCCTGTGCCAGTCACGTAACCTCTCACTGTTGTATCATCTTCATCTGTATAATAAATTTAATCAGCACGCCCACCTCAGATCTCTTTTTGTGAAACTTAGTGAGTACCCATGTTACGTTCAAACATCAGCCAGTGCACAATAGACACTGTATATGATGACAGTGACCATGATTGTGACCACGATGTTCTGAGTTGTGTTTAAATTAGGAAGGACTAACATTAAAAAAGAAAGAAAAGAAAGAAAGAAAGAAAAAAAAAAAAGAAAGAAAGGATAGAAATCTAGCGAGAGAGAAAGAAAAGCCACTCACTCCTAAGCGGTCGCATTTCCTGGGTGTGTGTGTGACTCGTGTCTTCAAGCACATATGAGCTCACACTGCAGTGCTCTCTACACTCACGCACTCAGTGACCCAACGTACATCATAGACCTTAGACTGTCCTGCCCGATTAGGAACAAGAATCTGAGGAACCTTGGGTGCAGGAGGGCGAGCAGAGTACAAGGCCAGACTTTACTGTCTAGTATTTACGTTTCACAAACAATTCTATCCACACCAAAAGCTGTTCATTCCCCCCCTTGTTATTTTTTTAAAGATTTATTTCCAACAAACAACAACAACAAAATAATAATAATAATAAAAAAAACAGAAACAAAAACTTCCTGGTGCTTCCATTTTTTTCAGTGTGAATCTGGGTTGAGCTTTGAGCAGAGGTCCTGTGACCAACATCACTTTCCTGTGATGATGGACTGATACTCTCAATCCATCTGGCTTGATCTCTGGCAATCTCTTCTAACACCTACAGGAGCACTTACAGGGCAGTTCCTGGATAACTGTCCATCAAGCAGCTCATTCCCCTCTCAAGTCCCCAGGGATGTCTGCTTTAGCATCTCTTCTTCCCTCCCCTCCTGCCTCTCCACCCTCAGCATATTCAACACATCACTGCTATTTGTCTTCAGGACAATGCTGTTTAGAAACACTGGAGATGCTTGTTATCTGACAGGTTTGTGTTTGATGCAGAGGAACTTCAGTCTTCAATGGAGTAGGTGGATCCAAGTGTGGCTAGATTAATAGACCATGCAGAAATAGAGGAAGTGCAGACTTTGGCTATAAAGATTCAGCCCCCAGCTAGCTACCCCTTCCTTTACTGCCATCTGCTCAGGGAACATTTGCAGGGGAAGAACTGTTCCTTCCCCTTTTCTGGGGAGATATTTCAAACCAGAACCCACTGAAGACTAAACATCCACAACAACATAGTGTGCAGGGCACTGAATCTGTTGGTCATCCTGACGGAATGTCTTATGTCTGGATTTAATTAGAAGGCAGGAGGGAATTTTTGCTTTGTGAAATGTAAGGCATGGAGAAATCACAGAAAATGGAAAGACTTCACTCCCATGAACACGTCAGCAAGGTAGAGGCTTGGTGAATTTAAGTCATAGGCAGGCTTGGGAGCAACAGTCGTCACCACTATCAGTCATGGGCTCGTCAGTCATGAAGTTTAACTACGAAGACACAAATGAAAAAAAAAAAAAAAAAAAAAAAAAGAAAAGAAAAGAAAACCAGCATGATGACATCAAAACATGTCTAGCTAAAAACAGCTCTTTAAAAAAGAGAACCTGGAGAAAGGAGTAGAGAGGAGAGGAGGCGAGAGAAGGACAGCGGAGCAACAGAAAGAAAGGTAGGTAACGGTTGGACTCCAACATTCACCTTTCTGTTTCTTTTCCCACATTCCTGCTTTTTGAATCTGGCCTGGGGAAAGAAACAGTGCACTTCCTCAGTGCTGGGAAAGTTATTGAAACTCTGGCAATCTCCTGGATATGAGGGTTTGCCCATTTTACATTGGTAGAACTGAGTACATTCAATTGTTAAGTGTTGCCCAGCATTCGTCATGTTATTTATGGATCTTTTTGTCCTATTTTAATCTTCATGAATTCGGGTTTCAATGGCTGGCTCCAAATAATCAAACTTTATATTCAAAAGTCATCAGGTTCCTTAGGATAATTCTGCTTTTGAATGACCTGGGCTTGGAGAATCGACATTCTGTGTCAGACAAATAAAGCTCCTTCACAAGCACATGTCTCCATCTCTGCTCACGTGTAACGGTAAGTATGATGTCCACAGTATTTGTCAGCTAAATCCAATGTTCTGAAGCACTGCGAAAATATGAGGCTGAAAACAGCACAGTCCTATTTTTATGCATCCAGGCTAAAAATAAAGAAGTCCCCCAAGAGGACAACCAACAGAAGCCATCGTTTCGAAATTACATTAGGCAGAGCCTCCACAGTCTTTACATTGTTCATTTCATTTTCCATTTGACAGAAAGAGAAAAGTCAATATATTCACAGTTAGTTAGTAAAATTTTTATAATGTGGAGAAGAAAAACAATCTGTCTGAAGCATAAGAATGCGGAGACATTACAGAAGCTGAAAGCTAACTAAGAATTTTTGTGTTCATAATACGTGAATTGGTTTCATGTTTAAACAGCAAAGCTCAGTTATAATTCTATTATGAAATTAATGAAATAAAATGTATGAACAAAAAAGTCACTGAAGCATATAGTGGAAAAAGAAAGCCTATATGTTATATGTTAGGAATTACCTGATAAGATAGATTAAATTGGAGGTATCAAAATAGAAAGCACTCTTTTCCCTCACTGACCTTGGTTTGTTAAAAAAAAAAAAAAAATCCTCTTATTAGACAATCAACTTTCATTCTAGGTACCCGATCTGCATCCAGGTAACAGAGATTGTATAGAGAAACTTAAGTGGTAGTCTTGATTAGGAAAGATCAAGACCCTGCCAATAAAAACACTGTAAAGGAAAAGAACCACTACTCATCTCTCACTCTTCAGTGGTATCTCATGTGATCACAAATTTAAGGCAATAACAAGAACTGTTAGTGTGACAAAGCAGCTACCGACTAAGGTTGCCTTTATTAATGCTGTACCATGACTAGGACACAGCACATACAACTTGTGTTCAACAATGACGATTAATAAATGCTGTCAGTTGATTAGCATAGGAATCCCTGAGGAGACTCAGACCCAGACATGGCTATAAGGGTGTGTCCAGAGAAGGTCACCTGACAGGCTAAGACCCATCCTGAACGTGGGTGACACAATCCCTTGAGATGAGGCTCTAACGAAAGAAAAATGCTACAAAGAGAAAGCCAGGTGAGCGCCACCATTCATCTCCCTCCGCTTTCTGACTGGTGAGGCAAAATGATCAGCTACCCCCAGTGCTGCTATGTCTTCCTGCCATAAAGGAATTGTATCTTTTCAACTGTATTGCAAAATAAACCCTTACTCCCCTTAAGTTGCTTCCTAACAGATATTTGGTCATAGCAATAGGAAATGGACAGGGCAAACAGACGCATTGTGTGGAATGCCATCTGAAGGTCAGTATCAAATTAAGACAGCACTTACATGTGGCTCTGAACTTTAGAAGACCATCACTGCCCTTTCTAGTCTAGTTAACCTTAGTTCGTCACCATCATACAATTCCTCAGGGAGTGCCACTGCTCCAGGGAAGAGGGAAAAAAAAACTTACAGAAGCTGAACACTTTCTTCTACAGCAATCACAAGCACTGTCCTCAAAAGGTATAATCTCAATTTTAAACAGCCCAGATTGCTGTGAGAATTAAAACACCAAATTACTGAGCAGTTAGGTCCAAACTGCTCTTATATGCAGCCCATAGGTGTGAATTGACTTTGAGATTGTATTTTTTTTCCTCTTGTGAAGCTTAATAGTACTCGCCTATTTCAGTTCTAAATCACAATTAATCAAATCATAATGGTGCAAGTTCAAAAACATGAGGCTCATTCATTAATGAAGAGAAATGAAAAGAAAGCTTAACTTACAGGATTTAAGACAAAATCACAGGCATTCAAGGCACTCAATGAAGGGAGCTTACATCCACTATATATAAGAAAAAACTACTTGTTTTTTAAACTGTGGTGTTAGGTCAACTCTAAGCAAGCAACTCAACTCTCCTTCAGACCTTACACTAAAGAAGTATGATTTCCCACCACCTTTAACAGAAACAATCATTTGTAAGACAACACAGAGGTGCCACCCTTCTCCGATGAGGTTCCACTTATAACTGAATTATTGACCTGATGACAAAATAAGACACAACATGGAGACAGACAACATGACCTTGCAATCTATTCTATCCTGACATGAGCTAAGGTATTATTCTCAAATATTTTACTATTCCTACAGAAGCCTCTTTTAAATATTACAAAGTCTGTTTCTAGACTATTTTTTTTAAATCTGGTTTTAAACCATACAAGAAATGCTTGAAATTCTCTCAATAAACCACACACATATTCCAAATGGAGGAGTGAAGGTAATTAGGACAAAAGTAGATTATGCTACATAAAAATCCTTCTGTAATAACCAGCATGGAACAGTTTACTTCTAATTGAATTACACATTTCTTTTTAATCATTTAACATATTCTCTGTTTTGGTAATAATAAATCTATGTGTGGCTATCCATAATTCTGCCTAAACGCTTTCAGCTGTCATTTCTCAATCTAAGATGCACGAGCAGCCTGGGGCTGCTGGGTGAACAGGAGACATTTCCAACCACATTTCCATCAGGCAAAACCAGCAACCTGAAATATCCCTTCCATTACAACAAACTACAATTTGACTTCTGGGAATAACATCACACAGAGACAGATTAGACAGCTCCACAAAGGCAGGCAGTCTACTGCAAGCCATTTTTTTCTCTCATAAAAGGAATGCAGACACTCATGCTCCACTAGTTTGTGTCTCTAATAGTTTCAATATTTTTGAAGATAATTCTTAAAGTAAAACACATTTGTATCTACGGGAGTCTTAGGAAACTTCTAAAAGAGAACAGTTTCCCTTTTCAAAGTTAAGCAAATTCAATGTATAATTGGGGGACACTTAAGGAAATCTGAGGAAACCTTCTATAACACACACCACAGAATCACTCACTTTACAGTATGAAACTACACTGAACCTGCTCGCCAAAACCAAGGCTGTTCTGGCAAGGGATCACATCTAAAGACTTGAGTCTGTATGGTCTGGGTGGAATGCAGCCAGGCCATGCGCCTTTAAACCCTCTGGCTGGAATAAACAATGACATCTAATTGAGGGATAGACAAAGTGACAAATCAGAGAAAGATTTAACAGGGTAAGATACTGCCAACTCTCACAAGAACAGCTCAGAAAAGAGAAGGTCATTTAAAGAGTTGGGAATCATTTGAGGAGCAGTGAAGTGGGGTTGAGTACATGGCAGCTCAGTTCCTGGAATTCATAGGCCGTTTCACTGGGACACTTTTACAGACACAGGTGTGTGTGTGTGTGTGTGTGTGTGTGTGTGTGTGTGTGTGTGTGCGCGCGTGTGTGTGTGTGTGTGTGTGTGTGTGTGTGTGAGAGAGAGAGAGAGAGAGAGAGAGAGAGAGAGAGAGAGAGAGAGAGAGAGAGAGAGAGAGACAGGTGAAGCCAGGACAAGGCAGAGAATGAAACGCAGGCAGAAGATTAGAAGCAATTGCTAGAGTTAGTTTGAGACTAAGCAGAACAGTTCAGCCAGAATCTGAGAGAAGCCAGTTTGAATCCATCAGTTTGGTGAGGAGTTTGAGCCAGAACAACTGATTTGAAATAGTCACCCAGAATTCAGAAAGGGTGAGTTTATTCAACAGTAAGCCTCCAAGGCAACAACTATATCTGGGAAATAAAAGTTACTTTTACATATGTGTGCATGACTGTGCATACCACACACATATACACATGCAAAACAAAATGATCTAGGATAGTACTCAAGGATATCTTAACTGTGAAAAGTCTTTCGAGGGCTACGCTGCTAGAAATATGGAAGACTCTAGAGTTACACAGAGACAGCAACAGTAAGCAAAAAGAATTTAGGGAGAGATTAAGAGGTGGAGTAAGAGAACAAGATCAGACAGGGGAGACAGCAGTAAGTAAAGTGGGGATTACAGAATAATTTTGGCTTGGTCTGAATTTGTTGTTGTTTGGGATTGTGGGGAGACAGGGTGTCATACTGTCTTCAGGCTGGGTTGGAACTCTCTGGCTGCCCAGGCTGGCTTTACCTCCCCAAGCTACCACACCCTGCATGGCATAACCTGATGGCTACAAGTGGGAACAGAAGAGCCTCTTCAAAAGCTTGCTCTGTAGGTAAGATAACATTTACAGAGGATGGTCACATGGAGATACGTGGCTTAGAAAATGAACTAGGCTGCATTGAGCTTTAAATATGTGTAATTTTTAATTTAAAAATATTAATTTTAGAATACCTTATGTAAAAGAGAAAATAGTAAATTAGAACTTGTTGATTTTTTTTTTTTTTGGAAAGTCACCTGAAAGTCTATAAATCTTCCAGCGCTGGTAATGAATGAAAGACTATCAAGTTCATAAAGATGGATAAGACATCTTCACTATAGAAGCTTGCTAACAACTATAAGAAAGCAGCAAATGGAACCAACTTTGTCCCAATGCACCCTTTCTCTTTTTAAGTAAAAGGAGACATTTGCAATATCATCCATCTCATTTGACCTGCTTATAACACTCTTAGAAAGCTTTTCCCAAGGTAACAGGGAAAAGCATATTAGAGTCAATGTTTTTAAATTTTTCCTAAATAATGTAGGGTTTGTCTCTCTAGCCAGATTTCCTAGGGCCTGTGGTCCACAAACTCCAAAAAAAGATCAATCAAAATTTTCTTAAAGAAGAGAGGGATCTGTAAAACAAACAAACAAACAAACAAACAAAAAAAACAAACAAACAAAAAAAACATTGCGTTGCAATTATATCTTCCTGGCAGGAGTCCTACACAATGTATAGCGGCAAGCTTGGAGAGAGGTTTTCAAGCACTGAAGTCTGCAAAATGTCTGCTGTGGCCATGGCAGAGGGGACAGTTTACAGTTGTCCCTGTGCTGCACGTGAAGCATAAGTGCTTTTAGGTGAAGATCTCGCATCCTTTTGGTTCTCACTATATACCCCAGGATGGCCTAGAACTCAGCATCTAGTCCAGAATGGCCTCAAGCAAGTTAAAGGCCTTCCTACCTCTCACTCCTGAGTGCTAGTTTACAGATGTCCTCCATTATCTCCAGCCAGCTGTCTGTTTTATGAATAAGATATTTGGGTTTTTTTTAAAAAGATTATTTCAATATATTTGGGAGCAAACGTAGCTTAAGTTTCTCAAGTTCAGTGTGTGAGAAACTCAAGTTCATGCTTAGGGAATATGATGGTCTGAGCACTGGAGGCTGAGAAGTAATGCAGTGCAGTGTTACAAAGCAAAAAAAAAAAAAAAAAAAAAGTAGACATTTTGACTTAAGTAGGAACTCTATTTACAGGAAACATGGAAAAGGCTCTGGCTCACCAACTATGCAGGAAATCTCTTGAATTCTTACATTCTCAGTAGTTCCAAAATTTTAAATGAATTAGAAATTTAGACCCATATACAGCCAAAGATCAAATTATTGTTCTGCTTGTGATTAAAAAAAAAAAAAAAAAAAAAAAAAAAAAAAACGCCAAAGAGCAACGGCTCTCTGCTTCTCTTCTCTTTTGCCACTACTAGCTTTGCTCTGTGCACAAAGAGTTTTGCTGTGTGTGTATGAAATTAGAGGGACCACAAACAAAACAGCAGTTTCCCTCTTTCTCTAAGTTTAGACACTTGGAATGTTTCCAACAATAACAACTTTCCCAGGCATGTGACAGATTTATCAAGATTTTACTTGATGTATGAATATTGAGGTTTCTAGAAGCAAAGACCAATACGATGTTGGTTCTAATGCCAACACCCAGTCACTTATTGGAGCTCACAATACTCTGTCCTTCTCTTGATTTGGTGCAATTTGCCAAACATAGGTTGTTGAAAAAAAGAAAGCCAAGGAAAAGAATAAACCTCCTTGCTCAGTTATAGACTAATTCAGTTGTCCTTTCCTGCTTCCAGGGTTAACACAACACTTGAGAGTTTGCCTCAGCCAGTTTTAAACTAGAGTCAATTATACCAGAAATAACCTCAGCCAGTCATACTTGAGAATTTTGAGTAAAATGTCTCTCAATACTTATTTCAAACTAATGAGTAGACTTGGCACATGATCACCATACTCATCATCTGAAACTAGTTATAACTTCTATCCAGGATATGAGCATAAGCCACACTTGTCAAGGAAAGTGACTGCACACACACACCGAACACTTGATACCACCCATCAAATACATGGTACATTATACATGATACATACACATGATGCCAAAGTGAGAAAAATGAGGTTACTGAAAGTTTAAAATGAAGAAACAAGTGACTAATAAAATATATTTGAAAATGACCATCACTCACATTTACTTTATTAGGAATTTTACATTTATGCAAAATTTGAAAGAACTTCAAAGTTGGGTGTGTGATTTTTATGTTAATGCAGAGGGTGTGTCCATTTGAAAATGGGAATGGACAGTACACAATCATAATTTCTGGTCTTCAATGTCTGTGAGCTCAAAGTAACTTACAAGTACAGGTAGCATATAATAAGGAAATATACAAAAATGTACATGATCCACAGATCACATGCATGTGAGGACAAGTCACAAGTCTTCAAAGACAGCACCTGGTAGCACTGCAGTCTCTGAGAACAGTAAGGGTGCTTATGGACAGGAAGTGACGGGAAGCATGTTAGTAACTGGCCAAGTTATACCACAGCAACAGGTAATTATCACAATTCATTAGCAAAGCATGGAACATGCCTTGTCCATGTTAGCTACGAAAGGATGTATACTCCTCCTGAGAAGAGTAGCATGGGATTTGATACTAGGAAAATCCTATGCAGTCTTTTGTTCACTAGTAATATTGCAGAACATAGGAAGAGTAATAGATGTGTGTATATGGACATATATATATATATTTATTAGATTTTTTAAGACTATGATCAAAATTTAATAACTTTAAGAGGAGGCTATATTTTAGTAGATTATTTTTTTAATTAACTTCTCTTCAAGTTCTTGGTATATTCAGACTTTCTCATACCATGCCTCATATATTCGGATCCTTAAATCAGAACTCCATATAGAAACTATAACTTAAATGGTAACAAACCCTTGGCAAAAGTGAAGGGTTAAAATCTATTTGTAATCTATTTATAAGTTAGCATTTGCAGTTTTGGGGTTATGGATGGGTTCTTCAAAAAGTGGAATAATAATAATAATAATAATAATAATAATAATAATAATATGCATACATACTTACAAAGTATATTCAGAACAAAATTATATAAAAGAAACTATGGAAACAAACAAAAGAGGAAAAAATGAGCCTGCACAAAGGAAATCCAATACATTTTTGGCCAATGCACTAAGCTACCTTTCAGGATTCCAACACAATCAAGGATTTAAACCCTCATAATCTTAAGTCTCCAGTCAAAGGACGCAAGGGAAATGGCATGGCCAATGGGATGAGGTGCTCAGCAGCTGAGACAAATCTTGGAGGTGGAAACAGCTCCAGGTATTATTTCCCGTAGTAAGGCAAGTGCTCATTTAAAAGAGGATAAGCTCTGTTCTCTCTGCGTCTCCTACTCACTCTAAGGGACTTTAGTGAAAGCTTAGTGGATTCTGAAACACTTGTGCATACATACATATACACACTCACACACACACATACATACATGCATGTGCACACACACACACACACATTCACACCTGTGTTCTGTAGAATATTGAAATGAAGTTGGAAATTACCTGCTACAAATAGTATGAGGCACACAAAATGAGAATCTTGCTGCTGTCCTCTGGTGGAAAGCCACCCACACCTTTTACAGATGATATTACAAAAAAAAAAAACAAGATAAATGAAGTGTCCTTTGACCCCTTTACTGTCTGCCTGCAATTTACAGTACTGTTCAGTGGGTTGAAATCTGATTTGGCTTAGAAATAAAGATCATTGGCCTTTTGTTTTCTTCTAATAAATACTCTGAATAATCACACTCACCCTCACAGCTCACTCCTCTAGCAATGTTGACTTTCTGTCCTACTGACAGACTTAGATGGCTTTCCTCAGCATATTTTCAAATTTCTAATTAGATTTCTAACACTGTCTGTTCTTGCTGCTTCTGCTCCTCATCCAAGTAAACTAGACAATGGAATCAAAGGGGTGGGGGTGGGGGAATTAACTTGAGCTTCTAGATGCTGCTGGCCATGGCTGAAATGCAGATGGCTAACTGGGGCTCCAGGCTAGAAAGCAGGTCGTGTATCAGGGAAAAATGAGAAATCCACCAAATGGAAAGTTCTTAGTTAGCAAATAGTCGCCATGACTAATTAGCCTTTTAGTTCCTGGGTTATGAAATGGAGACGAAGCATGGGCATCTGTGGGGGATTTAAAACTGGAGTGTGCGTGGCAGCTAGAAAGGAGCAAACTATTCACAGAGCCTGGAATTTAACTCAGATTAGTAAAACTCTGACTTTAAAAAATGAGGCTGGTAGTGATGTGAACGATGAAAATCCAAAACCACAAGGGCATATGTTCTGAATAATTAAGTTTTAAATTCAGACCAACAGATATTTCTCTACCACAAGAATGCATATTTCCATGTACACAACCACCACACAACCATTAAGACAAGCCATAGCAAACAACAATTAGCAAGGATAAATATTTCTAGCCAAATAAAAAGAATCTTAATAAAGACACACTTTAGATCTTGTCTATTCCTCTAAAAAGTTAAGGACTGTATGGTAACATAATCATTGGTAACTTGAATTTCTTCACTGTCAATGACCTTTGTCACATTTGATAAATTTTCAGTAACTGACGAATAGCAAATTGTTACATGACTCACAACGTTAAAATGAATGATAATTAACGAATCATGGAGGGATTTATAGAACTCAAGCTTAGGAATCATTCATAATTAAACCTTTTAACAATAGATAGGATTCCAAAATAAAGACATCCAGCAGAAACACTATCTACTTTATTTCCTGTTAGCATTTTAGATGCTAAAAGCAAGCAATGGCTAGATTAGCATAGCAAACCATAAAGGAACAAATATCAGCTGCTTAGTGAAGAGAGGCCAGAGGCAACACTGTTTATATATAGAAGTGTCAGGAGACTGGGACCAAGATACAGGAATTCCACGCTGGGAAGTCTATGATATGAGAGGTTAATTCAAAGTCCTCAGTAAGCCATGTAACCCTTCGATCACCTCCCTGGTTTTTTACAGATAGGTCCCTTCTCAAACACGGAGAAGATATCCTTATAGAGAAATGAAATAAGATTAGAGGTGTCCAAACTAGGACTATCAAGTGCAGCCTTAGCCTCTGATTGGTTTCCACAAGATTCTTCACTGGGCATTACTCTTAATTCTCTGTGACCATGCTCTAGCCACACACAAAGACTAATTGGACTCCACAAATTTTTTAAAAAACAAAGAAGAGAATGCAAAGTCGAATGGATAAGAAAGAGTGGTAGAGCTTAGGTTAGTTGGAGGGGGACATATATGAAAACGATCAAAATGTACTGTGTGAAATTCTCAAATAATTATTTTTTTATTAAAGTTGAGGAAGCATCTTTACTGGGAATCTGATAGCACTGGAGAGAAGAAGGGTGCCAAGAGCCAGCGCTTCTCTGTAGATGGAGTAGTTCATTCTTTTTTATAATTAATTCATTCACTTTACATCCCATTGTAGCCACCTCCCTCCTCTCCTCCCATTCCCTCCCTCTACCCTCTATACCTGCTCCCCTACTCCTCAGAATAGGGGAGCCCTCTCCCTACCAACCCACCCCAGCACATCAAGTTACATCAGGACTGAGAGAATCTTCTTCCCATGTGGTTTAAGGAGGCAGGTCGGCCAGGGGGAAGTGATCAAAAAGTAGGCAACAGAGTCCATGTCAGAGACAGTCCTTGCTCCCCTTACTAGTGGACCCACATGAAGCCTGAGCTGCCCATCAGCTCCATCTGTGTAGGAGGCCAGAGTAATTCCTTCTTATGGTGAAGCTCAGATTCTACCAGCTACCCACACACTTGGAGACCTGAATCAGACCGCTCTGTACCAAATATCTGACCAAAGTCTTTAAAATTAAACACAGCAGCCACAACAAAGCACAAGAAAAGAATAAGTACCACGAGGAAGATAGTGTCACTGATATTGAATACTACTGTTAGAATTTTCAGTAGATAAAACATCCTGCAGCTTTAAAATAAGGATTCATAACTGTAATATTCCTAGGTAAGATATGCCACAAACTCATACCACGAGTAAAATTCAAAACATGAAAGTTTAAGTAGAACATATAAAACATAAAAGTGAGGAAAATGTCCATTAACTGCAAGCAAAAGAAAAGAAAAAAAAAGAATTAAAAATGGAAGAAATAAAAAAAAAAAAAATGAAAGCAACCAAAAAGTCATATATTCAAGTTACACAGAGAGAAAACACAGAGCAAAGAGAAAACGAAAGGGGGAAATTATACAAACTAACCTAAGAGAACTGCTCAAAGCAGAAGAAAACATACACATCAGAAGATGCTCATCCCATCATACCCTAGAATCAGATCCAGTGGTGACTTCTGAACAGCCAAAAAGTGGACAATCGGCACTGATCGCGAGTGCACAAAGTCTGGAACTGGCACCTTTCTCTCCAGATCATAAACTGGGGATGCATTCTAGAAAACTGTTCAGAAGTCTCTCAGAAAATGAAAGATGAGTTTTAAAATAATTCAGCAATCTGATGCCCCAAAAATGAACTGGGCACTCAGGTGGACAAATGGTCATACTGCCATTATTTACAACAGATAAGAGGTGAAAAAATGTATATCAACAGGTGATTGGATAAACAAAACGTCATTTAATCTGTACTGTGGGATACTATTCAGCTTTACAAAGGAACTAAGTATTGATATATGCTACAGGATGGGTGAACATTACACAACTAAAGAAACTAGTCACAGAAGGTCACATGTCTCCATTCACATGAAATGTTCAGGCGAATCTCCAGAGACAGAAAGCCGATGAGTGGTTACTGGGAACAGAGGTGTGCCAATGATTTCATGGCTGTGAAGGTGCACTGGGCTTATATAGAGGGCAGTGGACAGTAAAGTCCTAAGACTGAGAGGGTTATAAAAGTCACTGAATTGAATATTTTAAAAAATGACTTTGCTCAGTCCACACAGCTATTATAGTTCAAAAATATTAAAAGCCGGGCCAGTGATATGTCTCAGCAGGCACTGGTGATTGTCATGCGCGCGCACACACACAAACATGCACATGCACACACACACACACCATATGCACGCGTGCACACATGCATGAGTGTGCACACACGCATGAACAAAATGTACACAAAACATTAAAATTAAATTTGAAAAATAAAAATAACAAGAGGAAATGAGATTTCACAATGGAAGGATGGGCCCAGTGAGATCACAGCTGCCCTGTGCTGTGTCTTTCAGAACGCCCAAGATGAAGAGAAGCCACCACCTGTCTGATGGTGATTAGACAACCGTGAAGCACCCTGCTGAAATTCTAATAGAGTTAGTCCCAACCATAACCCCCTCACCCGGCTAAAAAGTCGATCAAGCATGAGTGCTGAGCTACAAATAAAAACACTTTCCATGCTTTGTCCCAAGACAGTCTCAGAAGTTATGTTCCCTCAAGGAAGGCCAGATATGGAGGGGCGAGTCTCCAGACCCAGGCACAAGGGAGAGGGCATTGCAGGAAAGCAGAGAAGAGTTCTCATCCCTGTGCTCCGAGAGGTCCCAAAGGAATGAAAAAGAAATTGATGAACACAGGAGAATTATTTCCAGAGAAAGCCAGTGTGAACAGAGAGCGAAACACAACCATAGGATATTATCTGCCTCAGTGACAATGAAATGATGATACATATCATAAATACAGAACAGTGATATAATTAAAATCATAACAGTGCTCTGAGGAGGAGAGGAGGAGAGGCAGGCAGGAGCCAGGTCTATATTTAAGTGAATGAATAAAAGTAAAAAAAAAAAAAAAAAAAGAACATACATATATATATGTATATGTATATATATATATGTATATATATAGCACATATATATATATATATATGTACATATATATATATATATGTGCTATAAATTACACTTTGTCACCAAGGAGAAAGAATGGTTGATCCCATGGAGGATTAATCAATAAGAGACAATAAGGAGGGCCGGAGAGATGGCTAAGCTGTTAAATGCATGTGTTGCTCTTGCAGAGGACCCTGGTTAAAATCCCAGCACCACATCCAGTAGTTCACAACCATCGGTAACCCCCGTTCCAGGGAGTTTAACACCCTCTTTTGACGTCTGTGGGTACTATACACACATGCACGTATGCATTCACAAGCATGAAATAAATACCTCTAAATAAAAAAAATTTTTTAAAAGATATCTGAGATAGTAAAAAGAAGTTTTATTGTATGTTTAGAAAAAACAGAATCAGGTTTTTTAACGTAGAAAGTTCCAGGAAAAGAGCTCTGTTTTCCTAAAGAACCTAAAACTTAAGGACTATAATCTCCATGCAAGTGTGACCAAAGCATCACCCCAAAGACATGATTGACATCTGGAGTAGCAAGTACACACCTTTACCACAGTGACTGATGCACACGAATCTAAAATGCTATGTGGCCTGAGCTACATGTTCATCAAATATAAGAAATAACAACTTTTAAGAAAGAAAACTTAGGCATTGACACATGCCTATAATCCCAACTCTTGAGAGATGGAGGCACAAGGATCAGGAGTTGAAAAACAACCTGTACTACAAGAGACTCTGTGGCAACACACACACATAGGCACACACACACACACACACACACACACACACACACACACACACACACATCAACATATGCACATGCACACACATATGCACATGCACACACAAGTGCATGAACATACACATGTGCACACATGCACAAATCCACCCATGTGAACACAAATACATACACACGCAAATGGATGCACATACGCACACCCAAGCATGAGTATGCATGCAACACACACATAAACCCATGCATACATGCACATACATGCACAGTAAACACGATGAAAGAAGTAGATACTAAAATGATACATATTTGTCAAGTTGCTGTGAACATTTGAGGTATGTTATCTCCACTCTACTTTGTATGCTATGAAGCAATGTGCACATCCCCACTTAGAATTTGTTAATGATGCTTTCTCTAATCACTTACTGACCTAATCAACCTTAATTCAAAGGTAATTGGAATTATTGATTATCTTCATCCTGATCTTGGGCACATTCATCAAATGACAAATTTCACATTTACAAGTTAAGCTTTCTCAAATTCTTTACACCCATCATTTTTGATAGTTTTATTCTACTTAATGTGTCACTTTCCTTCTCCTCATCCCTACTAACATGCACAGTCATGCAAGCTTGCTATTTTCATAAGAAATATGATAGCATTTCTGGCAAGGAAAAGAAAATTAAAACTGCCTTTCTTTCCCAAGAAACCCTCTTTTTTAGTATAGCTCATCTTTCCTGTGATTTCACAAGTACTAAATGTCTGTGGTTTCAATGATAAAATGATCAAATAAAGTGAGAAATTAAAATGAAAACAAAACAAATCCACAGAGGCCAGAATGTATTCAAACAAAATGGCCTGAAATACAGTAGAATATACATATAGCTGTTGCAGATGATCAGGCAATTGTTTACAGCAAGTTAAAGATCAGACTCGCCTCCATCTTGGACCATGTAACTCAAAATCCTAAGTTGTGCCTGGGGGCATGTGATGAGGATGGCAACCACATGAGATGATACTGCAGTGAGAAGTGTAACACAAGCTAAAAAAGACAAGACTTTCCAATCCCAACATCCAGCAAGAGAATGAACACCACGCTGAAAATGACTGAAAGAAACTACAATGCCTTATTAGATGAGAAAAGTCACCAGGGAAAAGGGGAGAATAGAAGTTAATTGGCTTTGTTCTACCAATTAGAGAAAGCAGGGAGTTCATAAAGAGCTCTGATTGGAAGCTAGCTTGATTCCTTCCCATTTCTTCAATTCCTCCTTTTGGTTCAGAACCCTTGCATCTCACTCTGCCTGCACAGTCAGTCAGCCACAATGCCTACATCTGTTCTTCCACATTTGGTACTCGCTACTGAATGACAGTTTTCCTGTTCAGAATATGTAATCACTATCTTAACTCGTTCTCCATATATAAAATAAAAAACATCCTTAAAATCTTTTATAAAGGAAAGTCTTTGAGTCAAAGCCAGGGATTCAGCTTTTTTTTTTTTTTTTTTTTTTTTTAACCAAGTTGCAAAACTGCCATAGTCCCACCACACATGTAGAAATGTGGCTACACTTTAAACTCAAATGGCTTGTGGAGCTACATTACCTAGCGTCAGTTCACAGGACTTCCTAAGGACAGGCACAGAACCACACTCACACATTTTGTTAATTTGGGTGTGGTTTTGCTGCTGTTTGTTTAGAGGCTCTCGCTATGTGGTACAGACTGGCCTTGTATCCATCATCTTTTTGCATCGCCCTCCAGAGTGCTGGCATCACAATTGTGTACCATCATGCTGGGGTAAGGAATGTGCATTTGCAACTCTAGACTCAAAAGAGAAGGGCCTATCCAGATGGTCCGTTTATGCCACAGGATAAATGAATTCGTTAATGATCAAGTGAACGGCCATAACAATTTTGGTTTGTTTAAAAAAAAAAAAAAATGGTGCCAAATGAGACAAATTTATGTAACAGTAGTGAAACTTGGGCCTCTGCTATCTAACTTGGGGAAGCCTGAATTAACATTGAAGCCAGCCTGCTTTGTGAACACTGATGGGCAGAGGAATTGTCCATCACGACACAGACTCAAACATGATGGACTACAACTACTGTAATGAACCTGGTTTTCTTTTCTCTCTTTTTTGGGTATGAAAACAACCTCATTTTATTTGTAGATCTGATAACAATTCTGGGGAAGTTGAAAGAAAATCAAGCCACAGGTGTAATAAATAAAAGCACGAAATTAGCAGGGCATGGCGGCACACTCCTGTCACCCCATTGCCTAGGAGATCAGGGTCAGAAACTCAAGGGAAACAACAAAACAAAACAAACAACAACAAAAACATGAAGTTAATACAACTCACAAGACCCAGGAACAAGTCTTGAAATCTGAAAGCTCACATTTTTAAAAGCTATTGTTTGATGCCATCATCTGTTAGGCTATGCTGACATGTGAACCTGGTTTTCTCTATCAGCATGTGTACTCCAGGGTTCCAGTGTGGGCCATGACTTCCATGTAATAAGACACCTAAATAACATATTTCAGCACAGCAGTGCACACTGCGCAGGTTAGGATGTAGTTCCACTCACCCTGTTGAATGAACGCAGGTAGTGATAAAGTACTTACCCTCTAAGACGCCGGTTTAAGTTACTAGTAACAGAGCACAGGAATATTCTCCCCCAAATAAGATGAAGCCAGCCTCCTGGTTCCCCCACACCCGACCTCCATCTCCTCTTTAGAGCATACCACATTGCTCTCCTCCCCATACAGCTTCTCATCACTTACTGCTGCCAACTTGCCATCTTATTAGTCAACCTGTGCCAGTGCCGCTTTGCTCCGGTTCCTGTCAACACACACACAACCTACACTAGCTACTGTCTGCTGTCACATCCCGGTGCCAGCTCACAGTGGAGCAACAGAATTACCCATCTTGTTCTACACGAATCGCTTGGAAGTTAACACGCTTGCATGCCTCTTTCTATATTTAGCTAAACTGCCCTTTAAAAAAAAATACTCAAGGGCACTGTTTGACACAGAACTTACCTTGAAGGCTGGACTCATGATTTTACCAGACTGTTTTCTGACACTCGATTACATCATTGTAATTGTTAATGAAGGGCCCTACCTAGGGCAGGCACAGACTAGCTGGGCACATCATTGCCACTTTTTTATCTGAATCACTAACTCAAACACAAGGAGAATGATGTCAACAATAGCCCCCTCCAGTACTCCCCTCCATCGTGTCAGTTCGTCAGTCAATAGGTTTGGGAAAAGCTGTTGAAGCAGGAATAAAGACAAAGGCACAGCAATCTCCCAAGCAGACTTCATGGCCACTCTGTTTGTAAAGCTCTAATTAGAGTTGTTGGGACAGCGGTCAATCAAATCCTGGAACAACCAAATAAGAGCACGGTTTATTACCTAATGAGAATGCAGATAGTCATGACTTAATGTTGAAGTTTAGTTTTGAATTCTGCCAACAGTCTGCACCATGCTGTAGGTATTTATTCTAAGTCACCTTTTAAAACCTAGACTCACGTCTCCAATCTACAATGTAGCTAATTTCTCAAAGTTCATAAAGGGAGGATCTGTGAGTGTGTCACCTACAGTTCACCTCACATTCTTATCTATACCCGGGCAATACAGTTAGTGATTGGTTATGGGATGCTTCAGGGGACCAAGGAAAGCATGTTCCACGTTGAAATGCATACTGTGTGCTAGGAAAACTGCTGCTGTGATTTGAGAATTAATTAATTAGTTAATTTTAAGATAGGGTTAATTAATTAGTTTTGAGTTGTTGACTGGCTGGAACGCATGGAGAGCTCTGCCTATGTCTCCTGATAGCTAAAATTAAAAACATGGAATACTACTCAGCTATTAAAAACAAGTAAATCTTGAAATATGCAATGGAACTAGAAATGATCATCCTGAGTGAGTTAACCCAGACCCAGAAAGATACACATGGTATACACTCACTTATAATTGGATACTAGCCCAACAGAGACACCCTCTAAGAGTCTTCACTCGGCGAGGGATTGGAACAGATGCTAGGACTAGTTACTGGGACTCCAGGTGAGAGAGATATGGGAGAACAGGGAGATAGAAGGACCCAGAGGGTCTAGGAATCCCACAAGGAGACTGGCGGATCTGGACCCAGGGGGCCTGCACAAACTACTGTACCAACCAAGGACAATGCATACAGTAAACCTAGATGCCCCCATTCAGATCTAGCCAATAGACAGTGTGTTCTCCACAGTTGTGTGGAGAGCAGGGAGTAACTCTGACATGAACTCTGGTGCGCCCTATTTGACCACTTCCCCCTTGGTGGGGAGGCCTGGTGGCACTCAGAGGAAGGGGAAGCAGGCTATCCAAATGAGACCTGATAGGCTGTGGTCATATGGTGGGGTAGGAGGTCCCTTTCTGTCACCGACCTAGGGGAGGGGAATAGGGAGAAAGAGGGAGGGAGGTTGGAATGGGAATATACATGTGAGGGGATAACAACTGGGATGTAACCTGAATAAATTATTATTTTTTTTTTTAAAAGCATGTACCACTAAGATCAGCCTGATCTGTGAATCTTGATAAGAAACAGGACCTGTCTCCCAGTACAAAACTGGATACACACTATTTTGGGGTCCTGTGTAGTCAAAAGATGACATATGACTTCATTTCAGCCAACTAAACAGAAACCATTCTGGCTTGTCATAGGACAGGAGCAACCCAAAGAAGCAATGAAGCTACAGAAGTTATTTTGATGTTTTGACAGCATTTACAAACAGTGACATCTATTAATGCAGGGAAGCCATACAAGGCAGGAAGCAGTGATGCCTGTTTTTAACACTTCTGATGGCAGCAGGTGCTCAGGGCACAGTTCCTTGCCATGATTCTTGCTCTGGTTCTGGCTGGCCAGCATCACATGATCTTTCTTATTCTCTTTCTGTTTAAAATTTTTTAAAATTATCCAGGTGTGGTAGCACATGTCTTTAATCCCAACACTCAGGAGGCAGAGGCAGGTGGATCGCTATGAGTTCGAGGCCAGCCTGATCTACAGAGTCCAGGACAGTCAAGGCTACACAGAGAAACCCTGTCTCAAAAAACAAACAAACAAACAAACAAACAAAAAACCAAAAAGGCCCTAAAGCAAATAAAAACAAAAATAAATACATTTTAAATTTTTATTTATTTATTTATTCACATTATATCCTGGGCATAGTTCCATCCTTCCTCACCTCCCAGCCCCACACTCCCTCCCTCTCCCCCATCCTCTTCCTCTATTACTTAAAAAAGGGGAGCCCCACTCCCAATCTGTCCCAGCTTATCAAGTTGCATCAGGACTGAGTGTGTCCTCCTCTTCCCCTGTGGCCTGGCAAGGCAATCCCGCATGGGGGAAGTGATCAAAAAGCTGGCAACGGAGTCTACATCAGAGACAGCCCCCACTCCCCTTACCAGAGGACCCCAGATGCCCTTCAGCTGTATCTTTGTAGGGAGCCTAGGTCCAATCCATGCATAGTTCTTGGTTGGCACTTCTGTCTCAGAAGGCACCTCTGGGCCCTGGTTAGTTGGCTCTGTTGGTCTTCTTGTGGAGGTCTTGTCATCTCTAGGTCCTTTTTTCCTTCCCCCCACTTTCTTACAAGACTCTCTACATATCGCATGGTCCAATGTTGAGCTGTGAGTCTCAGCATCTGTTTCGAAGCACTGCTGGGTGGAACCACTCAGAGGACAACTCTGCTATGCTCCTGTAACAAGCATAGCAGAGTATCTTTAATAGTGGCAGGGGTTGGCACTCTCCCATGGAGTGGGGTCTCGGGTTGGTCCAGGCATTGGTTGCACATTCCCTCAGTCTCTGCTCTATCTTTATCCCTGCACATCTTGTAGGCAGGGTGAGTTTGGGGTCTAAGTTTTTGTGGATGAGTTGGTGTTCCCCTCCTTCTACTAGGAGACTTGTCTAGTGGGCAGGCAGAAGCATCTCTGTGACAAGCTGGAGACCTAAGTCAGGGTAGGCTCCTCGGAAGATATGAGGGGGATTCTAGCAGAGACTCCTAGTAGCAGGGGCCATAGAGATCTTTGTTATTTTTACAGTCTAATCAGCAGGGCTGTCAGCCACAGTCCCTCCTACAAAGTTTTCCTGACTAGATCAGCCAGGGAGAGTTTCTGGTTTCCAGTAGGGAGCTCTGACTGGCGCATTCATTCTGAACAGAGAGATTCTGTCATTGCTCGGACACAACTCTGTATCTGTAGCCACACACAATTGTCAGAAGCTGCTCAAACTGCTCACATATCCAATTTGTTCTGTTTTCTACTTAAAAGAAAATTGACTTTGGTAGGAATAAAAGAGTGTATATGTAGGAAATATAGTTGGAAAGTATATCAACTAGGTAGACAAATGAAAAATATCTTAAATATGAGTTAAAGTGATACAATTGTTGTCTCCGCTCACACTCTGTCTGTCTTTGTCTGTCTGTCTCTTTCTGTCTGTGTCTGTGTCTACGTCTATGTCTTTGTCTGTCTGTATGTCTGTCTGTCTCTCTCTCTCTCTCTCTCTTTCTCTCTCTCTCTCTGTGTGTGTGTGTGTGTGTGTGTGTGTGTGTGTGTGTGTGTGTGTGTACACAAAAACATTTAATGAGATCTTTAATGTGCCAGATAGTCTGGCACGCACTAGAGAGGTAGTCACTGCCCTTGTAAAATTTGGCTCATTTAGAAACCAGGCAAGTTTCCTACATGGATGGGCCCTCAGCACTGTGACCAATAATATAGGGAATATCCCAGTATTCACTCATAGATCTCTATTCTGTACTCTACATTAATATATAATGGAGCCCTAGTTAGTGACTACTGCATGAAGAACTAAGCCAAGACTTAGGATGTTAAAGCAAAACCCATCATAGTCTCACAAATTAATTGGACAACATTTTGGGGGGTATTTCATAAAATTTGCAGAACTGTGAGAACACGTTGTGTCATTTTTGGTGATCTTTCAATCATATTGTATGATTTTTGGTCACATTGTCTTTCTCTCATTCAAACTATCTTATATTTTAAGTTTTATAATATGTTCCATATTAATTTGGATTGTTTTAATAGGTTAGAGCATAGTAGGAGAAATAAAATGACTGCACTTATCCCTATTATGACTATTTATAAATTTCTTGGTTTACCGTCTTTCATTGACAGATTTATGAGCAATAGTTCATATACTAGCATTTGCATATAATCCACAAACACATTTTGGGGGCTCAGGACACACTTATACATAGCCATGTTGGCACTGCCACAATCAAGGTAACAAAGGTAACAGGCATGGCCATCTCCTATATCCTTGTATCCCTGTGCTTGTATTTATTCATGTTTCTGGTGGCAAGAATAATTTAGGTAATATCTGGTCTCCTAACAAACTGTACATGCAAAATATTGTATTGATAACTTTAAAGCCACCATGCAGTACATTAATCTCTAAAATACATATATCTTATAAAAATGGAAATTTTGTCATGTCTGGTAAACTCATTCAATTTTGTGAGATACTTAGTTAGCTAGTTTATGTTAGGGTCTTATTAAGTGGCCCTAGCTGTCCTAGAACTCTCTGTGTAGATTGTGTGATTTTTTTTTCAGAGAAGATATTTGCTATTTATTGTTTTAAGTTTTGTTTTGCTTTTATTTTTATTTTTATTTTTATTTTTTTTATTAATTTATTCTTGTTACATCTAAATGGTCATCCCATCCCTTGTATCTTCCCATTCTTCCCTCCCTCCCATTTTCCCCTTATTCCCCTCCCCTATGACTGTTCCTGAGAGGGATTACCTCCCCCAATATATGCTCATAGAGTATCAAGTCTCTTCTTGGTAACCTGCTGTCCTTCCTCTGAGTGCCTCCAGGTCACCACCAAACCAAATAACCCAATTGAGAAATGGGGCTTGGAACTAAATAGAGAATTCTCAACAGAGGAATATCAAATGGCTGAGAAACACTTAAAGAAATGCTCAACCTCCTTAGTCATCAGGGAAATGCAAATCAAAACAACTCTGAGATTCCATCTTACACCCATCAGAATGGCTAAGATCAAAAATTCAAGCGACACCACATGCTGGCGAGGATGTGGGGAGAGAGGAACACTCCTTCATTGCTGGTGGGGATGCAAACTAGATTGTGTGATTTCAAACTGATTGATCCCTGCCTGCCTCTGCTTCCTGAGTGTTGAGATTAGAAGCATGCCTGGCTTTTACTTCTTTTTGTACATCATTATTAAATATGCAATGAAAAATGATGCTCCAGATTTCTTGCTCTTTTGCAATTTAAAGCAAAAGACAATTGTTATGAAGTTAATGGCAAAACACATTTATATAATCATGTTTACTATTGATAGTCTTATTTCCACTTATGGAATATGTGTTACATTTTTCATCATTCTGTTAAAGACAGTGATGTGGCATTCATTTGTCTCTGACAAAAACAAAGAAGCATAGAAACTAATTGCTTCAGCTTTCTGTTTAAGTAGAGGGACATTTTTTTTGTTAGCACTGTCAAGACTAAATGTGTTCTGGAGTCAGTGTTTCAAAGTGCTATCATATTTCTCTTTCAAGCCTTAACCCCATACGTGAGGTACAGGGAGCTATCCCAGTATCTTAGACCATTACAGAAGCGGCTTCCTTTTCAAGCCTCTGAGCCTTTCCCTGGTCAAAGGTGCCCCTTTACTTCTCTCTTCTGAAGGCAGCATGGAAGCCTGCTTCTCAAAGGCCCACGTGCTCTGCCACTGAAACATGAGCCACCTAGGGAGCCCACAGGTCCCAGCTTTGAAGCCTTAGGTCATTCATTCTACCTGCATCTGTGAACTTGGGTAAGAAGCCCAGTTTCAGGGTGCTTCAGAGACTTTTCATGGTACTTGAGAGGATCAGCAAAGTTCTATTATCCACTAAATTGCTGTGCTAATTGCCTTCCAAGTCATTTCCATGAGTTCTTCCCCCCCCCCATATCACTAAAATTTCATCCCTTGTTTCATTATTCTGGCCCTCAGAAGGCTTTAAGAAAACTAAAATGTCTTTTGTGGGGATAATATCAAAGAGCTAGAAACCAAGTTCTCTGTCAAAGAAAAGGGTAGAAATAGACTATACTGTACGAGCACTGCGATAAATAAGAAACCTTTGCATAGTGAGGTTTATACGTGTACCTCAGAAAGCCACTAAAAACGTAATTCTAATGTAAAAGCAAAGGGACAATAATGTCTAAAAAATTGTCAAACTGTCTTGCTTTCCCTTTATATCTAGGATTTTAATGAGCGTGGTGTACTGAATATTTTCCTATATTGCTTACATTCCTACATTCTTTCAAAAAAGTTTTTAACTTGCTTTCTTACGGTATTTTGTTTGTTTATTTTGGTGGTAGTAGAAATTGATTCCAAGGTCTTTTACAACTTAGGCATGAGCTTGTGGTGGTCCGAATGCTAAACAGCCCACATAGGCTCATGTATTTGAATAGTTGGACCCAGCTATGGCACGGACTGGGGAGGTTATGGAAAACTGTGGCTTTGCTGGCGGAAATACTTCAGTGTCAGTGGGCTCTGAGAGTCTGTGGCCTCACTGAAAGTCCAATTTGTCTTTAGCTTTGTCCTCGCAGTTCAAGAGATGAGCGTGGAGCTTCCTGGCTCTAACCTCCATGCCTGTTGCTTGCTGACATGCCTCCCCAGCTAAAAGTGTCATTCTAATGTGAAAGCAAAGATACAACAGTGTCTCAAAATTTGTCTTGTCTCAGCCCAGGATAGACTCACCCCTCCTGGAATCATAAATCGAAATCAACCCTTCTTTAACTGCTTTTGGTTATGGATGCTAGCACAGCAACAGTAGAGGAAGGCATGCAGCCCTCTGTCACGGAATGGTATTTCTCTGCACCATTCCCACTGGAGGATGGGTTTTGCTAATTTGACCGAGCCAGCCTTTAATTTGCTCTCAAGCTCAGGCAAGCCTTATGCTTTGACTCTTCTGTACTGGTCTCTGGAGTGGCTGGGAATAATGGTATGTGCCACCAGGCCCATCGAGAAGTACTATTAGTGACAAGGAGCAACAAAATTAATAATATTTAGGAAGTAAGTTCCATATTATTAACTTTAAAATATGGAAATATCACTATAAAGCTTGAGAATGTTTGAGACTTGATATCAGAGCATACTAAAGAACAAAGCCACATGTTTATATGTGCATATATACACAGATGTATATAAATGTGCACACACATATTTAACTACACACCAGGGGACTATATAGGGAAATAGTATAGAAACTTGCTGTGTGAAAACAAGTCTCCTTTCCCAGCTCTGACCAATGCTTATTCCTGAGTACAACCATAAAGATGAGCAGGAGATATGTTCCAATCAAAATTACAAAGCAAGATGGGCCTGAAAGGGTGCCCAACCTATGACTTAGGTTTCTACTTTTAAAGTGGTAGAAATCATAGCTTTATGCAACAGTATGGGAGAACATTGAAAATTTAATAATGAGCTCAGCATGGTGGTACATGCTTGTAATCACAAGACTTGGGAGACTGAAGCAGAGGAATCTCAGGTTCGAGACCAGCTTAGGCTCGATGGGAAGACCTTATTTTCAAGCTCAAAAAAGACAAAAGTGTGAATGCTCAACCTCAGCACAGTACCAGCAGAAACCAACAAGCCAGACTTGCTGTTTTTCAGTGCTGTGGTCCATACTCCCGTAACATTCCCGTTTTTATCCTTCTTTCATCATGCCAAACCTACACCACTCTCTGTCTTCCTACGTTACACTCCATAGTCATAGTCGATCTATTCCTCAAGGCATTTCACACTTCAGGCTTACTGTCACTTGCTGGGGATATGAAACATGCAAGAAAAGTATGTTTCTGCTGGACATGTTGAGAGCAGTCTATCTACTGGAGTAGGGAGGAATCTTCATTCTTAAGGTATCAGCATCAAAATTAGAAAGAGTAAGAATTTGGGTATCACTGTGCAAAAACCTCTAGACAGTCTTCAGGGAAACGATCTTCATATCGAGAAACTGACATAAAATCAGGCTAACGTTGCTCAGGGGAGACACCTTTCTACGGAAACTGGCAAAATCCTTGAAACCCTGACCTCAGAGGTTCACTGGAACACCATGTGCTAAGATGTAGCACCAAGGGCTTCAGCAAAGAGAGAGCACACAGAGACACAGACTAATGAGAGGAGGGCAAGAAAGTAAGGAGAGTGGGGGAAATAAAGGAGAAAGGAGGAACAAAGAGGAGGCAGGGTAGTCAGAAACCGTGGCCACGCTCCTCACGCAGGATGCTGTGAGTGCCTGCTGTGTGGTTGACTAAGAAGACCTTCAACATCTAGGTCCACTAGCACAGGGACCAGGGAAATTTTCACAAAGAAAAATGAAGATCAGTCTTAATCAGCAACTATCACAGAGGCAGTGGATTGCTATCCTTTTTTCTGACAACACCATAGAACAAAAAGCCATCAAACGATATTCCATTTCATATCTGTATTGGGTTTTGGCTCCATGAATGCATTGCATTTTCTTTTAAGATTGAAGATATTTTCACATTATAGTTGCTAGTTTCTCTTTTAGATCTGTTAGTTTAGGTGTTCTGAACCTAGTTTTTTTTCCTCTTCTTCTAGTTTAATTACTCTATTTGAGGGAGGGAACAAATACATTCTTAAACACCCATCCTGTAAAAGGATTGTGGAAGGTACTGAGTATAGATAGAAAAATGTAGATTATTTTATTAAAATATGTAAATCAGACATACCAGAAAACATGAATGGAAAATTCCAAGCTTAAGTCAGCTCAATACATTATTGACTCCAGATCATTGAGGAAACAAAAGAAATTATATTTGCATTGATGTGTGAATCTGCTTCCATTCTTGGTGGCATGTAATATATGCAACTTGCTAGCTTTAGCCTCATTACCATATTATGTATCTATCATTTATATGTAAATAGATAAGATGAATGGCTTCTTCATGAGACAACAAAATTCAAGTGATAAACAGACAGAGGCAGACATGAACAAGACATAAATGCTTCAAATATTCATTCTTTTAGACTTTCAAAGAAAATGGGAATTATTTAAATTTTTTTTTAAAAACCTAGTGTGGTAATTATAAAAACACAATCTTAGTAGAGTCAAAAATACTGGTGTCTATTCTTCTCAATAAAAAGTCTGTACCGATGTCATTTGTATCTTATAAATTACATGTTCTCAGATCCATCTGTGAAAACTGGGATGCTAATTATCATGGTTACGTTTCATGATTCCACAGTTAAATGCTGAGACGGTGCTACACAAACACCATATGTTTTACTGAGGGAAATGGAGGAAGATTAATTACCAGTTGAAGATCAGGTCTTCCAGCAGTGACACCCTCAACACAAGAAGATTGTTACATGGCAATGCTATACAAATTGGAAGCTGTAGTTAAAAGCTGAAATAACCGAGGAGGAAAACCTTGAAACCTAAATTATAAGTGTCAGGGTACCCACTCCACCCCCTGCTGTCCCCCGAAATCTACCTAAGGATGTTTTTGTGAAACCAAGTAAAAAACCCCAAGGAAAAGCATTTGTGTGTTCTCTGAATTCCTTTGATAGTGATCATTCTTTTTGATATGCCTACAAACCACAGTGTAAACATACAAATAACAAACAGGCCATAAATAAATCATATGTCTAACAAGATGCCTACTCAAAAAATCCTTCACAGGGCCATTATTTTACGCAAACTTATGTCACATGTACGCAGGAAAACCACTTATTTTCAGTATGGCGATTTAAAAATCACCTCCGTATCACTGTAAGGATTTCATTCACGTTTAACTGGCCTGAGCACTTCTCATCTCACTCACCACATATTCAAAGACAAGTGTCAGCGTTTCCTTCGTGTGGATGATGTCATGAAGCAACACGATGTTGGCATGTTTCAGTCCTTTCAACAGAGAAGCTGTACAGGGGACAGAGAGACAGTTTATCATTAGTTGCCACCAACCAGCATGTTTCATTACCCGTTTGGTCATTGGCAGATGGCTGATATCTGTTTCCCATGCTCTCAGCTAATAACAATTCAGAAAAATGGGTAGAAGAACAAGGTTTTCATTTGGATAAAGCGCTCCAACCACTTCAGCAGTCCCTGGGTAGGTTCCACGGAGTTCAGAGTACATGCTTGTCGCGGCTTCAGACCTTTCAAATGAAGAAAGTTAAAATGCACTTGTGTGGGAGAGTGTATGTGTATGCACATGGCACAGTACAAGTGCACACTCTGCAGGAATTGGTTCTCTCCTTCTCTCCTTCTACCATGTAGCTTCGGGGATAGAACTCAGGTCATTGGACTTGGCAGCATGTGCCTCTACCCACTGGGCCATCTCACTCCCCTCGATTCTTTTAACATTTTGGAGTTTGTTTTAATGAGGATTATTTACTATCAAATATCATTTAGCTTAGCATATGTTCCATGTTCATGTATTATAATGCTTGGTGGATTGTGCTGTAAATATCAATTAGACCATATTGCTTCATAATATAATCGAGTTCTTCTAAACCCTTGATGACTTTCTGAGTAGAATAATAGTTTTTCCACTTACTGAGACTGCAGTGTTAATGTCCCCATCTACAATTATGGCTTAATCAAAGTATCTTTTGAGTTATCTAGGGTTCTTGTATTTTATTTAAGTTTCTACATTTATTTATTTGCTTTGTGTGTTTATGTTGTAATTAACTTTGGCTGTCAAAATTACGGATCCCACAGTTATCTTAAGGAGTCTTGAATAGGGCATTGCCTGGATCGGAGTGGACTGTGGGCATGGCCGTGGGGCATTTTCTTGATTGGTAACTGATGAAAGAGACCCCAGCCTACCATCAGGGGTAGCATTCCCAGGCAGTTGTTCCTGGGCTCAATAAGGAAGGCAGCTGAACAGAAGGCAGGAAGAAGCAAGTAGGCAGCATTTCTCCACGATTTTGTCTTCGAGTTCCTGCCTTGCTGGAGTTTCTGTTCTGATTTCCATCTGCTATGGATTATTACACAGAAGATGTAAATAGCCCTTTCCCATACAAGGTGCTTTTGAGCATAGTGTTTATCACAGCAAGCTAATGTGCATGCACATGTACACCCGTGTGTGTGTGTGTGTGTGTGTGTGTGTGTGTGTGTGTGTGTGTGTGTGTGTGTGTGTGTAGGTCAGGGTCAGTCTCTCTTTCCACCATGTGGCTCCCAGGTGCTGACCTCAGGGTACCAGGTTTTCATCTAACCCACCATCTCGGCAGCTCTGCTTCTTTGGGTCATCAAAGTGCTGGCGGTCACTGTGCACACCTTTATCATGCTTTGTTCTTTATCAGTTAAGCCTTTTATGAGTGCACACTGCTTTGCTACTGGATCTATTCACTCTGCCCTTAACCTAGTCTGGCCTGTGCAGCGTGAATGGGATTGCTTACATGGTGGATCTCTTATGATCCTTTTTCTTTTATCTTACCAATATTGCCATAAGAAGGTGAAGTTTTACAAACAGCATATAACTGAAACATATCTTTTTAAAATCCTGTTCTGCCAACATCTGTTTTTTAATTGATTGGGTTAGGCTGTCTACATTTATTACAGATATCAACTGTGGGGCTGCCTACCATTTGCATTTCCCCTGAACACCTCACAATTTAGTTTTCATTTATTTTGTTGGTTTTTTATATTCTATATTTCTCAGGGGTTCAATTAGCACTCATTTTATTTCATTTTCACTTTTCTTTTTATTCACTTTCTGCTGAGCTTTAGTATTTCCAATCTAATGAGGCTTCCTGCTTGTTTTATATAGCCAAAGGGATGAAGAAAAGTACTTAATTCATATTACAGTGCCCTTTATATTTTTCTTCAGGTTCATGGTGGATTTCTGATGAGTACTGTCAGCTAGAGCGCAGAGACTCCTCTTCTCTTGTTTTTTCGTAGCTGTTTTGTACATGCAGATTCCTTTGTTCTATCCTTGCTTGTTCAGCAGACTGCACCCCTACCTAGCTGGAGAGTCCTCTTTACTGCCAATTTCATCCTCCTTTAGACAATCGCTGCCAACAGCGAGAGGTGAGCTATCCTTTTCCATCCCGCACGGTCCTCCTTATTCCTCTGTCCTTCCTTTTTCATCTTCAACATCATCCAACGTACACTGGCCTTTCCTGATCTAAGGTCCTCTCCATGGGGGTGATGGTTTCCAGCAGCCAACACTCCTGGTGCCTCACACCCTCATCTTCCTTTGCTGTAGGCAGTGCTGTCAACCACATTGAGTCTATCTTTTCTTCTTGAGTGTTTTCTGGAGCTTCAAAAAAAAAAAAAAATCCTCCATCTCTGTTTCTTTTCAGTTTCTTAACCCCCTCTTAGGCCTCCCCAGCACTGTTCTCTATCCACACAGGCTTCTCTATTGATCATGAGAGATGAGTCACCTGTGCTGTGGGGGAGGATGAGTAAGGGGAATAAAGAGCAGGCTGCTAACATCCTGCTCCATGAAGGAAAGGGCATGTCCCCTATTGGTGCCTCCCTGCATGTACACAAGGCCTGGCGCATAGAGGAACTCAAATGTACTAGCTGCCATTTGTTTCTCTCCCTCAAGCATGGAGTAGCTGTAACTTGAAGGAGGACTCATAGAGCCACATGCCAAACCCTTCCTCAAGCTAACCCAACCTTCTACTTTCTCCATTATCCACACTAGCCACGCACCTCAGGCCGATGACCTAATTTCAGCTTAGAGCCTCTTCATGTCTCCTTCTCCAGAAACCAGAGAAGCTGGGCTACCAGGGGGTAATAATTTCAAGTCCTAGTCATTGAAATCTTGGTACTGCCCTTGATTACAAACCTTTCCCCTTGTATGCTTCTTCCTTCTCCTACAAATGGAACTAGATATCTCCAACCTCAAGTCTCCATAAGCCAACTTTCTGACAAACCGCCACAAAACCAAAAAGATTTAGATTAACCTATAGATTTAGATTTCTGTTTCTGTATACAGATGTATTTGGGTATTTATTTATTTTATAAGTTTAAAAATATATTTTATTAATTCATTCATATTACATCTCAATTGTATACATCCCTTGTATTCTCCCATTCCTCCCTCCCTCCCATTTTCCCCTTACTCCCCTCCCCTATGACTGTGACTGAAGGAGACCTCCTCCCCCTGTATATACTCATAGGGTATCAAGTCTCTTCTTGGTAGCCTGCTATCCTTCCTCTGAGTGCCACCAGGCCTCCCCCTCCAGGGGACATGGTCAAATATGGGGCACCAGAGTTTACATGAAAGTCAGACCCCACTCTCCACTCAACTGTGAAGAATGTCCTGTCCATTGGCTAGATCTGGGTAGGGGTTCAAAGTTTACTGCATGCATTGTCCTTGGCTGGTGCCATAGTTTGAGCAGGATCCCTGGGCCCAGATCTGCCCATCATAATGTTCTTCTTGTAGGTTTCTAGGACACTCTAGATCCTTCTATTTCCCCATTCTCTCTTGCTTCTCTCACCTAGAGTCCATGGACAAATGGATTGAACTAGAAATGATCATATTGAGTGAGTTAACCCAGAAGCAGAAAGAGTCAAATGGTATATACTCACTTATATCTGAACACTAGCCCAAGGGGCATGTCCCATGAAGGTCTTCACTTACCAGGAAAGTGGGACAGGGGGAAGACTTCCTATTATTTTATACTTTTATACTATCCCCCCAATAATATTTTTAATGAAACTGCAAGGTCAAAAGACCAAGGTAGATTTCTAGTCATTACTTACTACATGTAAGAACTATATTTAGCCTTACATCTTTCTAAGTCCATGTACAGATAAAGGATGGGCATTTGGGTGCAGGGGCTGTGGAGTTACATGGGTTATAAGCCAGCTGACATAGATACTGGGAAATGAACTCAGCTCCTGTCTAGGTGCAGTATAAACTCTTAACTGTTGGTCTGTCTCTCCAGCCCTGATTCCTTTATTCTCTCATGGAATTAGAAACACGTGAGACTAAAGGCAGTCTTTAAATTTAACAAGTAATAGCTTGTAAATATACTTATGATTTTAATCTCATAGTTCATTAAAAAATACCTTTGTTGTAGGGAGATAGGTTGAAATTAAAAAAAGAAATGCACAAATATATCATTATTGCTAATCCTAGCCATTGATAATCTCTCTTTTAATTATTTAACCTCCTCACCAGCTTTGTACCAGTAAAACCTTAATAAATTGCCAGGACTAGTTTGCTACTCTGTAGAACATATTCACATTTGCTGATTGTCTTTCCGCACTTCTCTTCTGAGGCTGACTCCACAGGGGACCGTGACTTCAGATCACAGCAGGGTATTTGAAATGGACGGCCAGTACAGTGCTTAATACCTACTCTGTGAAGGAACATCTACAAAGGAAACAAATGAAGGACCTACGGAAATCACACTGTAAGAAAGGACCCTGGCTGTGGGAGGCAAGTTTCAGAAGCAGATTCTGTAACATTATTTGTAATCTTGTCCAATTTCATTTTTTTCAATACCCTCTTATGTTGTCAATTTCAGTGATGTTCCCACTGTATGGATGAAACTCTGAGGAAGAACCGAGGCTCCACTGCATTGGAAAGCCCAGAGCACCTCTGCCTTGCTTTCTCCCTCCCCTGCCTTCCCTCTTACTGCCTTTCTTTGCTCACTGCTTCCTCCCAAAGCCTTTCTTATTTCTCAAAATAATATCTTTACACCTATGACACAGTACTGTGCTTTCCCCACAACTTTACAACACCAACTCCCTGTTAAATTTTCATCTTGGCTAAAAGTGGCTTTTCTTTTTCCTTGGAAAACCCTAATGTCACAGAAAAAAAAGATATTTCTGTAATTTGACCACTGACATATGATGTTTAAAAGCCTACAAATATCTTTTACATAGGTCTCAATTTTGACAGTTTGTACATCCCAGAATATATTTATGTATGCTTTCTCAACACGCTGGCAGTTAAATAATATCAATATTTGAAAGAAAGTGCTCTTTTTGAGATCAACATAATGAATCTGTAAGTGGAAAGGGACAGAGCCACTCTTTCCAAAGGTGATGACAGAAAAATGGCATTTGACAGTGGAAAACAGCCAGAAATCTACCAACACAAAAGCATGTGACAGACACTACCCACTTTGCAGCTGCCAAACCCAGAAGCCATTGGCTCTAGCAGGTGCCCAGTGCTGCAGTTTCTGCTGCCATCATGGCAAATAAGTCTCCGGGGTGCCAAGCCAATCCAGAGACCCACATCAGTGGGTTTAGGAGCCCGTCTGTCCTTCTCCACAACAAACACTGTCAAAACAACGTCCTTCACAGACTTAACTATGTCATAAGTTCACTATATGTTATTTTCCCATAGCTTGCACATAAATCAAACCCTGCAACATCTACACTGGTAACTCAGTATGCTTCCTTCCAGTACTAAGTTTAGCCAACTGTCCTCCACATCTCAAATTCAATTCACCATGCAGGTTTGAAATAACACAACTGTGTATAATACAACACTTTGAATTAGGTTTGGGGCTCTGAAGTAAACAACAACAACAACAGCAGCAACAACAACCAAACAAAGACAAAGGAAGGTCTTCCATCCGAACAGGTAACTGTGGGATACAGGAAACTCCAGTATGAAGTGGCAAACTCACCCACAGCATCAGTCAGTCACACCAGTACCTCCTACTTTGAGTATGTAGACAGTCTGTACTCTGTTTTAAAGGTGGTGAATTTTATGTAAACTTTGATCTGAATCAATACAGAAAATCAAAGTAGGTTCATTTGATTAAATCTCCAATGCAAGGAGAAAAACCGTTTATAATGAGGAAAAGCGCCCTTTAAAACTTTCAAGTGTCATATTTTCCCAGGAAAACAAAGACTGAAGACATACAACACATCTCTGCAACTTCAGTGTTTGGAAAGGAATTGGGTATTTACCATTTCTTGTCATCTTTTCAGTGTGTTCTCTGCCAGTAGGAGAGATGTAGACTTTGATACTTGATTTTTCCCAGACTATAATAATTAGTCAATAAAGCCCAAGGATAGGATCATATCTCAACCTCCAAACAACAATATATTTTAATCCATACTCTGAAATTCACACTTTACTAGAAGCAGGAACAATGTTCAACTGAGAACTCTTATCTGATTTGTTAGTGGATTGTGAACATTTTCTGAGCTAAAATATTATGAGTGAGAAAATCTTAAGGATGAACTAGGGTGAAATGAAAAGAAAGTGGTGACTTGTTTTTCTGTATCTGTGGTGGGATATGCTTTATATAGAATAAGAGCAAACATGTACCCTGAAGACTGACAGGTAGCTCCTGGTATTCCACCCACATTCTGTAATGCAAGCTGCTTACCTAGACACAAGCTTTGGAGAGCAATTAAACATGCTATAGTTCTACTCATTTCTGGTCTTCCCTTAATGATATCCAGTATTATAAATACACACATACACACACACACACACACACACACACACACACACACACAGAGAGAGAGAGAGAGATACAGAGAGAGAGAGAGAGAGAGAGAGAGAGAGAGAGAGAGAATTTCAGATTAATAAAATGTGTGATTATACCTTCAACCCTATATTTGCCATTTGTACATCTTTCTCTCTCCTTCTCTCTCTCTCTCTCTCTCTCTCTCTCCTTCTCTCTCTCTCTCTCTCTCTCTCTGTATATGTGTGTGCATGCATGCCAGTTTATATGCATATGCATGTACAGGTGTGTGGAGGCCAAAGTTCAACACTGAGTATCTTCCTCACTTATCCTTAGTTTTTGAGACAGCATATCTTATTAAACCAGGAGTTCACCATTTTGGTCAGACTAGCTGGCCAGCCTCTGAGATCCTTCTGTCTCTATTCACTGGAACTCCAGACACACTCAATTGCTAGATATTTTTTTTTAATGTAGGTTTTGAAGTAATCAAACTCCAGACTTCATGGTCTTGTAGTATGCCATCACCCCAACATACTTTTTGCAGTTTCTATACACATACTCTCTGAGTTATGTAGGACAGAAGTCATAGTGATTCCTAAACATAAGGCTAAAATAAATATAGCATCACAGACTTAAATCTCACACAGGCTTACTAATAACATTTTTGCTTCACAGATGTCATTCAAATATGAAAAGGTAACGCTAGGTTAGAAATACTTTAATAATATCCGCTTTTGCCCCCAAAGTCTGCATACTTTTTTATTTACTTCTTAGCTTTGTTTTCCATGGGGAGATGGACAAAAATTCAATCCCCTACACATTCCTACTGCTCAGCCTGTCTGATTTCCCCAATGACATAAAACTGGATCACACTATTGGACTTTTCAGCTTCCATCTACCCCTTCACACCAGTGACCCACTTATCCATCACTTGACTACCTGCAAAGATCAGTCGTCTGGGAGTTATTGCCACACTGCAGCCACACACACACACTACTGACCAATACCCCTTCAGAGCCCAGCTTCCTCTATTAGTGCAGCTTAACCATGATAACAGCCAATACATGAAGCAGTATATCACAGTTCAACCCAACAAAGTCTAACTGATTCAAAGTGACGTCAAAGCTTTCATAAGCACGCCACATTTACCACCATTAATATTCAGATCAACGAAGCAGGGCTCCTCTTCTGGAACCATTTTTCTAGATGACAAGAGAGAAAGAAAGATATGTGCTTCTCTGTATCATCTGACTTGCTTGTGACAAAGAAGCATTATTTTTCATAATTTAAAATGTATCTGGAGGAGGCTTTATTTTTAGCAGATGGAGTAAGATAAAACATTCAGATGTTTAACTGCAAAAATATTGTGCAGGTAAGAACAAATACTGCCATGAGGCACTGTAACTAAAGCGACGGTCTTTATTACTCATCCTCTATACTAAATAACTAGTAAAAACACAGTGATAAGGGCTCACTCTGTTCTTTTTAACTCAAGAACACTGAGGGCCTATAAGAAGTTATAATTCTCATACCACACAAATTGTTGCAAGTATTCCTTTTCTAAAGAATGATTTCCCTGAAGTTAAAGTTAAGCCTTACTATAACAGAATAGACACTGGAAGCAGCTGAGAGAGGGAGTAGCATGGGAGCCTACCATAGATGCCCTCTGGTAGACTCCACTCAGCAGGGGATTAAAACAGAAGCTGAGCCTCATAGCCAAATTTAGGGTAGAGCGCAGGGATTACTAAGGGAGTGTGGGGGATAGAAGGATCAGGAGGTGACAGGAGCTCCACAAGAAGACCAACAGAGCCAACAAATCTGGGCCCAAAGGAGGGGGCGGCGAAGACTGATGCACCAAACAAGGACCATTCATGGAGAGGACCCAGGTCCCCTGCTCAGATATAACCAATAGGTACCTCAGTCCCCATAGTGGTCCCCTATTAAGGGGAGCAGGAGGTATCCCTGCCTTGGATTCTATTGCCTGCTCTTTCTTTGATCACTTCCCTGTGGTAGGGTGCCTTACCAGGCCACAGAGAAAGAGGCTGCAAGCAGTCGTGATGAGACTTGGTAGGCTGGGGTCAGATGGTAGGGGAGAAGGGCTCCCCTTCTCTGAGGACTAGGGGAGGAAAATAGAGGGCAAAGAGGGAAGGAGGGTGGTTCTGGGAAGAGACAAGGAAGGCAGTTACAACTGGAATGTAAAATGAATTATTTTTTAAATTATAATTAAAAAAATTAAACCTCACGTTGCAAAAACACTTCAACTCCTGCTGTAGATTACAACCAGCTCATAGTCTAGTTAGTCTTGTGCCCATTTGCTATAGGAATGGTCCACACAAAGGCAGGCACTACACGAACGTTAAACACTGGGTTCTTCTCGAATGCAAATATGTCACTGGTTACTTCTACAGAATCTGCAGGTGCACGCCAATGGGGTGAGAACAGCAGTGACTGCGCTCCAGGCACCAGCTGGGATGGAATTCTAGAAGACTTGATAGCACAAGAGTTGTTTGGTTGGCTCTTATCTAAATATAAAGGTTACTTTAAATGGTTTTAGTGGTTTCTTCCATTTTAATTATTTCATGCTTTATTATACAAGTATTATAAATTCAGTGAGTAGAACCCCGCAAAGCACATCATAAGGAGGCTATGTGGCTCCTTATGTCTTCACGCTAAGAATAAACATTTACATTGTATATGTTGTTATCGTCGGCCAAGACTTAAATCAACCTCTTCTTATATGAAGCTGCATTAATAGCTTCTGATGACTAACATTAATTGTCAAGTTGACACCTAGGATAGATAACTCTGGGTGCATGTGTGTGCAGTTGTCTACGTCTAATAAATGTGGGAAGATCCATCTTTACCGTGAGTGAGACCGTCCCATGGGCTGAGGATTGTGGCCTGTATAAACTGCAGAGGGTAAGCTGGACACTCACCTGTCTGCATTCTCTGATTTCTCCTCTTACTGGTGGATGCAACATGACTAGCTCCCCCACGCTCCTGCCATAGTGACATCCCTTCAGTGACAGACTGGAACCTGGGATTATGACAAAATAAACCCTTTTCCCCTAAGTTGCGAGAAAAGAAACTACTATGTACTTAATGCTTTTATACAAACAAATGTTAAGTTCAAGGTTAGTGCCTCCTTTGTCATGATTGCATATCCCAATGCCTGACGGAATGCAGGTGAGACAATCAAGAGGTGCACTGTGCAGAGAATCCTCCACTGTAGGAGGTATCTTTTCAACATAGTTCAACACACACACACTGCACACACCACAACACATCTGCACACACACACTGCACCCATACACAAAACACAAAACACACCCACACTTAACAAACACATATACAACACAATATATACACACAATGCACACACACATATACAGACACCGCACCACAACACCCCTACACACTCACACACACATACACAATATACACGTATACACACACATACACAAGAGAGAGAGAGCCAGAGATAGAGAAAAAGAGAGAGACAGAACAGACCATGGTAACAAACTCTACGGAAAGTTCTAATCTTCAGCTAGAAGGTAAAAGAAATTCTTAGTCCTAAAATTTTAATAGCATTTTGACATACAGTTTTGTTGTGTTCAGTTCAAAATGGCAAAAAGATCAACTCATAGCATCTCGGTGTGAATGAAACATTGATAAACTCATAGATAGCCAGCCTTTAAATCACACCGTAATTTCCAAAGCCAGGGAAACTGGAAGATGCGCTGTACAATGCTACAGGACCAGTGCTTTGAGAAACAGACACTTCAGTGTCTAGAGACTCCGCAAACAGATCAATAGCCCAGACTGGAGAGAAGACAATGAAAACCAAGTGCTGATTTTCGTTAGAGCCAAGCTGAAATTTCAGGCATACTAGCATTCACTCAACTGAATAATGAACCCACCTATAGCACAATTCAAGCCAAAGCACACTGTCCTGGCCTACACATCTCAGAAACAGTTCCCTTTCCATCAGTCCTCCCACTATCACCACAGGCCCTGGCAAGACGTCATAAAAGGTACCTAGGCCTGGACAGGCCATCCTTACCTAAAGCCCTACTGACCCCGCCTGACTTACTACAAGGTCACCCCGCCACCTACACACACCCTCCTTTGCAGTGACTACAGCTACATGGCTGCAGATGATGCAACCCTCCCACTGTACCTTGTCGTTTTGAGGCCTTCTCAAGACATTTAATCTGGTGAAAGAATTTGTAGCTTCAGCCTGGCCCTCTAAACAATGGTGGAAAGGCTGGAGAATACGAAGCTCTGCATGCTTGCATTTCTCTCTCGTTCCACGTTACTCTAGCTAATGCAACATTCAGAGGCTGCAGCAATAAAAATAATTCTCGTTTCTGTCAAGGCACAGAGAGCAAAATCTTATTTAATGACTTTGGGGAGATGCTTCTCCTGATTTTTTTTCTGAAAAGAGTTGTGTAAATCTCCTTTCTACTAGCAAATCAATCTGGTTACAGACAAAAGCTTTGAGGCTCCTATTTCCGCTTAAAAAACATTTTCTCCTCGTCAGAAGCTGCCAACACTGGTGCTAGATTTCACACAAGTGTTCTACAAATGCTTAACTTGGGACATTTGAAGGTATGATTTACTATGAGAACTACACGAATGAAAAGGTAATTTGCATATTATATATCTTATGATGTTGAGTTCACAAGCTAAGTCCAGTTTCTTACAGCTTAAGAGGATCCCAGCTGTTCGAGAAATCACACACACACAAAATAGGTTTCTCTGTGACTAACTAAAATTACCCAGAAATTTTGCATCTCTGTCACTACCATTGCAACAGAAAAACTGAAGTTGTATCTGGTGTGTAGGTAAAAATGACCTTACTGTGTATTGTGAATCTCAAATATGGTGAAGGAAGTGGGTCTATCTTGGTCTGTGTGTGATGACTGGTACCAACCACACTATCTGCCTTTGCTTACATAGAAGTCAGCTCCTAAGAAACACGGCAACCCTCCACCAATAGCATCATCAACCACCTACACAAATGCATCCACCTTCCATTTCCCTTTCTGAAAATGTCACCTAGTTTCATGTGTACTACATGCGTAGCATGGTTACATACATCCATAATTTGGCTTCTACAACAGTGACTGATTCAATAAACACAATGGAAGTCATCCTCACTGAATTATAAGGTTGAATGTCACCTTTAAGAGTTCTGAATCCAACTCTTTGTTTGACAGTTAAGAACACTGCCACTGAGAAATGTGGCCAACAGGTCTCAAGCTTGGGTCTTTTTGGTCCTGACACAATACTTCAGTGCCTTTGGAATCAAACCAAGCACTGTCTGTTTCCCGCTGTCTTCATCTTCCTATCTTTGCTCTTAGATGTTCCGCACCCGCCTCCCATGGCCTTGGATTCCCTTTATCTTCGGGTGTTTCTAGGTGCTGAGGGCAGAAAAATCCTCAAGTTAAGATGATTAGAAGACATCTGATATATCCTGATTGCTGTGAAAATTTCACTTGCAGCATTTCTACTGCAGTAAAGAATTTTTAAGAGATAGTAATAAGAAGAGTACTAAAGGGAAAATTGCTGTGCAAACTAGCTTTATAAAATTGCTTTTATCAGATCAAATTCCTTTCTCTTTGTAAAGCCTCTCAATAGCTTCTTACCGGAGCCTAGAAGTGGCACAACAGGCCCTTAGTGGAGGGCTCTCCACCCTACCACAGCTCTGCCATGCTCTGGGTACGCATCTGTGATCTCCAACACACATGGCCTGTCAGACTTCCGGTAAGTTAGCCCTACGCCCTCTCTCTCATTACCCCTGGGGCTTACCAATTCCCTCCACAGGGTCAGAGGTTAAGAAGCTTATACTGGTCCATGCACTTTAAGTCAGGAGCATTTTCTACCAATTCTTCTATGCAGTGTTGCCCAGCTATTATATCACAATTACCTGTTGCAACCTGTCAACTGTATTAGTCAGGGTGTCCTTTTCTCTCCATCTGGTGCTGAGGTTAAGTTTACAGAATATGCAAAGGAAGTACTGCCTGAATTGCAGAGATATGAGTTAAGAAAAATAAGATCTTCAAATGTTTCATAAGCCACTGTAAGCAGCACAGGTCTTCTGCTATAGGATGCTCATTTTAATACACTGTGTTTGGTCCAGCCTGGATATGTTGATCAAATAAGTTTGCGGTCAGCTTAATATTACTTGACAAACACAGTGCAGTTCTATATCTCTCTGAAGTAGATGTTAAGAAACCTCCTATAGTGGCATAAGAGTGCTCCTTTCACTCATTGGAAAATTATGTGTCTTAATGATCACTATATTAGGTACTTTTCTATTGCTTTGATAAAACACCATGTCCAATGGAAGTTATTTTTAAAAAGTGTTTATTTATGTTTTCAATTTCAGAGGCTTAAGAGTCCAGGAGGGAAAAGCAAAGAAAGCGATGGTGGCAGAAACAGATGAGAGGTCACATCTTGATCCATAAGCAGAAGGCAAACAGGGAATGGTGCAAGTCTTTTGTAAACCTCAAGCCCACCACTGAGACACGCCACGCCTCCTAATCCTTCTCCAATAGTTCCACTGGTCAGGGTGCAAGTATTCAACTATTTGTCTATAGGTACAATTCTCATTCAAATCACCACAGTCACTAAAAGTAAATCACCTAACAGTCCAACAACACCTTTGACTGCACATGACTAAGTAACAATTATGAAGCACCTGGAAGTAATCAATGCACAGTGCATTTTATGAGTCCACAAATACATAAGCAGAACAAGAAACAGGACAGGAAGGATAAGGTGAGGCTATTACAATGTGGTCATAATTCCTGCCAAAGAAGTAAAATCAGAACCAAAACTACAGCCATTCCATAAGCTTTACTGGAAGCCAGCTCCTTGGAGTTGCTAACACAGGATTTACTGGCTCTGTTTAGCTTCCCTTTTCCCACATCACTTGAAATGCACAGTCCTTGACTGACAGATCCAAAGAGATGCTGGAGGGCAAATATTCCAAACGATGTACTTTTCCTTTGGCCAGAAAGAGTATTGAAAAATCACTGCAGTCAGAACATCCCTTCCCGTCTCTAGCCTTCTGGTTCTCTGATTTATTCTCATAGATTTGAAAGGGTAGATATTAAATTTCTGATACCACACCGCCAAGAAAATGAGAAACAAAGAAATAAGATGGACTTGATTCAAGGCAGCAACAAAGAACCAGCAGTCAACCTGGGTCAGCAGCCAGGCTTTGGTTTCAAGGACCTTCTGAAGCTGTGGCTTCCATTTCAAAAAGCAACAGGCAAGGCTTATGATGGCCAGACAAACCCCACACCAGCAGACACAGGAAGAAAACAATGCAGAAGACAGTCATCAGGGGAAAACACTGAAGCAGCAAACACACTCAACGAACCCAACCACCTATCCCCTTTGACTAAGATTCAAACATTCATGGTATCTTTAAAGTGTGGTTATGATTGACGTAGGAAGAGAGAGAGATTGGTCAACAGCTATCAAAATTTAAAATATTGCTCACAGCCCTTGAGGCAGTGTTTCTCCAAGAACATCATCCTGTACATACAGGGGCAGAAATAAGCAGGTATACTAACAAAAATATTCACTATAATCTTATTCATAAATAGTAAAAAGTTGGAGATAATCTACTTTGCCGTTCATTGTACTATGTTTAATAAAGATTGGCATGTACATATAATAGAAACATTGTCTAGAAACAGTGTGAAACAATTCTGAACATACTGATATTGGAACATGCACAAGATAAGTTAGATAGAGGGAAAAGCCCAGAACACTAAAGACTGAGGAAGGGGTGGGCTACTCTATATGTTGTAGATAAAGTTTATCTGTGTGGAAAAGATACAGAGCATAGAGGTCGAAGTGTGGGAGAGTGAAGATTACCTCATTATTCATTGTTCTGTTAACCTAGACAATTTAGTGGATCAAACATTGTGAATAGAAAATTCATGTGGAGAATAGGGACAAATAACACCAATGCAGTTAGATAAAGTCTCAAGGAAATCGTATTATTTTATATTTCTCTAAGCTTACTTATATTCTCTCTCTCTCTCTCTCTCTCTCTCTCTCTCTCTCTCTCTCTCTCTCTCTCTGTGTGTGTGTGTGTGTGTGTGTGTGTGGTGTGTGTGGTGTGTGTGTGTGTGTGTATGTGTATAATTAATGAAGTTATGCCATGTGGGCTTACAATGCTCCCCACAAGAACCATAGACTATCTATCAAAAACCCCAGCACCAGACACGAGAAACCTGCACTCAAGTGTTTGTCAGCATAGTCTAAATGACTCCCAAAACAATACAGGCCATTGCTGCTACCCTTGGTTGCCTCTTGGAGGCTGAAGGTCAGTTTCTACTGCCAAAGACACACAAACTAAGACAACAGGATACAGATGGTTTAAGCTGGATCAAACCTGAAAGTCTCCCTCCTGCAATTTAGTCTGCATAGTGCCAAGAGGGGGAAAGCAATCAATGCAAATTGAAGGAAGCAATTAGTGATGCCTATGAACCACAACACTGGCCAACATGGCAAAATATCCCTAAACAAGCAACTGTGGTACCCTATCTTTGCAGTAACCAACAGTTGTCTGATTAGATTTGAGGCACACTCATGAGGGGAAATCATGGATGCTTCTAGAAACCTAGGCAAGCACTCAGGGCTCGCAATCTTAGAAAGGAACCTACTACTGCATTTAACTTGACCAGCATAGCACCTAACTGCAACCTAAATCTTATCCTTATTTCCACAGATAAATGCTGATTTCACTCTTCCTAAAATAAGCTTTTCTTTACAACAAATGGTGACCATTATGGAAAAGCACAACTGGACCCAAGAGATACATCTTCAACATAATTCCTGCATATAAGGCTCTGGGAACACCATGCAAGAGGGCAATGAAGATTCCAAAAGCCAAAGAACCATGAAGTTTGCTATGAGAGTGTGTCTCCAGAAAAGTCTGCCTGAACCAGAGTTGACCATAACAGTATCAACAGATATGTTAATGCAGAAGAGCAAGATCTCATGGAGTCCTACCCCTAGACAAGGAACTACAGGCAATGAAGGACAAGCAAGAAAATTAGAATAAGCCTCTCTCTAGGTGGAGCCCACTAATTAGTTACCCTGAAATATACATATAAACAACAAAAAAGGACCCAGAAAATTATATATGTGTATGTATGTATGCATGCATGCATATATATATAATACATTGTATATTATGTATTGTTATATATGACACATATGCACAAATAGATAAATGGTATGAATATGGGAGAGACAGGAGGAAGAAAAGGGGAAAATAATACGATTGAGTTTAATTAAATACTAAATTTGGGATTATCTATCCTTGAAAACCATGAAAAGGTACAGCAAATGTCAGGGTTCCTTTTAAGAGTATTATTCCTGCCTGGGAGTAGAGGGATGGCTCAGCACCCACTCCAGTTCACAACTGCCTATGATGCTAGCTCCATAGGATTCAACACTCCTGTCACCTGAGTACGGCTCACAGCAATATACCCTCACACAGACACTCAAAGGAAAACAGCCGTTAAAAAAAGGACTTTACTCCTGGTGGGTTTTGGAGGAGAGGGGAAAGGCAGTGAGAAATAATGTTGCATTTTTCTTTCTTCAAAGTATATATTCTGTGTTAAGTCAGTCAACCAGAAAATCCAAGCAGCCCAGACAAGGGTGAGGAGAGAGAGGAGGCAGAATGCACGGCGATGTACAGAAGGCTGAAGTGCAGCCTTACATCACTGTGTTCCGTTTGGGTGTCAGGGAGGATGCTCAGTCTGCTCAGTTTGTCACCTCATAGAGAATATAAACAAGACGTGAATGTCTAGAAGAGTGATTCAGTAGGAATTCACAGAAGAGACTGCTGTTGGGAAAAAAGACACCTCTGTGCATAAAATAGTCTGAAAGCACTTGTGTGAGAGAGACAGCTTTAGACAACTAGTAATGGCTGAAAACCAGAAGAACAGCTGGCATCCCAGCTCACTAATATAACATTGCCACTGAGGGTACAAGAAAATGATCTTCTCATTTCAGAAAGAAAATATGATGATTATATTAATTAAAATAAAAATGTGCCTGTCTAATAAAAAGTTAGCATTGAGTTCTGCCTGCGACTTATCATGTGAATAATATGCTTTATTATAAATCATGGAGGAAAGTATTTTGGATACATATGCAAGTTTGAGTTGTACTGAAAAAGAGGACCACCCGCCAAAATAACTTTCTTCCTGAGACACAGCGTATTCAAATTTAGACATCTTCTATAATTCTGGTTTTAAATTAATATTTCCTTTAGGTAAGAGACAGGTTATAAAAGGAATTCAAATAAAGGGCATGAGCATATACAGGGAGAGGAGGTCCCCCTCAGTCACAGTCATAGGGGAGGGGAGTAAGGGGAAAATAGGAGGGAGGGAGGAATGGGAGGATACAAGGGATGGGATAACAATTGAGATATAATATGAATAAATTAATAAAATATATTAACAAATTTTTTCTAACAGAAAAATTTTTAAAAAATGCTCTCATGTAGCATGTTAGTGACGATGAAGCAGCAGCTGCGTACATGTTGTGGTACACATCTGTATTCTCAGTATGTGGGAGGCTGAGGGGAAGAATAACAAACTTCAGGCTTTCATAGCTTATACAGTCCTAGACGGCCTGGGCTATGGTATGAACCCTTGGCTCAAAGAAAAAGATAAAGAAAGTAATGGAAGTTTAAGCCAGGGGGATAAACACACTGATGTTCAAGACTGTTTAACCAGAATTACATAAAGCGTTTTCCACAATTGGTAACCCTCAAAAACAGGTGATTTGGATTTATAGCCTGGAGATAGATGCAAAGCAATAGTGGATTATAATATTAAATGAAAGCAGCTCCCTGTCCTTCTAAAAGGGGTAAGTATAAAACATGTACTTGGCTGTACTATAATAAATGCCTACGAGGAAAACCAAGAGCTTTGTGACTGATGCTTCTATCTTGTGGTTGCCCTAAGGTTACAATTTCAGTTCTAACACTAAGGTAAGAGCTGCACAGATGTGGGGAAGGATCACCATCTTTCCCCTAGATTTCTAATCATGAGAATACCTTTCTTCTTACCTCTAAACCGTTCAAGGAAGGACCTCTGGTACTTGCAGCTAAAAATGCACTAACACAAGGAGGTGAGATTATCCCATGGTCTCTTGTGGTTGTCAAGGCTTCAGATGACACTGACCATAAACCTGGGGCTTAGGAAGGCAATCTAGGTCTCTCTGTCCTCCTTTTCTAACCTATAAAACTGAAGTAGGAGCCAAAGACACAAGTAGATAGTATTCTATCTGGAAGATCTAAGAAGATAATCTCCTGCTATTGTAAGGCAGAAAGAAAAAAGAAAAAAAAAAAAAAACCTAGAACAGGGATTTACAGTCCCCATCATCTGAGCCTATGGCCAGTCCTCTGCAGCATCTGTTCTGAACCAGGACATCTGCAGACTCTCTGACCCAAGCCCTTTCTTTGTGAAGTAAACCTGCTTAACCTGCCCACAAAAATCACCCGAAATGCCAAGACGTTATCTGACCAGAGCCAAGGTTTATTGACAACCGGTCAGACTCTCCTAGCTAATTTCCAGATATAACTCCACTTCCATGGGTCACCTCCCTCCAGGCTGCAGTACTCATATGCAATTAGCTACTAAAGGGCTTTACTAATTTTTCAAAAATCTTTCTGAACTCTGTAGAGCCTATTATTGTTCTGCTGTATGCCTGCAACTAAGGGCACTCCAAGGAGCAGTGGGAACCCTTTCACTATAAAACGAAAGTCATAATTCAGCCTCTCTATAAAAATACAATAGAAACCCTTAACATTTCCCTAGCAAAATGTTCAAGGGGCTGTATTAGTGGCAAATTGTGATAGGATACGGTTAAAAAAAAAAAAAAAAATTACACTAGGCTACATAAATCATATCAAGAACTTCATTACCTGGGGCAGAAACAACACAAAAGCCATCCAGGTTCAATCCAGGCTATTAAACTCCAGTGTACAATAAGTTTAAAAAGGATTTATTCGTTTAGGTCTGGGGCTGTAGCTCAGTGGGAAGGTACCTGCCTCATGTGCATGGGGCTCTCAATTCAATCCTCAGTGCTGCTCCCCCAAGTCTGTACAAAAGGATTTCCTCTCCCTCCAATCAGAAGGTAAACAATGGCTTCCTCTTCCAGAGTAGAAAGTTCCATGCAGGCTGCTCCTAGGGCCCTTATGCACCAGGGTAGAGTCTCTCATATCTTAGTAAATGGGCTTCTGCCTCAAATAGTCTTTCCCCGGGTCTGAATGCACAGGATGCACTGCAACCCCAACACTAAACAGGCTAGGCCCCAGTCACTTTGCAGGATGCATTTTATTCAAGAATATGACTAAATCTGATGTTTCTGCTGACGACCCTTATCATATGATTCTGAGGTCTTTCGTTCTCTTTCATATTCACAATATTAGCCTACTGAGCCAGAGAGAGTCGATTCTCAGTGGCATAAGCAGCTACACCATCAACTAGTTCTAACGTTAAATTAATCAAGACATTAAACAATTATCTGATAAAGTGCAAAATTGATCTAAAGAAGATGACTCAGTCTTTTTAAAATTGAAATGTGTGACAAGTCCATGAGTCACACTCAACCATATGCAACTCTTGAGGGAAAAAACAGACTGAGACCAACTGACTGGTGAGCTGAAAGGTTAAGCAGTGATTAATGCTACCTGGACGAGCTGTTGTATCATCATATGTTAGACATGTATGTATGTATGTATGTATAACCTCATACAAATGTGATTAGCTTTCATTCTTAAGGAGCTTCCAAATTCTACTCCTACACATAAAATAAATAAACTGAAAAATTAACAGCAGTACATTTAGAACCAGCATACTGGTTCTGCCTTGATACCAACAGATCCAAGTAGAAATCTTCTACCATGATGTGAATCTCTCCAATAAAAGCAGCAATGGAAAAATGTTGTTGGTGTCCCTATAAAAGATCTGGATAGCAGGGCACATCAGGAAATGTCAGGCAAGTATTCATTTGCACGTTCAGACTCTTACTTAATTCCAACCTCAAAAGAAAGACTGATAAAGAGTTTAATAATGTAAGTCTCTGGGTTTTAACATGATATTCTCATTACCCACAGTGTTCATTAGCAGCTATTATCTCCCACTATCACACGCTATGCCCCAGTGTGTGTAAACAATGATGCCACCTGTGCGTGTGTATAGATGTGTGCACTTATACACATGCATGGGTGGGTGTGCATGTATATTTAAGTGGACACAAATGTATGTGTATGTATGTGTGCTTGTGGGCATAAATAGACAAATACAAATGTGTGGATGTGTGTGTGTGTCAGTGAATGAGTGCATAAACAAACATGTATGTGTCTGTGTGAATGTGGAAAATGTGTGTATCATGTTCAAATGTGTATATGTGTCCAAATATGAATATTTATGTGATTTTTTCTAATATATTTTTTCTAATTTATTTTTCTAATATATTTCTAATATTTTTTCTAATATATTCTGGTGCTTTTGAGAAAACAATATCTTTTTGTTCCAGAAACTTTTTCTACTGTTTTTGCCTCCTCCAATCTGTGTCATTTGTACCTAACCTGCTCCCTTCTTCTCTTCATTTTCCCAAGCTGTAGAACCAAACTGTTTTCTGGAATACAATAATACTGCCATTTTTTTTTTTTTTTCATTTATTGCATCACTAACAAATGGCACTTTCCACATGAAAGTCACTTTTTTCAAACCCTTCACACACTAATAAAGAGTTATGGAGATCCTTTGGCAGGAATGAAGAATACAAAACTAAGTGTATAACATCATTAGCAACACAGTAGTTCATAGGATCAAAATAATATCTTTTGGAAAATATACAAGATAACGTAAAAATCATACTAATATGCAACAAACTTGGCTGTGTCACTTTTTAGGGCACGGTTTCACTGTGTATCCGCAGTTGACCAAGGCTATATACACCAGGCTGCCCCTGAACTCAGAGACACCTGCCTCTCTAGTGCTGGGATTAAAGGTGTGTGTCACCATGCCTGGCCTGAGATAAGTAACAAGAAGATAAGGTCATACTTATCTGAATTTTAGCCACTGTTGCTGAAGGCTAAAGACCTCTCTTGATAAGGTCCTCCCTCCTCCGAGAGAACAGAGCTTATATAACAAGGAACATACAAAGGCTACATGAATACAAATGAAACAGCCAGAGCCCAACAGACAGTGGGCACTCCATAAAAAGTAATTTCCTCTTTCTTATGAGAGAGTTGAACTATCAGGGATATAAGACCCTCTAAGGCAGTGGTTCTCAACCTTCCTAATACTGGGACCCTTTAAAACAGTTTTTCATGTTGTGGTGACCCCCTCCCCAACCATAAAATAATTTTTGTTGCTACTTTATAACTGTAATTTTGTTATAGCTGATCGTGTAAGTATATGTTTTTCTATGGTCTTTGGTGACTCCTGTAAAAGGGTCATTAGACCTCCAAAGGTTCACGACCCATGAGTTGAGAACCACTGCTCTAAAGGAAGGCTTGATAGTGGGATACCAAAACAGAGTTAGGTCAAAGGAACCAGTGCTGGTATTCAACAGCATAAAGGGGTGACTGCTGCCAAGTAACCAACCCCAGATTGTACACAAGAAGAAAAAAAAAACGATCACTATCCTGACTTGACCTGCGCATGCTCTATACATTAGCAAAATCACATCAAACTTGATGAATACCCATCAATAAAATAAACAAAGTAAAAGGAACTACGTGTAATTAACCACAACTCATCTTCTACCCTCGCAGCTCCCCTATGTCCCACTAGAGAAGTTGATGCCACTGCACACATGACAGAAATGTCGTGACTCCAGCAGCAGCGTGGTGCCCAAGCTCTGCACAAAGGCAGCCAGGTGACAAATTTAACACCTGTCTGTGTGATTTCCACTTAAAAATTACATATATTTGCTTTTAATTCCGTTTTGTGCTTATTTTTTAAGCTTCAGGAAGTTCAGAGAGTCCCCATCCTATTTTGTTCCACTTTCTCCTTTCCATTCCCATTTTTCATCAGCATCTTGCATTCATTACTGGACCACACCTACCACAGTTGAAGAACTAAAAAATAAGCAAAGAAATCGTTTTTACTGAAGTATATAGGTTGTGTTTACTGGCAGTGTTGTACATTTTTATAGGCTGTGACAAATATGAGATGTGACTATCAATGTAGTTCAGCACAGTAATTTTAAGCTGTCTTAGCAGCTTTTCATTTTAGACAGAAATAGTGGGATTTGGTCTAATACTCAAGATAAATATACTTTACTTAGAAACAGTTTGTGATTTTTAAAAGGAGAGGGAGAGGGCGAGAGAGAGAGAGAGAGAGAGAGAGAGAGAGAGAGAGAGAGAGAGAGAGAGAGAGAGAGAGAGAGAGAGAAAAGATAGGGTATTATAACCCCAGCTGTTAGGAAACCACAGTTCATTCTTTGGACTCATTATTTTCCTATTCACAAGTTCTCACAATGGGTGTAACCTGATGTCTCCGTGAGATGTGTGTGAGTGTCTGTGTGTGTGTGTGTGTGTATGTCTCTGTGTGTGTCTCTGTGTATGTTTGTGTGCACAGGCGCGCAAGCACCTTCTGGTATCTCTATTGGTCTGAACTTTAATAAGCATGCACTGTAAATAAAAAGGTAGATTCCCCAGGATTTAAAAAAATGCAATATTCACTGTTGTTTTTTTTTTTTTTTTGATAGAGACTAGGTCCTCTGCACATGCATGTCCATGGGAAGTGACTTGTCTGTCTCATCTTTTATTGCAAAAAGAAGCTCAACTACAAGATAGTAGAAAGGCATCGAAGTGCAAGGTAGTGAAAGAGGGGAGTAAGGAGATTGTGCCCTGGACCATTCTTCAATTAGAATTCAAGCAACTCTTCCAGAGCATCCACACAACCCAGTCCTGAAGCCCCTACATCCCAGATGCCCATCCACCAGCTCTACCCAGCAAAGCCACCGAAGGGAAAGACGACCGTTATACACACAAAGAAACACTTCCCATCTTCGCCCTCTGTCCCCAAGTGTCACACTTGGTTTTAGGACCAAATCGTGTCCTGGTTGTTCTATTTAAAGAAAACAGATATAGAGCAGTATGGGTTTACCCTCATGGGTCATTAATATTCCCAGCTTCACAGCTCTGCTCATCATTCGGTTCCCGTGATCACTCTGCTGATCTCAATACTACAAAACACGATCACTATCTTTTTCACGCATTTAAGATAAAGTGGGTCTCAAAAAGGAAGAAGTGCTGGCCAGCAGGTTCTGATGTCAATGACAAGGTAAGAAGAGAGGAAGGCCCTCCTAGAAGGAAAATGCATGTGACCTGACCTTGAAGTAGGTTACTTCTCCCGACTATAAACCCTGACACTCAGTGTTCAAATGGATATTGGCTTAAGTCTCACTCTTTGTTCTTTTTATCTTTCCAGATATCGACATAGTAGACATACAGTAAATGCTGAACCGAATGTTGTGGTAAACTACCTGTGTCAGGACAGAAAAGAGTTATACAGGACCTCATAGTGCTGAGAAGCAATTTAAAAGAGAAAATACTCACAAGCGAAAGCACTTAGTAACTTTTTTGCTTCTGAAAGAGAACCACATGCAAAATTCAATTGCTCATAAAAGTAATATTTATACAATGAATAGTTTATATTGGAATAGAAAGGCAAGCATAGTCACCAATAATGCCACTTAGAAATCTGAAAAATTAACCAAGAAACACAGTTATTTGATCCTTCCTTGTAATATGCAGCTTCCATAAGGCTGTCGTACAACTCCAGAGGTATAAATTTACCATGTTTCTGAATCTTGAAAAAAAAAAAAACCTCACATAGCAGAAAAGACAGAACATTAAAATATTGTATTTTAGGATGGCAGGGGGAGGGAGGAAAGGGCTTTTAGGATTAGGCAGTGACTAGAAAGCCATGCTTCTAGGGTTCCCACACTGAAAAATCAGACAACCCACACACAAAAACCTCAACCAAAATATACCCTACCTACAAGATGAGCAGGGATAAAGACAGAGCAGAGATTGAGGGAATATCCAACCAATGCCTGGCCCATCATGAGGCCCATCCCATGGGAGAGAGCCAATAGCCTACTCTATTAAAGACACTCTGCTATGCTTGCAGATGAGAGGCCAGCAGAGTTGTCCTCTGAGAGGTTCCATCCAGCAGCAGTTCAAAACAGATGCTGAGACTCACAGCCAAACATTGGGCAGAGCACAGGGAGACTTGTGAAAGAGTAGGGGGAAGGATAGAAGGAAGGGGACAAGACCTCCACAAGAAGACCAAGAGTCCACTGACCAGAACCCAAAGGGGCTTTTGGAGACTGAAGCACCAACCAAGGACCATGCATGGACTAGACAGACCTAGGCCCCTTTCACAGATGTAGCCCATGGGCAGCTTGACCTTCATGTGGGCCACCTAGTTAGGAAAGTCAGGGCTGTCCCTGGCATGGACTCTGTTGCCTACGTTTTTATCACTTCCCCCTGGCTTGGTTGCCTTGCCAGACCACAGGGGAAGAGGATGTGCTCAGTCCTGGATGCAACTTGATGTGCTCAAGTGGGTTGGTGGTGGAGGCTCCCCCTTTCCTGAAGAGTAGGCAAGGGGGGATAGGAGGAAGAGCAAGGGAGGGCAGGACCAGGAAGAGAGGAGGGAGGGGGCTATGAAGATGTAAGGTGAATAAATAAGTGAGGAAAAAAGAAAGAAGGAAGGAAAACCAGAGCTGGGCTGGAGAGCTGGCTCAAAATTTAAGAGCACTGGTTGTCCTGCCAGAGGACTAGGGTTCAATTTCCAACCCTCGCACTGTGGCTTACAGCCATTTGTAACTCAAGTTCCAGGATACATGATACTTCCACAGACACTAAGAACAAAAGCAGTAAGTAAACATACATGCTGGCAATATATCATATACATATAAGTAAATAAAATACATATTTTTTAAAATGAAAGAAAAGGAGGAACAGCTGATTCTGGCTAATCATGCTAACTACTTTGTATTTATCAAGAGGCACAATCCAGACGGGAAAAAAACAGAGGGTTGTAAGCTGTAGCCTTAGTTCCATGGTACCCACTACACAACCATCAATAAGCTAACTAACTAACCTCTAGGACAGTAGTTCTCGACCTGGGAGTTAAGACCACGCTAGGAACAAGCAACCCTTTCACAGGGGTCACATATCAGATATCCTACATATCAGATATTTACATTACCCATTGTAACAGCAGCAAAATTACAGTTATGAAGAAGCAATCAATAGAGCTTTATGGTTGCGGGGAGGGAGTCACCACAACATGAGGAACTATACGAAAGCATCACGGCACTTGGAAGGTTGAGAACCACTGCTGTAGGGTGTGACTTGGGTCTTCACCTCTTAAGTAAATGGCTGAGACAAGTCTCAATATTTTTTTAATCATTCTAACTTTCTGCAAGACTTTCCCAATGACCAGGAGCAAATGTGTTGCCACAAAGGGAACTTTAATCAGTTTATGTTACATAAATTGCACCACAGATACAGCAAGTATTCAATATACATTTGTTTAAGCTGTAGAACCATTCCCCTCACTACCACATTTTGGCCCAGCCTAAAAAGCGACAACACTGGACAGCATTCAACAGGTCTTAATGGTAGTAATGTATTATGCCACTAAGGACTATTCTACAGCAAACACATGGTACCTGCATTTTCTTCTGACTCTGTCTCCCCAGGAACCTTAAGGAAGAACGGCTTTGTTTTGGCTCCCAATTCACAGTTAAGAGTCCTTCATGGCAGGAAGCCACAGAGGCAGGAACTTGAAGCAGCTGGCCACCTCGTGTGCACAGTAAGGAAGCAAGCAGGAATAAACCAATGCGCTCTGGCCGGCATCTCTTTCTTATAAAGTCCAGGATTCTCCCTTACGTTGCTTTTGTAAGGGTATTTTATCACAGCAGAAGGAAAAGTAACCGAGAGACCAGACAACATGGGGAGGATTCGCAAATGTACACACTGGATAAACATGAGTCCAAATCCTTGTGTCTAAGATTCAAGGATCTCATCTTTCAAGCTTCCTAGGGATTCTGCTATGTCTTAGTTTTTTATCTCATTTTTTTAGGAGGTACAACCATTTAAAGATTCTGCTTTAGCCCAAGATATGTTGTCACCCATTGTGGGAGAGCCTTCCTAACTTAATTAACCTGATCAAAATAATTTCCTGAAGCCCAAACTCCTTAGCACTTCTAGTTCTGTCAGGCTAATAACTAACAGCAACCATCGGACCTGAGGACTCTGGTTTGCCAATCTGTTCTTTTTTTTTTTTTTTTAATTTATTCATATTACATCTAAATGGTTATCCCATCCCTTGTATCCTCCCATTCCTCCCTTCTTGAGAAACAACCTCGGAGCCTTCCGCCCTTCATGTCATAAGAAACGTTCGGTAACTGATTTCTCCAGCATCAGCAAAGAAGTGGTTTCCAGTCACAACAAACGCCTCATCCTTAAAGAACACGAGTGAGATTTAAAATAAAAGAGGAGCATGTGACACTGTGTGGCATACCTAACACCATGTGAGGCCTGGTGAGTCTAAAGCCCGTCATTTCACTGCTCTGTTCCTTCTTAGGACGAAGGCATGGGCAAGCAGAAGCACCATCATGGTTGAAGACAAGGTAGGGGTTAGGCAGGTGAGCTGCTTCCCACTCAACACTTGGGTTCCGGGGATGTAACCTAAGGCTTGGCAACAAGTGCCTCTTCCCAGGGAGGACCTGGCCAACTCCCCAAGTTTAAGAATTACTGTTAAATCCGTGCTCACTTCCACACATGCTAACGATAATGGGTAAGTGCTTCGTGCACTGAATAGCTCTTCATACATAAGGGCTTATTTCATTCTAAATGGCACTTCAATTTGGAGCACCGGATTTTTTTTTTTCACTGATTTTTTTTTTTTAATGCAATTTTACCTACAGGGTTTTCGGGTCTATTTCTTTTAAACATACTTAACTTTTAAAATACTGTAAATTTTACTATAAATTACTCTGTACATAAAATGATTTTTATAAATGGCAGTGATTAATGTCAATTCTTTGCCAGAGATGACAAGTTACTTTAGCAACTATAAGTCGTCCAATCATTTCAAGTATTCCATCTGATTCTTGGCTTTGTGCTTACACTAATTGTCTTCCGGTTCTTCTTGACATAAAAATGTTAAGAGAGAAGAAAAATCAAGTCAACAAGCTAAGGGCACTATCACAGTTATTTTTATTCAGCTTTCCTAGTGTAACTTACAAAAGACTCCTCTGGCCATGCCATCACTGGGGCTAGGGAATTTAAAGATCAGTCATCCGTTGTGCAGAAAGCATGAGCAATGAGATCTAAGACCAGGATTTGAAATGTCACACAGCAATCCAAACATTCATTCAGTAAGTATTTATAGGGGTATCACGATGCAGCTATGAACCAGACAGGCAAAGCCTCTGCTTTTCCACAGTGCTTTCATTCTAAATAGGACCCACTCGTTCCTTCTCTTAGTATGAACATCTGCCTCATGCATTGATGAAGGCATTAGTGCCAGAAAGAATTCGGGGAGCTGGAGTCATTGCAATGCACTTGTAACAATAAATAAATCAAAGTGTGTAAGAGGCCCAGCAATCGGTAAAGACAAAACTTCCTAGTGAAGAGACCATAGAGTGCTTGGAAGTAGGTCAGAAAGAGGGCACAGGATGGAGCAGAAATCAGAAAAGATGATCAAAGAACACCTCTGAAGAGGCAGACCTTGAGCGGAGATGGAAATCGCATGCGGGAGGGGGACATTTTAATATGTGATGGCAGAAAGAAGAAGGAAGAGGCAACATACGCCTGGGGGTCCTGAGGCAGAGCCTCGGCTGAGCCAGGTGACCAAAAGCAATACTGCGGGCAATCTGGCTGAGGCCAAAGACTGATGGGACTCGGCTGAGCCAGGTGACCAAAAGCAATACTGCAGGCAATCTGGCTGAGGCCAAAGACTGATGGGATAGCCAAAGAGAAGGCCACGGTCTGGAAATACAGGCAAAAACTTTCAAATTCGGGCCCTTACGATTAAAGCCACTGTGGGGGACGGACGCCGGTACTGATAGAATGCTGTCCTGGTGTGTGTTTTAAGACAGTGGAAACTGTCGTGTAGCAGAAAGACCACAGAGATGCAAGAGTCAAGCTAGAGATGATAATAATCTGGTGAAAAGGTTGTCTGGCTGAAGATTTATTCCTAGCCAGGAGAATTCAGGGGTAGACTGGGTGTGGGAGTTGAAGGCAGGCAGTTAGCTCTAACAATCTTATCTGAAAGTTGTTCTCCAGACTGAAACTTTATTGAGCGACTACATTTCTATTTGAAGTCATTCCAGTACGTACAAGATTCACTCATTGACACAAGAACTCAAATGTCCTGCAAGGACATAATTTGTCATCCCTTAATGCATAAAGCTCATGGTCACCGGTCTGTCAGTAAGTAACTAAAACTGGCAGATGAGTATTTCCGTGGAAAGTCAGTTAGACATAATGTGAGAGAGAAGCAGAGCAAAGAGGGAGAACTCACCAGCATCACAATGTGATAGGGTTGGGAGTTCTGCTCTCCTACATCAAAATCCTTGCCGTGTCCTGAAAACGCTATTTCACATAAAGAAAACAATTTCTGCTAGTTATCCACCACCTCTCCCTCTTAAAATCATTTAATGCATGACTTCCCCAAAGATTCCTGAGCCTTGGGGGGCAAAGTATGATTATAGGTGTTCCCAGGTCTCAGCACCATGAAGTCTCTTTTCCTCTGCATTGAGAACAATAGTGGGTCTCTATTCATCTACTGCAAAAAAATAAAATAAAATAAAATAATTTACTGACAAGAGTTAAAAAACTTGATGAGAGTTGAGAGATGAAAGAATCCTTGGGTATAAACCATTAGGGGTTAGTTTAATACTGTGACCAGTTAGCAGAGTAATAGTACTAGATTCTCCCCTAGACTTATCTAGTCACACGTTCTTGGCCCCTGTAATGGTGCCAGGCTTGAAAGATGGGCGCAGGGCATGCTCTTAGCTGAGCAGCCATTGACAACCGAACATTGCTGGAAGAGAGTGACTTCACTTTAAGGGTGTGATCCCTGGTAGGTTAGCAATGCGCCAGAAGAGGGCCACACAGCCAACAGTATATACGCTGCACAAATTGCACTTGATTGGCATAAGGAAAACAAAACACAGAGCACATAGTTGGATGGGAAGGGAAGGCATGAGGTCTGGGAGGAGTTGGAGGACTGGGGTGAATATTATCAAAATACAGTGTACAAATACTCAAAAGAACTCATTTTAAGCATGGAAAACAGGGCTCTGACCTCACCAATAGGAAGAGACATAAGAAAAGAATATGGCTTTCAATGAGACGGTGGGGGGACTAGTTGGAGGCAGTTTAATGTACCTGACTTGAAGAGGATTCGGAGCAGAAACTTGGCTGCATGCACTTAGTGACACAGGCTACATCAAACAACCCCTCACCAATCAGTTGAGAACAATGCCACTGAGTGCAAATGGCAGCGAGCACCTGGTCCGACTTTCTACCTGTGTGGGCCACCTATCTCACTTCATGAAACAAGACCACCATTGCTGGTAACAGCCACTCTAGATCATGATGGGTTACCAGAACACTGTGAATATTCCATTTCAACAGCAATATCATGGCTCCAAACCAAAACCATGGTATTTTGAACCTTTGACTGTAAGTTTGAGAATCAATATATGACAACTTGCACAGAATTTTGTACTTAGTTTATGTTGTGTTTATTATTCTTATAAGTTTCACATGTCAACAAGCTATGCTTGAAATTTTAATTTATGTTATATTTCAGATAAACTGAAACATATGAGGAAATTTTTATAGTTTCCCATCAACACTGAAATGCTTTAGATGAGCTACATTCAAAATATGTGTTTAATGAGGTTTATAAGAAGAGGTTAGGTACTTGAAGATGTACTGGTTGTAAAATCATGACATTTGAATGCTTAACGAGAATCCAACATATTAAATCTATCAAGGTATTTCACTTGCTTATAGAGGGCTGGAGAGAACTCAGTGCTGAAGAATGCTTGCCACTGTTCCAGAAGACCCCATTTGCCTTCCCCACACCCACACCAGGTGGCTCACAACCTCCAACAATCCCAGGCCCAGGGGATCTGACTCTTTTCTGGCCTCTGTGGGTACTGGCATCTCTCTCTCTCTCTCTCTCTCTCTCTCTCTCTCTCTCTCTCTCTCTCTCTCTCTCTCTCTCTCTCTCTCCCCACCCCCCCTCTCTCTCTCACACACACACACACACACACACGAACCACATAACTAGAAAAAAATCAGTTTTACAAAAGTTTTTATACAAATTGAATCAAATCGGCTTGAACTAAGACTTAAGTATTTAGTTGCTACTTCCCTAGGTTGCTCTGTTAATGTAAGTGACACGTATTTCCAGGGCTTGTGAGATGGCTTGGCATATGAGGCCAGCCTTGAACAACTGAGATCAATCTGCAGGATCCACATGGTGGAAAGAGAGAGCTAACTCCTACAAGGTGTCCTCTGCCCTCCACACATGTGCCATGACATATCTACACACACACACACACACACACACACACACACACACACACACACAAAATAAAGAAATAAATAAATATGCAAATGCAAGATTACTTTTCAAATGCCCTTCTATGTTATCCTCAGTCTCCACTAACATGCATTTCTATGTTCAGTCTTCCACAGAAAATGGAGTTTTCATGGGAGGGGGTGTGGTTTAGTTTTTGATCCTAACATTTATATTAAATGTCTACCTCATTTCAATGACAGTTAAAATGAAGCAGGTACCTGTTATGGTTTGGATTGGAATAACCTCTAAAAAGTCCTGTGCCAAAGGCTTAGTCTCAGATGGTGGCACTATTGTGATACTGGGAAGTACTGGAGACTTTAGGAGGTGAAGACTTGCTGAAAGAAAGAGGTCTTTGGGCTGTGCCTTAAGGTTACATGGCTCTTGCTGTAAATCCTGTCTGCTTGCAGACTGCCACAAGGCAAGCAGCTTTCATCCACCATGACCTTCTGCAATGGTGTTTCTGTCTCACAGCAAGCCCAATACAGCACCCAACCATGGATCAAACCCCTGAAACCATGAAATAAAATAAATGTTTCATCCCCGATACTCTTTCCATTAATTTTGTGTGACAGTGACAACGTCTAATACAGTGCTAAATGAACTGAAATCTTATGTTCATCTAAAAATGTGTGTAAGAATGTGTATAGCAACAGGGTGGAGACCCAGGAGTTAACAGTGCTTGCTGCTCTTGCAGAGGAGCTGGGTTTGGCTTCCATCACACATATAGTGGCTCCTAATTGTCTGTAACTCCAGTTCCATGGACCTGTTATCTTCTTATGATCTCCACAGGAACCAAGTATGCATGTGGTATACTTATACATGCACAGGCAAGACAGTCATAAACATAAAGTAAAAAAAAAAAAAAAAAAAAAAGTACCTAAAAAAAAAAAAAAAGAATATCCATAGCCACAGTGCCTAAATTTAAAGAAACTTTGGAGTAGAGAAATAGATAATTTATGAGAACGCATACAATCAAATACTATTCCAGCTTGATGAGCAAAAAAGCAACAAAAACAATATGCATGGCTTTTAACTGCATATTAGTGGGTGGAGAAGCATTTATAAAATGGCTAGCTACTCTGCTTCTAACTATACCATATGCTGAAAAAAGAAAACTACAGAGACAGCAAATATGATCAGTAGTTGACAGAGGTTGAATAACTGTGAGAGGTGGGATAGGTAGGACAGAGGAATATTTAAAGATGTGAAAGTATTATTATGATACTGTAATCATAGATACATGACATCATTCCACAAATAGCAGAATGAACCCTAATACGGGCTATGACTTCAACTCATAGTGACATGTCAGTATAATTTATCACTTGTAAGACAAGCACCTACACTCATACAGGATGGAAAAGGAGAGGGGTTTGTGGTAATTGTGGACTTTGAACACATTTTTTTATATTCTTAAAATCAGCCCCAAATAGTTTTAATTTTCAAAATACATATAACCAAATATAGAATCTTACTGAAAATTAAAATTTTTAAATAATTTGAAATTTAAAACTTTAAAAGTAACCTTAAAAAAAATCTCCCTTTGGTCTTGCTTTCCTACCACCACTGTTTCTACACGGGCAGCTAATGGGCCAGAACACTGCGTTCTTAAAGGGTAACACAACAACAGGCAAGTTTCTTTGAAGACTGCAAAGTGAATAGATTAATAGCCTACAAGGGTTTTTGTTGTAGTTGTTGCTAATTATAGCATTCAAGAGCTTTCCCCTAAGTTTTTGGAAGCTGAACTCAGACTCTCACATGTAATAAACTCCAACAGCTGGAATTAATTGGCATCCTTACTCAATTTCTCTGGGAGGAATTCTTGACAGATAATTATAATTGCAAAAGCTGTTTCTGAAATTTCTATCCAGATGACTAATCAAGTCTTCAGGAGTTTTGACTAGGAGAGGGGTAAACATTCTATGTGGTCATTTTTACATTCATATGTCGTTAAAGAGTCCTTTCCGATGCGTGAGTAATAGCATCTGTAAACAATGACAGACTCATGGTACAGCAATTATGTCAATCGTAATTAGTCATCATAGCAAAAGAGCCTATTAAAAATAATTGCCAAATTCCTAGTATTCAGAATCATTCTGCCAGAAAAAAAATAAAAGCGTGTATCTGTTGCAATTTGCATAGAAGACTATCATATATATATATGATATAAATATACATATACATATATATTCTCCCAAAAAGTAATCCCTTCTGCTGGGTATGACAGCAGTTGATAGTCATCCCAGTATTCAGGCTGAAGCGGGAGGCTCGGGAACTTGAGGCCAGCCTAAATTACTTATTACTTAGCAACATCTTGCATCAATATTAAAAAGAAAAACAGTAAAAGATAAAAGCAACCACTCCCGCGGTAATGATTTGTCTGCACACATCTCCATTTGTTTACCACAGCAAGTAGGCAGAGCAAAAGCTACAGTATCTCCTGGCTCTGAAGGTATCCTCCTGAAGAATATTTGACTTTAGTTTTTAGAAAGAGTCATTCTGTGTCATTAGCGATGCTCATGGGCACTTTGCTTAAATAGAAGAATTCCAAATGATTTCAATGAGGCCATTATGTGCACCACTTACAGAGGAGTTTTCCGGGAAGGCTCTATCGGGCCTGTTAGAATCCCAGGTGCCACTCTGCAGATGCACTCTGTTAGACGAGCCAGATGTTCACTCAGGTATGAAGAGCTACCATGGACCTAGAGCAGGTCAGTGTGATGAGGAAAGAAACAAAGCCACTTACTCCAGCTATGTCCTTAAATTCAAGCCCCTATCAGCAGTGCAGGTGAGCTTTAGTTCCGGACCGGTTGCCAGTCCTTATGAAGAGACCTCCAGTGATTAACATGTCACTTTATCCATGAAAGTCCCAAGCTGAAGCATGGGCAGCTTCAGCTGTACAACCAAAGGTAACCTCCCCCAATCTCCAGGAGATAATTTAATTGCTCCTTTAAGCCAGAAAGAACATGAACTGTAAATCTACCAAAACACCTTAACCAGCAAATATTTGAAATATTGCCAGTAAAGGACAATTTAATCCTTGAGTGACCGTGTCACTCTAAAGTATTATAGCCTATCTTCATTACATTTAAACATGAAGATCATTATTGTTATTATGTCATCATCATGGCTATTAATAGACTGTTAATAAAAAATAATTTACTTTTTAGCACTTAGAGAGTTCATAATGCCAACCTGTTAGTGTAGTAGCTTAACAGTACAGAAAGAAAGGATGCTTCTCGAAAGCCCTTCTTGTGAGGTGGACAGATGCTCAGCTCTGTTGGGTAACTTCTCTACAGCACGCCATTTGAACCCAGTTCTCTCACCCCACGCCCCCATTCTTTATATTATACAATGTAACCCTTTACTACAGAGTACCATTCCATTGTACCATAGGAGAACAGAGTTAGACTTATTGACTCACAGCTCCCCTAATCACATGGCTTTCAAAACTATTTTGGCACCATCCCCTACCAACACCATTCTAACGCAGGGGGAGGCAGTTGGCCACACAGCTTTGGAAAGAGAAACCTCCCCACTCTTTAAGGAATGATGTGGCTCTGGGCAAGTTACACCCTTCCCCTAAGAGCTTGGCTGTCCCCATGTATACTGGAGACAATGCCATTCGGTGCACCTCACAGGGCAGCTATGTGGGCCTGCTGAGATAATGGAAATCAAACACCTGGCTTATCATCTTTGCAGAGGCAATATTGTGTATTCCCTGTATGCTTAATTTCCCAAAAACTCAGCAGGGTTTTTGGCAGAACAGGCCCTTCCTTTCCTGACACAGATCGCAAGAATCTTTGTTTGCTATGGGGTCCCTTTGTGTTTATGAAAGGTCTTTGTCATAGTTAGGGTTTTCATTGCTGTGAAGAGACACCATGACCACAGCCTCTCTCATAAAGGAAAACATTTAATTGGGGCTGGCTTACCGTTTCAGAAGTTTAATCATCATAGTGAGAAACATGGCAGTGGCGGGGGGGGGCAGACAAGGTGCTGGAGGAGCCAAAAATTCTACATCTTGATCCAAAGGCAGCAGAAGGGCAGAGCTTGAGCATAGGAGAGCTCAAAGCCTGTCATTACAGTGACACCCTTCCTCCAACAAGGCCACACCTCCTAATAGTGCCACTCCCTATGGGTCAAGCATTCAAACACAGGAGTCTAAGGTATGGGGCTACAACTATTCAGACTATCACAGTCATAGACTACCTGCCAAAACATACCATAATGTTTTGAGTTATTTCATAAACTTCTGTTCTCGTTTGACGAGCAAGAAATGGTTCCTATTTATTTTCATTTCCTGCAACAACAAAAAGCACTTACCCAGTTGTATCTATATCACGACACTGTTCATTTGGAATGACTGTCTGGAAGCACGTGATCCTTTAGTCCCAGGCTCACATCACAATGCCAGTGACCGGTGTCCAGTCTTCACAGCAGCCTCACTCGGGAAGGATGCACTGTCCCTGACTACTAGAGGACAGGATAGATAATCTGCCAAACTTTGCAGTCCTACTAAGTGTCAGGGCCCAGGCTAGAAATGAGGTCATGTTAACATAAGCCTTCATATTCTTTTTTTCTGCTGTCTCATTCACCTTTCCAGTGTGATCATATCAATGCCCATACTCAAGCTGAATTAACAGACCCTCTGTGGTCTCCTTTTTCTGTTTTTAGAAACATTTGCATTGTAAAACTATGTCTGAATTGAATGAAGCAGGGAAAAAAAAAAAAAAAAACAGTAAGAACTGTTCCTTCTTCCCCAATATACATCTATATGTCTCCAACTGGTAGACATTCAGGAGTATCTAATGAGAAAAAATTTAAACTAAACATTCAAGTATACGAGCCTATGAAGGTTATTCTCATTCAAACTGCCACATTAAGTTAACAGGAAAAAAAAAAAAAGATTTTATGCTCTCCAAGTTCTCCCCAGAATCACTATGAAGAAGGTGAGAAAAGGAGGCCAACCTTATGATCCACTCATTATGCCATCTCTAAGCCAGCTGGCCTCTGTCCACACCTCAGAATGCAGAGAGACAATTTTTAACTACTTTTGTCAGAGTATATCACATACATACATACATACATACATATATACATGCATACATACACACACACACATATATACATATATACACACATACATACATACACACATACAACAGGGGCATATACAAATTAATATACACTACCACTCACTTACACAGTGGGGCGTATATAAATCACAACTATACACCACCATGTAAATTTCACCCAACTAGATAAAGAAATAAAAGCCTCCTAGCCTTCTAGAAGTCCTTCCATAATCCCTTCCTAGACATTATTACGGAGTGACCAATATAATGATTTAAATATAATAGATGAGTTTCTCCTAATATTTTGTAGAAATCATGTATTCTTCTGTGTTCTTTCTTCATTCAACCGTGTGTGTATGTGTGTGTGTGTGTGTGTGTGTGTGTGTGTGTGTGTAAAGCAGGAATCAGGGCTCAGGGAAGCCTTCTCTGTGGGATGAGTTTTCATTGAAGAGAAAGTGAGGAAAAAAGAAAGCAAAGGGTCTCTGGACACAAAGATTTATTGAAACTAGAGTGAAATCACACAGAAGCAAGCCTGAGGGTACAGTAGGCCCAGTTCCCATGGGCAAACGTGAACTGGGAAATAAGGCAAAGAAAGCAGCAGGTACCTTATGACCAGATCCTACACTAGATCCACACATGTGCCAGACAAACACAGAAACCCCTAAGTTTGAAACTCAACAAATGTTTGTTCCTTGATTTAAACACAATGTAGAAGAGTCCCTCCATCTTATTGCATCATGATCAATACTGAAAAAAGTGGGAGAGTACAGATGCAGGACAACTGAAGCAATGGCCTGAAGCCAACACATGGTAAGGAAACAGAAGAGGACCATTAGGTAAGGATGATTCTTCCTCGACAGCAGGACAGACAGTAGAGATAATGATATGAATTAGGCTAAGGTAACAGAAGAACCCTTAAAGTTTGTCTGTGACATTCTCCTCGATAGTAATGTAGGTGACAGGGACCTAAGGATCCACCAGGAAAGTAACATGTCAAGGTTGGTTGTGGCAGATGGGAGGAGGCAGCATCAGTAGCAACACCTCCATCCCTCAGCTGCTCCACAGCTGTGCCATTTGATAGGACAGCTTCTGACTAGAGAAACAGCCCCCACTTTGTTTCCTCTGAGTAGGTAACTTTCTCAGGTCCAGGAACTAGAGGAGGAAAAAGGAGGGTAATTAGCATATGAGTTACAGAGAGAAGCAGCCACAAAAGAGCTAAATTCAAGGGCCCTTAAGCTATCACCCCAAAGAACAAGGGTTGGCATCATCGCCTGGCCTTTTGCTTACTCGGGTCTACCTCAATTTCAGACTCTACAGTGACCAACTGGGGCTTCAGGTCCAACCCACTTCTATATCAGCTTCTCTCCCTGCCTATACCTTGCTTCCTTCTAACTGTCATTTCCCAAAACGTTCCCAAATAAACTTGCATGTGACTTGGTCCAGAGTGCTTTAAGAGTTTATCTAAGACTAGATTTTAAGAATCTAACCCATGTGGCAGAATGTTGGAGAAACAGAAAAAAGGGAACATACAAGCAAAAGGGGCCCCAAAAGGATGGCATTTCAAGGTTCTGCATCACTTTCTATCAGGGATTGCAGAAATGGAGCTGGAAAGGACACGGAAAAGTAGCTGCATTGGTGATCATTCCAGAAACAAGTTGAGGGATTTCCTAAGTGGAAAAAGGAATCTAACAAGACCCTGGCACTGACAACAGAAAAGAAAGTGAAAGCAACACTAACCCAAAGGCAATGTGGAGGGCGCAGTCTGTGGCACCCAGAGAAAGGTTGGCTTACTGTCAAGTTGAGAGAGCAACAGAACATTCAACTAGAGTTACACTCGACTAAACTCCATGCTGAGAGTAAAGGTAGAGCTGTGGATTGGGACGTTATCACAAAGAGGACTGGGAAGTCAGCAAAAAGAAAAATCGGGAAAGTCATCACAAAGAGGTAATGGGCTGTTTGTTGCATGACTCACTTTCATTAGAAGGTGAAGCCAGGCAAGGCAATGGATTTCTTCTTTTTTAATATTTTATTAATTCATTCATATTACATCTCAATAGTTATCCCATCCCTTGTATCCTCCCACTCCTCCCTCACTCCCGCTTTCCCCTTACTCCCCTCCTCTATGACTGTGACTGAGGGGGGCTTCTTCCCCCTGTATATGCTCATAGGGTATCAAGACTCTTCTTGGTAGCCTGCTATCCTTCCTCTGAGTGCCACTAGGACTCCCCTACAAGAAGAACATTATGACGGGCAGATCTGGGCCCAGGAGTCCTGCTCAAACTATGGCACCAGCCAAGGACAATACATGCAGTAAGCTTCGAACCCCTACCCAGATCTAGCCAATGGTCAGGATATTCTCCACAGTTGAGTGGAGAGTGGGGACTGACTTTCACATGAACTCTGGTGTCCCATATTGGACCACGTCCCCTGGAAGGCAATGGATTTCTGAGTGGCTAAAGATGATCGCCACAGAGAGGAAGAAAGGTTTAAGAGGGCCAACTAACAAATAAGAATACAACATCCCCAGCTAGCCTTTAAAGAACATTCTTACACTCAAAAGTATCTGCTGTTTATCTGAACTGGTCCTCATATTTTATCTAGTGACCACAGGGACCTAGAAGAAGGGGTACAATCAGGAACATTTGTATTAGCATTAGTGGCATTCCGGGGGGTGGGGCGGCACAACTGTAAATGACTGGGCAAATGGTGTCACATTCAACAAAGTTAAACATAACCAAAAGCTTGGGAAGGTCACGGGTTTTCACAACTTTCTAGAGAAATAGTCTAGTTTTCATTTATAAAGTCTCATCAAACATTAGTCTTTACTCATGTACTGTTGTATTTGTTTTAATATATTATGATTCTGTTCTTTTATGAAAATCATCTCAGAGGGAAGAAACCTGTTGCTCATCCATAAAAGGACAAAGGTCAGGTACTGAAAATACTCCTCTTTCTGTAGATGAAGATCAAACCACTGCCTCACAAAATGGTAGTTTTTACAATGTTGTATTTTCAGGTTGATAAATATATGCATTTTAAGCAATCACTCAAAAATTCTTAAAGCCTTCTTTCTCTTCTTTGACTAGTTATTGATTTAATGTGCTGCAAAAGCAAAGACTTTCCCTCCTATTCATTACAGTGAAACTTTTGAGAGGAATCCATTACAGCAGAGAAATGCAAAACACAGAGTGCACTTACAAAGAGTGAAGTGTCTAAAATAAGCATTGCATATTCGGGGGTGGACTGAATGTTCTAGTGTGGACGCATGAACACAGTGCCATGCATGGTAAATACATAGGCCTTAAGGGAAGCTTGCTAGCCACTCTGAGCCACGTCCACAAGACAAATCATTTCAATTAATTTCCTGTAACCAAACGAGAATAAACACTCTTTGTAAGTCAAATCCAAAGGCTTAAACAGTCTCAGCTGCGACTGTCCTCCTACGCTACCTTTTGCACTGTGTGTCTCATCTCTGAAGTATAAACAGCCACATACTGCCCTCCAATGACACATAAAGCCTCAACCAAGTCTACACATAACCTACATAGTATTTCACTGTACTTAGGGACCTGCCTACATGCTTCATGAAGTCCCAAAACAGTACTCAAGTTAACCGAGTCATTAAAACAGCATGCCTTATTTTCCTGATTAGATCTTGCTCCAAGTACAGAAATACACACTATTACAGCAGCAGCAAATAGAAGTTTGGCTGACAAGTTGTGCATGTTTATTTATATAAAATATGCCCATTTGCTCTTTGTAGTTTTATTTATTTTTTACTCAAAGTATTTTTAGATTAATATTTTACTTAAAGAAAGAATATCATATTAAATACTGAAAATTCAATCATGATAATTTTTCCAACATTCTCCTAAATTTTTATGTCAAAGGAATAAGCTAAATTTATTATTACTTTCTTGATCAGAATGTTTTGTGACTTTAGGTAAATATGAAAATTATAACTGTATGTACTGTTGCTACTATTACCACTGAGCTTGAAAACATCACAAAATATAAGAAATCTAAGAACAATCTAGAAGTATGGTGCCCATGTTATAGCTAAACCACCAGGGATCTACAATTTTGAGAACACTGAAGCACACATTTCAAAACAAAGCTGTTGTCTAGCAGCTGTACTGTCTTGTCTGTCCATGTTCAGTATAGATTAGCTCTCAAATTTATTTTGCACAAATTAATCCAGCACAGAAGAATAAGTAAGTTCTGCCATACTAATTGCCTTATGAAATAGCCAAGGTAGAATGACTGTTGTGACTTCAAGACCGTAATAAGAACCTGTCAGGAAGGATGGGGGCAAGAAAGAAACAAAGGAAACAGGGATGTAGGAAGGTCACAGACAACCATTTACCAACTATATTTAGCACTTTCAAAATTTTACACAGTCAACTTAAACAAGAAAAAAAAAAAAAAACCCACACACTATTTTTCTGCTTAATCTATAAAATGGCACAATTATCTGGTAACAGGGAAAAAAAAAAGTCCCAGTCTACTGAAAACATAATCTCTGTCTCCATCAAGAAAGTTTTATAACCATAAATACTTCTATAAAACCAAGTCATCATCATTAAAAGTGACTCCTTCTGCTGGAGTCTGTCCATACTAGCCCTAAGCTGCAGGACAAACGTGAGCGCACACACACACACACACACACACACAGGCTCACAGATAACAGGACATGGACATCTGCCAAGTTTTTGCTGAGTATTTCCTTTAATTCTTTTTCTTGGGTCTTGTTCAAAATGTTAGGTCTTTTTAAAAAGCACTACTATCAACTCAATGCTCTCGGGTATACTCAGAGAACTGACCGAGATGGCGAGTATCCAAAAAATATAAATATCCCATACTAAAGTTTTCTTTTCCTTTGTACTTCTGAACTTTTCCCACAATATGCTATATAGTACATTCTTCCACACATGTTATTAATTAGGATTTTAAAAAATAAATTAAGATAGGAATTATCCGATGGTTTATAATGCAAGAGTTCCGCTGCATTCTAAAATGCCACATGAAAATGTCATGAGAAAGATGAATGTCTTATTTTTTTTTGGCACTTCACAGGAAGATGGGATCCAATTCTGAGGTGAGAGCAGCATTCTAAAGAGCTGAGTCACTGCCAGGTCCCTGTCCTCTCCACGGAGATGACTCACAGGACTCTGACTGACTGCAGGTCTGAGCTCTACTGATCTTGATCATTTTACCATTTTCCCCCGGGACTGTTATCTGCTGTAAATTATAGGTCCAGGTTGCAGAATCCCTGGTGCTCCTTACACGCCTCCCAAACCAGGACTAGTCCCCTCAAGCGGACCAGAGTCAGGAGAGAGATGTCTGACCATTTTGGTTTAATACAGCATAGCATGAATTCAGTAACTTTGACCACACAACCCTCACAATGATGCTACCAACTCCATGCTCTCCTCCCTCATTAACACCCCTTAAATGGATGCCTTCAATACCCAGTTCTATCTCCTTTTCCCTCAACCTTTAGTGTCTTCATGTACCCAAACACAATGGCAGTAAAAAAGAAATCGAAAGTAATTATAGGAACTAAACTGTTGATCAGACCAATACTCAGACTCGTGCTGTGAGAGAAGCGTAGGGAACACGAGACCAGGCAGAGTTCGCATTAGAAAATTTCTGAGCAACCTGAGTCCCCGCTATCATAAGGCAGAATTCCCTGAAGTCAGGCAGACTGTTGGGCTGGGTGGCAAGGAGAATATATCTACTTCAGCTGGCTACTCAGCAACAACTCCCCTCTGCGCATTTCTCAGGCCGAACCCTGTGACTGTGCCAGTGGCTCCATCCACTGTTAATGCGGAAACAGCCATGACCCAATTTGATGCTGCCTCAAATCTATTACATCACTAACTGGACTCTGCATTAGCCCCACTCTGATAGCAGTAGGGGAATGTGGGCAACCAAGAAGTCAGTCTTTGTTCCACGCCACAGCCTCCAAAGCACCAAGAGGTTACCAATCGGTCACAGCTTAGCACAGCTGACCAGAGAACTTAAAGTAGTTAGGCACTGAAATATAAGCATGCAAGCCAACAACACAAACTGCAAAGAAAGAACTGCTATTAAAGGCAACAGGATGTCGGTGAAGAGGCGATGTCTAATGAGGTCTTAAAAGATGGCTCAAGTAATTGTTGGGGGTTGGGTGATGGCACAGGACAGAAAAGGGCAGGTACATTCATTCCTCACCCAATATGTTCCTCCCCTGTAGCCATAGAGGTTTAACCTGTCAGTTGCCACCACATGCAATCAGCTCCTTGGTTGTGCAAGATGTATAACAATTTTCTTTCTCATACTGAGCTACTATCTTGCATTGAATGAATAATATGTTGTGATTATAATTGTCAAGAACTGGGAGCCCCTGGGACTGGAGAAGCAGGCTTGTCATCCCAGCTTCTACAAAAGCTGACTGTCCTATAGGCCCTGACTTGCCAATGCTTTCTACCTTACTCTTCAACAGACTTTGTACATGGAGTCCTATAATCCGATCTGTTACATGTGAATTTTTCCTCATTATTTTAATTTTGCCATCATATATATATATATATATATGTGTATATATGTGTGTATATATATATATATATATATATATATATATATATATATATATATATATATATATATATATATTAGGCAACAATCTTTTACCAAATAAATTATTTGACAATATTTTCCTCTGATTTGTGATTGGCCTCTTTGTTTTCTTAGATCTGTGTTCAAGGACCAAAACTTCAATTGATGGATGAGCTATCTTCTTCCACAAAATCTGTTCATCTTTAATCCAAAAATTCGGTTCATCTCTAAGATGTTTGTGTCCAAAATTTTTATAGATTTAATATTGATGCCATAAAGTTTGTATTGAATTTTGCACTTGTTATAAAGTAAGTATTAATCTAGTTTGCATTCAAGCATCTAATTGTCAGAGGGACAATTTTTGTAAGACCTATCATTTGTCCACTTAAGATCAACTGTCTAATTTGTTGGCATTAAGTGGTCCTTTAAATAGCCCTTCAAAGGCCCTTGATTTCTCTGAGGTCAAGAGTGATGTTCTCTCACTGGTGGTGTGGTCACTTGTGCCCTTTGCATCTTGGTCAGTCAGCTGTGAGCTAATCACATACTCACAGTAAAGAACCAGCTTTCTGTTTAGTTGGCTTCTCGATTGCTCTTCGATTTTCTATTTCACTGATTTCCACTGCGATCTTATTTTCCCCCTCTGTCTTCCGGGAGATAAATTTGCTGCTCTTGTTCAATAGGCTTAGGGTAAAAGTTTAGATTTTTTTTTTAAAGTTGAGATCATATTTTTCTTTTCTGAAATGTATGTTTCCAGCTCAGCCTTTTCTTCTGAACACTGATCTATCTGCATCCCACAAATTTTGATGATGTTTTTATTTTTATTGATATAAAAATATCAAATTTCATTATTCTTTGGTCCATAGATTATCCCATATTGTGTTGTTTAGTTCTCAGTTTCTCAAAGTTTAGTTTTGTTGTTTTCAGTAGACAGAGCCTACATCTTGACTGACTTCAGTACTTTTACACTTACTTAGACTTATTTTAAGGTTTCACCTGTGCTGTATTCTTGAGACTAATGTGTTTGCTCTGAAGTTGAACGCATCTTCTACTTGGAACTAATTGCCAGGTTGATTATCATATTATTTCTGTATTCTATATCTTGGTTGGCTTTTTCCAGCTGATATATCAATATTTGTGGATAATTATTAAAAGTTTAAGTAAAATCGCTGGAATGTCTATTTCTTCAATTAATTCAACAAGTTTATGCTCCTTGTATAGTTGACCTGTACTATTATGTTTATGCATTTCCAATTGCGTAATTATCTTCATGTGTTGACTCTTTCATTATAAAATGTCTCTCTTTATCTCTAGAAAGAATACAAAAGTGTCTGTCAGTGTTTGTTGTAATTATTATCTTTCCAGATCTCATGATCACTGTTTACATATCCTTTTACATTTACCCTGTTGAGTCACCAGAACTAAATCTCGTCTTTTATAGAAAGCATGGTGTTGACTCATCTCTTTCTAGGCAGTCTGAAACACTTTTTCTTTGGAGTCTTAAATTGAGAATGTTGATACAGTGTACTTTTATCTTTGTTGAATTTTTTTCAGGGATGCTTCACATACGTTTTTTTGTTTGTACTGTCTTCTTTACATTACTTTTTCACCATACTTTGAAATATAAGCATATTTTGTTGACTTTTAATCATATTATTTTCTTAGTAATTATTCTAGGAATTATAATTTACAGGTTGATTTATTAGTTTACTCAAGGCCAATTTTGGCTTAATACTTATAAAATATAGCTTCTCCTCTCCCTCAGACATTATCTAAATGAGACATACCGAATAATGTTACAATCACTATAACTAAACAGTCTAATATTTTATAGATTAATAAATTAAAAAGAATGATATCTTTATGGAGTTGTCTCTATTTACTGACATATTGCCATTTCCAACATTCTATTTCTTTTCCACTAAGAAGCAGGCTCAGTGCCATGTGCATCCAGCCTGACATCTTTCCATTAGTACTTCAGTTTTTGCTACTTTGAACGTGTCTTGGGCCTTCATTTCTAAAGGATAGTTTTGTTAGATGCAGAATTTTAATTGACAGGTTTTCACTTTCTTTTCTTCTGTTTTCTAGAATATGTCAGTACCTTGCCTTCCTGCACCTGCCAGTTTGGATGAAAGGTCAGCTCCTGAATACAGTTTTCTCTGCTATAATGAGTTGCTTGTCTCTTCTTTCCATCAAGATGTCCCTTTGTCTTTTTCTTTATGCTATTTTACTTTCATAAGTCTACCAGTGGGTGTCTTTGTGTTTCTAATTGCAGTCTATTGACATATTTGCAGTCATGGAATTTTATGAGGATTCTAAAATCATGCCTTGCCCAAACGTTTCACTTCTTTCCAATCTACATTATGTATCAGTTTTTCGAAAGGACCAGTAAAAAAGTCAAACAGTTGGTTATCTTCATCGAGCAGTCACTAAACATATAGAAAATGACTGAGTATAGACCTTGGAGATACATAAAACAGCAAATTCTGCCAGCGACCATGGCACTGGCCACGAATTTCTGTTCATTTCCTCTACCTTTGACAATTTCTATTATTAGGCAGCGTCCATAATATATAGTACAACAATGTAATGGCTTCTCAAATACTCAGAAGTAATAAATGTGTGGCAGTAACTTTAAACTAATGTGTAGCTATGATAACAAATATCAGACAAGCAATAACTACAAAATAAGTTTGTATCTATAAAATGTATTAATATGTTTGATTTTGTCAAGTTTAGCCAAGAAACTGTTAAATGAGTGAAAGATGCATCATTTTTTAAATTTATTTTTAATTTATATATTCACTTTACATCCCGATTGTAGGCCCCTCCCTGCTCTCTTCCAGGTCCCTAACTCCCACCCTTTCCCCCTGTTGGCAGAAAAGGGGAGCCCCCCACCAACCACCCAGCACATCAAGTTGCATCAGGCCTGAGCTTCTCCTCATCCACTGAGGCCAGGCAAGGCAGCCTGGTTAGGGTAAAGTGGTTGAAAGCAGGCAACAGAGTCCATGTCATAGACAGCACTCACTTAACTTACTAGGGGACCCACATGAAGATCAAACTGCCCATCCGTTCCATATGTGTAAGGGGCCTAGGTCCAGTCCATGCATGCTCTTTGGTTGGTGTTTATCTCTGTAAGCCCCCATGGGTCTAGGTTAGTTGACTCTGTTGGTTTGCTTGCCGTGTTCTTATCCCTTCAGGGTCCTTCTAAACTTTCCTTCCCCTCTTCCATAGGATTCCCCAAGCTCTGCTTAATGCTGGAGGGGGGCGGGGGGTGCTCGCAAAGAATGGTTAAGTTAGGCCCCTGTCTGTAAACACAGCAGAGTATCCTTAATGGTGTCAGGGCTTGTTGCTCTCCCATGGGGTGGGTCTCAGGTTGGGCCAGGCTCTGCTTGATCAGTCCATCAGTCCCTACACTATCTCTATCTATGCATAGCTAATAGGTAGGGTAAATTTTTGGTTTGAAGGTTTTGTAGGTGGATTGGTGTTCCCCTCCCATCACAATAGTCACTACCTGGCTAAGAGGTGGCCTCCTCAGTCCTGTGTCCCCCACTGCTAGGAGGCTCAGCTACAGACATCCCCATACCCTCCCATTCATAATAGCCAGAAACTGGAAACAACCTAGATGTCCTTCAACTGAAGAATGGATAAAGAAAATACGGTACATTCACCCAATGAAACACTATTTAGCTATTAAAAACAAGGAAAGCGTGAAATGTGCAGGCAAATGGATGAAACTAGAAAATATCCTGAGCTAGGAAAGCCAGACTCAGAAAGACACACATGGTACATACTCACAAAGTGGATACTAGCTATATACTACAGCCAAGGCCCTCCTTGGATGTCACTCAGATGGGGAACAGAATAGAGAGTGGAAAAGGAAGTAGAGAGGGAACTGGGTAGGAGAGAGTGTGCGGAGGAAAGCAAGGCAGGGGGCGGGGATCAGGTCTGGGGAGAGTGGGGAGGAAGGCTTGAGAGCCTGGAGGGAAAAGGGAAACCAAGTGGGGATGCATCACTGAGACAAGCTGGAGAACTTCGGCAGGAGGCAGTATTTTTGAACAAATACTTCAGTTAAAACCTGAGTTAAAATTATTTCATAGCAAAATATGTGTCAAAACACTATTTATTTATCTTCCTCTCTGCATCTTAGAGATATTTGCACTAACATTTTAACTCAGGACTGTTGAGAGAAATGTATGAAGCAGCAGGTTTAACAATATGGCTGGAAAGAACTGGGAAAGTACGTAGGGATTTTTAGACAATTGTAGGTATTCAGAGCTTTGACTTAACTAATAGTACTAGCCCCAATCTTCTTCCTACTGGAAAAACCCATAATTGTGTCATCAGTGTTCTTTATACACACACAGACACACACACACACACACACACCATAATGAGATACAAATTTATAGTGCTAAAATAGTTCTTTTAAACTACTAATAATATTCCTTTATGTCTGTCACTGCAAAAATTAATTTGAATTGCTATAGAGTCTTTTACAATTGACAGGCAAAATTCTGTAAATGGAAGGGAAAAAAAAATCCATCAGTCTAGACTAAGATTCTTGCTAAGTTTATGTAAATTGACCCAATTGCTTTTCTTTGTGAGCCTGAATAATGTGATGGGTGTCTGCCAGCTAATATCAACAAAAAATTGAAAGCTGTTGGATCATGTGACTTTAAAGCCTATGAAAATTGTGGGGGTTTTGTTAGTTAATTTTGAAGACTGAATTTTGTCTTTTAGTCAAGCACCTGATTTCTTGGCTGACTAAATTTGAAAAAAAAAATTATATTCCATCTTGTTTTTTGTCAACTAGTAATATGTTATGATATTTTAAAGAAATTTTGGAAAGATTTCTGAATGCACTTCTAATTGCCTACAATTCCCTATAGTTTTCTTCAGTTTTTACCTTGCCAAGCTATTAAAGATGCTACCTCTTGTAATTTTCACAACAATCTTATGCTAAATGCTGATAAGAATTATCTCTAAGGTGCAGATAAGGAAGTTGAGGCTTAGGATAAATTGTCCTTTGTGAGATAATTCCCTAGTAAAGAGAATTGTAATTGGAGGCTGTTACAATCGTGTTTATTTGAAGATAATGCACTGTAAAAGAAAGTTCATTTCAGAAATGAAGAGACTGAAGGTACAATTTGTGAAGTATTTGCTCATGATCAGAAGGCTAGAAGCACAATCTCTACCAAGACTGAACACTTTATGAGTGTTTTCAGTGTTTTTCCATGTCTGATCTCTCTCTTTTCGCTGACTTACAACAATCTGTATAATGTTGATCATATGGGTTTCTGTCTCAACAGCAATTCAGAACAGATCGAGAATGTATTCATGCATTTGGCTGTTCAGTCTTTATTGAGGGTCTACTATGTGACAGACGGTTCACCAGACAATGTACCTAGTATTTAATTGTTGGTGTCTTTTGACAAAAAGTATCTGGAGACTCAAGCTTCTTAATTTATAAACGGAAAACGATAATTTCAACCCTCCTCACAATGGCGAAATATTCATATCATGTAGCTGAGTAGGACTAGTAAGGTCTTCACCTGGGTAATAACTGCTCTGTTACCTCAAAAGCACCACCACATAAACAAGTGGCATATGAATGCCAGGTTTCAAGTTTGACACTTCTAAGACTGAACTCCCTAGATTTTCCTATTCTCTGTCCTTCTCCATAGCTCCAGTATCAAACCCATGTCCCAAGAAAAACCTTCGATGTCATCCTAAGGACCACTGAGCTCCATGTCTAAACACGCACTTCACTCTGTGAGCTGTTCCCTCTTCAGGACGTCACGGCCACCTCATCTTTACTGTCCCCAAGTATCTCATTACCTTTTAGTCTCTCTAACACCAGCTACATTATCTGAGCCAAAAAATTGAGAAATGAATAAAAACTTGCTTGTTGAAGGGAGAGAGAATCCCTGCAATCTGTCTCTTACTTGGTCCTCAGACCATGAGCAGCAAACAGCAGTCCCTATCCAAACACACAAAGGCATCAGCTGAGGTCTCTGACTCTGAAATTTAAGTTGATAGTTTGGATGTCAAGGCAGCTGAAGGATGCTTCCGGTAAGGAGGAGAACAAAACAGAAGAATATTCATATTTCTAGCATTTTCCCTCAGAGACATCAAAGAAAGTAACTCTTGTTGGTGCTTCTTTTTGATAAATTTTCTTAAATTCACCATCCATATCTTCTTTTGAATTTTTACTGCCCAGTAGTATTTCTTTTAATATTTATTTATTTATTCACTTTACATTATTTATTTACTCACTTTATATCCATATGGCAGTTCTCTTACTTAGCTCCTCTCCTCCCAGCCCCACCCTCCCTCCCTCTCTCCACACCCTCCCCTACTCCTCAGAAAAGTGGAGCACCTCTCCAACCCACCCCAGCTCATCAAATCTCATCAGGACTGAGTCAATCCTCTTCCTCTGTGGCCTGGTAAGGCAGCCCAACCAGGAGGAAGTCCAGGCAACAGAGTCCATGTCAGAGACAGCCTCGCAACCAAACACTGAGTGGAGCATGGGGAGACTTGTGGAAGAGTGGGGTGAGGGGAAAGATAGAAAGGGAGTTTGGTCTTCATGCGGGGGGATGGTGGTGGTGGTGTATTTTTAATTTCCAAAAAAAATTTCATTCTTTTGTTTTTATTTGATGGCATCACTATTTTTTATAGGATAACTAATAAAATACATGTAATGAATGAGTAGCCCAGTCTGCTCTCAACCTCACAGAGGACAGTGTTGCACCACAGATTTTCCTGTCTCCCCCTACCAAGTGCTAGGACTACAGACATGCAACACCATGCTTGCTGAGCACTGTTACCATTTTCACTTAACTCTTGTTTTATTTAAAGAGTATTTAGATTTCTGTTGATGCTTACCTACAAAAACTATTATATATTCAGGAATCCATAGAAATGACAACGGTTCCCCTGGCCTTAATGGTCAGAAACCTTAGAGAAAATTTTTATATTTGGTCTACATAGTGATAACACAGAGTAAAAACATCTATGTGCTGAAAGTAGTAAAAAGTAGAACGTCCAAAAGGCATTTGTGTGTGTGTGTGTGTGTGAAGGGGGGTTTCGAGACAGGGTTTCTCTGAGTAGCCTTGGCTGTCCTGGACTCACTCTGCAGACCACGCTTGGCTCGAACTCACAGAGATCTGCTTGCTTCTGCCTCTGAGTGCTGGCGTCAAGGCATGCGCCACCTCACCCAGCTCTATCCTGAGCCATTTATCCACTCCCTTCCAAACCATCCCTTGTGCTCATGAGCCTCTACCAGCAGCACCACAAGCTGTGAAGGTGCCACATAAGGATTATAAATCAAATCAGGAAAGCTGACCTTTTTCATTTCCCTAAGCTGCCATCCAAGGCACTGTAAGTTTCAAAGTACCTAAACCTAAGTTAAGCCACTATATGCACTCAATCTTAACAAGATGAAATTCAAAGTCCACCTGGAGACACATTGGCAAGATTAGAGTTGCTAAGCATTTCCACTTTGTGTGAAAATTATGTTAAAGTCTCTGTTCCAAGGTAATCCGATAAGTGGAAAGCAGGCACTTGAAATCCTCTTCCCTGAGCAAGGTGCTTTCCTGATTCTTAGTTTTCACGCTGTTGACATTTTGTGAATGAAGAATTGGCCAGAACACCCGAATAGAGGTAAACTCAAATTCCAGCTCTCTCTCTCTCATTGACCAGCCATGATGTTCCTTCCACAATGGAAAGTTAGCCTATCCCAAGTGTCACGCCCTCCCTAGTGTTTCATGTTCTACCACGAGATGCACATACAAATTACTCTGTGTGTATTTCTGAAGCTCTGATCGACAAGCAGCCAGCAGGAGCCATCCCCTTTGTTTCTACACATAAAAAGCAGGGAAACAGACTGTGAAGCATTGGAAAAAAAGTCAAATATCTAAAACTGACTCATTGTTTAACTCTTATTATTATTGTAAGGTCATTTTTCTTCTACTAAGAACAGAGGGGATAAAGAGATGGCTCAGAGGGTCAGAACAGAATGCTTGTTGCTCTTTCAAAGGACCAAAGCTTAGTTTCAAGCATTCACATCAGGAACTCCAGTGCTAAAGGAACTGACACACTATGGTGGCCTCTACGGTCACTAGGCACCGCATGGTACATATACCTATACATAAGCAAAAATTCATACACATAAAATATAAATAAATATTTTTAAAAATACCATGCACAAGTCAGACTTTATTAGAAAAACCTCAAAATACAGTATTTAAAGACAACACCATGACATTTTGTGATGGGTCATGCCAGGCCTCCACAATTCTTCCTCCACTTCCCACCACAGGAACATTCAGAAATCTGAATTGAAGATTCCTCAGGAAGTCAGGAGCATCGTATCAATGTAGAAAGCTCATAAGCAGCGACATGATGCTACCCCTTCCTCCTGCAAGTTAGGTTTCTAGGGCCCAAACTCTGACATCATTTATGGACTGAACTGTGCCCTTCCACATCAAAAAAAAAAAAAAAAAAATTGTGTGCTGAAGTCCTAGCATGGATGCTTTAGTATGTGGCTGGTTGTGAGTCTGTGCAGAGGTTAAAATGAGGTCATTAGGGTAGACTTTAACTCAGTACGACCAGTATCCTTATAGAAAGAAGCCATTTGTATGTGGACAGGCACAGAATAAAAACCCAAAGACACGGGGGCAACACACTTATCTATGAGCCAAGAAGGGAGCCTTGGGCAGATCCTCTCTCACAGCTGTAAGAAAGAGAGTCACGGTACCTTGACCATAGCTCCCAGCCTCCAAAACTATGCGGCACCAACTGCTCCTAGGTAATACACCATCTGAGGTTCTCTGTCATAGAGACCTGGCAGCCTTCTCAGGTGGCTTTAATACTGTACAGTGAGCAAAGACAATGATACAATCAAAACCCAGAATTCTAGACCCCAAAACCCACTCTCTATAGATTGCCTTGACTAGCAATCAGCCTCTCATTGACACTGAAACTTCTTGGCCCCAAAGACATTGAACTTGCCTCTTACTTTGGCTCTTATTCTTCCTCTGCCATTGGTTGCCATCCTTCTGTACCTCGGGTACCATGGCCATGCTTTTTATACTCTCCGTCTTCCAGAATATGGAGCCAAATGTTCTAAACTTAATAAAATAAAACTGAAAAAAAAATCTTCTGATCTTAAGATCTTGCTAAATGTGCTGCCCCTATTCAACTGCTGTGAGCTCCATGCCCACATCATTAGGTATTTTCAAATAGATGTCTCATGAATTCAGACCTCAAAATGCACAGAAACAAGAACAAAAACAAAAAAACAAAACAAAACCAAAAAACTCCTACAGAGCAAAGCCCACCAACTGTCACATGAGCAGCCACTAACTGAGACCACCACATGAAAATCATCCTTACTGCTCACACCAGGCAAAGACACTAAGTGTCTACATCTGCTCCTTTTCTGTATCTGCCTGGATGGGCAGCGTCTCCATCTTGTCTTCACCATGTACCATCTGATCTCTGGCTTGAGGTCCGGCTGATATCTTAGCACACCTCTCTAGTGGAGAACCTTCCTGAGCTTTCACAGTGCTTTGGAAATGACTTGGCATCTATACGGCATGGCATGTTATTTTCTGACTTATTATTTCAATCTTCTGCCTGCCACCTGGATGACAGATGCCTCAAGAGCACCATCTGTAGCGAATACTCCATCTTATTTACCGACTCTAGCTTAATGATGCACTGTAAGTCACTCAATAGTTGTTCTGGGGGTCGGGGACGGTGTCAGACAAGGTCACTAACCTCATTAAAACTCTACATATGAACAGAGCAGAGGGAACACTTTGCATCCCAGGAAAAACCGTAGTGGAAATGATCAGTGTTGTCGGCATGGTGAGCTGCATAAAGGCGAGGATAGATTAGATTAGCTCCTGTTTTAGACAGGGCAGCCAAAGGAAATTTCTCTGAGACAAGAACATTTGAGTTTCTAGCTGGAATCTAAAAGGAGCCAATAAACGCATTCTAGACAGTGGCAGAGTGCACATGAGGGCCCTGAGACAGGACACTATGGAACAGTTGAAAGAAAGGGAGCCAGAGAACTTGGTAAGGGTCTTTAAAGGGGGAATTAATAAAACATGGCTTACATAATAGCAGTATCAAAGTAGAGAAGAAACAATAAGAATGGCAAAGAAGTAGGGAGCATAATGTAAGAGTTACTGAAGCAATCCAAGGAAGAACTGACGATATCTGGGGTACAGGGAGGAGACGTACATCAGCTGTGGACAGAGCTGAACTATCCGTTAAGAGATGTAACCAACAGAGCTACTTTTGGCTAGTTTGGGTAGGTAACACTGGGCATCACCATTAGTCATGTCCAGAGAATATTGATGGGATGTGACAGACCAGAATTAAGTTTAGAGATAAGTTTTAGGTAATTTGTTATACCTGCCTCGCCTGGTAGTGATAACTTACTCTTTTTAGAGATTGTTGAATTCAAAGGGAATTCCCAAGTAGGCAGGGTCTTAGCTAAATGAACCCATGTATGGAAGTCAACAGCTTATACCTGCTTTTTAAACTTAGGGAATGAGTGACATAACCAGGAATGAGGGCTTATTAGAGAAAAGATGGTTTTTCTCTCTCCTTAGACCCTACAAACTCAAGTAGCAGCACAAGGCAAAGAGACAAAAAGCCAACCTGCCTGGAATCTCTGATGTTGCAGAAAAGAGCTTTTCAACCATGTGCAATCTGCTAAAAGGTTAGACAAAAGAACCCAGAAAAGTCAATGCTTGGCTTATAATACAGAGGCGGATAAAATTTCTAAGAAGTTTCAGCTAAATGGTAATAGAAAAACAAACAAACAAACAAACAAGTCAAACTGAAAGGAAATGCCCAGAAGATTGAGGTAGCAAGTGGACATGAATAGGAGTTGAAGAACAAGAGAACGCTGGTTAGTTTCGGGGCAACCTGACACATGCTGGAGTCATTTTGGGTAGAGGGTTCCTCAATTGAAAAGCTGCCACTTCCTCACTGGCCTGTGATACACTTTCTTCACTAAGGATTGATGTGGGCGGGGCCAGCCCATTGGGATGGTGCCAACGCTGAGCAGTTCAGTGGACTGTAAAAGAAGGCAGACTAAGCCAGCCTTGAAGAGCAAGTACGCAGCATTTCCCCATAGTTCCTGCATCAGTTCTTGCCTCTATGTTCCTGCCCTGCTTGAGCTTCTTGCCTGACCTGCTTGAATGATGAACTGTGATATGAAAGCATAAAAAAATTAGCCCTTTCCCCCACAGCATTGCCTTTGGCCATGATGTCTTATCGCGGCCATAAAAACCCTAACTAGAACAAAGAGAAAGAGGAAGAGGAAGAGAAGAAGGATGATGATCATCATCATCAAATGCCAAACAAGCCACATAAGGACAGAGTACATGTAATTTGTCAAAACGTTCACAAAACTAGGTGGCAAAGCACTGGCATGTCATTTGGATCAGCATAAGGCAAAGCTTTGGTCTATTTGATGGGAGAGTAAAAATCTTAGGCAAAGGGAATCTGCATTTTTAATTTATTTTTACTGTAAGTGCATTGGTGTTTTGTCTGCCGGTGTGTCTGTGTTAGGGTGTCAGTTGGAGTTAAAGGCAGTTGTGAGCTGCCATGTGGGTGTTGGGAATTAAACCCAGGTCCTCTGGAAGAGCAGTCAGTGTTCTTAACCACTGATCTATCTCTCCAGCCCTAATAGTGAACTGTAAAATTTCCACAAATAAGCTGAGGCTCGTCAAGAACTGAAACCCTCCTATGCATAAATGAACAAGGCAAAAGACAGATCAATTTTTAAAATATTTTTTATTATTTTTACATATGCATTTATATTATTACACACATTACACACACATATAATAAACTACATATAGCAAGAAGAACCATGAAACACTCAGGAATTATATAAATGTTCCATGCATAGTGTTTTAGCTATTTGTATTTGGCAGCCTTGAAGAAAACATCTTTCCTATCTTGGTGCCTCTGAAATTCTGAATGTAAATCAATATCTATCATATCTCATCTCTATCAACTTAAAACATCTATCTAGACCTAAAAACATCTTAACCCCTAAACAAAACTATCTGGTCTTCAACTTCATCAGAGACTTGAGAAAGAACAAACTTGGTTACCTGAGTCTGCCAGGAGTGCAGGTAAGTAGCTTTCCAAATGAGAAGATGACAGAAACAGTTTGCTACCTGAGCAGTCACCCAAAACTCTCTATTATGTTGGAACATAATCTTCAGCCTTCTGGCCCAGTATATCTGACAGACATATTTGTATAATTCCTTATATGTGGAATCTACTACATAACAAGAGGACTTTTAGAAAAAAAATAACAGTGGGGAAATATGACAACATAAGGAATACCAATGTATAAAGGGAAGGAGACAACCAATGCACAGAAACAGATATGAACAGTGGAAGCCAGAAGGAAGAAATTCAAAGGAGCTACAAGGTAAGGACAAGCCTTCATTTTTAAGATTTCCTTTTAAAATCATGAAGATTGAATAAAATGTCACTGAGATATATTTTAGCAGTGCTGAAAAAAAACCTCAGACATAAAAATACTCTTCATTTCTTCATTTGCCTAGATAGCCCCAGTATCAATTTCTCCCTGACAAATCTGAATGTAGAAAGGTGGTCTTGACTTGTTTAAATAGGAGTCGGTATGGTGGTAGAAGGCATTGTATTTTTACAATCAAAGGAAACTTTTCCCAGTGTAACTGTAAAGCTCAGCGTGACTGCAGATGTACAATACTTACGTTGCTATGAGCACCACATGAGCACAGAATCAAAGAGAGAAGGTCAGAGTGCCTACCTTCCCTGATGGCTGTGAAAGGCGTGCCCTCTTCCTCCTGCAGCCTGATCACCTTCAGGGCCACCAGCTTCCCATTTACCCTGCAGGAAACCAAAGCACAGATAAAACTGAACATGTCTCTTTTGGTTCGGATTATGCTCCCTAAGATTTCTGTTCTATGCAATTTTTCATTAGGGATGTCAGTGGCTTGGTTATATTGCCGGAGCCATGTTGGCTTCAGCAAGGCTGGGAATTCTGCATCATCACACCATTCTCATTGTTAAAACAGGCTAAGATTGAACCTGATAACTCGGTGATGTGGTCTTTTCCTCGCAGTGAAACTAGAGTTCAGCAAAAACACTTGACAATGATTCTCAGTTTAATTAAAAACAAAGCAGTGAAAAGAACATTTTCCTTTGTTTCTCAAAGCTGCATCTTAAGGCTTGGTTAGGGTCATTTAATCCCAAGGACAGAAACCTGACAATCACATCTTCATTTCTTTCTCAGTAACTCTCACCCATGTACTCCATCTTTCCTGTTCTTTTTAGGGGGAGATTGTTTTTGTTTTTTTGAGACAGGGTTTCTCTGTGTAGCCTTGGCTCTCCTGGACTCGCTTTGTAGACCAGGCTGGCCTCGAACTCACAGACAGCCACCAGCCTCTGTCTCCCAAGTGCTGGGCTTAAAGGCGTGTGCCGCCACCACCCGGCCCTGTTCTTTTTAATAAGTGGCCCTGAAAACTATATTTGACCCGGTTGTGTTTTATGTTATGTTAAAAATGATCAGCAACTTGATGAATACACTATTACTAATATAAAAGCAGACGGCTCTTTTAAACACTTTCTGCATGTGTGTCAGCTCCAATCAAGAGTTAGATACACTATGGAGATAATGTTTTATTCAGTCAGTTCTGTCAACTATCAGCATCAAAGGCATAACTGTATATTCCGGTCCTCTTGATTGCTTTATTTTCTACTTTTACTAGGGCTGGTGGAATATTTTCTTTGGTTGCCTTGTTCATTAGAATGCTTCAAAAGAGATATTAAAATGTAAAAAAATTTAAAAAAAAAAACTAATGAAAAACAAAAGGTCCTGAGCTCCTCCTTCAGCTACCCAACTCCTAACTTCTGAAGCCAGAACGCACCACTGCTCAGATATACTCTCCGGTCTATAGACCTTCCAAAGTTATACATAAAGTACATATGTAGATGCTTGTGCCATATACATATATTGACAAATGTGTGCATATACACATGTATAGTACAAAAACACATATAGAAATGTTGGTACATAATACACTGTATATTGCATTCCCTTTTATAAGTGTCACATAATTTCATACCAGTCTTCAATTGATAGGCATTTAGTTTATTCACAATTTTCTGTTTCTATGGTAATAAATATCCTTGTATATTTTTCCCATATTTTTAAAAATGTGAACCACAAATTCCTAAAAATGGAGTGGCAAGGTCAAAATGTATATGCAACTCTAATTACTATTTTTGATGAAAATTCAAATTTTATACTACATAGCAGAGGCCAATTTCCCTTTCCTCTAGTGACACTGACAGTTCCTATTTCTTCCCTTGGTCTTCTCTTCATCACCAATTCTTGGCTTTGCTAATCTGATAGGTCAGACATAGTTTCTTATTAACATTTTGATTGCTACCAGAACTCCTCAGAGGAACCAAAATGAAGAGCTCATGTGACCCAGAGAATGCTGTATCTGAGTCTGAAATGTCCTTAAAATAAAAATTAAAAGTCACAGCTTCTAACTAACATATGCTTGTTCAAAAAACTGCCCTAGAAGGGAAACCCAGAACCCACAGTGCTAATCACAGTCCAACTGCCAGGTGGCCCTTCTTCTTGAGTCCACTGAAACTCCATTCAAACTGGTACAGCTATGGGATATGGACATCTTGTCACAAGGCTCCAGCGTGTGCAGGCTTTCTCCCATAAGTCAGGATGTGAAGCCAGCCTTGAGGATTTTCTGCTTGGCAACCTCGTTTCCTGAGTGTATCTCCTTGACTTTTATAAACCTGCTGGTGCCCTGGGTACCCAGGTGCACACATCAACAGATGACTGCAGGTGGGGCTTTGTTGGCTACAGAGCCAGTGATCTTCCTTCTGTGCTTTGGAACGAAGGGAGCCTTTGGCAGGGATCGAGGCTGCGATAGAGTCAGAGCTGACATCTGCACAGACTTCTCAGCCCAGTTGAGCTCATCAGTGGCTCCCACAGGAGGCAGTAACTGATTCCAGGAACGCCTTGGAATTTTCCTCTCATTTACAGACATTTTCCTCTCACCCATAAAATACATACACACAACCACCTTCTTCCCACAAAGCTTTCCATTTCCTTTGAGAAGCATTAAATTGTATGTACCATGAACTGAATTCTGGAGTATGGATCTCATACTTCTAAAGGCCCTTCAAAGGGGCCCTCGGAGCATGAAACAAGACTAGTCCTTAGCATACTGAAAGCCACAGAACCTTTACTTGAGTTAACACTCCTGAAAAACAACTATAGTCAAGGAGCTAGGTAGTTTGAATAAGAATGGCCCTCACAGGCTCCTATATTTGAATGCTTAGTCACAAGGAAGTGAGCTATTTGAAAGAGTAGCATTAGGAGGTGTGGCCTGTTGGAGTAGGTGTGGCCTGTTGGAGTAGGTGTGGCCTTGCTGGAGGAAATGCAGCACTGGGAGTGGACCTTGAGGTTTTAAAAGCCCATGCCAGTCCCAGGCTGTCTCTCCCTCTCTTTGCTTGTGGGTCAGCATGTAGCACTCAGGTACTCCAGTGTGATGCTCACCATGATGATAACGAGGGACTAACTCTCTGGAACTGTAAGTAAGGCCAACAGTTAAAAAGCTGCCTTGCTCATAGTGTCTCTTCACAGCAATAGAACAGTGACCAAGAGGGTCAGAATCCCTCTGAGCACCCCCAAAGACCAATCTACCTCATTCCGTGGTGATAAAACAAAACAAAATAACAACAACAACAACAACAACATTTCCTTTGAATTTATCATCTATAACTAGAAGAACCAGTTTCACTGAATTATACTTTTGCAATTTCCAGGAACCAAAACTTCAAGTGTTAAAATGCTAAGGTGTTTGGTTGGTTGGTTTTTAATATTTTATTTTCTTTAATGTGCCTCAGTGTTTTGCACATAAGCATGTTCATCACATCTGTGTGTGCTGCATGAGGAAGCCAGAATCAGATGTCAAAGCACCTTGGACCTGGAGCTACAGACGGTTGTGAGCTACCGTTTGAGTGGCTGGGAAACCAACTCGGGTGTTCTGGAAGAGCCAGCACTCTTGTCTTCTGGGTCCCCTTTCCAGCCCCAAATGTTAGTGGGTTTGGTGTGCTTTGATCCTGTCAGTCGTTGCTGACATTGATGTTTTAGATATCATATCATACGAAACTAAAAATGTCTTTAGAATTTATATATTATAAGCTCTGGAAATAAAGGGACTGCACCGTTCACTGCTGTGTATCCAGTATCCAGAGGATATTTTGTAGAATGAATACTGATGTTGTTGATTCATGGAGACTTTCCCTTTCATTGATGCAAAATAAATCCAAAATAAGGTAGAAAGCCTATTATTTCCAAAATTTTCAGAGACATCAAAAATTTTATAAAGCCTTCAGCATTTTTATTCATGTTTGGCTTGGCGATTTCTTAATTTTCCTTTTGGTTTTTGTTGGTTTTTTTTATTGTATTGTTGTTGTTGTGTGCCTGTGTGTGTTTTCCAAATTAAAGGTGAAGTCTCTCTGATTTTTATGCATATGGAGACAATATTCAGTTCATGGAAGTTTCAGAATTTGTAGAATATTTCATTAATTAACCTTTTTGCATCCAACAGACTCACTGCAAAACACTCACAATCCTTTAATAGCTTGAGCATCAACCACTAACCAGCATCATTTCTCCTCCAGTGCCTTCACGAGCTCCCACTAAGAGTCATATTGATCATCAAACTGCTCTTTAACCTGTGTCACCATGACTTTCTCCTTTCTTAATTAGGTTTTCTCTACATGTCTGGACACTCACCAACTGCTGAGTCCTTCAATTTCAAAGTCCTGAAAAAATGTGAAGTCACAGGCTCAACCATTCTGTAAAAGATCTTTGGGAAGAATAATATGGAATTTTCTAATGTTCTAATTTTTGTACATATATATGTATACACATATACATATATATCTTAAAACTTTAGTACTATTATCTGATGTGCTGAAAATTCTAAGCTATTAGCCATGCATGCATTTCACTTCTTAAAAGTATCAAATTAAGATGCTATCTTTAAAAAATAATGTCATATTTTCTAATTATCTTGAAGTTTTTAACTACATTATGAGAGCTTAAAACATGTAATTCAAACCTTGATTTAAATAAACACAAATTGAATCAATAAATCAGAGCTGTTTACAGAAAAACATTGAGGATTCTTCTTTAACAAGTCATATTAATTAAATCAAAAGCTAATGAATAAAAGGCAATCAAGGTTTGATTGCCAGTGGGAACATTAATTCAGATAAATAACCTGGTGAAAAAAACTATGCTTTAACTTGTGTTACTATTGCCATGGAACATTCCTTTGAATATACTGCCAGCTTTGCCTCTGGTTGCTATAAGCTTCATGGGGAGCCATTATCCTCCAGCCAGGACCACCATTACCAGCACTGCCTCACTGTGAGATGCAATCCAAGCCAAAGGATGAGTAACTCAATGCTCTACTCTGGTCTGATGTCACAAGGAACGAGTTGCCAAGTGCAGCACAAGGCAGAGCTGCATAAACAGGTATTGGGGGAACTCTATTCACAGAGACCTGCATACACCAGGTGGTCAGGCAGAGCCATGTTGAAGTAGGATCCAGCTTCAAACAGATTCTGACCACAGACCTAACACTCCAACCTCGGAAATGGTGCCCCACAACTCCATGTGCCCCTTTACACTTGTAGATACAAAATCCTCCTGTGAAAGCAAAGCCTAAGATGCAGGATATTCAAACAAAAGCAACCTCCTGCTGCTTTTTTTTTTTTTTAACCCATCTATTCATTAGTTTATTTCTAGTTCTGTAAAGCCTAGAAAGAGAGAGTCCCCACTGTGCTCAGGGTGCAGTTTCTGGTTTCAAAAGATGATGTTTAAAGAGAATTTCCATTCACACAAATAATTCTCAAAGGAAAGCCTGAAGGTCTTCCATTCTGCTGGCTACTTCAAATAAATTAGATAACTTAGTACAATAGAACAAAATTACAAATGTTATCTAGGCCGCATCGAAAAATAACATTCAGGTGCCAACACCTAGAAGAAACTGTGTCTGGAAGAGATCAAGGAAATTAAAACAGTATACCTAAAAGAAATTTAATATACCTAGGAAATTTAATATACTACGCCTCCCTCATCCGTTATGATCTTGGATCAGGAGAAAGCACTGAGAAAAACAGCAGGCAGGGGAGCCAGATACATTGCTTTGTTTGCTGTGTTTACAAGAGGCAGCAGTGGGAGCTGTCACAGAGAGCTGTGGTATGGCCAGACCACTGTTGGTGCTGATTTCATAAATTTGGGGCAAAGTCATATAAAACTATTTGGAAAACTATCTTAACCAGGCTTCACTAATTAACAATCACTTTTAAAACTAGTTCAAATGCTAAATATCAAGTATTAGAACCTATAAAGTTAGCTAAGTACTCTGGGGCCTTGCTACTGTCTTAGATATGCATTTTCATTTTGATGTGAATGAGAGTCTATGTCAATGCTATTTTGCCACCGTTTTCTGGTTTATCCTGACAATGTTAACTCCCATACCTTACACTAAGGGAGAATTCAAAAATTGAATAATTAGAATTTCAAGGTAAACTCTAGGAGCCCCTTGTCCTAATTATCTATCAAATGATGCAGACAAAAATGGAAGAAGACTCATACTAATTCTTGTTAAATTGATTTCTTTTTAAATAAAATCTAAGACTGATAAAATAACAGTATAAAATCACTTACTAAGATGTGACTAAGAATAAAAAATCTGAAGATTTAATACAATGGACAAAGAGTACATTCAATCTGCAACTATTACCTATAGAAACAAGTGGTTGCTACTAAAGCATAATTCATGATTTTTAATGTTTTCTCAAACATACAAACTCATAATACATTGAAACAAAATTAGCTTGGATGTTTTGAATATGAATAATGATCACGGCAGTAAAAAGAACTGTGAACATTCCCACCATTTAAAGCTGACCCACTCTGCGCCACTCTAAAACTACAAAGGATTTTGAAGGCTTACTGAGGAAGACAAGCATAGGAAATAGTTTAGTGCCTGGGACTCCTCGTTGGCCTAAGGGCAATGCACACCCCAGACTTGTAATATTGTATCTGGCAGCCTAGTTTCCTGACCTGGATGTACTGCACATACACACCCCTCTCCAAACAGTGCACCTAGGTTATCAGCACCCCAATCCTCACCTGCAATGGACTCCACTCACTTGCATCCTTGACAACAGGACAGGACCCTCATCCCAACAGCAATCAAAATCAGGCAACCCCCATTCAAGTATATCACCCCAACACGTCTGAGTTCAAAGACTAGAAGGACCAACGTGGCCTGAACTGGTTTTGGGTGCATGGGCAAGTAAGGAAAAACCGTGGCCTACTTATCATCTTCTGTCTCATGATTAAGCCAGATATATTGTGAGGACATATATAATAGAAAAGTTATTTTGTAACCTAATATATCAATCAAAATGGAGAACCAATCCAATTAAGTCCATTAGTAACAAATTCTTCCTTTTCCCCAAGTTCCATAGAAAGAATTCCCTAGCAATGATCGGTGCTCTTGAGCACCCTCACCCACACAGCCCACTGCCAATTCTGACAGGACAGCATCTGTACTCTGTCTGTCCTGTAACTTTCCTCCAGTGAAAATTCCCAGTTCTTTGGATAAGAGGCCAATAACCTGGAAACAGCAGGTGACAGAGCATTGCAATGAGAAGGAACCTCGGGGACAGTGAAGCCTTCACAGAAGACAGTAAGGCCCTCACTGGCCGGGGCCCTTCACTCTCACTGACATGCACAAAGTCGCCCTTTAAAGTCTTAGTGGAACTCAAACTCCTCTATGGCCATCCCAATTATGTCATTCTTTCTGCTGCTGAAAAAACCAAAACCAAAACCAAAAACTTGTCACCTTTAGTTCTACCGTCTGCTTCAAGTTCTGAACCAACACAGAAAGTACCAAGTCCTCCCCTACAGTCCAGCCCTTCATTAAATCAAGTCTGAACAGTGACCTCTTATTCAACACATACGAATTGTGAGGATTTGAGTCTGTGCTTGGAAGAAACAATAAGTAGCAATACATCCATGCACATAAAGATCTTGTCGCTCCAGCCCAGGAGCCCAGCATGATAACCTGAAAACCAAAAGCGTGGGATACCCTGAGAGGACATCAGCAGGCTCCCACTTGTTAAATGGCACAATTTGATCCTTTGTAAAATAATAGCTACAATGGAAAAATACCAGATATACTTAAATTGGTACCTATATAAGAAAGCTAAGAAAGCAACTGGGCATGGGTGTACTCTGTGGTCATCTCTTCAGCTCCAAATCTTGTAAACAAAGGTACTGTAGTAAGAGCTTACTTTGCACAGGTCATAGAAAGATGCTACTAGAAAGTGTGTTCCTCCTGGTAGGAGCTTTCATGCTCCTTCACAGAAGTCCAGCCCAACTCTGACACACCTAGGTTTAAGTGCTTAATGAGAGCATATAATCAACAAATTTAATAATGCCTACGGGGTTATCATCTGTATAATCCAAACCATAGGACATTGTAGAAGAAACAAAGCCAAGCAAATAAATTTCAAAGTAGCACTGAGCTCCGGACATGACTAAGACATTAATATTTGTCTTAACTTTGTCAGGTTAGAGCATAATAGTTGTATTTGTGTGCTTGTGTGTATGTGTGTGTGTGCGTGTGTGTGTGCGTGTGCCTGTGTGTGTGTGTATGTGTGTGTGTGTGTGTGTCCTGTGAATTCAGATATCCTCAGAGCTAAAAGAGGGCATCAGATCCCCTGAAACTGGAGTTGCAGGCTCTGACCTCTGGTTCTCTGCAAAAGCAGCAAAGACTCTAAACTGCTGAGCCACAATCTCCAGCTCCACAGTTATATTCTAATACGAGAACTCCCACTTGGGAGGCAGAGGCAGGAGGATCGCTATGAGTTCGAGGCCAGCCTGGTCTACAAAGTGAGTCCAGAATAGTCAAGGCTACACAGAGAAACCCTGTCTCGAGGGGGGAAAAAATCAAATCATAAATACCCTGTGGAAGAGTTGTACTTGGAGTTTTTCTCAATAGCACTAGAGGAAAGTAAATAGAAAACACGATGATGAGACAGGGGGCTGACCATGCTTAAAGCTGTGTGACAGGCTAGCAAGGGTTTACTCAATTATGACTTCTACTATTTTCCCCACAAACAGAATGAGAGAGTCGGTCGGGATGATAAGGAGTACTATAAAATGCTGTCTTCTGGACATAACGTGGCCCTCATTCCCATGAGCTAATTGCAGCAACGATTTCTGCACAAAACCTGCACAAGATAGAACACAACAACACCCCACAACTGACGGGAGGGGTGTATTAGACACCACTGCTCTCAGAGGAGCTCCTGGCTGCTGGAGGACGTGGAGAATTTGCTAGTGGTGTAGCTCTGGTTAGTTGTCATTGTTGCAAAAAAAAAAAAAAAACCCTCTCATCAAGAGGGTTGGTCAGAAAGCTGAAGCAGTGGTCCAGTTTAAGAGGTTAGCACTCATACCAGGGCAGGAGCAATGCAGAAAGGAAGCAAACTTCTGAAAGCAAAACCACTACCATGTCAGGACGAACTAAGACTGAGCATTGGGAAATTGAAAGGGTGGCTCCCAATTTCCTGGTTTCAGCATGTGGCTGGTTGGAGGTGCCATTTGTTGATGCTATAAGGGAACTAAAAACTTGAAGATGGATATGAGTTCCAAGAATTTTACGTGGTAAGATGTTGGACTGGAAACATTTAATGGAGACGGAACAAAAATCTAAGCCAGACATAAATTTGTGATTCATTTGGACTGCAGGAAACAGCCAGGATGCTGAGTTAAGGAAACACTCAGAACAGAGATGGGAAAGATGGAGATCTGATGGAAGATGCTGATGCGAGGACGGATCTTGGTCCTCAAGGACACGTCCTTAATCGGGAATAGCCTGGAGAGTAAGAGAAGGTACCATCAGAGTGCACAGAGAAATACGAGAGGGCAAGGGTTAGGAGAGTGGGTGACTGTTAAAGTTAGATTTTGGGCAGAGGCTCATTGTCTTTCATCCTTTGCCTGCGCTCTTACACTGATGTCCCCTTGTCCCTGTTATTAATAGGCAAAATGTTCTGATAGTGTGAGTCCCCTCTGCTTCTTAGCCGAATGCCTCTTGCCATCTAACCCTCAAGCAGTTAGTTCATCCAGGAGAAATGCCATACCAATGTCCTTGGGTCTGCTTCACGATATTCATTATTATGAGCATTCAGACACTTCAGGGATACAGTTTTTCACAATTTCCACAGAAAATTGATAGCTATATAAAAATCCCAAGTAAAAACATCCTCAAAATTCTGCAGAATAGACATCTCAGGTCTGAAAACAGAAGTCCTAAGAGAACCACCGTGCACCACTGCGCATCACACACGTGACGGTGCACCACTGCGCATCACACACGTGACGGTGCACCACTGTGCATCACACACGTGACGGTGCACCACTGTGCATCACACACGTGACGGTGCACCACTGTGCATCACACATGTGACGGTGCACGACTGTGCATCACACATATGATGGTGCATGACTGTGTATCACACATATGATGGTGCATGACTGTGCATCACACATATGATGGTGCATGACTGTGCATCACACATATGATGGTGCATGACTGTGTATCACACATGTGATGGTGCACGACTGTGCATCACACATATGATGGTGCATGACTGTGTATCACACATGTGATGGTGCACGACTGTGCATCACACATATGATGGTGCATGACTGTGTATCACACATATGATGGTACATGACTGTGTATCACACATATGATGGTGCATGACTGTGTATCACACATGTGATGGTGCATGACTGTGTATCACACATATGATGGTACATGACTGTGTATCACACATGTGACGGTGCACCACTGTGTATCACACATGTGACGGTGCACGACTGTGCATCACACATATGATGGTGCATGACTGTGTATCACACATATGATGGTGCATGACTGTGTATCACACATATGATGGTGCACGACTGTGCATCACACAACTGCCAATGAACCTCCGTGCATCACACATCTGCCAGTGCCCCACAGTGCATCACACATGTGACGGTGCACCACTGTGTACCACACATGTGATGACGCATTACTGTGTATCACACATGTGATGATGCATGACTGTGCATCACACATCTGCCAGCACACCACCATGCATCACACATATGACGGTGCACCACTGTGCATCACACATGTGATGATGACGCATTAGTGTGTATCACACATCTGATAATACAGTTAGCTCCTGTGGCTGCTCTGCACTTGGAGCCTGAATGGAACTCTCTTCAGTAGCAATGACAGAGCAAAAGCTAACGTGAGTAAGTGCATCTGTTCTTTGTCATCTTTCTATGGCGGCAGCATCTTCTCTGTGGACTAAAGCCTGAGCCCCTCAGAGGACTTCCTACATCTCAAACCAGGGCAATCTGGAGTTATCTGGTCTAGTTGGATTTCATGAAACTGTCACCATTTACCTTGATACATGACCATCTGCCATTTGAAGGCAAAGGACTATAACCTTCTCAGGATTCTGAAGAAAGAGCTTTGGAGGCACTAGGAACCCCTGGGGAGAGTGAAATGCAACCCACAGCCACTGAGGAGATTAGCAGTTAGTTGGAAGATCAGAGAGTAAACAGCAGCCCAGATGTGATGAGCAAAGGTAGCTAATCTAGTTCAATTCCTGTTGCTGTGATAAACACAAGGGCCAAAGCCACTTAAGGGAGAAAGGGTTTATCTGGCTTACAAGTTAGAGTGCATCATGGACACAAAAAGGACCACAGTGACTGATGAAAACGCCCAATTTCATTAGAAAGAAATGATTCCTTACCAGGAGGCTTTACAGACTCTTACAGAGTGAGACCTGAAACTTACTGTGTGATATTCACTCAAAAAGGTGACATGCATGGGCCTGTGTGCGCAGAAAATTAAGAATTAAAAAGGAGCCAAGTCAAAGAATCACCAAATATGAAGAAGAAGAAGAAAAAAACCAGTGGCAGTGAGGACTTCTGTTCTGCCCTCTCCCTGTTCCTGTCAAGCACACTTGTCTGGAGAAAGACATCACAGGGGGCTTTGAAAAACCTGCATTTCACACTTCTGGAGAAACCACATTTTCTCTTTCTGAGGTCAAGCTGCCACTTCAAAGGGATTGTTATCTTCAGTAGGTTCCTTTTTCTCCTCTTTTTCCCCAACCAAAAAGAAAAAGGGGGGGAGGGGGGAGGGCGGGGAACAGAAAAGAAAGAAAGGAAAAGGAAAGGAAGGAAATGGCGATACTACTCTTGATATTCTCTCTTCCCCCTTCCTGGATTACTTCTTAGGCTCCAGATAATTCCTATATAGTATATATCAATGTTATCTAAAAGTGAAAGGTGAATCTATGCATATGCTATTTTCTCTCTTCTTGACAAGTGTAACCATAGCATCAAAATCAGAGTGTGCCGTTGCCTGAGCCGGGACTGATGGAAAGCACACAAAACCTGATGTTCACCCGTACAACACTTCAAGCCTCCGTTCCCGTTCTCGCTTATCTAACAGGCCAAAGCCTTCCCTAGCCCTGGCCCAGGCCCACAGCACACACTGAGCCGGGCAAGAGCGAAGTCACGTTTCCACTCAGGATAGGCCTCCCTCCTAAGGAAGGCAGATGAGACGCACAGAAGAGCACACCGCTGATTCACGGCAAAGTTCTGAGGAGTCCCCAAATGCTCACTGCCAACTGGTGTTCACCACAGGGATGTTGCTTTTCCCATCCAAAAAGACCTGTGCGAAATTAAGTGAGTCTTACAACAGCTGGGTAAAACAGTGCAGTCCTGGAGAGTCATTAAGATGGGGGTATTCTGAGTTTAGAGTATGCTCTACCCATGCTAAGGAAGACCAACACCAGCACACACTCCTGCAGTTTATGTTCCAACCAATAAAAACAAAAAACAAAAAAACCCCAGTATTTTCTTTTGGGGAATTGCCTGCAAAGATGCATGGAGAACTAACAAAGGCTATTTCACTTTAACCTTGTGAAAAGGCTTAGAGGTCGGAGGAAGCCAGGAGGACTTGGGATGGGGTGGGGTGGAGTCTTTATTTTCTCCCATAAAAAAGGCACTGCTTTCAGAATTATAGAAAACATCAAAATATCTTCAAAACGAAATTTAAAATACTATCAAATACAGCCACACTTATGTGCTAAGGTTTAAATCTCTTACAGTAAATGAACTTTACAACAGTGCTATGCAGCACCATGGACGACCTCAAGCTAAAAGTAAGTGTCCCTTAAAATGGTTTGTTTTACAAGCATATTGCTGCAAAGCTGATTAAAGAAAGATCATTTATAAAAAGCATCGATAATGTGTGCAAAAGAAAAACATATGCTTGTCTTACTCCCAAGACCTAGCAGTGGGGGCAGAGCATAAGTTAGGCTGGTTTGGGATGCACTGCTTTCAAACACATTTGAGCAGTTAGAAATAAGCAGGTCTGGGAGAGTAGCTCAGTACAGAACACTTTACAGAAGGATAAGTTCCTCCAGGTTCCATCCCTAGCACTGAAAAGAAGACAAGGATAAACCAGGAGTGGAGGGTTTGTAACTGGAAAGCAACACCGTTGCTGAATACTTTTCTTTAAGTGTTTACTGTATGACGCAGGTCCTAAGTGGTGACCTTAATTTACATTGTTTCACTAATTCCTCACACCACCTCTCTGTTTAATAGACACAAACTATGATCTCACTTTCTGGAGAGAACCCACTACACAGTGGCTAAAAGGACTGTTAAGCGCAGGTATGTGCTTAGGATTAGTTATCTGTGTGCATGTGTGCATGCGTGTGTGCATGTCTCTGTGTGTGTGTGTGTGTGTGTGTGTGTGTGTGTGTGTGTGTGTTAGTGTAAGGAGGAAAAGCACATGTCATGGTATACATGGAAGACAACCTTAGGTATTAGTCCTTGCCTTTCACATTTGTTTAAGATAAGGGCTCTTGCTTGCTATAGAATATACTGGGGTGACTGGCCCCAGGCTTCCTGGGAGTCCCCTGCCTCTACCTGCTACCTACATTGCCGAGATTATAGATGTGGACAGAAGCACATCCGGCTTTAGTTTCTGCGGCTCTGAACTCAGGTCCTTGTGCTTGCATGGCTTGCACTTGCCACAGAGCCATCTTCTCTACAGTCCTGGGATTAAAATATGTAATATAAAAATACTTCCGTTATTATTTGTAGTTCCTAATAAAGTTCGTAAAACTGAAAACTAAAGGTTTTAGAATGGCACTAATGAGTTGTAACCTAGTTATAACCTGATATATGTTTATAACAGTATCTGCTGAAAAAAATACTGACGCAATTTAAATTAGTAAGAACTCCAATATTCGGTAGTACACCTTTAACATGTGTGTATGCCCTCTAGATTACTTTCTATTTGTAAATTCTTTTCCCAAAAAATGGCATCCTACAAAACATTTGTAATTGTTAGTGCATTTTATGTGAGTTATGGTTTACTGATATATTTTTTATAAGATATGACTGATGTTAGAAACCAAACAATCCCAAGTTACAACATGTTTATAATTACCTTTCAGGAAAATGGGCCTGGAGGGTCTTCTATTCATAAAGTTAAACGACTCCTGGATTTCCATTTATTAATGAAAGTTACCACAGCCATGATAAGCCATAAAGGAATGACAAAGGACACACTGTAAGGGCCTGGGAGTCACATGGGGACAAAAACTGTGAGGTTGCAATGACTCTGAGATGGATTGGATAGATATTACTCTAATGGGAGTGTCCTATACCCAGTGACAGTAAAAACAAACTAACTAACTTATTCTCAAGACAAGTATGCCAGCAGATTTTACTCCATGAATCCAGATACATGACTTTGGACCTACAAAAACAAGGATTGGATTCTAAGTATACAGGTGAAAATAAGAATTTCCTGTGTCTTGGCTCTAAAATTCCATCCCCTAAGCCATCATTTAGAGCCTTGTGTTGTTGTGGCTTGGCCTTTGGGAGGTGATTGGATCATAAAAGGGATCTGACTTCATCAATGAATTATCCATTTATGGATCTATTACAGAAATGGTTGTTGAAAAACAGGGGTCTCCTTGGAAGAAAGATGTCCTTGTGGGTGTATTGTGCAAGCTTTGTTGCCAGTCCTTTCTTCACTCTTTGCCTCTGGCTAACATATGCTGGGGATGTCCCCCCCCCCCCCCCCAGTGGACACTTTACCATTATGTTTGCCCCATCAGCCATGAGGCTAAAGGCAACTGAGCCAAGACAACAAGGCAGAAACCTCTAAGACCACAAAGTCCTCTCAAAGTTGATCCCTGCCTGGTATTCTCTCACAGTGACAAAAGTCACACTCCTCCTGATCAAAGCACTCCTAAATGCTTTCCTCCATCACCTCACAGTGACATTTACTGACTGAGGGACTATTAATAGCACTATGACAGATGCTAAAGACTAAGTTAATAGAGATGAAGTAAAGGAGACACCAAGAAAGGCATTGACCGAGATAAGTGTTACATATCCTGACATATTTTTTTTTTTTTTTAAAGATAAAACTATGATGACAGGTGCCAGACTTTTGAAATATGGGAGAGAGACTTTGGGCTCAGTTCCAAGTAGGGAAAGTGTGGACTACAGCCAGCAACAAGTCAAGCAAGTAAGAGCATGAAAACATAGCAAGAAACAACAAGGGGAGGAGTTGACAATTCTTACTAGACTGGCCTGACCAGAGTCAGGCTAAGGGCGAGCAGGGTGGCTGGCTATCTAGGTGCAGGGAGGATGCTATGTCCTGGCCTGGTGGGATTCTTGTTTGAAACGGCCTATATGGGCATATGAAAGGTGGGGGCCAAGATCAAAGCCTAAGCAAAAAGAAGCCTCAAAGCAGCCTGACCTAGAGACAAATTTCAGATAATTAGAAAGTTCCATGACATGTCTAATTTGAGAAAAAACAATGTATAAACATATTAAAAGGAGAAATGAGACATTTAGATATGGGTGCTGGGGCCCAATCAGAAACAAGGGTTGGAAAGTGAGGACAGCAAACCGCTCGAAACCTAGACAGAATACATGTGTGTGTGTGTGTGTGTGCGCGCGCGCGCGCGCGCGCGCGCGCATGCGCGCGCACACGTGTTGAGAATGGAATGTCGCATGAAAATCAGAACAACCACCAAGGTAACATCCATCTGAGGAAGCTGAATATGTATTTTTGAATCATAAGCAATAAAAGATAATTAACCAAGTTCATAAAACCTACCAAACATACCATGTCCTAAGTCCAGGTTAAACGAATCATAAAATTAACACTAAAATATTTCATAAACTCCCCATGTATCAATACTGTGGTTATAGATATCTACTACGAAATATCTGATAGTAAATTTTGTTGTTAGAGCAAAGAACTGTGAACACACAGTTTGCTAAGTTCACCAGTGCTTTCTTTCTACAGAGCTTTTTCTGAGTACTGTGCTCCGCAGTGAAGCAGGGTGTTCACCCGGCTCTCCTGCTACGCTGATCCACTCTGCCTTCAGTGCTACAGAACACAGGACACCCACAAGGTCCGACATAAAAACTGGATTCAGTTACCAAACCGAGCCTCTGCTAAGAAATCTAATTTCTTTTCACGGGAGACAGCACAACTTAACCCCTCTAAGGAGGAAAAAAAATCCATGTTGTATAGTTTCTTTCTTATAAGCCTGACTTCAATAATAAAGTCAACTCTCTAAAATAAGGACTAAAACAGTTCCACAAAGCAGGTTATATCAGGGTTTTGCTTTGTTGCTGTTCACAGAACAAGGTATTTAATTAAGAAGCCAAAAGAGCCAGCCTTCTAAAATGCCTCTCCTTTCAGTGCCAGCCCTCACGGTCACCAACGGAAAGCATTCTGGGCTGCTGCCATTTATGGTGAAAGAGAGAATTAAGTAGTAAAGTCTCTGCACAGATGGGCCCAGTACACTCAAGATTCACTCGTTTGGAACACAACTATTGTAATAACACATACAACTATCATGGCAACACATACAACTATCGTGGCAACACATACAACTATCATGGCAACACATACAACTAGCATGGTAACACATACAACTAGCATGGCAACACATACAATTAGCATGACACACTTCATTTATGGCAGATGGAACACCCCCTAGTCATCACGCTGAGGAGCCCTCCCACTATTGCACCCATATAAAACTGCAACCCAGCTACTTAGCACCTGCTCATAAAGAGCTTTTCTTAAAAAAAAAAAACAAAAAACAAAATCCTGAATCTGTTGGGCGTGGTGGCGCATGCCTTTAATCCCAGCACTCAGGAGGCAGAGGCAGGCAGATCACTGTGAGTTCGAGGACAGGCCTGGTCTACAAAGTGAGTCCAGGCTACCAAGAAGAGATTTGATACCCTATGAGCATATACTGGGGGAGGAGGTCCCCCTCAGTCACAGTCATAGGGGAGGGGAGTAAGGGGAACATGGGAGGGAGGGAGGAATGGGAGGATACAAGGGAGAGGATAACCATTGAGATGTAATATGAATAAGTTAATAAAATATATTTTAAAAAAGCAAACAAATAAACAAAAAGAAACTGAATCTGAAAACTTAGAAAATTGGGCAGATACACACAAACACACACACACACACACACACACACACACACACACTGTCTCAAGTCAAATATCTGCAAAGATTAAAAAAACTAGTTAGTAATTAACTTTTTTGTCTCTTCAACATTTTCTTCTATACTTTTCTTTTAAAAATGGAACTGGTCATATAAAAATTACTAGTTTTTATATTTAAGCGAACACTATTAAAACCAAGGTTTTATACCTGTGGTAGACAAATAATACTGTCTCAATATCTCTCTTGTTTTCTTGGGGTTCAGGCAGACGCTCTCTGCCCACTAAGGTACATTTCTAGCATATTTTCCTTTGTTCTTAAAAGCCAGGCTTTAGAGAAAATTTCACTTATTTTCTTCTTTTACCAAGATCTTAAAATCTAGAGTACTAATTAGTCAGTTAAACTTAGAGTTTGATTTATAAAGGTGAGGGAAAAATGTGTCAGCTAGATTTATATCCGATGAAACTACGACAAGACCACTAATTCTGAGTGGATAAGGAAATAATATGACCGAACTGTATATTGGGAAAGGGGAGGAGGGTCTGTGAATTTTCAGTAGATGGAATGGCCCCAACTCTGAAGTGAGGCGAGGAGACGGCAGGTAAAAGTTGAGACGGCTACTTTCAGTGCACAGCTGCTGCCAATCAGCTGTGCAAACGCCCGTGCATCATTCAACCTGCCAGGTCTGCTCGCTGTAACTTACTACAGGATCTCTGCAACCTCTCCGAGGTCTCTCTCTCACAAAAATTACGTGAAAAGAAAGACCTGGAAATATTGGCAAGAGTTTCAGCAGAGGCAGAGAGCCATTTTCTTCTTGCAGCCCATTTTAAAAGAACACTAAACTACAGTACAATACACAGCGGAGACACATTTCAGGGGAGAGCCAAGGAAATCTGAATTTCTGATTTACTCAAACTCCCATCTAAAAGACTTTTATTTTGGAAGAATAGCTGTGTTATTATTTCTCTTCTATTTGTGAGGGCCATAAAAGGGCCATAACCGTGATGGTGAGTCAGGAGTTGTGTTTGCTATTTACTCATACGGCGATGAATGAAAAGCAGTGAGAGAAATGGACACCGTGAAAGCTTGAGCTGAGGGTCACATAAAAAGGCAGCAATAAAATGCAAACATGGCCCAGCAGAAAGGAGGAGGGAGCAGCATGGTCTCCCCCATGCACACCCCACCACTGTGCACAGAATTCCACAAATTACTAGGGTGCAGTAAGGGAGTAGATAGCTATGATGTCTCTGCAATTGCCAGGGAGAGTAGAAATATAGGTAAAAGGCTAAAATGAAATTGTAACATTAACATAGGGAAAAGATTTGAAAATATTATTAAAAAGCAGTCTAATTAAGAAGGCAGAATAAGCGTGGACCTAAAATGGATAAACGTTAAGTCCTACCTGGAGGTAGACTGACTTGTCCTTATTTATGGTGGACACAATCATGTATTTATACCATGTGATCTTGGCAGATTTTCTAGACTATGTGGACTTCAGTTTCTTCCTTGGTAGGATGTAGAAAATTGCTTTATTTCAAATATTTTCTAAGAGTTTTTTTTTAATGATTAATTTAAAAAACTAACAACAACACAACAACAAAAGTGTTAGAATTCCCTGGGCATAGATTCCAAATACTCTAAACATGCTCAGTCAACCTCACTCTTCTAGTTTTATAGGAATGAATTTGTGTTAAATCTTTATCTTTATTTCATGAATCTAAATTACAACGATAAAAGACATAACTAGAGAAAAGATTCACAGAAGTAAAAACATTACTTTCACAAATCACACTACCATTGGTGTGAGAAAAAAAAAAAAAAAAGCCAAGAGTACAGCCATATTCAGGGCTCCATGGCCTCCTGCCGCTCAAACACCCATCACAACAAAGGCAGCAGAATATCCCAGGAGAAATTCCTCATGGTCTAAATCCTGAATAAGATGAAGCTAACAACACCTATCAAATCTATGAACTGTCAGAACAAGAGAAGGGACCAGTAATCTGAGATGTGTGAAACAGCATTTAACTGAACAGGGCTCAAATGATTTCCATCAAGAATATACATCAATGGTTTCCTTAATCACTTCTTCCCTCCTTCCCGCTAACTCCTTCATTCTAATCTATATATTTCTTCCCCATTTGCTTTAAAGCTAAAATGCTCTGAAGGCCTCACCTCTCTCTCAGTCTCCATTAACCTACAACTCTGAGTGTCCCAGCCTCACCTCTCAGGCTTCAAGTCTCATCCCTCAGAATAGTGGCTTTCACTCTCCATCTTAAAAAAAAAAAAAAAATCCTCAACCTCCATCCTCGCTGATCCCATCCTCGCTGACTCATACTTAAAGAGACTTTCTTAATGACAAACCACCTCTGAATCTCGATTTTCTGGTACCATCAGATCTCTGTAATGCTCACTCAATTGTCCTCTTTTGCAATGTTTCCTCCTGTTTTCTCTTTCTCCCTTTGCTTCTCTGTTACTTTGTCCTCTTATTCCATTTGGAGATTAAACGCTATTTTAATAGGATAATCCACTATGCTTTCAAGCCTGCCATACTCCCAGGTGCCCTCAGATTTCTCTAGAGTCAATGTGTTTCCATTTTTCTTTTTAAAAACTGTCGCCGTCTCGTCTATCGTGTTCTCATTGGGAATCTTCATTCCTAAGGAATCCCAGTAGGCTTCATTTGTAACACTACTAACTTGCTTTCTCAATATCTCAGTTTTCCTGTGCTTCTCCTAAGAGGTTTGAACAGACATAAAACAAAACTCTCTGCTTCCTCTTCTATGTCCTCAGGGACTGGACTCCTTTTATCCCTCTATACAGATTCTGACTTCAAAATTCACTCTCTAGTCCAACCCATCAGACCAATTAGACACAACTGCTATAGTATTCTCCACTGATTACAGCAGGCCTTTCAACTATTAACCAAAGTGCCTAATGTTTACAGTTTCCTTCAACTCAGACAACACTTGCAGATCTGGAAGGTCATGAATTTCAATCCCTGAAACAGCAATCCCAAAGAGGCCATTCTAAACTTGAGACAGAATTAGCTTTTATAACTTCAAAGGATTCGCTTATGCAGGGAAATGCCTGTTTCCTTGGAATGCTGGAAAGAAAGAACATATTTGCTCAGGAATCAACCATTAAAAAAAAAAATGACAAATGCCTTATGCCTGAGATCTTCAAATAATTTCCTTTCTGTCTGAGACTTTTTAAGCTCAGATGTTTTGTTGGTTCAGAGCCAATAAGCTCATATCATGTTTCCCATTTTCAGATTCTACAGGCAGAGATATATACCATTCCCAGTGCACCAGGATGAAAGCACAGACACAACCTTCAGGTTAACTTCCCTGGCAAGCCACGCACAATTAGGAGAAGGGTCACTCCTTTCTCCGAAGCCCCTCCCCTCTCTCATCTCCCACACTATGATCTTCTGTATTTCAAACACTTTGATGGAAGCAATGTCTATAATACAATCTTACAGTGATTAGTCAATGTACATATTAATACTAGAAATTCCAGGGGCTTGCTATCTTTCCATCATTAGTACTAAAAGTATATCTATCTTCTGTTTTGAGTTCATGCTAAATAGATAGTAAACATTTGACTAAAAGCATTGATGTTTCACCCAGTCAGTTATGGATTCAAAGAGTACCTGATTTCACCCGAGCCTCTGTTTACCCGTGAATTCCTTTTTCAGTGTCCAGTATTGAAGCTATCTTTGATTATTCTGGACAGATCATTAAGTTATGAGTAGGAAGTGATATGAGAGGTCACTTGAATTTTAGGCTGATCATTTTTCACAAACCATGAGGTTAAGTCTATAGATCTTGTATTTTAAAAAATCTTTTCAAAATAATTGACAAGTTTGAAATAAACAGTCAGTGATAATTCCATAGAATTCAAAATGCTTTACAGAGTCACTGAAATAAATGCTTTTGAATCTTCAATTTGATCCTAGAATAAGCTACTTTAGTCCAACTTTGTTTTAGAGAAAAATATTCTACCAATTTTCAAGAACCATAAAACATTATACAAGTAAGATTATTATATAGTTTCTCGAGCAAATGAAAACTATATTTATAGTAAAAAAGAAATGGTGGTTACAAGTGACCAAAAACAACATATATCAACCAGAACTCCTGCCAGAAAAATGAGGAAACAAAATCCTCTTCCAAACAAAGCATCTTAGCTAAATAAAAACTTTACTCTTCTACATGGAAAATCTGAAAACTTAATGGCATTAAGCCCAAAAGGAAAAGTGCTCAGAGAAGATGACTGTGCAAAAGGAAGGGCAAAAAAATGTGATTCGTATCAGAATAAACTCCAAATCCATGGGAGGTTTTTCAACATGGCCACAAAGCTATTTCACGCTCCCCGTTGGGAGGTATATCCTATATCCTCTACCCTTGAATCCACAATCTTTGAACATTCATCAATAATCAATAAAATAGATGAGCAAGGCACTAGAGCTCTAAGGGGAACATACATAAAACTATTGGCCAGTCTCTGTTCAAATATCTTAACATGATGTGCAAATCCTCACTGATTTTTCCATCTGCTTGAGGTATGAATTGTGGACAAAAGAGTAAAGATAAGCTATAATGGAGAGCTGTTCTGACCTCTGAGAGCTCCACCACTTCCTAACTCATATTTTGGTAGTATTTGTTTTGTTTTCCGGCACATAGACAGATTTCTAGGAGATTTAGCCCTATTATCATTATGCAGTGGCCCCTTCATTCCTGAAGATCTTCTCCATTAGCAGAAATGTTTAGTCTGAAACTAACATGGCTACTTCATCTTCCTATTATTTGTTAACATGATACATTTTCACTCTGCCCATTCACTTTTAATTAACATTTAGAGGATGTCTCGTTGACAACAGAGAGCTGAATCTTGATCATATCCATTTAGTCTTCTCATTGATACATTTTGACCACTTGCATTAAATTGTTTCAATGTAGTTGTATGAATATCTATTATGTTTATAACTATTTTCTGTCTATTGCATTTTCCCTTCTCTCCTGATGTTTCTGATTGTTCTTATTTTAACAGAGAATTTTCTATACCATATTATACGCTTCTTATACCTTATGCTTTCTTAAATTTTTAAAATGGTTGCTCTAAAATGTATAATATGTGGTTTCAACTAACCTAAGGCCACTTTTATAGACACATCATATATTGTACAAAAACATCATTTTAGAGGATTCTCCACTGCAACCTCCGACCCCTTTGTAAGACTGATGCCATTTATACCATTTCCACGATACTGTGTAAGTATCTAGCCACTTATGGCTTCAGCCGTTGGGCTGCCGGTAAGCAGATGCTGGGCATAAATATCTGGATACCCAAAACTCTCTAGAGATTTGGATAGTGGCTTGTCCCTCATGAGACAGTTCTTTCAATTCTGTGAGAGATTAAAGAAATGCTACTCGTTTCTAGTTTGCGTGGTTTTCTTTGTAAGGGCAGAAGTAGCAATGTGCAAGCTTCTTAGATGGTAGCACTGATACCCTAAGCCTCTATGTGTCCTGTTATGCCCACTGTACTATCAGAAAACCCAAACGGTGTGAAGAACCAGCTCCAGCTTTCAGCCATGTACGGAGCCAATATGTTAGTGAGTCCCTCGTATCCCAGTCAAACTGCATGAAACAATGCATGGAGACCAGAAATCAACTTTTCATACCCACCACTTTCCCAAATGCAGATACAGGAGCAAAATAAAAGACAGTTGATTTAAGCCTCATTTTGCATGGCTGATTTTACAGCAGTTATATAAGCACAAATATCCAAGGATAACCCTGAAGGTACTATTGACTTCCCAAACCACCCTGTACCATCCACAGCCCTACTCATACCCCTTTCTCTGAATTTGCAAAACATGCCCAGTTCCTACCTTTTTTTTTTTTTTTTTTTTTTACTGAGGACTCTTCTAATTTGAGGCCTCATCTGAAAGACATTTTTCCCTCTTTACTATTCCTTACTGGCTGGCAAAATCAACCCAAAACAAAACTACCCCTTCTGATCTAAGCATAAATGTCCCTTCCTCAGCAAGTTCCTAATGTCAACCCATCTAAACAATACCTACCCCCATCCCCCACCACACCCACTACCTCCCACCATCCCCACCCCCATCCCCCACCACACCCACTACCTCCCACCATCCCCACCCCCTTCCCCCACCACACCCACTACCTCCCACCATCCCCACCCCCATCCCCCACCACACCCACTACCTCCCACCATCCCTACCCACCACCATCCCCACCCCCAGGTCCCCACCATCCCCACCCCCAGGTCCCTACCATCCCCACCCCCTCACCATCCCCACCCCCAGGCCCCCACCCCTAAGCCCTCACCCCCCACCATCCCCACCCCCAGGCCCCCACCATCCCCATCACCCCACCATCCCCACCCCCAGGCCCCCACCCCTAAGCTCCCACCCCCCACCATTCCCACCCCCATCCTGCCCACCCACCACCATCCCCCACCCCCACCATCCCACCCCCAGGCCCCCACCATCCCCACCCCCCACCATCCCCCACTCCCCGGCCCCCACCCCTAAGCCCCAACCCCCCCCACATCCCACACCCCTGCCATCCCCACCCCCCCACCCCCATCCCCCACCACACCCACTACCACCCACCACACCCGCTACCCCCCACCATCCCCACCCCCAGGCCCCCACCCCCACCCCCGCTTCACTCTTCTTCATTGCTCCCATCTCTCTCCTACTATTAGCAGGTACAGGCATTCCAATCTACCAGGTCAGTTAATCTCTGCTTCTCCATTGGATGACAGGCTCCAGCAAAGGCTGGCCATGGGTGTTGCTTGCTACATCTCCATTGCATACGGAATATAGTGAGAACTTAGACAGAAATTCAGAAGAATGAGCTCGTGTAGACAATGTCTCCACGCACCTCATGGGTTAGACCAGGGCTTATCAATCCCAGTACAACTGACGTCTTGGCTACCTGCTTCTTAGGTGCAAGATATGGTCTTGTTAATTTATGGAATATTTCTTGGCAGTGTCTGTGGCCACTACCACATTCCAAGTGACGAAAACCAAAAAAGCTTCCAGACTCTATCATCGCATCCCGGCAAGAAGGAGAGATTCCCTGGCTCCCAGAGTAAGGTGCTGCCTGCCACCCAGCATCCCTACTCAAAGGATGCTAACAGGAACAAAGCAACTTGGGGCCATGGCTGTTCTTTAGCATGAAGCAAGTAGCAGAACTGCAGTCTTCCTCTTATTCTCAAATATGCCCTAAACAGAGATTCTAGGATGTCTCACACTATGAAATCTCCATATTTAATCTTTCCAAAAGAATTCATGGAGACACTAACACAGACTTCAGCATGTTGTGTTGAGGTTGCCCAATCAAATGATCAAAGAGCTCAATCAAAAAGGCTGAGAGAGGCCACTGCACTTAAGCACTGTCTAAGAGAGGGCTGCTCCCATACGTGCTGCTCTAATAATTGAAATCATGCTTTTTGCTTAAACAATAACCTTTTTTTTCCTCTGATTTTTTTTTTTAATTTTATTATTTTTTTCATATTACATCTCGATTGTTAGCCCTTCCCCTGTTTCCTCCCATTCTTCCCTCCCTCCCACTTCCCCCCTTCTCCCCTCCCCTATGTCTGTGATTGAGGGAGACCTCCTCCCCCTATATATGCTCTTAGAATATCGAGTCTCTTCTTGGTAACTTGCTATCCTTCCTCTGAGTGCCGCCAGGCCTTCCCATCCAGGGGACATGGTCAGAAAAGGGGCACCAGAGTTCGTGTGAGAGTCAGATCTCACTCTCCACTCAACGGTGGAGAGTATCATGTTCGTCGGCTAGGTCCTGGTAGGGGTTCGAAGCTTACTGCCTATATTCTCCTTGGCTGGTGCCTTAGTTTGAGGAGGACCCCAGGACCCAGATCTGCCTTAAACAATAACCTTATTGTCGCTTTTGTCAAAAAGATTAGACACTGTTTGTTTTATCTGCTGCAAGCTAAATGAAAGCAGCTGTACCAGTGAACCAAACTCTGATGTGTGCATTCTTCTTAAAAAGGAAATCAGGGCTGGAATCTGCAATGCGAGTAAGCCTTAATGTTTCTAAAAACTAGAACTAGCAGATGTGAGTGGGTGGACTGCTATCCTCCTTGGAATAGGTAAGGATAAGAGGCCTATTTTTCAACTTCCCCTATACACAAAGAACATTAAAAAACCACATGGCAAACCTCATTTATTACATATCTGTTCTATAAAAATCCCATTTCTTAGTGGGGCGTGGTGACACACACACCTGTAATCCCAGCACTCTGGAGGCAGAGGCAGGCAGACCTCTGTGAGTGCAAAGCCAGCTTGGTCTAAAGAGTGAGTTCCAGGACAGCTGGGGCTACACAGAGAAACTCTGTCTCAAAAATCCAAGAGAGAAAGAGAGGGAGGGAGGGAGAGAGAGAGAGAGAGAGAGAGAGAGAGAGAGAGAGAGAGAGAGAGAGAGAGAGAGAGAGAGAGAGAAAGTATCCCAAACACAGCTCCAGGGTGTGATGCAATTTGCCTCTCTTTTGCACCAAGCTCCTACCTATGGACTGTTGACATCTGAGGATAAGCTGTGTATCAGAAGTTAAGGTTGGAACGCCTATAAACCTGGAATCCAAGTGTTTTCCATCTAGGGATTTCAGATTTTGAATTCTCCCATCTCCTCCTGATAGTGTTTCAATGGAATTGACCTTGAGGGCGAGCAGTCAGAGCCACATCTGTAATCTTACACATTCGGAAAAGGTCCGTCATCTACTGCTGACTTTCTCCTCGCTGTGCTTGTTTTTAATTAAAAGCATTCCTTCCCCTGGTTTCTCCCTGGGGCTTTGAAGAGCTCTTTGAAATGCATTTAGTACATATCAGGCTGGGTTTGGCTACCCTCTCAATTTATGAGGTCGTTTAATTTCAAGTTCAATTATTCAGCACAAATTGGCAGAATGAAATGCTAAAGAAGATTGGCACTTTCAATCACATAAATCTCATGTTACATAAAGTGAGCAAATTCCTCCATTGTTCCTATTGACCTCTGAGATAACAATTTACTGCTGGCACAAGCCAGTGTGGGCAGGTTTGTCCAAAGCAGCTTAGCAGGCTCCTGAGGAGCAAGGCCCTGGCTTCCTCACCTCCATAGAAACTACAGATAAGCTGAGAAAATGACTGCTGATCATGACCATCTGTGGGGGGACTTAGACAGATGAGCCCAAAACTCCAATTCCAGAGATGGAACAAAGGATCTGTTGTTCAGCTTTGAATGACACATGAAGTCTGGGAAGTCAGAAGCAGTGACAGTCTTAGCCATAGCCATTTACTGCCCTGCCAGCTCAGCTGCAGAGCAAAGGTTTCTATCTTTACCATGCATATGGGATCCCACATCTATCTTAAGGAGAGTTTTGGTTTGTTCTGCCAGGAGCAGCAAAGAGAATGTGGGTATACACACCTCGTTATAAGGAGCTGACATGGTGGCAGGTCTTTGCTCTACTTACAGGAACCAGGCAGCCATGGATACTCACATAGGTGCAAACCTGTGGTCCTTCCAAACTATGCTTCTCAAAGCCAACTCCATCCTGATACTCAGTTACTTTGGCTTAGTCAAAATTTGCACAATATCAAAGTGAATCCATTTGCTTTTATTTTGAGACCTTCAGAGTTCAACAAATTTAGGCTTATTACCAAAAGATTAAAATCTTATATTTTCCTGGGAAGTTGAGGAGATCAGCCACATAAGGGAGCCACGAAGAATCCCACAGGGATACAGTGATGAGGTAGACTTGATTTGCCAGCACTGAAGCTATGGCTTCACATTTCAAATTCTGCAGTCAACATTATCCTCCTCCCCTCTTTTTGAAATACCATACCAGTTTACCAGGACCTGTCTTACTGTACATTAGTTTATATAGTAAGAGAAATCCTATCTTATATAGAATAATTTATGCACCTGTGCCATCTCTCTTAAAAATTAAGTTCCATCCTAATAACACTGGTTTTAAACAAAAGCCCAACTGCCAAGTATGATATACCTCCTCATGAGCTGGGGACAGAAAGGCCCCAGAGGCTGTAAAATTGTACAGACTCTTGCCATCTCTCTCAATCACACATCTAAAGTTGGTAAGGCACCAGTGGATAGTTTTAATGGTCACACAGAAGGCCCTGGTTAAACCAAATCAGTTACAAAACAAAATCACAAGTAGTGAATCTAGGAAAGGGACTAGCAGGAGAAAGAAGGAAATCAGAGGGAAGTGAGATGTTGTAGAGAGAATAATGAGAATAATTTATATGCATGTATGAAACTGTCAAAAAACTATGATGATGATCACGGTGATGAGGATGAGGAGGATGATGATGATGGTGATAAGTGTAGTTCTTACCCCCTCATCAATGAAACTTCTGTTTGCAACATTTGGAGACCATCAGAAAACCACAGCTAACCAAAATGCAGAGTGGATCCCAGCTCTGGCAGATACATCTCCAACACAAGTCCTACATGTGAGGCTCGGGAATCATTATAAAAGAGGGGCAAAAAGAGTGTAAGAGCCGGAGCCAGAGGGACATGAGATCTGCGGTGAGATCCTGTCTCCCAGAATGTGAGAAAAGTGGCACTCATGATGTTTTACCAACATGGCTTCCTGAACACATTCTAAACAGGGAGGACACTACTAAACATGCTCTCATGGAAGAAGGAAAGTTCAAGAGGTCTCAATCCTAGACAAAAAATGATAGGCAACTAAGAAGTGCTATGTTCTTCCCTAGGGAAGAACCCCCTAATTGCGTATCCAATACCAAATGGTCAGTCCTGAAAGCATATACATAAGAGTAACATTATATGGACCAGTGTGTATGAATGTATGTGCGTATATATAAATATACACACACAGACTCACTTGTAACAACAATTTAAAAGGAGGAGCATAAATGCGAAAGATGACAACAGGCATACATAGAAGGGTTTGGAGGGAAGAAAGCAAAGGGGAACTGATATGATAATATTATTATCTTAATGAATAAAGATTATTATTGAAAATTAACCCAAAAAGGATAAACTTCCCCAAGAATTGGTAAAAGAAATAAATAAAAAGTAAGGAAATTTCAAAGAGAACAGAAAAAAACACACTGCAGCCAATAAATCACTCTTTAAAAGTCAAGCAGTCAGGGCTACCCACACAGGAATCTCCATGAGCAATGTTGGTGCTCCTACAAGAACTCAAGGGAGGCCAGAACTCAATGACAACAACAGCAACAGCAACAACAATATCAACAAAACAGCCTCTTTCTATTCCACCATGGGTTTCTAAACCATGGATTGCCATTATCCCAACAATAAGCTTTGTTTACATTGTGAATAAACGCAGGAGCTATGGGACAGCTAACATGTCACAGGTTCTAAAAGAAGACTGTTGTGAATACAATGTGAAACTAGGAGGTTTAAATTGAGTAACTGTTAAGGATTAAATCGTGTCCTCCAAGAAAACATGTGTTTATACTTAGTCCTAATCTCAGAAAAGAACAGTATTTGGTATTAAGGGTTGGGGAGATGGCTTGTTTTTTAAAATGCTTGGTATACAAGATTGATGACTTGAGTTTGGATCCATAGCACCAATAAAAAAAGCCAGACACAGAGGCATACAACTGTAGCCGCAGACTTGGCAAAGTCTACGTAAAGACTACATAATGACAGATGATCCCTGGCACTTACTGGCCAACTCTTCTAGCAGAACGGCAGGATCCAGGCACAGTGACAGACCCAGTCTCAAAATTAAGGTCACCAACAATAGAGGCCTACCCATGCACATGCATGGGAGAGCCCATACACACATGTGGTGTGTGTGCATATGCATGTGTGTATGTGGTGGTGGGGGGAGAGAGAAAGAGAGAGGAGAGAGAGATAGGGGAGAGAAAGAATATGTGTAATTGTATAATTCAGACACAGAGAAAGTATGTAAAACAAAAACTAGGGTCATCAAAGAGCCATCAGGATCAAATGAAGCCATTAAGAATGACATTAATCCTATATTATATATGTCTTGATCCAGAGGGAACACTGGACAGATGCAGACACAAACACACTAAGCAGAACACTATAAAGATGAAAGGTAGAAGGAACCCCAAAACCATCACACCACCCCAATGGCTAGAAAGAGTTATGGCAGAGACTTTCCATCACACATCCTGGGAAAGGACAAAGTGCTCTCCTCTTGACCTTTCATCTCCAGCTCCAGAACTATGACACAACAAAATCCTGATGCTCAGCCTGATGTTTAAGTGGTTCTTTGCTTTGCCAGCCTTGGCCAGCAACCACAATAAGGTTAGTGGTGAAATCTAAACATGACACTTATAATCAATACAATGAGCATGTGTGTGAAATCCTTAAAAAAAACAAAACAAACAAACAAAAAACAAACAAACAAAAAAAAAACTGAGAAACACAGGCATTTCTAAGACCAAGAAGCTTTTCTGCAAAATAATAAGAGATGGAGGAGGGTGCCAAACAAATGTTTCAAGGCAGAGGCAGGGATGTTGATTTGTGTGAAAGGGTGCTAAAGAATACAGAAACAGGCTCTCGGTCTTTCAGAGGCTCCTTTAATTACATAGCACTCTAGGGACACACCAAACAAACTCAACTCTCACATTCTGCTGTAGGACAAGTGCATAGCTGTTGTCTTATCCAGACTTTACTACCCAAAAGTAACAGAGCCCAGGAAACCTATCATCTCTTAAATCAGCAGGCAACGGTTTTCGTCTCCTGCTGGAGGAAATTAAATTCTACATGTGACTAGCAGGTTGGAGAGACTTCTTAAGAAATGCTGACAAGATAAACTTAAATCTACTGAAATGAAAACTATCAACTGTCTACAGTCATCCTTCTCAAAGACTAAAGGTGCTGGCAAAGTACTTCCTTTATTTAAGAGTAATGATTGGAAAAGTATTCACCCCGCTCTAAGATTTTGAAGGAAATCTTCATGTTAAATGTTTAGTAGAGTTTCTGACCTGCACATTAGTGGAACGAATCTTCTGTGGGTACACAGTTTTAAGTGCTTGTTTACTTATCATCAAATGGAATGTTTGCTTTTGTTTGAATCACAATTGAAACAAGTCAGAGCATATGTGAGGACTATCTGGATTATTCAATAAGAACCCAATCTTTCCAAGGCTTTAAAGTGTGTATAATACAAAGGGAAGGTGTGGTGATTGGGGGTTGGGGGATGTCTTAGAGCCAAAAGCACATGAGCTAATCAGGTGTTGCTACCAACCAGCTGCATGACCACAGAAAGTTGATGAAGTTCCATGCACCAAGACAGCTGAGCGGTGGGAGAGGGCGATTATGATGGCAGATACCATGGAGGGCACCATCAGAGGTAAATGAGGCAAAAATAAGTCCTGCGGTTTATACCAAATAATTGCCTTCCTAATGGCTAGTTAGCATCACACTGTTAATCTTAAAATGTACAAGTGATTTTTATACAATGAACACTACTAATTTCATGTGGGAAAGAATAAAAATCTTGGAACACAACCTCTGTATACATCAACTTCTCTGTACAAAGCATTACTCTAACCTCCCATGTTCCTAAGCTACTTGAATAAGTCATTAATAGCATAGCTTTCGGGCTCTACTTCTTTTCTTTCTGCTATCATGTTTGCTCAATCCTGAAAAAAAAAAAGGCCTTTGCTCTCAGAGTTAACCCAATTACTACAGTAGAAGATTTACAAAAATAAATCTAAGTGAAGTCACCAAATAATGGGTGAGACATAGCCCCAACTGGCCATCTCTTGTCACCAAATGAGACTTCTAGTGCTGGGAATGGGTTACATCTAATTAAGTTGCTAGTAAAAGGGGTCCCATGGGAATCCCTTAAACAACCCAGGCTGTTGCCAAGACTATAGGTTGTTCTCCACAAACTGACGGCAAGGCCCACACCTCAAGACGACATCTACACAATTCACTGAACATAGAGAAGAACAGCTCGTGCCTAACTAGATCCCTCATGACTATGGGCTGGAGTCTTGGGTATATAGGAGGATACCCCACACACTAGCAAAGGAGGAATGTAAGCACCAACTCAGCTACAAATCTTTACTCTACGATGATGTCCTGCCTGTAAGATATACTAATGCAGTTGTTCCATAAAGCTTGTGGGATTAACCAGCCCACTCCATGAGATACAACCCATAACTGACACATCTTTGGTAACCAAGAACCAGAGGTTAACATAGCCCAGGGACATGGGGTAAAACTAAATACTACTGTTCTTAAATATTTTAAGTAGCAATAAAATGACTCCTAATAATATTCTGTTATACTCAAAGATCCAGTTATCATCAAAGAGGCTTCCTCCTGCAGCAGATAGAACAAATATGAAGATATTTTACAGAATGTGAGAGATCTCGGAACACTCTACCCTAAACCAGGTATCTCCAAGAAATCCCGCCTTTAAGCATTCAGGGAACCACACAGAAGAGGAGACAGGAAGTGGATGAAGGACATCCTGAAGAGGATGTAGCACACCAAGAAAACAAGGCCCTCTGAATCAACAAGATGCACACATATAAACTCATGGAGACTGAGGCAGTATGCACACGGCCTGCTCAGGCCTGCACCAGATGGTGACCTAGAGATGAAAGGAGGAGTGGACACATGCCCCATCCCTAACCCAGAAGCCATCTCCAATTGACAACCACTTGCAAATGAAAAATTAATTTCCTCCTAGGCAGTATGTCTCACTGGGGAAACAAGGTACTCTTAACAATAATCCTTATGCTCAAATTAGATGGCCAAGAGACAACAAAGTCAGTGGCACCTTTGGAGGAGCCCTTACCTCAAAGCTTTTCCTTTCTTTTCTTTTCTTTTTCCTTTCTTTTTAACTGTAACTTCTAATTCTCTCCTCTCCCTTCCTTTCCTCCCCATCTTCTCTTCTCTTCTCTTCTCTTCTCTTTTGTCTCCCTGTGTCTGTCTCTCTCTGTCTCTGTCTCTCTCTCTCTTTCTTTCTCTCTCTCTCTATTCTTGCTCTCCCCCTTTCTCCTCCCTCCCCCATAGGACCCTGTCCATAGGACCTTGTGCATATATTATAGCTCTAGGTTTGGAGTTTGGAGTTTTATGGGATTCCTGAGTATGCAAATGAGTGAGTCTCTGTGTCTATATCTGTTTCATGTTCCTTTTCTTGGGCTCTTTTCCTTCTATTTGTTTTGTCCTATTCTAGGGTATTTGTGTTTGTTTTATCTTATCATATTGTATTTTATTTATTATTATTTTGTTTTATTTATTATTATTTTATCTCTTAGAAGCCTGTTTGTTTTCTGATGAGAGACAGAGAGGGGGTGGATATAAATGAAAGGGAAGGTAGGTAGGAGATGGGAGAAGTAGAGGAAGAGGAAAACATAATCAAGATATGATATGATATATATATATGATTGATTGATAATTTTTTTAAAATTTATTCGCTTTACATGTTATTTGTATCTCCCTCCCCTCATCCTCAGGAATGGGATCCCTCTTTCCCTAACATATGACCTTAGCATAAAACAGAAAAAAAATTTCTAATGTAAAATCATTAAAAGTATTCTTTGAATTTTAAGATAATATAGTATGGTTATTCAATCACTAATCTTTGTGTAGAAAATTCATGCAAATTGAAACATTCTGTTCCTGGTGGAGAGGCAGGTTCATGAGACTCAGGGTGTTCAACCACTATAATTCTTGAGATGTTTCTCAAAGTAAACAAAACAAAAAAAAATGCTTCATGAGGCTCTGCCAAAGGTAGAGACAGGAAGGAAGGAAGGAAGAATAGAAAAGCTTGTGGTTTTAAACTAAATGATTTGGGAAAGATGGAATAAATGTTTAATTCAAAAGAATGTCAAGAATGATAATATGTTTGGACTTAGATCATTTATATTTATTCTAAATCCTAGATGTCCCTCACCTGAAGAGTGGATAAAGAAAATATAGTATTTACACAATGGAGTATTACTCAGCTGTTAAAAATGACATCATGAAATTTGTAGGCAAATAGAAAAAAAAATCATTCTGAGTGAAGCAACCCAGACCCAGAAAGAGAAATATGGTATGTATTTGCTTATATGTGGACTTTAGCCATTAAGCAAATGATAACCAAGCTATACTCTGTAAACTCAGAAAGACTAGATACAGAGGAAGGGTCTAGGGTGGACACATGGATTTCCCTGAGAGGAAGACATAGAATAGACCCTGCAGGTGGACTCTGGAGTAGTGGTGACTGAAACAGGAGGATGAAGTGGGGAGGAGCAGAGAGAGGTAGGATAACAGAGAGAATGCCTGGAGAGACAGCTGACATTGAGGGGCATTTGAAGGAGCCTATGGAAACCTAGATAGTCTTAATGAGGTCTCCTAATAATGGAGATATGGAGTCTCAACTGCCCGGCTCCTGCTGCCAAGTGAGGCTTCCAGTGCTGGGACAGGTTGCACTCGATTGAGTTGTTGGCCAAGGGAGTCCCATGGAAATCCCCAAACAACCCAGGCTGCTGCTGCTAAAATGAAGGGTTGCACTCTGCAAAACTGATAGTAGGGCACCACTACCAAGTACAACGCCCACACAACTCACCGAACATGGAAAAGTCCAGCTGATGCCTATATAAAGCCTTCACCCTTTCACTCCTGTGCCTCTGATGCAGGAAGGTACTCTGCATGTTAACAAAAAAGAAACATAAACACCAACTTTTGACCTACATCCTGTCCAGCCTGCAATATATGCTAGGGCAATGGTGGCACAAAACTTACAGGGGTACCCAACTGATGTCTGATTTGACTTTAGGTCCAACTCCATGAGACAGAACCCATACCTGGTGCTACATTGGTGACCAAAAACCAGAGACTAGACACTCCAGAGATCTAGGGTAAAACTGGTCTCTTAAAAAAAGTATCAACAAGATGACTGCTAATGAAATTCTGCTCTGCTATTGTCATATACCAATGCCTTACTCAGTCATCATCAGAGAAGCTTCCTGCTGCAGCAGACGGGAACCGATGAAGAGACCCACAGCCAGACACTACATGAAGAGATAGTCTAAATGGATGTCTCCATCAAATGCCTCCTCTTAGAGTTCTGAGAACCAAGGAAGAAGTGGCAGAAAGAGTATAAGAGTCAGAGGGGATGAGAACGCTGGAAGAATAAGCCCCCGTGAATCAACTAAACAAGATGCGTATCAACTTATGGAGACTGAGGTAGCAAGCACGGAGCCCATACAGGTCTACACCGGGTCCTCTGCATATGTGGTACAGCTTTTAGCTTAGAATTTTTATGGTACTCTTGACTGTAAGAACAGTGGGTCTCTGGCCTTTGTTCCTGCTTTGGGGACTCTTTTCCTCCTGCTGGGTTGCCATATTTAACTTTGATATAATGGTTTTTGCTTCATCTTATTATATTCTTTAATGAGAGACAGAAGGGAGTGGATCTGGAGGGGAGGTGGATACGGAGAAGAACTGGGAGGAGGAGTGGTAGGAGAAACTATAATCGGTATATATTGTATGGGGAAAGAATATTTTGATAAAAGGAAAAATGAAAAATAGTAAATAAACACTAAAGCACCATATGAAATTAATTGCTTCGTTCACCTGGAAATATTTCTCACTGGAGTGTTCTAACTCCACTGAGAAAAAATAAACAAAGTTATGATGAACTAGAGAAATCCGCAGGACGACCTGCCACCAGGAAAACCACTTCCACTAGTTTTTAGACTTGTTTGAAACAAGCTCACAGAAGTCTGGAAACCAAAAAGCAGGAAAATCTATTATGAAGTAAATTTGAATTGTTTATTTATACTGTTACTTAATATTGAGAGCAGATACACTACGCATATGATGTATTCTTGAAAGCATTTAACTTACTTGCTTTTCCCTTTGTATACCGTTGCATAAGATCCTTCCCCTAGTTTTTCCAGTTTTTCATACGAGTCAGCTTTTCCAAATTTGGGACTTGTTGGCTAAACATGAAACAAAGAGGAAACAAAATAGATTGTATCAATGTACCAATTTGCTGACACTGGATAAACAACTTTTTCTGATATAAGAATATTTTTAAAACAGTGCAATAAACAGTCATAGTACCAATCCAGAACATACAAACAAGCACATGTAGAATTAAATTTACTCATCATCTAACCACAAGGTCACTCTGAATATTATTTTGATACAGCATTCTCGCTGGGCTGTAGATCACTCTGAATATTTTGATACAGCATTCTCGCTGGGCTGTCTTGCGGGCAGCTGCTTTTTTGTATAGATGTTATCATGTTCAATACACATGTTTTATGGCCTGTGTTCTCACATTCAATGTGCTATGAACATTTCCATATTATGACATAATCTTCTAAATTAGAGATTAATAAGCTATTATACATACTGCAATCATAGGCTACCTTGTGTTTTTATATATCCTATGGACACAGAATAATTGTTACCTTCCTTGGTTCAATAGTTGGGAGGGTCCAAAAGATGGGAATTTTGTGACACATGAAAGTTGTACAAAAATCACATTTCACATTCCATAAAGTTTTATTTGAATGGTCATCTTATCTACAACTTTCTAGTTATAACAGCTGCAGTTATAACAGAAATTATACAAATGAAAATACTGTTATTCTTCCAGTAAATCATGAATGTATAATACTCCGTCTTAAAAACTGTTCCTCCAAGATATTTAAACAGTAAATCAAGTAGCTAAGGACACGTCACTCAGGGATAACGGGTCATTCTACTCTTGAATTCTAATAGGTCATAAACAGTATTGTGACTGACAAATGAGATTACATGAAATTGAAGAGTGTTTGCCCTGCAAAGGAAGCAAGCATCAGAGTGAAGAGACAGCCTACAGAACAGGACAAAATGTCTGCCAACTGTATATGTGATAGAGATTGATAAAGACAATAAAGGAAAGTCTTCAAAAATTAAGCATGAAAAATCATCTAAATAAATAAGTAAATAAATAGAACTGATCTCAAATGTAGAAATACAAATGGCAAGTATTTGGAAACTGTTCAACATCCTTAGCTATCATGAAAATGCAAATTAAAACAACACTGAAATGCTGTCTCATCCCAGTGAGAACGGTTATCATTGAGAAAAAATTACAAAAATGCTTACTATGGAAAACACTATGTAAGTGAGGAACTCACAGTACATAAGATACGCAATCCACCTAAATCATCAACAGATTAATTCAATGAAAATCTGGTTAATATACATATGGAATTTTATTCAGCCATAAAGAAGCTGAAAATCATAGCATCTTCAGGAAAGTTGATAGAGATTATCATTAACATGATTTCTAAATGATATATAAATAACAACACAAGCCAGACTCAGAAATACATGAACTATGTTTTGTCTCTCTGGTGTGTGGTGTGTGTGTGTGTGTGTGTGTGTGTGTGTGTGTGTGTGTGTGTGTGTACCATGTATAAGATATATGCAGATATCATAAAGGTAAAAGAGAGATTATGATGAGGGAGGAAGGGACTAAATGGGGGAGGCAAAAGATAGGAAAAAAAAACAATACCGCATGTTTTCCTTCATGTGCAGAATCTACATTTGCTTATACACATACATGAAAGCAGAAAGGAGATTACAGGGGGGAAATTTGTACGTTGAGATTGAAGAGGAAAGTAGTAGGGAGGTTGAATAAGAAAGTACAAAGACACAAATAAATGAAATTTAATGATGAAGTCCATTACTTGTATGCCAACTATAACAATTAGTTTAAAATGAAAATAATAAATGCTTTCTTGTCTCCTTTCCACCCCAAATGAGACAAATTGACTAAAAATACACTTTTTAAACTAATAACTCATGATCATGAAAAAAAAAATCTAACAGACATTTTGAGGGATCTTGAAATGATACAATGTAATTAGGAGTAAAATTTCAAAGAAATGTCCCAAAATAAGAAGAAAATTATTAGGTTAAAATAGCAGAAACCTTTAAGGATACATGAAATTGGGCAACAAGGTAAGAACACTAAGTCTTCCCAAGAAAGGTAAATGGAGTGTTTATTTTATAAAAACAGGAAAGATAGGTGATAATGTGGTTTTTGGGCTAGAAGGGCAAAGCAAAGACTCAGTTAGCCAGTTCTACAGAAAGGCAATGTATAGTCAAAACCCTTAGTCATCAGGAAAATGTAATTCTACCTAAAGTTATAGCCATTACTTTTTTCTTAATAATTTCATCTTAATTAAAAATCATTTTAATTACTTTAATTAAAATAAAATGATAGCATGGCTTTGTGATGCATTCAACAGAAACAAATGTCAGAAATAGAATAAGCTGACAGTGGTTCTCAAGTAAAAACATGAGTACAAATCCTAAAGTCACAAATCCATTTACACAATCTTGAAAGATGAAGCCATGAAAAGAGAAGCATAGAGTTTAATGGGCAGAGGAACTAAAGCTCTGGGAACAGGAGTAACAGTACAATGCTAAGAATGACTTTGAAGTTATTTTATGATCAATATTTAATCAGTATAATAAAATATTTAATGTGTATTGAGTGGGAGAAAACAAATAGTTAAAGGAGCAATAATCTCATGTTTACATAAAATTCTCACCAGAAACTTCAAGGAGAGACAGAATACATAGAAACAGAAAAGTTACTAAGAGATAACAATGGCTGCAAACTGGAAAGTGATATTTTAAAGTTAAGAAAGAGGAAATAATTTGTCTGGGTGTGGTTAGCACTCAGGAAGCAGAGGTACAGAGATCACTGGGAGTTTGAGGGCAGCCTTGTCTACATTGTGAGTTCCAGGACAGCCAGGGATATGTAGAGAGACCCTGACTCCAAAAATCAAACCAACCAAACAAAATAAAGCAATGACTTTATATCACCAATTAGTATGCTGACAGAGAGATATAGATACACTGCAACCTTTGCCACCTGAGGCAAATAAATCAAGGTATTAACTTCCATAGTACTTCAACATGAAGCTTGGCTGGAATCTTGGGATAAGTACAAGAAAGCAAGCAAAAGAAGAGAAAATCATGTTAAGATTTCTTGAATTAATTAGAACAGAGTATAAAAACTACTTAACTCCAAAGTCACAAATTTTAGTGTTTCCCTTACATCTCAAGTGTTTGCTACGTTTTTATAAATAAGATGTATACATATTAGATAAATTGAGGAATGAAAGAAAAATGTAAGGAAGCTAGGGAGTAAAGAGGAAAATTAGAGGAGGGATTCTTTTTTTTAAAAAAGCATACAAGAATATTAACTTCAAATAAAAAGAAAGGTAAGCCCAACCGTATCAAAGATTACAGTAAACATAAATGAGCCACCTTCAGCAAATAAAAGTTCGCAAATTTGTGAGGTAGCGAGATCAACAATATGCTGTTGAGAAGATTCAAAAAGAGAATAAATAAAAGAGTATATCTGAAAACATAGAAGGGAAAAAGTCTACCCAAATGTTTATTTTTATTTGCATTTATAATGTGTTTGTATACACATAAACACTATCAAAACTGAAAATCATCCCTCTGCAAGTAAGCTTTCAACTTGTTGCTTCTGTAACAAAAGCTCAATCTGTGCAATCAGGCGGGGGTGGGGGGTGGAGGAAACAGAATAGTTACATGTAACTAAATAGTTTCATTGTTTGGTTTTTGTTGAATGGCAACAAATAGTACTGGTTAAACTGGTGACACCGATTCAAAATACATCAAGGACTTTAATTTAAAACCTGAAATGTTTAAAATGCTAAAGGAAAAGACTTCAAGATAAGGCTTATGGAAGAACTTTTTTACAAGCTGACAATAACATAGGAAATAACACAAAGCGTTGCCAATTAGAATGACATTACATTAAAAGACTCTGCACAGCAAAGGAAACAAGTCCCAGAATGACAAGTCAGCCTGAAGAATGGGAGAAAGCCTGTCATCTACTTCAGACATGGATTTACAACCTAAAATATATAAAGAACTGCAAAAATTAATCACCAAAAGGTTGTCAGTCAATAAGCGGGGGGGGGGGGGGGGGGGGGGGGGGGGGGGGGGGGGGGGGGGGGGGGGGGGGGGGGGGGGGGGGGGGGGGGGGGGGGGGGGGGGGGGGGGGGGGGGGGGGGGGGGGGGGGGGGGGGGGGGGGGGGGGGGGTGGGGGGGGGGGGGGGGGGGGGGGGGGGGGGGGGGGGGGGGGGGGGGGGGGGGGGGGGGGGGGGGGGGGGGGGGGGGGGGGGGGGGGGGGGGGGGGGGGGGGGGGGGGACCATAGTCCTACTTCCCAGCTATTGAGAATAGAGCTACAGGAACACAGACATACAAGTGTCCTGATAGTAGGATATACATTCCTTGGGTACATACCCAGGAGTGGTTGTTCCAGCTTTTTGAGAAACCTCTAGACTGATTTCTAAAATGGCTGCACTAGCTTCACTCGCCCCAGCAGTATGCAAGGACTCGCTCTCCCCACGTCCATACCCATACCTGCAGTCATTTGTACCCTTGATGAGAGGCATTCTGCCTGCGGAGACATAACATCAACAAGTAAATCAAATCAGAATTTTTGCAGTGATGCTAATGCTTTTTAAAAGTACTTCTTTGCCATTCAAATATCTTCTTTTGAGAACTGTTTAGTTCCATAATCCATTTCTATTCGGTGTTTTGTTTTTTTGGAGTTTAGTTTTTTGTTTTTGTCTGTTTGTTTGGTTTTTTTTTTGTTGTTGTTGTTTTTGTTTGTTTGTTTAGTTACTCTATCAGATATATATTTGGCAAATATTCTTTTCTATTGTGTGCTGCCTCTTCACACAGTTCACCTTTGCTATACAGAAGCCTTTTAGTTTCATGAAATCCCTTTTGTCAACTGTTGGTCTCATTTCCTAAGCTGCTAGAGCCCTTTCCAGAATATCCTTGCCTTTTTCTATATGTTGGAGTGCATGCCCTACTTTTTCTTCTACAGTTTCAGGATATGGGGTCATATACTGAGGTCTTTGATTCACTTGGAGTTGAGTTTTGGACAGGGTAAGATATAGGGATTTAGTTGCATTCCTTACATTTGATATCCAGGGTTCCCAGCAGCATTTGCTAATGACTTCCATCAACAGATGAATGGATAAGGAAAATGGAGCATACATACAAAATGGAATTTTATTCAGCTATAAATGAAAACAAAATGAGACAGGTAAGTGGATGGAACTTGAAAATGTTATAGTGAAGGAAGCAACCAAGGTATAACATGTTCTTTCCCACCTGTCCCCCAGCTCCCACTCCTTAGCTTCATGTGTTCAGAAACAAGAAACATAGAAAGGAGACAGTAGGCAGGGAACAGGGCACCTTGAGGGAGCATATACATCAACACGGAAAGGGTGGGAAAGCTGGGGGTAGAGCAATCAAACAGGGAGAGGTTGGGGGAGACAATAGGGTTGGGGAAGGAATAACCAAAACAAGGAAAATATGAAAAGCTACAATGAACCTTAAAACTATCAGGTAACCCAATTTAAAAACATAAAAAAAAAAACTGGCAAATATTGTCCACGGTCAAACAGCGCCAGTCTTGGAAGTAATGGGTCACTAAACAAAAACCCTAGTACCAAGTGCACGATCAGGCTCTTGGCATTCCTCTTGGTTACCCACAAAAACTAGATGCTAAGACCTCACTGTGAAACACATCACATGCTCTGGATGCAAAATACAGATGGAAGCTCCGTCTCTGCTGGGTACCCTTGAGGAGTGCTGGAAAGTGCTGGATGGTGCCACAAAGTCTATTGGTGGAGTAAGAACATCAATGATCTCACCCAGGTGGGAACTCTACGAACCATAACACCAATGTGCCAGACAAGACATACCCATTGATACAACAGTGGTACAACTCTTGTGAGGGATAACCACCTACATCCTGATTGGATTTGATATGTAGCCCACAAGAGAAAATCCAGGCCTAGTACTATAAATCTGGTTTAAAAAAAAAAAAAAAAAGTGACTGAGGACGATTTAGGCCCTGGGAGGGAGAGGAGCCTACTTATCTACATTGACACAGATTCAAACCACCTTCTAAATACCTATATTTACACCTACATACAAAGGCTACCTTCACCCTTAATCAAAGAAGCCTTTCTTTATAGTGAATGAAGGTAAACGTAGAAATCCATGGCTCCACAAGATATTAAGAATATGAGATGACAAGACATTTACCATACCTCTAAAGGGTGCTTAAAATGAATCCTTTAAAGGGTTCAAAATACACTGTGGAAGGTGGAGCTGAAAGAATGTATGATCTGGAAGATAAGGAAAGGATTGCAAAATGTTGTCTTTTAAGCATGGCAGGGCCATGGCAATCAGGAACTCAAAATGGTTGTGCCCACTGGCATTTGGTCTATACAAATCAGGCCCACCCAACAGTCTGCTGTGAATAGAGAATGTGCTCACAGATCTCTACCAATGAGTGATGAGTTATCGTCAACTAACAGGTTATGGAAGAAGGGGAGGCATAGTTGTATGCACCGATGAGATCATCAATCTCTAATGTAGAATTTCAAACCCAGGTTCACATACATACAGTTAATATCTTCTGTTGAACACAAAATTAAAAGTAATGAATACATAACAAGAGCTGTGTAGGGAAGGGAAGTGGCTGGCAGAAGTGAGAGGGAAATAAGAGAGGAAGTAATCAGAATACATTACATACATGTTTGAAATTGTCTAAGATCAAAATGTAAAAAGAGAGACAAAAGGAAGAAGGGAAGGGAGGGAGGGAGGGAGGGAGGGAGGGAGCAGGCAAATGATCAACATATATTTTTAAAGTGGTTCAAGATTCTTAGCCTTCAAAAAATGCAAATTAAAATAATTGTGAGATTCCATCTCACCCCAATCAGAATAGCTACCACCAAGGAAAAAGACATTTAATGCCAGTGAGGACATGGAGAGACTCTTTCTTATCCACTACTGGTGGGAGTGCAAACTAGTTCAGCACAAGTGAAATCAGAGTGGAAGTTTCTCAAAAAAAATTGGAAGTTTGAGAGGCAGAGGCAGGTGAATCGATATGAGTTCAAGGTCAGCCTGGTCTACAGAGTGAGTTCCAGGAAAACCAAAACAAACAACAACAACAACAACAACAAATTGGAAATTTAACCACTATTTGACCCAGCTTATCCCACTACAGTGGGATACATAGATATATATTCTATATCCCTCGACAGAGACACTAGCACAAACATGTTCATTGTTTCTCTACTTACATAGCATGAAAATGCAATAACATAGATACCCAACAACTAATACAAAGAAATGAGGTACATATATGCAATGACACTTTATAAATCCAAAAAAAGAAATGGGTCTAGAAATTATTATGTTAATGAAGTTAATCCAATGTCAAAAGACAAAACCATATGTTCTCTCATACTCATCAGAGTAAGTGCAGGTAAAGGTTATGAGACTAGAAAGGGGGCTGTGAGGGGGTAAAAGAGGGTTTTCAAGGAGGCGGGGTGTGGAGAGGATAATAGATGCGCATGGCATGAAAGCCTAATGGCATAAGGGTGTAGAAGGAGAAAGATGAGCAGAGAAGGGCCTCATCCGAAGGAAATACTCATTTAAAAATACCATAATGAAACATGTTACTTTATGCTAAATAAATAATAAAAATAAGGACACATAACACCTGACAATAAAAAGGCATCTTTTGTTTAATCAGAGTATCTCAATGTCATCTTAAGGTGTCTGCTCCCTATAATTTACAAGTTTAAGGCAGTCTCAATAAAAATTCCTATGATGGAGTCTGGGTGCGGTAGTGCACACCTTTAATCCCAGCACTTACGAGGCAGAGGCAGGCAGATCTCTGTGAGTTCAAAACCAGCCTGGTCTACATCGTGAGATGCTGTCTCAAAACAATAAAACAAAACAAAACAAAATTCCAACGATGGAGAAAAAGAAGTCAATTTGTCAACTGTGGTGTTAACCTTTTCCAAGTGTCTATGGCATGGCTAGTAACTTGAAGTTGTTTATCTACTAAAGAAGCTGAATCAGACAAATTCTCCTTCTTATCTTTAATACTGACACAAAAATTGTCTTCTGAGTCTCAATTATTAAGCCCACATATTTCTAGATGCTGACTGAGCATCTTCTTAGACAGAAAGAACATGTCAAAGACAGCAGCAAAGACTGCAAGAAGCTTTTAGGGTCAGTTACTCAATCTGCCAGCTTTAAACACCATAGTAACCCATTTCTTCAACAAAGTATCCAATGAGAAGACAATTCCACACAGCCACACCAAGCTCCATAGTTACATGGTGCTAAATTTTTAATGAAGTACAGACCCAAAATAGAATTCTTGCCTTCACAGAAATCAGAAATAACTAGGGCTGTACAACGCTTTCAGCATCATTTACTCTAGTCTAAGTGTATAAATGGGAGAATCTCCCAGAAAGATGATTTTCCCAAGACTATCTGCTGAGTTTTAATTAAACACATTTTTCCTCAAAGCAAAACTCGTCTGTTGAATCTGTTCCCATTCAGCATGCAGTACAAGAAAAATAGGAAGATTTGGTAATTGACAATATTTTAAGAAAACACCCTAACTAATAACAAAGGATTGTTTTCTAGATACGGATTAGTTTGTTGGAGGTGTCCAAATGCTGCAGCCCAGGTGGCATGGACAACAAAAATGGCATTTCCCAAACATGCAAGACAGCAGGTCAAGACAAGAGCAGCAGGTGGAGTCTCTGCTGAAGCCTCTCTGTGGCTGGTGCCCTCTGCTCTCCCTGCGTTACCTCCAGTGTCCTTCCCTTGCCTCATAAGAAAGTCAGTTTCACTGGATTAGGAACCGGCCCAGTGACTGCATTTAAATTTAATCACCTCTTCAGAGATCTTACCTGCAAATTGGGGCTGAGGTACTGTGGTTTAGAATTTCAACACAGAGATTTGGAGGGGGTGGTTTAGACACACAGTGCAGGCCACAGAAAAACACACAGAGTGATGATGGACAAATATACTTTGAATTTTAATGTAGGCAGAAAGGGAGCTCCAAGGTTTGTTTGTTTGTTTGTTTTTCCATTTATTTATTTAATGAGATTTTGTTTCCATATATGCCAAATTACACATTACACTTTTTCCCCAAAAATGCATAAAAATCAAGAAAAACGCGATGGACTCGCATTCAGAACTGCCTGACTAGCCCTGTGTGGGCTACGGTCTAGCTCACTTTTCCTCACCACGGAACAGCTTGTGCGTGTCGCACTCCACCACCACCCTCCTGAGCCCAAGTTCTAAATAGAAATTGCAAAAACCTATATTAAACTTCAGGATAAAATGATCTTCAATGGAGAAAATATTGTGCTCACAGTTCCTCTCTAAATTGTTTTAAATCAGAGTGAAATGATCTTCACATTTGCTTTTGGGCTCCTTTAACAATGAATCTAAGCTAAAAAAAAAAAAAAAAAAAAAAAAAAAAAAAAAAAAAAAAAAAAAAAAGGTAGCTATAGAAAACACCCCTTTGCTCCTATCAGCGGCTACTTGAGAGACATATAAGGACCCCACAGAACTGATAGGAGAATGGAAGACAGCATTTTTTTCTCTCTTGGGAGAGACATAAGTAATTGACTAAACATGGCCATCTTTCATTCTTCATAATCTGACTTGAATATGCAGTTGCTTTCAAATAGGGCATAGTGACAACAAAAAACTGAAGAGTAAATTTTAAAATGTTAAAGTTTACATGTCCTAAAAAACAACCTCCATTTTACTCACAAAAAAAGAAAACCTTGAGAAGATACTAATAGGAAGTATGGTTTCCTTTTCTAAGTAAATGGCTTTAGAGGTATTAACTGCTGTGGCTAAAGTACATTCTATTAACGCTGCAATGGCAGAAAATTAATACTTTGCCACATTTTACAGCAAAACAATCAGTTATTTGCCCTGTGGAACTGATATGTAGACATTGTGGAAATACCCTGTAATTTGCAGATCAATCAGACAGGCTTCATGAGATGGAGCAAAGGCATGGGCGTCCTCCACAACAACAGTGCTGATCTATGAAAGCATGGTTATTTGGAATGGGGCATGCATGAGACGGTCTGAGCTGCGAGGATTAGGTTCTCACAAGTGTGTCCTCTATTTTAAGCATGGAAAAGTAGTCTGATGTGCAATTACCATGTATATAAATAAAGGACCCAAATGCCAAGTGTTTAAAGAGGCCAAACCCTTCCGAGCAAATGAACAAAACTGAGAATAATATAAAAGGTGTGTGTGTTGGGGGAGGGTCCTACTTTAAAATTAAAAGATCAGGTCTTTCATTTGCCTTTCTTCATACAGCTTTATTATTCTGTCCTGTTTAAACAAAGAGACTAGATCAAACCAAGATGCAGTCAGCCTTGAGCATTAGCTTTGTCTCTCTGACCTCAGGTGCATGAATGGATGGAAACAGCCTTATGGGACAACTGTTTTCTTCTTATCGCATCTCTACTTAGAAAGCACGCTTGAGAGCACCGTGGTGACTTGGAAATACAGATGGCTAATGTGCAATTGCTAACAGACACTCCGTGGAGACATTGAATTTAATGAGATAATGTTAATACATTTTTCAAAAACCGAATAGAAGTGCAAAGGGCTGTCAATTGTCTGGATCACTGGAGGGGAACATTGGTGTGGGTAATGGAAAGTGGGGACACTGCAGCTGAACAGAGCTCGCCACTCTGCCACTCACAAGGACCTTAACAGCTCTACTTCATTGTCTGAACAGCAATAACAGATACCAAAAATACCAACGGTTTGCTCTTCAGCCTTTGGCCTTTATTACCTAAATTTAATACTGACAGACCCATTGTGAGTTGATTCTATTATACATCCCATTTGGACATAAAGAACGTAAAGGCTGGAGAAATAACAGAACTTATCTAAGATTCTGTAGCTACTAGCAAAACTAGAATTAAAGTAATTGGTGAGAAATGAAAAAAAAAAAAAAAAAACTCTTTGTTTATTACTACTACCCTGGGAAAATAGTTGCATGAATTGAATTTTCACCCAAACGGGGAAAACATTAATTGTGTTTAGTTCTACCTTAGGCTGAAATCTCATTCCTAGAAGTAGACGTGAATGTTTAAACTACATCATTATAAAATACATGTGTAGCCTTTAATGTGCATTCCAATGATAGAGTCATAGTTCCACACTGACTCTACTGTGTGTTTGAGGCTGTGGAGAGCCCCTGTGTCATAAGTGTGCCATCCCTCCTGATAAAATATCTAAGACATACAGCTAGAAAAGGAAGGGTTTCTTTGGACTCATGGTTTCGGTCCATAGTCACCTGAATCCATTGCTTATGGCCCGTGGTGGCTCAGTACCGAACAACAGGACTGTTTTACCTAATATCAGGTCTGTCTACCTCATAGCAGCTGGGATGGAGACAGGAGAAGGGAGGGAGAATGGGAGAGTAGAAGGGAAGGAAAAGAGGGGGAAGAAAGAAAAGTGGAAGACAGAGAAACAAGATGGGGGGGGGGGTCCAAACAATACTCCTTCAAGGGCACATCGCCAGTGACCTGGTTTTCCTTCTGTAGGTATGGGTAATGACCCTGATGCATAGGTTACGGCCAAGACTCCAATGCACAACCTTAGGCAGGCAGCCTAACAACAATTAAGAATTAACAATTAAGAATTGTTGGGGTACTCTGTGTGCCACATGGGTACTAGAATAAGAGAGGGAAGTGTTCAATCAGAATTCTGTGACCTCATAACAAAGACTTAGAGTCAAGCATGCCTCCAGTCATTTTGCTTTTTCCTCGAACCTCAGAACGGGTTCTATCTCTCAGTAGTTTTATTCTATCACTAAGGCAATTAACAGTTAGTAAATAATTTAATTTCAAAGCTCATCTAAATGCTGAACAAAGGTATAGACCCAAACACCAGACATGGCGACAAGATGACAAGGAGGTTTGGTTCTGTGTGGAGATTTTTCTTTACTCCCAACAGAAAGAAAGCAACACCAACAGGACACGACCCCAGGATGAGTTTGTAAGGACTCTCATTGCAAACCCGTCCATACCTTCCTCCTCTCCCCAGATTTAGCACTACCTATTATGGCGTGAAGATATTCATGGTATGGAATGACATAGATCTGCAGCAGTTTGTAGAATGTATGGAGAAACATAACTTAAATATAATTAAAAAATAATAATAAGCTCTGTTCAGATGTAGCAGATGCCATCCATACTCAGGGAAATACCTTTTAGCCTGAGCCACCAAGACACTCTAACTATGGAACGCTCAACAGCTATAGCTAGTAAGAGGGTAGCTCTAGGGTGGGCTGAAAGTGGCAAGAAAGGCAAATGAATGTTTATCATGTCAGTAATGACACTAAGTAGCACAGCTATTGAAGAAGCAGGCACTCAACAACATGTTGAAAGCAAATTATCAAATGCCTTTTAAAATATTTTAATTGTTATAATTTTATATTCTTTACAGTAAACCTGAATTTTAACATGCTATAGTCTGGGGTGGTGGGGACTCACAAGTATAGACAAGCATACTAGCTCCTGATATCAAGGTAGTCTTGATTCCTGAACTTTAGCCTGTAGCTGGAAAACCCATTCTCTTTCTCCTCTCTCTCTCTCTCTCTCTCTCTCTCTCTCTCTCTCTCTCTCTCTCTCTCTCTCTCTCTCTCTCTCTCTCTCTCTCTCTCTCACACACACACACACACACACACACACACATGCATAAGAACATGCACGCACACATGAACCACAAACACACATGCACATGTAATGAAGGCGTGATCAAGGTCTACAGTGGTTTCGGTTTCTGCTTTTGTGTTATGTTTTGTTTTTGTGCAGTACCAGAGATTAGACACAGGGCTTTATCCACGACAGACAAGTGTTCTCACATTGACTTATACCCTCATTCCGAAATGTGGTATTTCAAAACAGTTTCTCCTGTTTTAAACAGTATCTGTAAGAAATAACCGTTGCCACGTTGTAACAGTAGGTGTCTCGCCATACTTCCTCAAGTTGCAGCACTTCCTTCTCAACTCCCGTCCCGGAGACAACTCAGACTAACTAATGTTTTGAAATGCTGATGAGATGAAGTTACAGATTAGTGCTGCTGTACCAGGGCAGAAGGTCCTCTTGGATTTAGCAACAACTGCTACATCATCTAACGCTTCCAAAAATAATAGAAACCTGTGGCGGTGGTTCTCACAGGCCGTGACTTCCTATGGTTGCCTCAGGTATAAAATAATCAAACTAACACATTGCTGTGGAGGGTGAAATGGTATTACTAATCTTGATAGTTAGGGACAAACAAAAAGAGAATGTGGGACTAGAGAGATGGCTCAGTGGTTAAGAGTTCCCCCTGCTCTTCCAGAGGTCCTGAGTTCAATTCCCAGCAACCACATGGTGGTTCACAACCATCTAAAATGGGATCTGATGCCCTCTTCTGCAGATAAAACACTCGCTTACAATAAATAAATTTTTAAAAAAAATTTATAAAAAAAGAAAAGAGAATGCAATTACAAGTAATAAAAGTTCGAATTTTAATCATAGTACACTATATTTTCTGTTTTATGAGTAATATATCATCAAATGCTATATATTAATGCAAGCTTTAAAATGTTGGATAATTGTATTTGTAGACAAAAATATAACTGAGAAAATTTTCTCCTTGTGTATTCCTTATTACCCATAATTCACTAGCTATGCCTAATGCCTGATTCCTCCTTCCTGGGTCTCCTTGTGCCCTCAGGTCTACTGAACTTACCCTGTGCAGAATTTATCCCAATACTGTCTATGAAGGACAGGAAAGTGCCTCAACCTGTCATTATAGAGAAGTTCCAAAAGAAAGACCTGAGTGCCCTGAGCCTTCCCTGTGCTCTCCTTGCTCTCTTCCCCTCACGGGAGCCAGCGAGGTTCCAGTGCTGTGCAGGATTACCAGTGAGCTGCCACATGTCCCCAGAGAGAGCTGCAGGGCCTTGGCTTCTCCTTCTCTGAGACTGCACAGGTCTTAATACTGTTCAAAGTCTGTCCACTCACTATGACCCTGAGGCTTGCGGAGATATTGTCTGCTGGCTTGGTTTACTCTACTCGTTTCTCTATTTAGATGATGATTTTCAAAACCTATGGTACTACAATCTGCCCAAATTTTATCATATTTGACCTTTTAAGCTATGTTCAAGTACTGATGCAATAACAAAAAGGTTTCATGAGGAGAGAGAAATACCAAGTGCATCAGACAGGTGGGTCCCAGCTTCTTGTGATAGGGAGCTAATTTCCTTATTAAAACTTATAAATGAACATTCAAAGCATACAGTTTATGTTTACGGTATGATGTATGCATTGACTTTTAAAACTCCATGGCATCCAGTAACAATAAGTATGCACAGGAAGCAGATCTTGGCTTCTAAGTATCATCTGCCAATGGGGGTGAGGGGGCGTTGAGAGCTACTTAGAGAAATGGATGATTCTAGATCAATGACAGAAAAGGTACAGCCATAAATCAAGATCATTGTATATAAACAAAAATTATGGGAATTTTCAAAATGAAGGGATTAGAGTATGTTAATGAAAAAAGAAAGAAAGAAAAAGAGGAAGGAAGGAAGGAAGGAAGGAAGGAAGGAAGGAAGGAAACAGAAACATCTTAAAAAGCTTGTTGCCCCTACAGGAACAATCAGAACAATATGAGAAAGGAATATTATGCACAGTATCTAGGTCCCAGAGAGCATACAGGATGCTCATTTGATTTGAACGCAGATAGACAGTATTTTTTAGTATAAGACTCACTCATTATGACATCTAGTATGGCAATTTCTACAAACAATACAGGCTGACATACATGAGAGCCGGATAACTGCACAATAATACAGTACATACAGTTCTCAACATGGTAGGAGCTTGGCTGCGCTCAACCACTCCTCATACATAATACTAAATCGGAAGGTTTTCTGAGAAGTTAATGGTAGAGCTGTGACACAAGTAAATCCTACCTTATGGTTACAGATAAGGGTGGCAGGAGAGGACTTGGCACTCAAGTTTCAAAAGCGTCGCTGTCATATTTACTTCAGCTTTGTTAACACTAGTGCTTTTCAGCATAGAGCTAGGTGGATCTATAGGAGCAGCTCACAGGCTTTGCTGGTTTCACTCTCATAAAAACTTTAAACTCCACATTGGTTTTTAGCAAGATAACAGAACCCAAGTTCCCCTAACATTTTCACTCTCACTTTTTAAAATCTTAAGACATCGATGTCAGGAGATTATTAGGTGCCGGTTAAATCTGAAAATTACTCAATTTTAGAAGATCACAGGGTATTTTTACAATGCTAAGCACCAGCCAGCCTTGAAAGTATGAGCTCTGATTACAATTTTGTAAGCGAAAAGCATCAAGAATCTTGAAATTGGATGCCTCTTCTATAAGCCGAACATTAGGAATACCCCATCTCAGTGACACAGCAAGAGCACAGGCGACATCCGTAGAAGGCAAGGAGCTCTTCTGGTCATTGTCCTTCTGAGTGACTGCCAGAACCCTGAGCGAGGACTTCCCAGCTCCAGAATGACAAAATGTAATGTGGCTTCCATTTCTGAAGCCACCCAGACTATGGAATTCTGTGACGGCAAATCAATGCACCTTAGGAGAAAGGCAAGAATTGCCTTGGTTTGGAGCTTAGGATTTCCTAAAAATGAATGGACTTTACCATTGACCATCAACGCCTTGCTGTGAAATTCTAAGGTCTTCCCAAACCCTGAGGCCACACGTGAACAGTGAACATTCTTGGAGTGCAATGTCTCATGGGTCTGGCAATTTAAAAACTTCCCAACAGCACAGAAAAGTTCTCGACTATCTCTAAGAGGTTGAAATGCAAAAGTTTTTTTTAATGATAAAGTGGTCTAATTCAAAACAATCTTATTTTTTAAAAGAAGAAAAACATGTTATTGGGGTTTTTTTTTTTCTAAAAATAAGTTAAATTATTTTAATCATTTGCTTGCTGGGTACTCTTAACTCAAGAGTCTGTGTGTAGCTTTCTCTCTTGCAAAATATTCAGACACCCTGGGAGAGAATGCATAAAAAGTCATTGAAAGCACCACCTGCCAACTTCTGCACAGTGTGCCTCTCCGATGGAGGCCAGTCCTGTTTACCCCATGATGAATGAAGAAGCATCACTTACCGAGCTGGGGCTGGAATGCCTCCTAACTTTAGGTGACTCTTTGCCAGCGGAGGAGGATTTAAAGTTAATGCACGCATTGTTCTCAGAGTGGACCCTCTTGACTTGATTGGCAGGCTTCTCAAACGGGTCAAAGGTGCTCTGGGTCCTCTGCACTCTGACTTTTTTGTCCTCAGGAATTGTGTCCAGGTGTTTTATCACCGAGTCCATTCCCTGGCAGTTCCGTGTAGACATCTTTGTGACACATATCTGGAAAATAAAGAAAGTGAACTAAGCATTCTTCGGTGAGGCATCATGAGCACTAAACACGCTTAACACTTAAACCCCAGTGCTCATTTCTAGGCCAGGAAACAACAAAGAAGCCCACATTTATAACCTATAATCACAACATGGAAAACTGATATAACTATTCTGTGTGAACTCAACCACTTGCGCTTTAAAAAAAAAAAAAAAAGAAAAATTTCCTACCTAAAGCAAAGCAAAACACAGCAGAGGCCATGTATCCTACAAGGTTCTTGACTCTGTCTCAGGTTTTATTATCTGACTGCAAGTGTATATATTTCTGAGTCATCAAAAGAGTGGCTAACCTGACTTCATAAAAACAACCAAACAAATACACATAGTTGGCTCGGATCAGATGGGCACCTGCTGAGTGCCACAGGAGTTGGCAGAAGACAGCGGAGGAAAGGGGTTATTTTGTTTATGTCTGAAGACAGGTTGAAAATCTGCACCATTTTTACTTCATGTCCAAATTGGACTCTAAATAGGACTTAGAGGATTAATAATGAGGATGACTGTGGGTTTCTCTTTTTAATTTCAAAGCTAATAAATTATACTCTCAGTGTATAGAGGGTGACATTCATTATAAGAGGTTGTTTGCCTTACGGCTCTGGACCTCTGTTTCCCTCCCAGTAGCCATAGTCACTCCCAGGACGCAGCTTGCTCCAGTCACACACTTTACTTCAGGCCTTCGGTGTTCGTCTCCATTTGCCACAGCGTGTTTCAGGCTATAGTCTACAAGTTCTGGGTTCTGGGGTGCAATCTGCAGCTTTCCTGGAAAGTGTTACCGTTGTGATCCTAGGTGTCCTCCAAAGGCCATGTGTGACAGGCTTGCTGGTCTCCACCCTGAACACCATGTGAGGTGGTGGAAGTGTTAGCAGGTGCATCCCAGCAGAAGGAAACTCAGCCATTGCTTTTGTGCCGTTTGTTAATCTCTGGACAAGAACATCCCTCTCCTCCTCCTCCTCTCTCTCTTTCCCCGCTTCTCTCTCTAGCCTGTTCTTGCTCTCACTATGATTCACAGCAACTGTAACACAAGCAACTTTGCTGTACTCTGCACCTTGACTGGCTTGTTCTGCCTCACTGCAAACTCCCCGCCACAACCCCCGCCCCTCCCAACCCAACAACAGTCAAGTTGAAATGTGGGAAACTGTGATGCAAAGAAATCTCTCCTGGTTTCAGGTCTTCTGAGGTCTCTTGTCACAGCCACAAAATATCTACACACTAAGTTCACAATTCTCTCTAAAGAAATGAATATTCTGAATGAAATTGCTTTCGCAGTTTTTCTTCAAGTAAACAGCTTCTGCATCACTAATATGCTATCAAATGAGAAAAACTGGAAAGCATTTAATAAAAACTTCATATGGTTAAAATTTCAAGATCAACTTTTGGAATAGCACACAGGTTGACTCCATCTGAAGATACACACACTGGTGTAAACAGAGACACAGATATGGCTAGAGGCATCAACACTGCAGTGTGCATAAGCACAGTGGGGAAAAACATCAAGCAGAATTTCAGGTATCTGCAGAGTAAAGGCAGAATTACTAATTTTGTAAGCTTTTGTTTCAACTATGTAAAAATGTGTGTATAAAATAATCCAAGTACTTAAAGCTTAAAAAAAAAATTAATAAAATACCCAGAACCCACTGTGTGGCAAGAACTTGCCTTCATTGGTAAGTATAGGAGGAATTATAATGGAACCAAATGAAACAGATCCTGTTTAACGTACGTCCGAAGTACTGATGATGCTTGGGAGTTTTGGATTTCTTCTTTAGGTTTCTTGATGTACATGTGTGTATATATGTGTCTATCTGTCTGACTGTATGTGTGTGTGCCTGCCCACATATGTGCAGTACTCTGAGGCCAGGAAAAGATGTTGAGCATTAAATGCTTGTGAACTATCAAGACAGATGTTGGGGACTCTAGAAGAGCAGTGAACAACCTTAATTGCTAAGCCATTTTTCTATCCCTCAAGATATATATGTATTAAAGATTCAATGGAGACTCTCCTACATATAACCAAAACTTTATATGACAAGTATGCTAAATACACTCAGTATTTTAAGGCTATTTTCTTTTTAAAGATAGGAAGGCAATAAATAAGAAAATATCACCATCATTGAGTCAGTCAATAGAACCATGAGCTCCAACTGTCAATAAACCCTAAACATAAGAAGTTTGAGGGAAAATTCATAAACATGCATCAAAATTAAATGAATAATACTAAATGAACATGGAAAAAAAGAGTGATCTAAATAACCTTGGAATCAATCTTAAGATACTTACAAAGGTAGATGAAATTCAACATAAGCAAAAAAATTAAATAACATTTCAGTATTAAAAAGGAAATAAAATAGAAAACAATGAACATTAATAAAAAAAATTAAAACAAAGTTAAAAATTAACAAACATCTTAGTAGACTGACAAATGAAAGAAAGGAAGCATATTTCTTTCAGTTTAGTGCCCAGGTCACAGATAAATTTAAAATAAGTGCTCATGCCACAGTAGTTTGTGTAGTACCATTTTTTTCCAGGCACGATAAGAGACTGTATGAGAGAGTGGCTACTTTTATTTTTAGTTTATGTATGTGTATATATATATATGTGTGTGTGTGTGTGTGTGTGTGTGTGTGTGTGTGTGTGTGTGTGTGTGTGTGTGTCTGTATGCATACATATGCTTGCTACCCATAGATCCTGGAAGATGGTGTTGGAGCTCCAGGAACTAGAGTTACAAACATTTATAAGCTGTCAAGTGGATGCTGGGAACAGAGCCCAGGTCCTCTGCAAAAGCAGCAAGTGCTCTTAAGTGCTGAGTTGTCTCTCCAGCATCTAAGATACTACAACGCTTTACCTAAGTTCATGAAAGTAAAGGCCATATTGTGTTATTGCATCCTCTTCCCATAATGCCTAGCACAGTCTTCTTGTAGTAAATCATATATTAAAAACACTCATCCAAATAATTAATCATCATATGTTTTAAGCAAAAGAACTAGGCTCTAAGACATTCATCCAAAAGCATTATTTAAAAAGCACAATCCTAGCCAGGCACAGTGGTGCACACCTGTAATCCCAGCACTCAGGCAGGCAGAGTCAGGCAGCTCTCTTTGAGTTTTAGGCCAGCCTGGTCTATACAGTGAGTTCAGGAAAACCAAGGCTACACAGATAAATCTTGGCTGGAAAAAAAACAAAACACCCAAAAAAACTAAAATAAAATAAAAGCACAATCCTGACACAAAAATAATAAATATATATGTTCGTGAATAGCTATCACCAAGATTCTTTAAATGAGGCTTATTGTGATAGATGGATTCTAAAACAATACCTAGAATAACACATAATATCTCTTGCTTTTGAATAACCCCCTCCCCTTTTCATGCAGTTATGATGTAACATCATATCATTGTATTGTTCTACATACAAACATTAGATGACTCAGTGGGATTAAGAAAAAAAACAAACAAACAAACTAGGAGGGCCCTTCAAAACCAGGAAAAACAAGATCAGAAAGCTGTGGGCTGACTAGTCTGAAAGACAGCACGATGACTCTGAGAACTGTGAGACCATATGCTATACCATGGCCTCTGCCTGACAACCACCAGAAAAATGGGGACCACACAACTGCACACACAGGAAGGGTAGTTCTGTCGATCTCTGTGATGACTTTGAGCTCCAGGTGAGAACCACCAAGCAGACAACAACAATCTGTCTTCAGCCTGGTAAGATCGCAGGCAGAGAAACCCTACGCCACACCCAGTCTTTCAGCCTACTGAAGCTGTATTCATGAGCCTATGCCTTTGTGGTACGATGTTACCTAAGAGTAGAAACCTAATACGCACATTTTACTGAAAGAGCTTGACGTACTCTGATACCCTGAGCAGAGGAAAAACAGGGCTGCACAGAGCACTAACAAATCATAAGCAATGGTTGTCATGGTTGCTGGGGATGGCTAAGTACTGAGTTCCATGCACATAACTAAGACTATGTACAATTTATGCTGCTCTCCAGTACGACCAGGCTGCCATGAATTGCATCATTCAGCATCAATACCTTCTTTGTGTAAGGCATCTTCAACAAGGAAAGAAACGTATACTTGGTTTTCCACATAAGGCAAAGTAAACGCTTCTGGATGGGTTTCGTGTTTCCAGTATTAGGGGCACAGGACTTAAACACGATCTGCCCATCTCTGTTAACTGTGAGGGCAACAGAAAGCCGAGCTCAGGTCCTCCTGAAATGCCTCGAGTCAGCTCCGTAGCCCTCGAGCACTCTCCTGTCCCTTCTCCTGGAGACCCTGAATTCCAGAACTCTGGTTCAGAGGAGGATCCAGCAAGGTGAAATAAGAGCAGCATCCATTCTTCGATGAGAGGCATAATTTCTAGCAACTCTTAGCACAGAAGTCGTTCAGTACTGTAGGCCCTGTAGTGGGAGAGGGGCCCGGGAGGCAGGTGCTCCACCCCTGCAGCCACATCTTCCTAGGAACCACTCTATAACCTGCTAGGGCAGGCCTGACAAAGCAGAGTCTCTAGCCCTTTATTCCTTCCCAGCCCTTGCACTCATTCCCACCGCATGCCCAGATCCTGGCTGATGTTGTAGCTCCCACTGGAAAAAAATAGATTCCAGCTCACAGGACATAAGTGTTGGGGGTGGGTTGGAAAAACGAATCAAATAAGAAGAAAAAGAAACGGAAGCTCAGAAACATCCAGCTATTAACAAAAGCCAGGCTCCCTTTTGAAATATCAGGAAGAATGTTATCCAGATAAGAGAATTGGTCTAACGGGGTTCCCACTGACAAAACTGGGGTTGGTTATTCAACCATCAAAAAGAAACCTAATATTGTGTTTAAATCAAATGAGTTGCTGAAAACGCATGAGTTCAATATGATTTCAGATGATGAAAGCTACTAAGGTAGGAATAGCAATTACAATAGGAAAGAATAAATGTAATACAATATAACCAGTCTTAACACAGAGAACGTTGAAGAGCCCAGCAGTGCTAGGCCAAGTAGAAAGCTTACTGAAGACATGGATGTTTGCTCAGGGCCTGTGGGGGAGGGGGGAAAGGCTGAGTGGTATCCATAGAGAAACAGGAGTAGCATGGTGGGCCTGGGCAATTCAATAGCGCAATATGCTGAAGGGCAGGTAAGGTTCCCCATGTGACATATTACAAAACGCACATCTGTTAGACAGACAACAAAGAGAAATGCCCATTTGCAGAAGGAAGTTTTTCAGATAAGTTCACTTTTAGCTGCATATGTGAAATAACCCGTAAAAGGGAAACTCAGTTTGACTGCCATCCTGAGATTCAAATCTGAGTCACGAATTTAGACAAGGGACCCAAGAAGACACCAAATGATCAGCAATTAAGATTCTGTAACCCATGCTACTGTGCAAGCGTAAAGATAACATATTGTAAGAATGCATAAGAAAGAAGTATTATTAAGTTTCCCGAGGAGGCAAGCTAAATAAGTAGATGCTTAGGAAGGCTTTAAAAAATGAGATTAATCCAACTCATAATGTTAGTGTTTTAGAACACAACATACATAAATGCACCAATATAATTTGCAATAATCATATTCATTCTTATCTTTTTTATTTAGAGTATATGAAACATGCTAGAGTCCTAGAGATTAGTATGTGAGAGTAGGGCAATTTGATTAAGTAAGTAATCAGAAATTAAATACTAGGAAAGAAAAATTTTAAAGATTTAAAGATTTATATGTGCAAGTATGCATGAGTGAGTCAGACAGAGAGAGAAAGGAGAACGTGTGTGTGTGTGTGTGTGTGTGTGTGCGTGTGTGTGTGTGTGTGTGTGTGTGTGTACCGGCAGAGGCTAGAAGAGAGTGTCAGAAAGCCCAGAGCTAGTTACAGGCTGTTGTGAGCCTCCCATCATGGGTGCTGGAAACCAAATCCTGCTCCTATGCAAGAGCAGTAAGCCCTCTTCACCAGTGGCCATTGCTGCAGCTCCTAAATTAATTTTTAATTGATTTTATTAGCTAAAGTGTTTTTAAGAATAGGAGTATTCGGCCATGTTCAAAGACTCCAGGCTGAAGCTGCTCCAAGCACAGGTGACCTGGACCATTCCGTGGGTCGTCACTTTGTAAATCATCTGTTGAGTAGTCTTTGTAGGTGATCTTAGGATGGAAATCCTCCTTCTCATGCCAGGCCACAACTGTGCTGAAATACTACCTCCCCAGAGAGGCCCCTGCTGATTTAATCCCCAGACACTTAGAACAAGCTTTGTTAAGAATCCCTCCAGTAAAAAATAAAATAAAATAAAATAAAATAAAATAAAATAAAATAAAATAAAAATAATCCCTCCAGTGACTGCAGTTAGTCTGCCATGTCTTGTACACTTATGTCACAATGATTCCTCATCATTAACAATCTGAACAATCCACCTCCTCCACAGGGCAATGACTTCGTCTCATATCTCATTTACAGCCCACAAAACCACTCGGCTTCAGAGGTTCTCTTGAAGAATCCAGTAGATTTTTTGCTGACAAAATCATGAAGAACAGGAGGCTTAATCCCAGCACTTGGGAGGCAGAGGCAGATGGATCGCTGTGAGTTCGAGGCCAGCCTGGTCTACACAGAGGAACCCTGTCTTGAAAAACCAAAATAAAAATAAATAAATAAATAAATGTGACCATCTCAAATCATAGGGCCAAGAGAAAACATCTTGGGGACATACGCCCAAGGCCAATCACAGTAAACAGAAACATTATCACCCCATGTGAAAACAGGACATACCAGCATGAATGGAAATTAAGGATATATTTTCCTCAACTACAGTTTTTCACACTTCATTTAAAAGCAGAAGTGACAAGAATTACATAAGCAGGGATGCCTTGTGGTACTTGAAAACACTTAATAGAAGAAATCGTCACAATTGCCAGAATAAACTTCTTTTTTACTTCCATTGAATTCAACAGAAGTTAGAAGTTCCATCTAGACAAGAGATGAAACCACACACAGAGCTATTCATCTGACTAACTCTGGCCCACTGATCTTTATTTGCTTTGGTTTGTTTTTTTCTTTTGATAACTTCATATAGTTTATTTTGTAAAAGTATTTCCCGTCCTTCAGCTCCTGTTTCCCTTCCCACCAACTTCTTGTTCTTTCTACTAAAACAAACCAAAACAACAAATAACAAAGAGTCACTAAAAATCCAGAGTCCAGTTTGTGTCAGCCAACTACACCTGAGCATGGAGCACGGTCGACACGCTCAGTGTCACTCCATTAGGAAAAGCTGATGACTCTTCTCCCAGTGCCTATCTTTTCCAATAGCATCTTGGTTAGGGGTGGGCCTTTGTACCCACTTCCCATCCTTCATGCTGGAATTTTTGTCTGGCTTGAGGTTGTGCAGGTCTTGTGCATGCTGCCACAGGCTCTGTGAGCTCATATGTGCATTTGCTCTATATCCAGAAAAGACTGTTTTCTTAAAACCACCCATCACCTCTGGCTCTTATAATCTTCCCACCAACACCACCCTTCTACACAGAAGGCTGTCATAGAGACATAATTCAGGGCTGCTTACTCCAAAGTCTCTCAAGCTCTGCACACTGTCCAGGTATGGGTCTCTGTGCTAACTGCCATCTACTCTAAGAAGAAGCTTCTCTGATGAGGGCTGAGCAATGTCATTTGGGAGTCATCTTACTGCTACATTAATTTAGCGGAATAATAGTAGGTCTTTGCTGGGCCCGTGAATTATTTAGTTTCAGGATCTTGGCCTCATTAATAATATCAGGGATAGTTCTAGCTCATGGCATTGTCCCACTCATCCTTAACAGAAGTTTGCGAATTTGTTGGTAGACCCCAACTTCGTTTAAGAAAAGAAAAAGTTAGATAATTCCAACAGTGTTAGAGGCTCCAAAAGTCAGAGTTTGACCTGTGATTTTTGCTTGCAGCTATGTAGAACCTAGACAACTGTCTCCTGCAGCCTCAGCAATAGATGTGAAAGAGCACAGCTTAATTTGGTTAAGGCTGGCATTCATTTAAAGTGAATTCATTCGGGTTGAAAATTGTCCCTTTGAATCAGCCATTTTCTGGTGATTGGCATGTTCCTAAGATCCCAGAGTGACCTTCTCTACTTGCTGATGCCTCTCTCACAGGGAAAGGCAGCTACCAGAACAGAATGGCTTTAAAAGATGCCAAATTGGGGCTGGGCATGGTGGCGCACACCACTAATCCCAGCACTTGGGAGGCATAGGCAGGCGGATCACCGTGAGCTTGAGGCCAGCTTGGTCTACAAGGCCAGTCCAGGATATCCATGGCTAACACAGAGAAATCCTATCTCGAAAAACCAAAACCAAAACAAAACAAAAACAAAAACAAAAAAACCTAATTTGACCTGTGCCAAATATGGCCACACATCTGGCAGCGGCAAGGTCACAGTGTTCTGATGTTCATGAAGGGAGCATCTATCGCAGGGCGTGTACGAGCTACTACAACATACGCACAGCTTTGACAACATCTCTGCAGCTACCTCTGTTTTGTTTGTTGCAATATACATCACCCCCATGGAAGACTGAGAATTCTCTCCTACTCAACGACGACTCTCAGAATCTCTCCTAATAAAAACCACATTTGGTCATTTTCAAGGTTTTATAGGAAGAATTACCTCTCCCAAAATATTTGAAATTTTAAAATTATAAAGCAAAAAAGGAATGTCAGCTACAAAAAGGTAGGCACAGAATTGTGAGGTGTAAGAGGAACTTATACCACCACTGGAACAATGCCCATGATGGGTCATCTTTGCCTGTTATCTTAATCCACGGGATTAGGGAGGACGGCACCCTCCCCCCGAACACTGCAGCTTCTCTTTGCTCCTTAATTAGCATGCGTTTGCATGTCTCTGTATCTGCGCAGTTACATAGATAAAGATGGTTCCATGAACGCATGGAACAAAGATATAGATTGCATTAACTATGTGTAAATACAGTGATACAGGTATAGATGTTTTATTGCCTGCCATCTTGCTTTTGCAAAAGCCAAGCTCTCCATAACAACATGAACTAATACACACAACACAGAAGAGCTTTCAGGAAGCCTCTTAGATTTGCTGGCTTCAGTCTTCTCACTTGCTGAATGGCACAGCTGTTGTACTAGTCAGGTGCTTTGATCTTTCCAGCCTCTAGCATGAAAATGGGCCCCGGGTAATAACTGGTTAATGATTTTAAGTTTATCAAGTGCCAGACAAAGAAACTCACTTCTTTGTGTTTCCTTTCATGTGCAATTCCTCCTTGGCAATTCAGGATTCGGAAAGTATGAAGGTGGTACACACCATAAATGCTTTCCTTGGTATACATGAAAGTAGGAAATCACAGAATCATCTATCAGCAATGGCAGCAGGAACATTCTGGATAAGGAATCAGTTATATAAAGCGTGGTGCAGTAATTCACCCTATGACATTTGACAACCTTGGCTCTATTAAACACTAGCTCTGCCCCTGCATCGGTGTCATTGCCGTAACCACAAATGCCCTTACTACAAACTATAGCACTTTTAGACTGTGCCTCAAAATGCATCCTAAATAACTGCTGCCATCACAAATTTATGTAAGCTACACTCAGCTTGTTTTCCTATACAGGGTTGGAGAGCCAGAAATCTGTCTTTGTTTTTGCTTGGTTGTTGTTATCTTTCTCATGTGCCAATTATATTTCAGGTCCAAACTGTAAATACTTTGAGTACATAAAGCATGTTTTCCATCTTTTTTGTGTCCTAAAAGAAAAAAGTATAGCCAGGAAATACATGCTCTGCCAATAACTGATCAATGAAAAGCCTTTCCCTTTAGCCAAAGGCAAGCCATCTTAAAAATCATCCTCGGGAACTACATTAAAAGGAGACACCCTCCAAGCTGAGGTTTTCTCTAGTCAATGGGAATGCTTTCACCAGCTGTTCCTAGGCACCAGAACTCGATTTGCCCATTAAGGTGACCTTGTTTTAAAATGCTATTTACTTTTCCAATCGCTTTGTGTATATTAATTGTAGAAAACAATGGGTCCCATTATTACATTTTCATACACACACACACACACACACACACACACACACACACACACTGTGAGCCATCCTGCTGGGCCCCCTCCTCTTTTCAAATTGTCCTCTTCTACTTTTATGTCTCTTTTTCCCCTTTAATCTAGGGTCTGAATATGCAAGAAGAAAATATTTCAGTTAGCATGATGATCCCTAGTTGTATCCACTTTGCTGCAAAAATGACATGATTTCATTCTTCTATGTAGCTCCACAAAACTCCATTCTCTATACAGACCATGCTTCGTTCGTCTACTGATGCCAAGCAGCAGGCTCCCTCATCGTGACTCTCACAAGTAGTAATGCAATAACCGGAAATGCCTGTATCTCTGCACAATGCTAACTTGAGATCTCCAGAAGTACACACCTAGGAATTATATAACTGGATCACATGAAGTTCTGGGTGAATTTGAGGAACCTCTGCACTGATGTCATCATGGATACACATCATTTCCCTGTATCCCCATCCAGATTTGCTACAATTTGGTTTTGTTTTAATTAATTAATTAGTTAGTTAATTATTTTTATTTACTTTACATTCCAATCATAGCCCCTCCCACCTTTCTTCCTGGTCCCACCCTCCCTCCCTCTTTCCTCATTCTCCCTCCCCTGCCCCTCAGAAAAGGGAACACACCCCTCCTGACTAACCTCCCCCAGCACATCAAGTCCCATCATGACTGAGCACAATCCTCTTTGCCTGTGGCCTGGCAAGGCATCCCTGCCAGGGGGCAATGATCAAAAAGCAGGCAACAGAGTCCATGTCAGAGACAATCCCGGCTCCCCTTACTAGGGGACCAACATGAAGACCAAGCTGCGTCTAAAGCAGGTATTTCTCTGCTAATTTGTTTGTTTGGCTCTGACCTAATTTTATTTGATCCCTGCACCAACTAATGGACAAAGCTCAGTGGAAAAGGACAAAGCTGCATCATGTCATACTGCCTACAGAGCACGAATTTCCTTGCCATACTTTTATCTTTTATGCCATTAAAGAAACAGAAAACACGCTTTCTGTACTCACGAGATTTACAGTTTGGGCCTGAAATATAATTAGCACACGAGAAAGATAACAACAAGCAAACAAAATCAAAGGCAGACTTCCTGCTGCTCCCATCATATATAGGAAAGCAAAACCAGGGATTGTAGTTTTGTCATAACCTTTCTGGGATCTAATGTTTACTAGCAATCAGCTAGGCAGTTGTTTTATTAATTTTAATGGGAATATGTATGTATGCTTCAAGGAGCTAAAGTTTTGGTAAATGTAATAATAATTCTAAGTAGCTTTCTCTAATATAATATTATAGTACTAGGTTTATGTGAGATATAGTTTTGTCTATACGCCCATACAGATATATGTAAGCATCTACTTACAAAGCTCTACTATCTGCATTTTTAACGTTACAATTATAAACTTAAAGGCTTAATAATGATTTGTAGCAAGGGTGAAAGTAACAACTGCATTGCTACTTGAGGCCTACATAGAGTCTTTGTCATACTGTTATCTTCATGTAGGACGCTCTCTAATACCATGGCTGCTCACTGGTCAGCAGGAACAGCGCCCCCTCTGGAATGTCAAGCTCACCACCATCCTTCCACATTAGAATTTGAATTGTAACAAGATGCCCGGTAGAGTCACATTTGTGACATAGTGGTAGCGCCCTAGACCGCATGATGGTGTATTCTGCTCTTATGGTTAAATAAAGGAGAGGAGTCGACTCCTTTAGAAACAAATTTTGCTTCAGTTTCTGCATACCACAGGAGTGACAAGCACATTGCCATCTTTGGGGAACACTTTTGCTCAAACAATCCACAAAATATGATGTCAATTTCAGATAACTAATATTATTTTAAACACTGAAATAAAGTTTTGTAACAATGTACAGCTAACATGTATATAGCCAATGTCTATAAGTATCCTCTATTTGAAATAAAAAAGCAAGGAGAGTAAGATAACAACGAATAATATACACATATCATTACAGCATACTTCCTGCCTATAGGCTGAAGTACTTAGATGTAGCTAGAAAAGGGACAATGGGTATATATTCTAGTAAAGGTTTCAACGTTAACTATTATGTCTTTTTTTTTTTTTAATGCCATTAATAATTGAACCCAAAACTGTGATTTACTTATGTACCAAGGTTTATTTGTCATCTTTGGAGGGAAAAATTTTAGAAAGACGTTATTCCTATATCTAGAAAAAAGCATTTTAAGGGCATAGGCATGTACAAAGCCTTGTATACCTACCCTACAGTAAGCCGGGCCATGGCGAGAGAGCTCTCTGCCTACATGGCAGAATGGAATAATCCTCTCCACAGGGCCGTGGCCTCTGTTCTGTGGCAGGATGAATGGAACACCTTTCAGGCAGCAGTGGTCCCAGTTAAATTTTATCAATAGTTCCCAAAGGTCAAAGCAGGTACATACAAATTCTCTGGCTCCTACTTGATATCTCCAGTTGTAATCTGGTTAAAATACCATCATGGGGGAAAAAAAAAAACAAAAACACTTAACGAAATAGCACTCACGTGGGGTGACCATATAAATCAGAAGGTGAAACAGTAGAATTGACACCTGTATTTTAGCACTGACCACACATCTATGGTCAGAAGGAACCAGAAAAGGGGTATGTGTGATGATAAGAACGCACACACAGCATGGGAGTGACTCTGTCCTGCTGCTCCACAAAGTGAAGGCTCTGCCAACCCATAAAATCCCCACAGCTGAAAGTAGAATGCCCATTTTGGAAAAAAACAAAAACAAAAACAAAAACTGAAACGTTAAGCCATACAAAGTGGCTCTTGATACATGACTAATTAGTCTCATCATCAAGACGCTGTTCCCTTAAAGCCGTCAAGAAAAAGTCTACTCCTCCACAAAGGAGCGTGCTTCTCCTCTTTCAAAGGTTTAAATACAGCTCTTCTTTTATTAATCTCTGTCTCTAGTCCTGCCTGAGAAGGGGGAATAACAGTATATTTTCCAAAGAGCCTCCATCATGCATTAGTGTGAAGCAACCTGGACAGAAACACACATGAACCACAGCAATTTCAAAACCAAAACCATGTGTCATTTCAGACATACTAAGAGCAAATAAAATGGGCTGGGCTTGAAGCGAATGTTGTATCATAACCAGGATGGCCTTCTGCCCATCCTGGAAGGCCAACTGTTTGAATTTCACTTTTTAAAAGGCACCGCAGAAGCCGTCATCTGTCAGAAAGGCTGAGCAAAGGTCAGTCCCAGGTGCCATCTGAATTCTGTTTCATATCTGAGTCTCACTGAATCGCCCCTAGCTTGTTTGTACTGAGCCAGGACTGTTCCATCTTCGTGTGTATTCCTCTCAAACAGCTCTCTATTCGGCCCCTCGTGCAAGATAAAGCGTCCAGACAGTACAGCATTGAACAATGGAAACTGAGAAGAGTACACTAGTGGAGATAAAATTGATCCATTAGGACCTGAATTCTTTCCACCTAGTAACTATACAAGCAACATTTAACAATAAAGATTATAAGTACTTTAAAAATTCTTTCCTAAAGAAGAAACAAAATGTCATACTATCATCTTATTCTGAAACACATAGAAAATAAACACAGCTTCTATCACCTCATCTAAATCAAACATCTTTTCTATAAAAAAAAAAACCTAAATGCTTTATTAGTGCTTGGGTGATAACTTAGCAATTATGGTCAAGAGTGATGTTGCTCTGTTTAAAACAGGATGTTTCTCTTCCAATTAAATCACTCTAAATATAAACCTGACCAAAGAATTCAGGAAAATATAGGACATCACTGAATATAGTTGACTTCTGAAGCTCTCACCATTTTCTGAGCATCATATGTGGGTAGCTAACCACACGGAACTCCTGAATGCACAGAGCAATGAGCCCTTAGCGGGGAAATGGAAGTGTCTTTCAATTCAGCTTTCACAATTGGTCCATCTACTGCAAAGAGCTAAAAATCTCAGCAATAACAAATTTATAGTGATCCTTTAATGACAAAGTCCCCTGATTCCATGAAGATCTGCTCTACATACCTTTCCCACAACAGAGTCAATAGTGACTCCCCACTAATCCAAGGTGAACAGAGCAGAGCTGCTGGATGCAAATATCCTGCTGCATGCTGTCTGAAACAAACCCGGTGCTACCAGAAGCATTTCACTGCCAACAGTTTTTGTGTTTTGGTTTTTTGTTTTGTTTTGGTTTTTGTTTGTTTTTTAGCAAGCTCTCATTTAGTTGAGGAACTGGCTACTGGTTGAAATGGGTTGTTGGCTGGACCGAAGAGAACATCTTCAGAACACACACCCTCCCCTGGCAGATGGAAGCAGAGAACTGCAGCATGCTGGTACAACCTCCTTTTATCTTCTTCAGCTCTGTAAAATTAAAAAAAATGCTCATATATGCCCTCTAATGAAGCAAACTGGAGAAGGATCTGGGATCTGGTAAGACTGCAGTGGTTAGAGAAGAGAGACGGACACTGGATTTCTAGATAAGGTAACAATGGTAAAAATAATGGCTAGCTAGTGTGGATTTCTTCTCTAGAAGTTACTATGAAAACTGCCTCTTACATAATTTCTCACTCTCTACCAAGAGCTTCAGGAGGGGACATCGTTATCTCAGTTTCATGGGTAATTAAACGGAAACACACACGGACTAAGCAACCTGTCGAAGGCCGTGCAGAGAGTAAACAAGGAAGCAGAGATTTATTGCAGGACCCAGCTAAAGAGAAGCTCCAGACCACAGTGCACACATCCCCCAAGACCTACATCTTGGAAGGAATAAACAAAGGATGGGCCTCGCTTGCAATATTGCCCATCCATATTTTTTCATCTCTATTGATACAAAAGAAAAAGTATCTTCAAAGCAGCATTGAGTGACTAGGGTGTAGCTTTCTGGCCTGCTCTTCCTTCCTCCCAACTCACCACCAAAGTAAACATTCATTTAATTAACCTAATATTCTGAATATGCCTCTATGCAAAGCCAGGCTATAACAGAAAGAAGAAGAAGAAGAAGAAGAAGAAGAAGAAGCAGGAGGAGGAGGAGGAGGAGGAGGAGGAGGAGGAGGAGAAGGAGAAGAAGAAGAAGAAGAAGAAGAAGAAGAAGAAGAAGAAGAAGAAGAAGAAGAAGAAGAAGAAGAAGAAGAAAATGCACTAAGAGTCATTAAGGACATGTGTGGTAGCATTTAAGGGGCAGAGGCAGGAGGCCTCAGCTATATAGAGTTGAAAAAGTCAGCATGACAACACAAGATACTATCCCAAAGAAAACAAAAAGAGAAATTCTATGGCTACTCAGAAAGATGGGATGACTCAGGTTATAAACACCACTATGGTGAATCTTGCTCCTCTGTGCCTTGGACAGGGAGTTACAGGCATAGATAGAAACTTTGCAGTGGTTTAGTACCAAAATTGTCAAATCAACTGATAGCAAACAGACAGATGGCTCTGAGTGGAGCCATAACATGACCTTCTAGAAAGAAATAACCTATTGGAAAAAGCCAATTGTATTTAAAAGAAGCAGTATGTAGAGAAATTCAAAAAAGGAAAACTTTATTGATGAAGCTAAGCGTGCCTATCTAATAAAAATCTGTTTACTGTGATGTTGGGCATATAACCTCTTTCTATTCTTCATGACTAATACAAAGGCTATCTAGGGGTTTCTAGTTGACTGTCTACTAAAAACAGGACTAGAGGCAGAAGGTAGCCCACAGAGTGCATAGAAAATAGTATATATATACATATATATATATATATATATGTGTGTGTGTGTGTGTGTGTGTGTGTGTGTGTGTGTAGTATGTGTGTACATATATAATATACACATGCATGTGTATGTTTTTCTTTTACAGTTAGAATGAGTAGTGCACTGGAAGCAGAATAAGTGAAATCTTAATATTAATGATGACAAAAGTCACATTCCAGCTTCACAATGAATAGTCCAGCTGGCCATTGCTCTCTAACAGCAAAGAATAGACAAGAAAATCTTAGCAATCCAGGTACCGTGTTCAATCAACAAGACATGTAAATAACCCATAAATGAAGGGACGGTTCCCTTCGTGCATCTTTAGTCCTCGTTCCTTGCTGTTTGGGGGCTAATTTTAGAAGCTCTACATCATTTACTACCGTATGCAATGGGAACTTGATTTAGTGACACCCTATATACTAAGGAGGAAAACTGCTATCTTTTCCATATTAAAATCAAAGCATGCTCTCCAAAGAATGAACTTCCAGTGTATGTTGCTGTATTGGTGAACTGTGAAAACACGCTAAGTGAAATAAGCCAAATGCTATGTCACTCCACTTGACAAGAAACACAGCACCTAGCAGAGGCCAACTTCATAGGCACCGAAGGTAGAATCAAAGTTATCAGGGGTGAGGGGAAGGGAGAATGGTAGTTACCATGAAAAAGATCTGGATATGGAGAGGAGTAATTAGTGCAAAACACTGAATATACTTACTAATGCCTCCGTAGATCTAAAAATGTGAAACTGGCAAACTCTGTAAGTGTATTTTAAACACAATTTTTTAAAATCAAAGCATGCAGAATCCCTTTCACAATTACCAAAACAGAACAACAAAAACTTCCCACAGAATTTCTCTTCAAAATATTTTTTTAACACAAGATTCTAAGTTCCATGAGGACAGAAAGCAGATAAACCTGTCCCATTCGCCATTGTCACAAAGTAGACTTCCCACAAATGTTTGTGTATAAGTGAATGCCTACAATAAAGAGGTCTCCAAGGCAGTCATTCTACTAGTTAGAAAGTTCCAAACTTGCTTTCTGTGAGAGAACACGATGGTTCAGGCTGCAGGGGGAAACGGTAACATCGCTACACCTAAGCCCCTTCCATCTCCTCTCTACTCGCTACAAACATGTCTCCTCCTAATATCTTATACACGGAACATAGATAATAAATGTCTGCAGAATAAAGACACAACTGTGATTGTAAAATACATGTCATATTACTGTTCTACTGTCCCCTTTTTGGAAATTACTTTTTGCAGATGTACCATTCCTCCTGTCACAGGATGAAAAATAAACCTCACAGCTTACACAAAATGAAGGTGAAAATATAAATAGCTAGAACATATCACTCTTCAGAAAGAGACACAGCAAATATAGCATCATCTCAATAGAATCAGATGAAAAAATAACAGTTTATATTTCCCTTTACTTTTTAGAAAATAATAAGTGATTGATCAAAACACAAGAAAATTCCAACTATCCTTTGAACAAAATCCAAGTATTCATTCCTAGAAATCAAAGGCCAGTTTCATGCTTAATTTTTGATAAGTACAAAGGTTCCTCCCCCAGTAAGTGACTTATTGTGACTCCTAAGTTCCATCAATGCTTTTCTCAGCCGATAAAGTAATGGAGTATTCTTTCTTATTTTTCTTGCATTTTCTTGTATCACAAAATTACATAAACTAGTTTCTGGCCAATATGCAAGTTACTGATGGTCAACTAATATTCACAAACTATAACATTCACATTTCAAGTGCATTCCTAATTTCAAACATACAAAGTAAGATATTTTAAAGCAAAATATCAAATGCTTACATCCTTAATATTCATCACTTACATAAAAGGTGGACCCAGACAAATTCACAAGATCATCTAATGTATTAGTCTCAATGTAAACAACATGAACATATATCACTCAACCTCAAACCCCCTCACTACTTAATGCCATGTCCCAATTACTGAAACAAATAAAAATTCACCCTTTCTCACGGTTTATATTTCAACCTTGCTTTTCATCTTCCTCGTGAACAGGCAAGCCTCACTTTGGAGTAGCCTGTCTACTGCCTCAGCCTTTCACGCATGCAGGGGCTCTCCATCAGCGTCTCGTCTCCAGTGCCAGCAGCACACTAGTAGAGCTAGCCAGCACTTCAAGCAGTGCTGCATGGAGAATTATCACCTCTGTGCAGGAAAGCACAACCACTACAGGTGTAATGATGCTAAACGGCAGCACCCTGACCTCTACTTAGCAACACACACTTAAAGCAGGTGCACTTCAGGGCTCAAGGAGGGGAGAGGGAGAGATGGGTAGAGAAGAAACCCCAGATCTCTAATATAGTAGAGATATCAGTTCCACTCAGATCCAATCCAGCTAAATTCACAGACATCAGTTTACCCAAAGGAAAAGTGGTCTCTCGTCCTTCAGTGGCTTGACTCAGAGGGCATTCAGCCGAGCACAGCCAGGCAAAACCATCTGCAAGATCTCTTTAAGCTATAAAAAAAAAAAGACTAGTTTCCAAAGAAATCAGACTCAGACTCAGCTATGGAAAAAAAAAAAAAAAAAAAAAAAAAAAAAGCAGTCATTGAATATTTTCCTTATCTTTGCTACTGGTGTTTACCAACTACAAGCAATAGCCTCGGGAGCCTCCAGAGACTCGCTAGTAACCTCATCAGATCCTTAATTTAAATAGCCCTTTATCAGTCTCTGATGGGTTTGGCAGTTAAATAGAAGGGAATGAGTAAAATGACATGCAGAAAATGAATCCTTTTCAAGTTGTAAATGAGTGAGTCAGGATTCAGACTTGCCGAGATGCTCCAAATTAGAAAGCCTTGCTATGATTGCAGGCATGCCGCCTTACCGTTTCGCTGTTGTCTCCCTCGAGCTGGACTCACCTGGAACTCTTTAACATATTATCTGGCAATGTGCTTGCACCCGGCCAGCCTCGTACAGCAACTGAATTCACGTCTTTCTGCACTAGCAAGCCGAAATGGTACGGCCGTACTACAACCAAGAAAGGGGGAAGCATAAACAGGGGGGGGGAATCCAGAAATCACTCAGAGAAGCTGATGTCAGTGGAGCAAGACCAAAAAAACGAAAAACAAAAAAACCCGACTTCAGAAGAGCACAAAGGACATGCTAATGTTCAGTATCAAAAGCTTTAACAGTTGAATTTTTTCCCTACAATGATCTATTTTTTTTTTCCTCCAAACACGATGGACTTGCCTGTGGAGTTCCCAGGAAGGCAGAGTAACTGGGCTCTGCAGCAGCATTGCAGCCAAAGTAACCATGCATATGCTATCCAGGCAATCCACAACACACTGTCTCTCCAGAAAGATATTGATTTGCAATGCAGTGTTGCCTCAGAAGCATATAGAACGGGAGCCAACCAGGCAACAGTGACTGCACACGAGGAAAAACGTTTAATGCAGCACTGCACCTTATCGTGCTGAATTCAATTTTTCAAAGGCACTACAAAAAGCCACAAAGTGTCCTGAGTGACGATACCATTAAATACAGATCTGAGGTCGTATAGAAGGCCAAGTTCAGGCTACCATCACTAAGGCTACGAATGCTTGAAAGATGGCATAATGTGTCTATATGCATACATTTGTCATATGTAAATGAGACATAATGAGGACTCTAAAATTACCATGCACCAAACACATGAGGTTAAAAAAAAAAAATTGCACAGGTGTGGCATTTACCGAACTAAATTGACAGAATGCATAGTGATGAGCCGGCAGAATGGGCTTAGGACCCATGACACCCTCAAAAAAATAAAACAGCAACACAAACCAAACCAGAGCACACAATCTTTAAGTAAATTGTGCCAAGTCATGCCAGAAGGTGCTGGGTGGCAAAGGACTACTAAACTACTACTCTCTTAGCGCCCCCTCCAGGAGAGATGCTGATCTATGCCTCATACTTGTTTTAGGATTTCCTATGCGGGGGGGGGGGGGGGGGGAAGAGACTCACTAAGGTTCATAAATTAAAGTGAGGTACAGCAAAATGGGAAAATAATTTACCCAAGAAAACGTTTAAATGACAAGGTAATCTCAACTCATGAATATTCAATTACATGATAATTTTAGTTATGAGAGATAGTAACTACTGTGCTAATGGCAAGTGGTCAATACTCCCAAAGCTCTGAGCTTGAGTATGATGGGTATGGCCACAGGGTGAAGAAGAACCATTTGCCCATCACATCCCAGCTGACGCAAATGAACCACTTCTCCTTCCTACTACTTCACCCTCCTCACCACTCTGAATACGGCCTGAGAAATAATCAACCGGATTTTTTTCCCCTGCAACACCAAAGTTCTGTCAAAACTCTACTCTACCCTACCCTATCCACCCCCTAAAAAAAAAAAATTAAAAAACCAATCTTGTTAAAATAAATATATTATGTACTTCCTTCTTTACCAAAGGTAAGAAACAAGTTACACACTTTGGGGCGTGGGGGTGTAGTGCATACATATGCATGCGCATTTGCAAGCCAGAAGTCAAGTGTAGACCTTGTTCCTCAGGAACCACACCTTGGTTTTTTGGGTTTCTCGATGGCCTGGAATTCACAGATAGTCTAAATTACCTCCCCAGTGCTGGGGCTGTGAGTACCTGGCGTTTTACGTGGGTCCCCGTGCTTGCATGGCAAACACTTTTATGCTAGAGCTAACTCCTCAGACCAAGTTTGTCGCCTTAGTATCTGAAAACTTTTGAATGATGTGAATACTATCTGAAGAACAGACTGTAAGTTCAATATGTACTTCAAGACTTGAGACTCTGTACAGGACCGCTCATCCCACCAGCCCACAACCTCTCCCTTTTGCAAAGCCAACATTGCCTCATATTTGAGTCATTTGGGATGTAATTATACGCTGCCTCACAGAGTGCTCTTTTATTATTGGTGCTGTCCCTAGTTTAAGGCCCTTGAATACAAACCATGCCAATCACCAGCCTTTTTCATTACTCTGTAACACAAAGCTAGGCATCTGAAAACATTGATTAAATTCTTAAAATAACCAATCAATTTCCTGATTCCATATTTGGGGCCTAAAATTGTCTTAGGCAAACCCCATTCCCATCATCCAATGCTCCCTGAAATAATCATGTCCCAAGCCAGCTTCACCACAATAGTTCCTATGGCTTATTTTTCCTGAAATTGTATGTGAAATGTTCCTATCAATTCCAAAAGCATGTATTTACATATAGAGCATTGGGAACAGCCAGGTTCTCTAGATTTAAGAAACAAATGAGTGATTGGAAATTAAGTGCCTACTATATGCAAGGACCTGACACTACAAACACACATATAAATAAATACACAGCATGCAAGACATGAGATTATCTGTCATTATCAAAAAATCTATGTCTATAAGAAATTAAATTTGCAAGGAGATCATATTAGATCTAACTCAAAAAATAAACTTTAGATAATGATTTCAAACACTTAATAAAACCTATCATAAAAAGACTCTAAGAAATAAAACAACTTATTATAATGCAATAAAATAAATAGGATACTGTTTTAAGACAGGGTCTCACTATGTAGCCCAGGATGGTCTTTGGTGGTTATGTAGATGAGGCTATCTTCCAACATTTAATTCTCATGCCCCAGTCTCCCAACTCCTAGACATAAGCATCACTGGCAAAGTAATTTTTTGTCAGCATGTGTCAGGTACAAATGACCACCCTTCCGTAGAGCAGAAGACACTCAAAGACCATGGAACATAAATCTGAGGTGTCTGGACTTTGCCCAGGTGGGGGAGGAGCAACATGAAGCCTCAGCTGGCTGAAGAGATAGCCAAGAACAGTGGTGGCAGCTGTGTAGGCTGAAGGCAAGAAGGTGCGATGCCAGAGCTTGAAGGGTCTTGTAAAGCCCACCATGAACTTAGGCATTTTATCCTGTGTGAAACTGTCTTTGAATTCAAAGGGGAGGTCCTAAGGGATTCCAGGCAGAAGGCGGGTTGGGCAGGGTATTTCACGCTTCAACAAGGAACTTGTATAGAATACGGATCTGGACAAGGAGGAAAAGAGGGAAGACACGGGCAGCAAGGACAAATGTTTAGACAAGACCTTAAAGAAGGCAATGGGGTTAGGGCACTGGGAGCTAAAGAGGTCTTTCATTACCTGATAGTGAATGGACGTGAGGCCTAATAAAGTGGGGGACTCAAGTACAGCCCTGAACTTCTTGTGTAACCAGGAGGAGGTGGAGTCATAATCAACAGATGTGGAGGAAAGGCAGCCGGAGGAGCAGAAGCTGTGCTCCGGCAAATGTGTACGCACATGCTCACTAGCCTGCTGCCTTTCACGTGCCTTGAGTCAGACTGTCCTAATATCTGGGCTGAAGCAAGACGCTGGTCCACCTGACTTCCTGAGGGCATTTTCTCCGGAAAAAGGGAACTGGAGAAAGCAGGACAAAGAAGGGGAAATCAAAGAAAAAAAACGCAGCCACGGATAAAATGTCTGCACTCAACATCAGGCCCCCTGAAACTAGAAGATCTAGAAGATAAGCCACTTTTTGCCTTATGCAGGGAGGCAGGCAGCCATAGACTGGGTCAGCCGAGCAAAGGCTCCAGGCAGGGCTGGTCCCCACGGGGCTGCAGAACTGAGGCGGCTGAGTGCTGTTCAGCCAAGGTGTGCCATTTTCCACGTCCTCAATGCTGACAACTGCTATAACCATCTTCATCTTCGCTCTTCTCTCTGTCTACCGTGGTTTGACCAGCCAATTGCTGTGCCATTCTCCTGGCCCTGGGACCACTCAACTGGACGTCAGCAACCCCCTCAGCATAGCCTTTCCCTTCCCTCCCTATCACGCTGCACTTTTCTGCACACACGGTAAAGTAGTTTGCTTTGTTCCTCTGTTCACCATCACATCCAACTACACTCTGAGCCCCGCAGGAGCGGGGACTTCTCTGTGTTAGTCCTAGGTCTCCCCGGCACCTATACATAAGTGTAGAAGAGTTGCTGGTGACAGGAGTTCAAACATAGTCTGTGGGCTGGGATAGAGTGGAAATGAACAAAGAGGGCGTGGAGGGTGTGAAAAGAAAAACAAGGTTGTATTTACAATCTTATGGTTAGCCATAGAATAGCAGTAAAGACAACGCTGGGGGAGCAAGGCATCAGAAAATTAATCACTGTTTTCCTGCAATGAAGAATATCTTTATGGGGACAGTGACATGTATCTGAAACCTCACTAGAACACAGCAGAGGCTGCAAAACAGTTTGAGAATCAAAGAAAAAAGACAAAAAGTCTTGTAAATAAACTTCACTTGGATTTAGGGTCAAATGAAAATTACAACATAAATAAAAAGGCTAGAATGTAGCATCCATGTCAAGTCATTTTTGCAAGGAAACCGAAGATAATCCCCTGAAATGTAAGGTTACCTTTTCCAATTCTGAAATGTATCTTTTGCTCCATCGTTTTATATTTTTGATTGTGAGTCTAGCCTTTAATGGCTAAGCCCTCCTTCCCCATCCCCACCCCGTGCCTTATTTTAGGTTTTTTGAGACAGGGATTTTCTGTGTAACCATGGCTGTCCTGGACTTGCTTTGTAAACCAGGCTGGCCTTGAACTCACAGAGATCCACCTGCCTCTGTCTCCTGAAAGTTGGGATTAATGACATGCACTACCACACCCAGATTGCTCCCTCATTTTAAAAACTAGATTATAATAAACAGTCTTTATGTTACTTCACCTGGTGATGGGGTCGAGCCAGGCGTGGTAGTGCACTTCCAAACTATACCAACACTGTAAAGAATATGTACATGAAGATGCAGATACACCTATATTATTTCTGGGGTTTAGTAAAAAAACATTTAAAATCAACTTTTCAAAGCTGTGTTTGTGCTACGTGTTTGGAAGTGATAGGCTCATTAATGTTTCATAGCTAAAGACAAATCTGTGTTGAAAATATGTTCATGTTGGGGGGGGGGGACCTTCAGCTATGAATTTGGTCTACACTGGAAATTGAAAGTCCAGAGACTGAGCTATTACAGAGGAGCTTTGGATGGCTGCAGCCAGCAAGAAGCTGCAGGGAAGGGAAGAGCCCTGACTCTAATAAGAAAGCAGGTCGATGCAGACTATAGCAATAAAGCAGGCCTTTCTTATTTTCACCTTGCTTTCTGCAGTCTCATTTGGGACACAGTTATGCTTCTCCCTGGACTTCAGCCACTCCTTCCCACCTTCATCTATTACCTCCTCAATTTCCCTAGCAACAGTGTGTGCGCACCTCAGTCTTCGTTCCCTTTGTTAAATCTTCATCACATCAGACTTGTATTCGCTTTGAGATATATTCGTTTTCTCTATACCTGCTGTATATGGTTCTACATCTGAATGCATGCACACTTAAAAGCTTACTATTTATTTGAATGATATATGAACTATGTGTGCATTTTTCCTTGTTTATGATTCAATGGAAACAGCTGAGTTCTGATGTGATAGCATGTACCAAGTATCTACACTGGGGAAAGTCAGATGAAAAGGAGATTTTGTTGAAACCATCTCCACAAAAGAGACGTATTGGAGTTTGAAATGTTTAGAACTAACACGATACAAGAAATGTAAATTATAAAGCTTCATTGGCACATACAAATTCCGTAGACAGGAGCAAAGGGAAGGCCAACTGCAGGGGGACAAGACAGAGATTCCGCTCTCATAGGCATGACTCTAGTGAGGATGGGCTCTCTATGAACTCATGACTGCCAAAGAGCTCCCGAGAGAGCCACCGCTCCCGTTGGTTTCTTGTTCTTGTCTATTTGTTTGTGTGAAAAAGGACAAAGTGAAATGCTAGATCAGGGTTATAAGTTAGTGGTGTTGCTTTTAGACACCTTAGCCCAGGTTTCTGAAACAGTCAGAAATTTAGGAAAATCTCAAAAGGGATAAAATCATCTTAGAAGTGTATCAAACAGACATAGGCAAATAACTTTTAATTACCTTTGACATTTTTGAATCTAGAAAACTGTAACTGATCTACTATTTAAAGTATTAAGGGGTAGGCAAGATGGCTCCATGGGTGAAGGCCTAACCTAAACTCCATTTCTGGAACCAACATGAAAACAGATGAATGTGGTAGCACACATCGGAGGCAGGAGAGTCACAGAAGCCTGTGGGCCAGATGGCTCGCGCTCTGTCTGTCTGTCTGTCTCTCTCTCTCTCTCTCTCTCTCTCTCTCTCTCTCTCTCTCTCTCTCTCTCTCTCTCTCTGTATACAATGCAGCAACAGAAGAGAGACCTCACCTCAAAAACAAGACAGAAGAATCAACCACAGTGAGCCATGGCACATACGTAAGCTCTGCCTCAACACACACACACACACACACACACACACACACACACACAATTTTGTTTAAGATCAAAATATTAAAATAAAAATCAGTCGCTAAATGATTTGCCTTCATTGACTCACTTTCAAGCTCTAAGAACTGGAATATAGCAATGCTATAACACAACAGTAGCACTTGGCGATCACAGGACAAACTCAGACATTCAAATGTGCTGCTGTGTAACTCCGCTGACTTTCCTGTGGGCATGGCTTTGCTTTTGGTCTTCATAAGGACATGCTGGCATGACTTTGGTTATCCTAAAATTTCATGTACACTGTCCTGAAAAAGCAAAGGCAAATGAAAGTATGCCTTTGGCTACTTTAGGCACACGCACACAACACATCATAATGATTGCTGATACTAGAGAGAATCGGATTTGGTGTGAACTGCCAAACAGGGTTGTGAGAAATGGTAAGATGCTTCACCGTCTCCACAGTCTTTTTGTACACAGGACAAGAGTGACAACAGCCAAACTCAAACACTGGGTGGATGCTTCTGTTATTCCTGTGCACTGTTCTTCTGGAATGAAGATTAAAATAGAACAGATACCCACTGTAGAGAGAAGAAGATTACTTGGAGTAGCCAGCACAGCTTTCGCTTGCTCTCCCTCGGTAACGCCTCTGCTCTGCACCATTCCCTCTAGCCTAGGAGAGCATGTAACTTGGCCCAGGACTTCTTCCCTAAGACCTGATAACAAGTGCTCAACCAACCGCACTGCAACCCTACCCCTTGATGGTGGCAAAGAAGAGTCGGTATCTGCTTGGAAATGCCCACTGGCTGAACCACCCTCTGCTTCAAGGAGATGGACGGGGATCCTGACTCTATTGAGCAGTGAGAGCAGAGATGAGGGAAAGTGACAGAGCCAGTGACACAGAATATGGGTTCTCGCCCCAAGTCCTCAACATTCTGGCTGCCTGGGGGCTCTGACACAGACTAAATCAGTTTTTGTTTCTATTTTGCCATAATTACCATTCCAATAAATCTCCTGCTTTCCTATAGACATTTTAAACTGACTTTCACTCCCTTGTAACACAGAGTATTAGTAAAGATGAGCATCTATATGCATAAAGGGTGTTGAGCTGTGATGGAGCACTAATGCCAGAGACAAGGATACAAGACTTAACAGAAGTGCTGTTTTAAGAGCTAGGAAAGGGGGCTATATGGCTGATGCACTGACTGAGATAACAGTAGGAAAGGATGGGTCTCACACCAGTCAAAGTGTTTTCCCAAAACTACTTCATATGTCAAATCCTATAGACCTGCACTAAATTCAGTATCAAATTAATTTTTGTATTTATATTTATAGAACAATAGTTATTAACCTCTTATCTGAATGTTTAGAAAGCTTGAATGTTTGGCAAATTAGTTTGGACAGGAGCCAAGTTGTTGTGACAACACGCTAAAATGTGAGGTCCAATATCTACACATTGGTGGTAAATATCATGACTAATAAGCAGCTAACAAATGTTATAGAAATTGCAGAAGTAGTCAGCCTTTTGCAGCAATATCGGCCTTTAGAGGCCTCTAGACATGACAGTAAAGAGACTTAAAAACAAAACAAAAAAACACAGAAGGGGCTTGGGACATGGCTCAGAGGTTAAGAGCACCAGCTATTCTTCTAAAGGTCCTGAGTTCAATTCCCAGAAGCCACATGGTGCCTCACAACCAACTATAATGAGATCTGGTTCCTTCTTCTGACATGCAGGCAGAGCACTGTAAACAAAATAAATAATTCTTTTAAAATAAAGCCACAGAGATGTATGGAGGATGTAAAGAAAAAGCTAAGAAGATATTATACAGTAAACTACATTTTGCGTGCTTTGTTCCTAAACTATTTCTCTCCATGTTCTATTATTTTACCATTGAGGTTTTTCATTTTATTCATCGAGTTTTGAATTCTGCCCCATAGGGGCAGAATTGAATGGGACACCACTGCTGCTCTCACAAATACTCACAATAATAAAGACAACAAATAGAATAATCCCCATAGACCTGACAACGGAAGACACTTTGAGAGTTCAAGCTAAGGAAGAAATGGATCAAGCAACACTGGTTTATTTCCAGCTTAGGTAATCAAATCCAAACAACCAGAACCAAAATGGTGCAAAGTGGGAGCTGTACATCCAAAGACTAGAGGTGATCACACTAAACACAGCACTGTTATCTATTTCACAAGGCAACTTGATAACATAACGATGACGAGGCTTTGAAATATCACAGGGGCACAGTTTAGAAGAGTTACCGGGCATGTAGTTATACATGCAGACACAACATTGTATATATAATAAATAAATAAATCTTTTTAAAAATGAAAAAGAAGAGTGAAACGAGTTCTGTAACTCAAATCCTCACAAACAATGGCTCTTTGAGCCTCCAGTGGAAGAGTGTTTGGATGAACTCCAGGGTCTCCGTGCACACTGCCTGCCCACATGGCTCAAAGATGTGTCTTTTCCTAGTTGCCCTGGAAGCATACAACAAAGCCTTTTCCTCACATTTTAAACAGAACTTAACTTTGGACAGTTGCAATAGTTTGACCAAAGAATTTGGAAACCATCTTTGCCCCTCTATTCTTCTCTCCAGCGGTGATTCTAATTCAGAAAACTTGTATGGTTTCTCGGACCACAATGCAAAGGGCAAATCAATTGTGTTGGCTCTATCAATTCTGCCCTAAAACACACACCTCTTTAATTAATGCCCCCACTCATTCAAGAAGATTCAATTCATATAAAGCATGGAGTTGCTTCCAAGCAGATCCCATCACAACCAGAATTTTCTATGGGCAAGTGCTAAACTAGCTACAGCTGCAACTGGGCCACTCAACAACTTCAAGAAACCACACGCAGCGCAGATGGACTGTCATCCAAATCCTGCAAAAGCAGGTTATTTGCCTCAGAATTCTTAAGATATCAAACAATTTCAATGAGGAAAAAAGTACCAGGAGAAGGGGAGGGAGAGTACGAGAGGGAGGGGAGGAGGAAGAAGAAGAGGAGGAGGAGGAGGAAGAGGAGGAGGTGGCAGCCGCCTCATAGATGAACCGATACAGACAGGCATATTGGAGCACTAACTCCAACACAAACTCAGGGACAAAACAGCCAGATGGAGAATGTAAGGACCAGAATGGCACAAAGATGTGTTCCTAACAAAGGCCTTCGGCAAGACACCTTACTTATTGGAGCAGTAACAGTTCTTGCAATTTCTCTGGTTCTTCTAAGACTAACTAAGGAATGACTACCTAAAACAGTCCTTGATAAAGCAGGGTTTAACTCCAGTGATCACAGATACCTAGGAGCGTCCAGGCAGTAAACGTTTAGGCACCACAGAGCCACAGGTACCAGAGATTGTGCTTTGCCATGCAGTGCGGGGCCAGCCTCGACACTCCTGGTTCAAGCCAGCCTACACATTTCCATCTGTATGAGCTAGGGGCCACCCAGGCTCATTTCTCAGTCACGCCTCAACTCCATCAGTTTCTACTGTTTAGTCCCCAACATCTTTATCTGTTTCCATTGCCACTGCACTTTTCTTTCACATCATTTCAAGAAATTGAAAACCTTTTTTAAAAAAGAAACCTATAAGGATGTTGCCACAGGCTTTCTTGATATGTGCTCTGATTTCCTTTGAATAAAGGTGGAAATGCCTGATGATAATTCAGTATTGAGTCTATGTCTCTCCCCTTCCTCCATTCTGTCTTTTCCCAGCCTGATATTTCCCCATTGTAACTAACTATAAAGCTCCAGGATGTAAGATACAGCTTCCAGAGTTAGAGACCAGCCTGGTCTACATAGTGAGTTCCAGGATAGCCAAAACTATGTAGAGAAACCCTGTCTCAAACACACACACACCACATGCATGCACATATAGAAACTAGAGAAGAAATTCATAATTGTCAATTAAAAAATCAGCTGCGTAATATATTCATAACTGAGTAATTACCACAAAACACTGTCAATAGACCATTAAAAAATAACTCATAAGAATTAATTTCACTAATAATAGCCAAGTAACTTTTCAAATAAATAGTCTTAAATTTTCAGGTGCACATTTCTCGGAAAAGGTATTTTAATTGTTGCGTAATTGGTACAATTGGTGCCAACCAGAAAGCAGGACTCTGTCTTATAAGAGAGTACTCAACAAAATATCCTATCTGATCAGAGCAGGATTAAAGTAATGAGGCACTGGTTTTTAATGCATTCATGAATAACTGGCTTTCTACTAAAAATAGGTGAGTCATCCATGATGCATTAATCTCTGAAGACACAGGATCTTCCCACATGAGTTAAGTCTCAATGGGGAAGCCTACAGCAATCTTTTACTTTTTAGTAGCACAAGCAAGTTACTTCAACTGAGAACCTGGGTTTTTATGGGAGGCAAGGAAATATATTAGTAAAACTCATTGGTATACTATCATTCCAAGAACATAAAATTAAAATGATAATATAAACACTTATAAAAGATAACTATTGGCAGAACTATGTATATAAGCACAGATAAAATGTCCTCTGCAGAAACCATTTTCTCCAAGACATGGCCCTACACTAAAAATGAAAGCACACACGTGTGTGGACAATTAATTGTAACTTAGCCTAAACCTACCTGTGCAGACAAACATAAAGCAGCAGGTGTCAAGTAATTCTCATTCAGTGCTTAAACATGTCTTTACAAAGGCATATGGTATGTCCATAAGAAGAGGCTTCTTTTAAAGCAATTGATACTTGAAAAATACTGACTGATTTTTTAAAAAACTATTTAAATATCTCAAAACAATTAAAATATTTCTACCAACTTTACTTTTCTAATGTTTTTACACTGAAATGTCTTGTAGGTTTATAGAAAATCTCACGCAGGGCCATTCAGCTCTGTATCAGTTCAAAGGCACCACCTAACATCTGAAAACCTGAAGGAAAAAAGCACTGCAATAACAATGGGATTGGACACCCTATAAAGACTGCCAGCACCAGAGACCAGAATACATCCTCCCTCAACAGTTTTCTTCTGTTTATAGGGCAGCCTTGTAGCTGAAAGGCTCTTCTTTTTGTTTGTTGAGAGAGAGAGAGAGAGAGAGAGAGAGAGAGAGAGAGAGAGAGAGAGAGAGAGAGAGAGAGAGAGAGAGGAATGAAACAATGTTGATTCCCACAGCTCACTCTTACCATAAATCTCCATAATCCCAACCCATTTCTCTATTTTTCTTTACACCAACATTTTTAAAAGGAAGACTTGGCCTTTCCCAACCCCTTTCTGCATTTATCCTTTAACTCATTAAAATCAGGGTTCTGTCTTCTCCATTTCACTAAGGGCCATCCATGGCCTCCACGGGCCAACGCCAAGTCTTACCAGAACCTGGAACACCGGGCACAATGGAGCAACTTCTCCTTCCTCCACCCTCAGTGGAGCTCCAATTACACACGTCCAATTTTCTCCTGTTTCACTGGCTCTGTCTCTTTGCAATTGCCCCAAAGCCACTTTCTCCCCAACTGGAGACTATGATGTGGCAATACTGGAACCCTGGACCTCTCCTTGCTTCAGTCTCCATAGGTGAGCTCATCTTTCTCCACCGTCATAACAATGACCCTCTTTGTCCCTTGTTTTCAGACTCATACACCCCACCATTAATTGATGAGGGCTGGGCTTGTCCAGGGTTTTCCCTGAAACCCTGATGTATGGAGAAGGAACACAGCTCCTCCTCTAAAATGAGGACCTTGCTTGGTAATGTCTCAGTTGCTAGGGGATGCAAATGATGGAGGATCCATCCCATAGTGTGCGGTTGTGTCCTTGGTCCTGGATTGTACAATGATGCTAGTTGAATGAGCCAGAGGAAGCAAGGCAGCAAGCAGCACCACATCATGTTCTCTACTTCAGTCCCTGCCTGGAGCTCCTGCCCTGGCATCCTTCAATGATGGATGGACCTGTAATACACCCTTTTCTCCTCAAATTGCTTTTGATCATAGTGTTATCATGACAGAAAGCAACATAGAATGGTGACAAACCCTGGCACATTCTTCTCTGAATGTGCTCAGCTTTTAATCAATTAGCTCTTTGAGAACACTTATGCTACGATCTTTAATCAACACACAGCTTCCCGTGTGTGCACAGCCAATAAGTTAGCTTACTTATAACATTAAATGTTAATAAATCTTCAATTGTCAAAAAGAAAATTCAATTACATCTGTTTTGATTTGTAATAATATAAATATAAGTAACTGGCATCTGATTATTAAAATACCAAAATAATCTAGAATTTCCCCACTACAAACTTCAAATTAAAGTAAGAGTTTACAGAGAGACAAGCATTGCCTATTTACTCTCAAATGTGCAGTCTTGGTAGGGGGAGAAGGCATGACAGTAGAAAAGGCCATATCAGGGGGAAAGAATGGAGACTAGCAAGAAAGGAAATAAAAGAGACTAGAGAGAGTGAACACGACCTAAGAACATTAAATACATTACAAAGCGTCACAATGGCATGAATTATTTTGCAAAATATAAGCTGTTTAAAAAAAAATAGGAAAAGGGCCAGGCATGGTGGTGCATGCCTTTAATCCCGGCACTCAGGAGGCAGATGCAGGCGGATCTCTATGAGTTCGAGGCCAGCCTGGTCTACAAAGCTAGTCTAGGACAGCCAAGGCAACACGGAGAGACCCTGTCTCAAACCCCCCCACCAATAAAGTTAGAAATTTCAGCTGTTTAGACAAAAAGCATATGCATAAAATACTAGTTTTAAATTAAGCTTGTTTTAATCTTAGCGTTAAAAAAATCAACATAAAATTAAAACAGCTGGGTTTAGAATTCATTCTAATATTTACTAGTTAACAGAATATTAATGTGACGTACTTAGTATACTAAGTTTCTTTTTTTTTTTTTTTTTTTTTTTTCGTCAAATGTCCTTCAATTAAAATGAAATGGCTATTTTTTTTCCAGTGGGTTTTGTTTTAGACACCTCTCTTCTTTTCTGGGTTTCTTCTATATCTTTAAATTTAGCAATTCTTATCATACCTGAGAGCTATTATTTACATCCCCCGTTTGCTGTGACATCATCTTCAATTGCTTCACGAAAAAGTTAGCACCTAGTATTCATTAGTTACACTGTCAAGCAGTGCGAAACAAAGTTCAGTAGAATAAGATCCTCTAGCGAAGCAGAACCTGATTCGGCCATCTGATTGCCCGTCTTTCCACCTCTTGCGCATGCTCAGTAGCTAGTACCATCCTTCTAATGGACAGGCTTACTCCCAACACCAAAAGTCAAGCAGAGAACTGCTACAAGTTTCCGGCCCGCCTAGGCTACGTGGCGTGTTTCAGACCATCCTGAACAACAACGTAGTACCTTGTTTCAAAAGAAAAGGAGTAAGAGGAGGAGGAAAGGAGAAGAAAGAGAGGGCAGAGGCTACGATCACCACCAGAAATGGCAGCGAAGTTACCAGAAAATGAACAACACCAGATTCCAGTGCCCTCTGACATCACTTCCCTCTGTTTCAGCAGCAAGGTTAGGACTGATACCAAGTGAGAGAGAATCTGAAAAGAGAATCATTAAGGGAATGAAAAGGGCAAAAGATTCAAAATACTGACAAAGTACACCTTCCTTCACTGGGACTTCTCTAGCACTAAGGGACAAAGGAGCACAGGACTGGTCCTGCGTAACAGACTTGGCTAATAACTGCTCTCCAGATCTACTCCTCTGAGAGAGCCTTTCCTAGCTGCTGAAAATAGCACAACAGTGAATGTGCCATACTACTGGGAGAGCCATAAAGATGGGCATCTTCAGAAGCTATTCCTTATGGAAAGTCCTTCTAAAACAATGGTGAAGCTCCTAAAGATTCTAACTGAGGAGCACGTGTCTCACGTGCACTAACCTTGGTGTGCTTCTTTCAAGCTTTGTTGGCATTGCAACCCAGGGTCTACTCTAGGTCATGAATCCCCCACCAGCGCCTGTGACTTACACAACTTCTGTTCAATAAATATTTAAGCATGAAGGAGTGTAGATGTTTTAAATTTTAAAAACGACCTTTAGACATCGACCTCAATATTTATATTCCACAGAAGTAGTCACATTTTAAATACCTTTGGGAAGAACACACAGCGCAGCCATCTCAAAATTGAAAAAAAAAAAAAAGAAAAGAAAAGAAAGAAAGAAAAGCAAATATGTACAAAAGCTGAAATACTTCCTATTACAGCACAAAAAAGGAATTTGGGTTTTCACACTCAGGCTAAAAGTACAATTCCTTCATTCATGTGCTTCACATTTTTATGCACCTTTTCCTAGCACAGACCATAAACTAAAGAACTCTGCTGGAAAAATGCTTTTCCCCCGGGGTGAAATATTTTTAGCTTCATAGACAAAATAGCTCAAATTTAGAGCAGTTTTTCTTCCTTCTCATCAGAAAAATGCGATGACCTCTATGCAAAATATAATGAAAAATATAAACGAATGCTGTAAGCTAGAAAATGAAGCCTGGGTTTGTATCTGAAAGGAATCAGATCTATGGCTTTAGAGTTCTTTCACGCAACTGAAACAAAGACAACGTAAGTATGCTTATGCATGAGAACCCTCCTGGTAACAAGCTTTCACACAGAAGATGCCTGCCGATAGGGAGACTAACTCTGATTGCCAGTCTTCTTCCCAAATTCCCTAATGCCAAAAGTCATACACATAGAAACACTGTTAATGTCAAAATTAGGTAAAAATCCCCTATAGCCTATCACATCCCAGTAAAATCCCAACCTGTAGTAAACACAAAGGGTAAATGAAAAAGACATCAGACTGAGACTCAGTTAAATCAAATCCGGTCTAGTTCACTAGGTATGAATATAACCAGGCTTGACTAAAGAGCTGGGTGATCACTGGTAGGGGTTGGGGGTGAAATGACAGCTGCTCAGGGACTGACTTCATGGCATCAGAAAATAGAGCAAGAGAGTGGAACTCCCACTCCCCTTCACCAAGACCAGGAACAGAAGCTTGCAGCAGAAAACAACTACCTGGGGCTTACACCTTGGCAACCATCATAGATGAGTACCCCAGAGCACATGCCTTTCTGTTCCAGGTTAAATAAAATGGTTATGCTGAAGACGGGGAAGAGTACTGAAAGAGACCGAGCAGTGCAGGGCCATGAGCACAGTTGAACACAACTGGTCAAGAATCATGGACTCAGCCGGGTGCAGTGGCGCACACCTTTATTTTTTTTTTAATTTTATTAATTTATTCATATTACATCTCAATGGTTATCCCATCCCTTGTATCCTCCCATTCCCCCCTCCCTCCCATTTTCCCCTTACTCCCCTCCCCTATGACTGTGACTGAGGGGGACTTCCTCCCGCTGTATCAAGTATCATAGGGTATCAAGTCTCTTCTTGGTAGCCTGCTATCCTTCCTCTGAGTGCCACCAGGTCTCCCCATCCAGTGGTGATGCACACCTTTAATCCCAGCACTTGGGCAGAAGAGGCAGGTGGATCTGGGAGTTCGAGGACAGCAAAGCAAGTCCAAGGCTGCCAAGGCTACATGAGAAACCCTGTCTTGAAACAACAACAACAACAAAAGAATCATCAACACAGTTGACCACAACTGATCAAGAATCATAAGGGCAGATTTTTGATGAGTCACTGAAATCAAACAAAACAGACAATATGACAAACCAACGTGACAGGTATAGAAAAGAAATTTGAGAAATACATAGTATGTGAAATCTACAGAGTAAGGCTGTAAAAAGTGAGCGATGTGCTACTATAAATAATTCTTAATTATATGCAATTATTACAGTTATCATAAAATGTGCAATGGGCGCTTCAGTGTGCTAGTCACTACTAAATGCTTTTCTGCATTATTCCACTTAATTCCATTTCTTTTTCAAAGACATGTGCACTATCCTTGCCACCATATCAGATAAGAGTGCAAGGAAGTTGAGAGTTGCTCAGCAGCATGACCAGAGTCCTAGGATAGCAGGTGAAGCTGGAAGTCAAGGCTGAGTCAGTTGAAGGCAACCCTTGCTATCTATGCTGCTGCCTATACTCCAAGCCTCTCAGCATTCTGAATGTGAAGGTGACCAGAAAGCCTCGTTTTCCTTAAAAGGATCTAGGTCTTAATGAACCATGCTGGAATTCTATATTGTAATGGCATCTGGGTATCTGGATGGATTGGCCTTGCATCTTATACTAATCACCCCTTCACCTAACTCATGATGAGTGCTGTGATGGGTGCAGACATTGCATATGTCACATCTGAGCTGTACGGATCTACAGATATTATAGCTCTAAGGTTAGTTTATTCACAATTTTCCATCCAGTATAACCTTACCTTCCAATGAAGGGGTCATATCACCTACATCACTTTAAAGTCTAGAAGACACTCTATCCTCATGTAAACAAAAAACTGGGCAATTCTGGTATTTATCTGCTGAGCCACAATGTCAAGGGGACCAAATCATTGGGCTACCTAGTAAAGTTTAATGCCTAAACACCTCATAAAGAAAATAAGCAGGTGTTCCAAGTGGAAGCCATCAATATTTATCTTATAGCCTCTGATAATGGGCCTATTCCATCTCACCCTGCACACATAATGTGGGTCATTACAGAGAGGAGGGTGTAGAGATCTGGTCACTAGAACATCTTTGAGGCACTGGAGGTACCACATTTTCTCTGTTCTGTGCAGCTCTATGGCTATAAAAGGATAAAATCCGCCAGGTAACTATCGAACCATGTTGGTCTTAGTCTGCTTTGAAGACAGTGAAATTTCATCAGCAATGTGAGAGGGAGGCCCATGTCCAAGACAGCAGCAAAGCTTGAGTGTTATCTGCTCAAAATGGCTACCGCTCAGAGGGAACAATACAGTCATGTTGCACATATAAGGGACTTAGAAGACTTGGTAAGATTCTTAATTTGTCAAATTTATTGTACTAGCACATTCAACAGTTCTTTCTTTCAAAGGCCTTTGTTCAAAATCTTATACTCTGCAAACTCTTTAAAATCTATCACAGTGCATAAAAAACTGGAAAAGCTTTATAAGTTTTATGCTGACACAAAGTCAACATCATCATCCTAGTCTTAGCTATTGTTCAGTCACAGTTGTATAGGTCATGGATGCTGAGGCTAGATTGTCCAGGTTCATATCGTAACTGTGTCGGTTTCCAGGTGGTCAACCCAAACAAGTTCTTTCACTCCTCGTGTCTACTTGCCAAAAAGTGAAAACCATCACAAGAGCACCAACCTCTGAATACTGGTAAGGATGGAGGTGATTCTTCTGAACTTCTAGAGCAGTCTTTTGCCACAGAATACACACTATATACAAGTACATAAGTAGTGCTTATTAGATAAAATACAAATAATACTATCTGTAGAGATTTTGCAATTACACCAAACAATGAGATGGTTTCCATACCTACATGAAACACCATCCGTCAAAAGGAACTTTTAAACATTTTTACACTCAGTTAAGTATCATTCTAGAAATAATTTCCAGGCAGAATTTACAATACAAACCCAAGTAGAGTGGCTGTAGAGATAGATGGCTCAGTGAGTAAGAACATATATTGCTCTTACAGAGAAACTAAGTCCTATTCGTAGTGTACACATCTGGGCAGCTCATACCCACTTGAAACTCTAGCTCCAGAGGACCTGATGCCCTCCTTGGCTCTCTACTGGCACCTGCCCTTACATGTGCATATCCACACCATATACACAATTTAAAATAATTTTTTAAAATCTTTAAAACAAAACACAAAAACTTACATAGCTCAATGGGACCGAGACATCTGATTATACATGGCAGACTGACCATAGACCTTTCTCTCCTCCCCTATCAAAACAAGTTATAAACTCACTGGGACACAGACCAAGTGAGAAACATCTTGGTAATGCTGAATGAGCAGTTAATGGTGTGAATATGTAGTGTGGTGGGGAAGCCAATGGCATGTGAGCTAATTTCTGCACCGAATCCAGACAGGTCAGAGACCAGGCAGGGGAAATAAGAAGCTGTGCTGAAATTGGAGAGCTGTGAAAAGTCTCCTTAGGTCACAACGGAAAGGTACAAGTCCTTGCCCATCCTTATCCAAGGTACCTAGGTTGTTCTCTGGAGATACTGACGTCTTGGAAACTGGAAACAGCAGCACTCAATTCAAAGGACTGAATACTGGGCTCACTAGGACTCTCACATCAACTCCCTTGACTGCTCTCATACACAAAGATGAACTTAGCCCATCAGATTTTCCCAGGCTAGAGAAAAATGTTTCCAACAACAATTAACTCCTTTTAGGAAGCCATTTTGGTTGCTGTGTCATTATCATAAAGCAAAGCACCTTGCTATAATAAGCCTTGCATATGGAAAAGGGCTAATCAAAGAACATGTCAAGACTTATCCTCATACACTGGATAGTATACGATAATCATGCAAATCATGCACTTAAGAACAGCTGCAGACATGTAAGAACAACATACAGAAAGCAAGAGAAAAGGAAGGCTACATATAACAGAAACTACACAGAACAGAACACATCAGCTGGCCTCAAGGTCACACACCTATAGTTCCAGCACTCTGGAGGTCAAGGAGGGAAAGTTGACAGTTCAAGGGTATTCTGAACCACATAATGAGACCCTGTCTCAAAATACCAAAGGCAGGGATGGGGGGGGGGGGCGGCAGCGCGGGAATACTATAGAAAGGAACCTGAAAGACAACAGGGTGGTGATTTTTTTAAAATCAAACTATACATTTCCTTTTTTTAATTAATTAATTTATTTATTAATTCATTCAGATTACATCTCAATTGTTATCCCATCTCTTGTATCCTCCCATTCCTCCCTCCCTCCCTCCCACTTTCATCCTATTCCCCTCCCCTATGACTGTGACTGAGGGGGACCTCCTCCCTCTGTATATGATCATAGGGTATCAAGTCTCTTCTTGGTAACCTGCTATCCTTCCTCTGAGTGCCACTGGGCCTTCCCATCAATGGGACGTGGTCAAATATGGGGCACCAGAGTTCGTGTGAAAATCAGTCAACAGGGTGATGATTTAAAAGTTCTTCAGGGCAAATTATTTCAACGGCCAACATATCACCTGAACGTAAGAAAAGAAATAAAGGCAGTAACGAGGCACAAGGAGCAGAGAGCCTCCCCTGTTAGCTTCCTTAGGAAGTCACTGGTTAAGCGTTCTTCGAAATAAGAACACAAGCCAGGGATGCTGACTCATGCTTGTGTCATGGCATTTGGGAGACCTAAGTAGGAGGCGCTTGAGGTCAGCTTAGCCTGTGGAGTGAGATCCTGTCTTAAAAAACAAACCTAGAAAGCAGGAGGCAGAAGATCTTGACGAAAACATCAAGAAACAGTGAGGAGTCTGCAAGATAATCAGAGTCCTTCAGGACTAAGATCAGGTCGACTGGGAGCCTAGATCCAGAAGAGCAGATGCTGTGGGACCGAGGAACCTTAACGCACTCAGGCACAACACTGACTTCGAAGAGAGGAGGAAGGACAAGAACATGGGCAAATAAGGAAAGGGGGAAAGTGTTGAGCTATTAAGTGAAGGCCATGCACTACAGTGCCCTGTTGGCCCTTAAGAGTGCCATGTGCCAAAACAAAGTTGGTAAATTTAAAGTGACAGCGACTAAGTGGCTTATACGGAAATTTTAAAATCCACTTTTGAGAAATTGTTTAAAATGTATTTGGGTAACTACAGCATCATTTTCAACTATGTGGTCATTCAATACAGACTATGTTTGAAAGTAAGTCTTTAAGAGATAGATATAAGATAGAGTATCTGTGTGTATCTTTCTGAAAACTGAAGCAACAAAAACAAAAGTTCATTCTTGGCCTCCATAAAAAGTGTCCGGGCAGATCAGCACCATGAGGTGAGCGGTCAGAATAAGTTCCCCAAGCATTTGCAATATAATGCATCTTTAAACCAACTCTAAATAAAGCACACCATGCTTCCTTCATCTCTGTTCTGCAGACAGTTAAGTGTGACGCCCATGTCATGGACTGAAGTTAAGCCACTTCCCTCTACTCAACTTAGTTCCGTTCATTTGCTTAGTTTTAGTTTGTGGGCATGAGGGTTTTATCTGCATGTGAGCATGTGAACCACCTGTGTGCCTGCTGCCCTCGGAGACCAGAAGAGGGTGTTGATTCCCCTGGACCTGAAATTATAGATGGTGGTAATCCATTTTTGTGGGCACTGGGAACTGAACCTGGGTCCTCTGTAGTGCAGCAAATGCTCTTAACCACTGCGCTATCTCTCCACCCACTCAAAACTTTCACCAGCTGTGTGTGCTAGCCCACCCCAGAAATTCCAACATTTCAGACACTGAGGCAGGAGCATCTTGAGTTCAAGGGCAACACAAGCTACAGAGACCCTGCCTCAGAACCCTAACTCAAAAGCAAAACTGTGTTTGACTTGCTATAAACTTCTTTGTTAGGTACAGAAATGGAATGGCAGCAGTTAGGTGATTCAAGAAAGGAGCTGACACATCACTAACTGCACTTCATGAAAGAGCCTCAGTGACTAGGCTTTAAGATGGAAAAACATGAGAAAGTATCAATACAGTAAAAATAGTATAGCACTGCTTTAAATGACAGGCTTGCCTTTAAAACCTGAAGAGGGGTGTTATTAGAGTAACAACTTAAAGTAAGAGAGAGAAGGATAAAGTCTCCATGAGAGAGACAGGGGTCCCTAAGAGGCTTCAGAGAAATCTCTTGAACAAAGAAAAGTATCTGAATTTTATAAGTTTCCTCAGATGAGCTGAGGAGATAAGAGCTCTTTCCAAGTCTTTCTAGCTTTTTCTGAACTCTTGCTGGCCAGTTCAACTCAGCTGTTCTGGCCCAAACACCCCCTACCTCCTTCAACACCAAAGGGTTAAGAAACGTTCTGTGCTGTGGTTTTATAGCTCCTGATTTATTGCCCATAGCAGTATCTGCCTCTTCCATGTTCTCTGTCAGGTAGGCTATCCCAGACTAAGTCACAAGGTGAAAACTTCCCCTAGTCCCCAAATGCTGGAGTGACTTTCCTTACTTTGTATGGAGGCATGGCCCTGTGTTTTCAATTGTTAATTCTGTACCAGCAGAGATCTAAGTGCTGCCAAGATTTTGGTCATTTCTATGGCCCGTTAAAGAGCTTTCTGTTTGTAAGTGCTAGTTCTTCCCACCTGCCCAAAACATGAAGGTCGGGCATTCTCAATGCCTTAGGCAACCAAAGAAAAGTCCTGGCATTGTCTTATTGCTGATTGGTTATATAAAAGATCTGACAGCCAATAGCTGGGACAGGAAGTACAGGGTGGAACTCCCAGGCAGGCCCAGAGGGATGCAAGCAGAAGCAGGAGTTTCAGGACAGACACAAAAGGGAACAGCAGAGAGACTGGAGTCAAGAGAGAAGTAAAGAACTAACCATGTGGTAGCTGCAGGCCAGGAAATAGGATTAAGTTAGAAGCTAGCTGAGAGTCTGCCCCAGCTGAAGGCTGACAGTTTAAGCTATATAGAAGTCTTTTCCCTTATTTATACCTCAGGTGGGTCCAAGAAAGCCCCCACTATAACGGGAGGAAGTGACCTGATGGTTTTCAGGCTCTGGATTCTGACTTCTTAGCGTAACCAGCTTCTTAAAGTGGAAGGCTACGCATCCCCAGAGCAAATGCTGTTTTACGACAGCCCACAATATGTAAAACGTAGGATACATTTCTGACTTTATCCCTACAACCTTCTCCCTCACTCACCCTGTTCCACTCCAAGCTGCCCCTGACTATTGCTGGAAATCCTAATCTCCCAAGTATCTATTCGCCTTATCCCTCCTGGCCTCATGTCTACAGAGGGGTCCCCTTGAATACCAGGGATACCTTCACCCAGGTGAAGCCTGAGTGCTTCCTGCCTGCCTCACTCTACAGTTAAGTTCCACGAGGACAAGGACTGTCACCTGCTTTAGCCATGGCTGTATCATCATGGACCGGAATGGAGATGAACACACATGATATGACACTTGTGAATGCTCTTCAAGTCACTGGGTTGCATGTGGTCAAGTGGGAGTACATTTTACAGTTTAAAAAGACAGCCTCAAGCCGGGCGTGGTGGCGCACGCCTTTAATCCCAGCCCTCGGGAGGCAGAGGCAGGCGGATCACTGTGATTTCGAGGCCAGCCTGGTCTACAAAGTGAGTCCAGGACAGTCAAGGCTACACAGAGAAACCCTGTCTCAAAAAAATCATAAAAAAAAATAAAATGAAATAAAAAAATAAAAAGACAGCCTCCAGGAATCATGACGAAGTTTTGTTTTGTTTTTCTCCTTAAATCACAATACAGAGTACTTAAATGTAAGCTGAGGGCCAAGAGAATAGTGGCCATATTTATAATTTACAAATTATTTGTTTTTATTTATATTTCTTACTTTCTAAAGTGATCTTTGTGAAAGGAGCCCCATAAGTATAAACTTAACACACACTCTCTCTCTCTCTCTCTCTCTCTCTCTCTCTCTCTCTCTCTCCCTCTCTCCTCTCTCTCTCTCTCTCTCTCTACTCTCCTCTCTCTCTCTCTCTCTCTCCTCCCCCCCTTAAACGTTTCTGGATACACAAGCGACTTAACTATAGCTATATAAAAGACTCCACACATTTGCTGCATCAATTTTTAAATTTGGGGTTAGCTACAATTTGAAACAATGTTTGTGTGAAACAATGTTTCCTAAAATGACACAGCTTAAGGACTGACTCCTCCTTCTGAAGTTAGGGGACGCTGCCACTTGAGAGAAGTCACATTGTGACGTTGGATGCATGCTGCAGTTCATGCGTCTAAAGAGACTTCTACTTAAGATGAAATGAACTACATTGGGGTGTTTTGTTCAGTTAGTACATACTTTGTAGACTAAAATTGAAGAAATATAAGAAAGAAAATGAAAATATTTAGTAACTATTGCAAATAATGGTAGAGGAACTGCCAAGTGTATTTTGTATATATCGTCATATTTATTTGAGCTGGGTAGGCAATGTTGTTAATTCCATTTGGCAGATAGGAAAACAAGGATGCTGAGAAAATAAACCATTAAAATAGGAACCACTTCAAGTTGCAATTCAAATCCATGTCACCTGACCTCAGAGCTCATAGCCGTCACTGTCCCATGACTTTCCCTTTCTAAACCAGCAAGTTCCAAGTTCCAAGTCCATCAGTGCCTTTGCCTTGCACAGCATACTTTAGGATCAGACTTGAAGTCTAAAGCTACAGATTTTCCTCTTTTTGAAGACACAACACTTTATCTAAAATTAAAATCCTTGGTGACTGCTGAGCACAGTAGCACACACCTGTAATTCCAGCACTTAGAGAGGCAGAGGCAGGCAGATCTCTGTGAGTTCGAGGCCAGCCTGGTCTACAAAGTGAGTCCAGGACAGCCAAGGCTACACAGAGAAACCCTGTCTCAAAAACAAAACAAAACAAAAACAAAAACAATAGATCCTTGGTGACACAAACATTTGATTCCAGCAATCAGGAAAAGCAATCAGATTTTTATGACTTCAAGGCCAACCTAGTCTAAATACAGTTTCAGGCCATCAGGGCTTCACAGTGAGACTGTGTCTCAAAAAAAAAAACAATAAAAAAGAAATTAGGATCTGTTTGGATAAACAATTAGATTCTTCTAACACAGTTCTCTCTCCCAACTCTCCCTCTGCCTCTCCCTCCCCCTTCCTCCTCCCATCCCCCCTCTTTCTCAGTCTCTCTCTCTCTCTCTCTCTCTCTCTCTCTCTCTGTGTGTGTGTGTGTGTGTGTGTGTGTGTGTGTGTGTGTGTGTGTGTTTGTATGTAAACAATTTATGTAAAAAACTTAAAATGTAGGTCAGGTATCACCACAGTAGCTATATAAGTCAGTCAGCTCTGTTTTGTTTTCGAGACAGGGATTCTCTATGTAACATAGCCCTGGCTATCCTGGGACTCTCTTTGTAGACCAGGCTGGCCTCACACTCACAGAGATCCACCTGCCTCTGCCTCCCAAGTGCTGGGATTAAAGGTGGATGCCACCACTACCCAGCTCATCTATAAATCTTAAGGACAACCAGGAGTATTAAAATGTAGAAACATTTCCTCAAAGACTAAAAGCTTCCCTTCCCATCTGTTTATCAGAAAATTATTAGCAATTTGTAAATTCTTTCACCCATTTACCAACCAATTATTAACTCATAGAACCTTCCTAAATGATAGTTCAAATATAGATAATTGTGTTTAATGCTTCCTGAATAACCAGAGCAAATTAATATGCATTTTCAAATGTCATTTTGAAGTCAAACTCTTACCCAGTTATGTCAACTTTATGAAGACTGAATATACAAAAAAAATCTCTTCCCAATAACCAAATAAAGTTTCTAGAGAGCAGCTAACAAATTCTGGGTTAACAAGCCAAACTGCCCCCCATGTGAAGAAATGTGGCTGTACCACCTCCAAAGTCTTGGTTTCTCTCGAGCAGAGTATTTTCATTCAGTCACATGCCCCATCTGTAACACTTCTCCATGTTCTTGCAACAAGGTGAAGGAGTTCTCCAGTCACATTCAGCTTCCCAGACAACCCCTTAGATCCTTACACAAAACCACAAGGGATGCCAGGGATGAAGCCCAGTCCACTCCAGCCAAAAGCAAGGCCCTTAAGTTCTGAGATTAAAGCTATCATGCAAACCACCAGGGGCAACATCTATGGGTCCCGAGAGGACCCACAAGTCTCTTAAAAACTGCACATGTCTCTTCCCACTTCTCCAGCCACATGGAGCCATAGTGGTTGCCCTTAGCTGCCAGAATTCCAGATAATCACATGAACTTTTGTGACGCTCTTGTTGTTACTGTACAGCAGGTGTCTGCTGAGCTGTCTGAGAACTAAGGCCCTGAGGGTGGAAGCAGGGAGGATGGCAGGGTTCAACCTCCACTAAGGGAAACAGGCAAAGCAAGGGGCCAGTCTGCCATATTTAACAACCACTGCGGCTCAGCAAGGTAAATTGTTAAGGCACAGTGTGGGTGTGTGGGACGAAGGGAAGGGAAGGGAAGGGCTGCCAGTTCCTTACGGGCTGTGGGCTGCTGACGTGATATCATCATTGTAACCACTGTTTCCTTACATTGGTGCTATTTAAAACTGTCAGCACTGATTACACCACTGTAGAATGAAACGCCCGCACTCTCAGAAAGCTCAGGGTAGGTCACAACCCCACCAGGATACAAAGGTGAGTCTTTATTAAATTACCATTAGAAACTTCCAAAACACCACAGCACTTGAAATACAGAACAAAATATCTTTTTTTTTTTTCTAGTTTACTTGTATAATAGTCTATTAGTGGTAGACTTTTTTTTCTCTTAACATCAATTACACTGTCAATGACTATTGACACCATGCATTTCCACACATTCCTTTGGCTCAGCAGTTAAAAGCACTGTTTGCTCATCCAGAGGTCCTGAGTTCAATTCCCAGAAACCACATGGTGGCTCACAACCATCTATACTGAGATCTGAGGCCCTCTTCTGAAATGCAGGTGTACATGCAGGTAGAGCCCTCATATACATAAAATAAAAAAATAAATCTTTTAAAAGTAATAATAAACAAATTCTTCATAGACAGAAACAATTAAACAAATTTTTAACTGTGTGGTTTTATAGTGATATATATGAAATTCTCATTGAATCCTAGGAAAACAAACCCAGTGTTCGGGGTGGGCTTTCAATATCTTCGCTGTCCATGCTATTTCCTCTCATTTTCCCATCCCTCATTGTAGGCTCAATTTTCTTAGCAAATATGTTTTACTATGAACTTATTAACTGAGAGTACCTCACTTATAACCCGACTAACCTAAACAATAGGAAAAGAAGATTAAAGAATGAAAACGTAAGGATGTCAGTTCCAAGGAATGATTCTCTGGGAGCGTCTCGAAATGGAGCAACGAACAGCCAAAACTATCCCAAGTCTCCATAGGCCCCGCCTCTTGTTTTTGGCTCACATTTATACCTCCTCTCAGCATTTCTTCAAGAATGTTTTTCAGCTGCTTAATAACCAATCTCCCCCACATGGTGGTTTGACCTCTGAGGAGATAAACATCACCAGCTCTCTCACAAGTCTTTTTCTCATCTCTCACTTGTGATCTAAACAAAAAAAAACCATGCTTATCTCTCCTTCATCTTATTTATTTTGTTGGGAATCATTACTGACTTGCATTACAAATCTGTATTCACTGGTCTATGACTGATCCCAGGTGTCAAAGCTAGATATTGGATTCCACAGAGAATCTCTTGAAGCAATTGTTTTATACACTCATGTCCGATGCAGGGGTGCATCACAGGAGTTTTCCGTACACGTGGACTCTGACTGCCATGACCACTGCAGCCCAACCTTCATCCCTCCAACTTTATGTAGTTTCCTAGAAGCCTCAGCCTTTCACTTTGTATTTTGTCATCCATACAGTGTGAGCACTGATTTATGAGAGATGGAGGGGAAAAAAGAGAGATCATAATTCTAAGTCCCATTTCTCCGCAGTCAAATCTGACAGCTGACTTAAACCAGTATTTACCGGCTGCCTCATCTGTCCTGCCGCAGCTGCCACTGCTGTAGCTGCAGAGACTGTTCCTAGTCTACAGCAATGGGAGAAAAATGCCATACCTCACAACGCTATTCCTCGGGGTGCCTCAAGGTTACTTTTATAACCTAAGTCTTTTTAGGACTAATAATGTTGTCCTGTTTTAATTTCTTTGGGAGGGTTAGCTATTTTTAAAGGTAAAACCCCATTTTAAACAAGGGCTTTCTTAAGGGTAGGGGGTCCCTAACCCCAAGGACCACGGATAAAAATTTACTGCCTGAGTATCAAAACCCAGGACATCCTGGTCCCTGTCCTAACTTCTTGCACTTTATGTATCAAGAGTAGTTTTGCTCCCCACATCCCATAATTATTTCTACTTTCAGTAATACCATTCCCATTTCCCCTCTAACCAAAAAAGGAATCTTGCTTAACTCCTTCTGCCAATCCAAACTCTGCTCATCCTTAAGAGCCTAATTTAAGCACCTCCTGGGTAGAGCAGTGACATGCCCCATCCCACCTCCCAGCCCCACCCCTGCTTCACTTCCCCTGCTTTTGTTTGGAATAGCTTCCCTGGACTCAGAGGTTCAAACCTTCTCTCTAACTTCCGGACCGGCCCCGATTCAGTCAGTTATGGCTGACTGAAGTCTATCTTCGAAGTCTACTTGTATAAACATAACTGCAACTCATGTTCCTAAGTCCAGATATCCCCTAAGCCCACCACCGCTCACATTCACATGTGCTCTGTAGCGCACTCAGATCATGGAGTGGAAATGGCAAAACTGATGCTTTGATCTAGCTAACATTTGTAAATGTTCTAAGGAGCAGCTGCTCCTTTAAGAAGCCATTCACAATTAAATCATGCATTCACTTATTTAGAGACTGTCACAATGAATGAATTTTTAATTCTTTCTTCTGCCCTGGGAAATAGTTCACAAACAATTTGCTATGTGCTTGGAGATTTTTTTAAATCTCTTCTCAGTGATATACTTTCATGGAACCACATTACTCACTTTTAAATTAACCTTAAGTACATCAGAATGTTAAACACATGGGAAAACTCAAAGGCAAAAAAAAAAAATAAATTCTACTGGTGCTCTCAAAAAATTTTGATCTCAGGATTAATAGCCACAAGTTACAGTTTGGATTCATCATTTCCCTCAAATCTTCTTTTTAGAAAAAAAATGCAGATACACACTTGTCTTATCTTATCTTACACACACCATATAATTTATGGTTAGTTCATGTATTTGGCAATGTTTACCAGCATTTATACAAAGAAGTGACATACACTATGACTCACAACAGTCTTTAATGATATGGTATGGGACTTCTGTCTCTGACTAGGCCATTCTGTCTGAATAAAGATCTCTTTTACAGACCAGATCTTTAAGGAGTGTCTCAATTGAAAAAAAAAAAAAAAAAAAAAGCACCATGTTGCATATTTATAATTTTCCAAGTTCATTTACATCAGGATATGGGAGACATTTTGATCAGTAAGTCAAACCTGCATGAAAGTGGTAATGACCACAGAAACCTTTTCTCTGAGTTAATATGATTCTAAAACACACTTTTCAAACTTACAGGAAGCCAGGCATAGTAATGCACGCCTGTAATCCTAGCACTCACAAAGGCAGAGGCAGGAGATCTCTGTGAGTTCGAGGCCAGCCTGGTCTCCAAAGAGAGCTAAGGACAGCCAGGGTTACACAGAGAGAATCAAACACACACACACACACCCTTCCTTCCTCCAGAAGCCATCAATCAATTTCATAGATCTTCAGTTAGGGGTGGGTTCATGGGTTCATGACCCCTTACCTTCTCATGTTAGAATGATGGTTGACTTGATACCGTGCAAATCTTGTTCAGACAATCTCAGCTGCTTTAAGTTCATTAGTCCTGACATATACAAAAGTTACTGTTTTGCTCAAGTCATCCCTGACCTTTGACTCTTACACTCTTTCTGTAGTGGTCAGATTTCTCTGCAATGGTCTAAGACTTTAGGCTGACACAGGAGGGCAGCAGCCTGGACCACACAGGCAGATACGGAGACTGTATCAGGAACAAAAAACAGTTTTTGAAATCTGTACTGTCGGTAGTGTTGTCTCTTCTGCAATGGAGTCAACAAGAAAATAAATCTCATAACATGCCTGAATCCTATGTGTCCAACTTAATTATTCCCATGGAAACAATCACATCCTTCCCTTATGAATGTATATTTCATTCGTTTATCACTCACTTAGATCTTTGAAAGTTAATCTTCATTGTCAAGCCAACTTGATTTATAAATCTCCTAAAACACACACCTAAAGTTGTGCCTGTAAGGGAGTTCCCAGAACCAACTGAAGGGGAAAAGCCCACTGTGAATGTAGGTGACATCACCCCAAGGTGGATTAGGGCTCTGAACACAAAGGGAAATGAAGAAGCCCAGTTGAGTCCCCGTAGTCTCTGTTCTCTGCTTCCTGGTCCAGTGAAATGTGAGCAAGTTCCCACCACCACAGCTGCACACTGCTCCCGCTGCTGCCACACCTTCCTCACCACAAAGGATTGTCCCCTCAATCAGGAACCAAAATTAACCCTTCCTTAAGTTGCTTTCTTGATGTGTTATCTGACTACAGCCCTGGGATAGGCACTAACACAGTCTTGTCACAAATCCAAGTGTATATTAATGACACTCTGCTATGCTTGCAGACAGGAGCCTAGCATAACTGCCTTCTGAGAGGCTTCACTTAGCAGCTGATGGAAACAGATGCAGAGAGCCACAGCCAAACAATAGGCCAAACTCAGAGAATTCTGTGGAAGAGTGGGAGGAAGGATTGTGGGGGATAGAAGGGTCAAGGATGCCACAGAAGATACAGAATAAACTAACCTGGGCCCATCAGGGACTCACAGAAACTGAACCACCAACCAATGAGCTTGCATGAGCCGGACCAAGACCGCATACACATATGTAGTGGATGTGCCGCACAGTCATCATGTGGGTGTCACAACCACAGGAGTAGAGGCTGTCTCTGACTCTGTTGCCTGCCTTGGGAATCCTTTCCCCTAGCTGGGCTGTCTTATCTGGCCTCAGTGGGAGAAGCTGTGCTTAGATCTGCTGTGACTTGAGGTGCCAATGGAGGGATATTGGTAACCCTTTTATGAGAAGAAGGAGAGAGTAAATGGAGCGAGGGGCATGAGGGTGGGACTGGGAAGAGAGGAGGGAGGGTGCTGGAATCAGGCCGTAAAGTGATTAAATAAACAAAATTTAAAAAGCTATGCTATAGTAAAAAATAACCTAGTTTGGTGGTTGTTCATAAATGGCCCATTTACTGGACAACAGACCAGCAGCTGCGCACAGGCATCCCACATACTCCCAGCACAGTCTGAGCTCTCAGAGGGAGAAGACAGGAAAGTCTGTCAATCTGAAGAGTCTGGGAAATGGAGCTCAGCTGAAAGTGTAGAAAGCCATACATGGTGGCTCACACCTGTCAGAGCAGGAGGATCACCCTGGGATCTGGGACCACAATATGAGATTCTGTCTCCAGAGCTTGGGGGAGTCAAAGGAGCAAAGCTGGCAGACACTCAGGTGGAGTCACGTCTACCACCAAGGAGGTACTGGAAATATTTGCCTCAAACAACTGCTGAGCACTTTGCGAACCTTCTCAGATCCCCAGAAGCGCACAGGGATTAAAGTGACCTTAGGTCAGATTTACAAACAACTTTAACTTAAGATTCTCCTGCTTTCTTACAGACCAATTGCACACACACAGGGCAGAAGTGCCCAAAAGGAATTAGTACACCAAAGTTTGAAATGTGTGTCCTAAGTGGTTAGTTTTCTATTGTGTTGTCTCATGTAAAACTTCAGTGGTGCCCTGGGTCTGATCTCCGTCACTGAGGGGGGGGGGGGAAATCAAAGGGCATTAATAGAAAATACAAGACAAAAGGAAAAATTAAGAGCTTGCTTGTGTTCTCTTAGAAAACAAAACACCTACATCTTCAAACCTGTATATGACAACAATATAGAGTTTGTCTCTTCACAGAATCCACGACACAGACTACTTAACTTTCCAACAGTGTTTGGAATACACTCAGCTATAGACAAAATCATGTTCCAAAACATAACTACATATAAAAACCAGGCTTTAGTGTGCCCCACAAAGTTTCCAACTATGAGAAATGAGTTCTTTTGTCTTCTACTTTGGGATCACAATGGTGTTTAGAGTATAAGCAAGTCCAGATAAAACAATGATAATATCAACCCTTCTCCACCTAAGACCCACAGGAACTGAGGTTTATAAATGCTCCAGCAGCTGATGTGGATCACTGCGCACATCTAATATGTGACAAGGAGACGTGCAAGACAACACTCTGCCTTAAGCCACAGGAGCTAACGGCTGAGAGCTGACTAATCTGTACAACAGACTTCCGATGTGATGCTACATCATTGAGCACAAGACAAATTGGAACTCAGTCCCTCTGACCCCAGGCCTTTCCACTGCGGTTTATTATTCTTCTATACTGTGGTTTATTATTCATGCTGTATTTTATTTCTCTAGTCAATGTACATCTGGGGCTCGTCTATGCACAATTATGTTGTAGATACCAAAATTTAATTATATTGAATATTCGATGATCTAAAATAACACTCAAATAAACTGAGAACTTTTAATTAAACATTAGAAATTGTGCTCAATAAATTCATCTCAAAAAGATTGTCACAAAATCCAAGGAAGATAGAAACTGATGCCTTCCTAATGCTCTTAGCTGATATAATATTCCACAATATTAAAATAGTCTGATGTCCAACACTCTTATCTTACTGGAAAAACTTTCAATTAATCCTAAATTACCTCAAAGGTTTCATATATGAGAGTAGTATGTATACATGTACACACACACACACACACGTATATATACCACACAGATACACATGGAACAAAAGGAATATTAATGTTTATAAATCCTTCACCAGTTACACAGAATTATCTTTAACATACAGTAACAATGGCCTCAGAGAGCTGTCTTTCTCTCAGTAAGAGATACCCTTCCCTCAACACTCTGACATGATCTCTGTAGTAATCTGCAATGATTATGAATCTACATGACAAAAGCTCATTTCAAAACTGCATTTTTAAAAATGAGATTCAGTGGCTTACATAGAAAATAATAAACCACAGCTGCCAGTAAGTAAGTCAATTCACAAAGCACACTGGCTCAGTGAAGAGCATTGCTTACACACTCAGTATGCAGAAAATAGAAAAGTATGCCCGTTCACTATTTTTCTCATTCTTTGTGATATGACTTATCTGGTGCTATCTCAGAAAACTGGGAATAGGGCTTCCGCAAGACTCAGCTATTCCACTCCTTGGAATATACCCAGAAGGTGCTCCAGCACACAACAAGAAAATTTGCTAACCATGTTCATAGCAGCTTTATTCATAATAGCCAGAACATGGAAACAGCCTAAGTGTCCATCAGTAGAAGAATGGATAAAGAAACTGTGGTACATATACACTATGGAATATTACTCAGCTATTAAAAACAAAGAATTCCCGAAATTTGTGGACAAATTGATTGAGCTAGAAATGATCATAATGAGTAAGTTAACCCAGAAGCAGAAAGACTCAAATGGTATATACTCACTTATATCTGCATACTAGCCCAAGGGGCATGTCCCATGAAAGTCTTTACTAACTAGGAAACTGGGACAGAGGGGAGGACATCCTATTGGGACTCTAGATGAGAGAAACATGGGAGAATGGCAAAGTTGAAGGATCCAGAGGATCCTAGAAACCTACAAGAAGAAAATTATGATAGGCAGATTTGGGCCCAGGGGTCCCGCTCAAACTATGGCACCATCCAAGGACAATACAGGCGGTAAACTTTAAACCCCTACCCAGATCTAGCCAATGGTCAGAACATTCTCCACAGTTGAGTGGAGAGTGGGGTTTGACTTTCACACGAACTCTGGTGCCTTATATTTGACCACGTCCCCTGAATGGGGAGACTTGGTGTCACTCAGAGGAAGGACAGCAGGTTACCAAGAAGCGACTTGATACCCTATGAGCATATACAGGGGTAGGAAGTCCCCCTCAGTCACAGTCATAAGGGAGGGGAGTAAGGGGAAAATGGGAGGGAGGGAGGAATGGGAGGATACAAGGGATGGGATAACCATTGAGATGTAATATGAATAAATTAATAAAATAAAATTTTAAAAAATAGAGTTTATTTGGGTTTTTGTTTTTGTTTTCATTTTGTTTTGTTTTTTTGAGATGAGAATGCTGTATGTGGCCCAGGTTGGCCTAAATGAATTATGTAGGCCAGGTTGGCCTTGGACTTGTGATTTTCATGGCTACCTGCCAAGCGTTGAGATTATAGGCGTGTGCTATCACACTCCTGTAAAAGAAACTGCTATGGAGACTGGTGTTTCAAGAGGTCCTTGGAAGGAATATCTGCTAAACAATTTAACAAAATGCACATTTATGCAGTAAGAATGACCTCCCCTACATGCCGTTAAAAAGGCACTATACTGCTTATCCCAACAAGCCATTATTAGAAAATTGTATTATTATAAAACATAAAATGCTTTATATTTATCATGGTTGAGGTAACAAACTTTGAAACATTCCGTTCCACTACACAGCCCAACTAACTTTAATTCAAGTTGCAATCAGTGAACAAACTTTAAGCTGTCACTGAGGTACATCCTTAAAGAGCTGCTCCCAACTCTCTTTACAATGCCTCCTAATGTAATTCTTCTCGTTTTTGTCTTGGTGACCGTTATTCTTGTCCTGTTTACCTTAAATACACAGGTCTGCCAGCCTTTCTCAAGGCACTAAGCTGTGCTTGCATTCTGAACACTGGCACATGAAAGACAATGCCCAGCACACGCTGGTGAATAAGGAGATGGGTGAGAATATGGTGGCCCAGTGAGACCTTCTCCTTATATACAATCCTTCATTAAATTCCATACCCATGCCTTACCTCTAAGTGGATGGAAGGTATTACTGGAAGCCACAGGTTCACAAAAACATATCAAAGGGACAATTTACCATCAAACTGAAGGAGAGAAATGCAGTGTGGTTTTCAGCTCATTTCAATAATGCTGGGATTGTAATGAACAGGCATGAGCATCTACAATCTAGTAGGAGAGACAGAAACCCAAACCAGTAATAATAGGGGTAATAATTAATATTTCACTTTTCCTCTCTCCTTCTTTTTGTTTTTTGTTTTTTGTTTTGTTTTGTTTTTTTGTTAGTTGATCTGAGACAGTTAGTTTCTCTGTGTCACCCTGGCCACCCTGAAACTCTTTCCATAGACCAGGTTGGCCTCAAACTCAGAGATCCACCTGCCTCTGCTTCCCAAGTGCTGGAATTAAGGAAGTGCACCACCACCTCCAGGGTCTGCTCTTCTTCTACAGCTTTGGGAAGGGTTCTTTTGTTCCTGTGCCTACCTAAGTGACTGATAAGGGTGCTCAACAGCCAACACCTCCTTTTCCCAAAGCATGACTTAGACAAACTACTTACATACCTACCCTTCTACGGGTCCCTCTTAGTACCCACCATCTTTGTTTCATCCTAACATTGCAGCTTTGTTTGATACCCTATAAACATGAGTGGGCTCCCTGGAAGCGTAGGTCCCTGTATCTGTCCCTGCTCACACATCTCACACCGCTGCTCTCCAGCCAGGAGAGAACTGGGGCTTGCCTCCACGTTACCCTTATCATAAGCTAATAACCAGGCAGGAGCTCTGCTAATCATTTAAACTAAACAAATGTTTACACTCGCTGAGTCACAGCCTCTCCGACCCAACTGTTGACTTTGCCCAAGAGACAGGCAAGGGGCCAGCTGCCTGCCAGCCATGCAGCTGGCACCAGTGGGCATCCTCCTAACCCATTTCCCTGGCAACCTAAAACAATAACATTCCCTGAAGCAGGGCACTGGTGCATAACCCACAGAGACCTGACCTTCTCAGTACTGGCTCCTATCCCCAACTTCCATGACACCAAGGCACAAGATTTGAAAATGTTAGACAAATGGAAAAACACCCAGTGTTCTCATGCACTAACATGAGTTTCGGAGGAAATTGCCTTGATTATCTATGCGTCTATGCGTGAGCGCAGCTGGCAGGCTCATTAGAAAGCAGCTCTCAGGAAAGCACATTACGTATTCCCTCCCAATTACCTCCAGAAAGTGGGGACCCTCAGTGGCTTTTTTCCTTAGTAACTATGAAAAGAAGACCCCAGTTAAGTCACTAGTAGGTTGTACTTTCACAATACAAAAGAAACCATGATTTTAAAAACAGCACACACACACACGCACGCACACACACACACACACACACACACACACACACACACACACACAGCCTTTAAATAAGCAAATAAGAAACAGCCTTCAACACAATAAGACTTTGAAAACGATTCCAGAACTTGGGGAGCATAATTTGAAGGCACATTTGCCCAGAAAAAGAACAGTTAGATTTAGAACGAAGCTGAAATTAACCATTACAAGCAGCCCAAGCTTCATGGTAAGTTTTTAGGAACTGACAGCATTAAAGTTCAGGGTGGACGGATACAGGGACCTACGCTTCAGGGCTCAGAGGAAGCAGCTCGGACTGCTGACACATGACTAGGAACCTCAAGACTCACCATCTCATAGTTGTGGTGGGCCTTTAAGGATTCATCATGGCAGTGAATCTAGCGAGATCTCTTACTTGCTTTCAAAATAAATAAATAGCAGATGCATCAAATTTAGAATTACATCTTAAATTATCTGCTAAGAAATTATAAAAGAAATGATAAACAGACTTGAATGCATCACTGTTATTTCATTTAAAAAAATACTGAAAACTTAAAGAATATCTTTTTTTTTTTAAATTGATATACAACTAAAGGGAAAATGAAAAAAGATGGTAGGGCTGGTTCCCTGGTTTTATTTGAGCCTTGCTACTTTTTTATTCAAAGGCCTTGACATATCTGTGACTGCCCGTCAGATGCAAGTGGCAATCACAACCACATCTGTCCACTGTCCCCTCATTCACTCTGCCAGTGCAGCCCACCCTCTCCTACAAGAACAACAGGGTCTTTGCCCTGACTGTTCCTGCTGCAGGGCCCCTCCTGACATCTCTGCATTGCTCTCAGCCTTTGGCCACTTGGCTAAAATCTTTCTCTCAGGGATGCCCTCCTGGACCACCTGTCTCCTCTTCCATCCTTTCTCTCTCTAAATAATTATTACTAACATACTAAGCAGACAGCACAGTTTCACAACCTTTCTCTTCACTAAAATGTGAAGCTGACAAAGGACAAATCTACGACTGTTGGTGAGGCGCACAATGTACCTCTTCCAGATGAGCTACGGAGTCGGCTAACTCCATCTCACAGCCTTCCACCTACTGAAAGGCTCTTGCTCACCTTCTTCACTCTTCTAGTTTTCTTATTCCTCCCTGGGCTTAATTTCAGGTCTTGTTCAAAGGAGCTTTCAAGATAAGCAATCTAAAATCACTCATGACAGTAAATAGAGTGTAAGGAAAGCAATAAGTAAAAGCAAGGTCAGGTTGCCACAGAAAGCTTCCACTGTCTTAGGTCTGTAAGTTTTTCCAAGCCTTGGATCAGATCGCTGTCGACCTTATTTACATAAGATATTTCCAAACAGAGGGCTGATATTTAATCTATTTAGGAAATAGCTGACCTTCTGTATCTAGGCTTGTTCTTAGAAAAAAAAAAAAAAGAATAAATTAAACAGGTATATTACTCAGAGGAAGGGGAAGCAGGCAATCCAGATGAGACCTGATAGGCTGTAATCATAATGATGGAGGAAGAGGTCCCCTTCTGTCACAGGGAATAGGGCAAAAGAGGGAATGAGAAGATACAAGTGAGGGGATAACAATTGGGTTCTAATCTGAATAAATTATTTAAAAAATAAAATAAAATAAATAGTTATATTAAATTGACTTTATTTATGATTAAAATCCATGAAAGTCCTCTTAAGGGTATGAATTATAAACTACTTAACATAGATACAGTTGGCCAGTTATTTGACAAAGTAAAGTCCTCACTTGCAGCTTCGTAACCCTCCAAAGTAACTGCTGGAACTTTGCTAGGAACAGCCAAACCTTTATTTTAGCAACAACAACCAAAGGAAACGTTTTACACAGCCTATGCCAGCATTCATTTAGGAAGGGAAAGCGTTATCTTAAGACGATAAAAGCAAAGCATTCAAGTTTGGAAACAATGAATTAAAGGCCAAAGCAGCCACACTTGGCATGCAAATGTGTTAGTTACATGGATGCAATGAATAAAACAATAGGTTGGCATAAGAATATATACACTGGAAAATGGCACCTTAAGGGAAGCAATCTCTATCTCTTTGAAAAAAAAGTCAATGTGCAGGAAAGGAAAGCCAGACCCACAGAACCCTGAGCACCCTTCTCAAACGGTCTCCAACCCTAAACCATCCCTGAACTAGCCAGGCATGTGCTACGGATCAGCCTCCTGCTCTTTAGCTTTGCTCAAACATCACACGACAACAGGGAATCATAGTCAACAAATGCTCCTAAAACTCACTCTTGGAGCAGGAAGTTATTTAAGTCTTCCCGGATGGATCAGGCTCCGCTCCACCTTTATGAAGAAAGACCAGGACAGAGCAGGTTTGGGTGCCCAGCCAGCCCAGCAGAGCCAGGCCAGGACTGAGGGTGTCCCACATGCGGGGTGAGAGAGGCTGTGCTTTCTGGAGAAAAGCAAGCATGGAGCTGTGGTTTCTACTTACCCGTTTTAAAGTTGCCTAAATGAAATGGCTTTGGAAAAAGATACTTACACAAACTATAATTATGTAGTTTATGATTTTTTTTTATACTTCTGAAAAGAGAATTCTCCCTAAATGTCTAAATCTAAAAGCCTAAAATTGGCTTTCCTTTCCTATTTTCAAGGATAATCATGGGTGCAAATTAAGTTGTTGAGCTCATCTATGGCTCACTCCACTCCTCACCTGGAACGTGTCTGCGTCTGCAGAATGTCCCTCCTGACATTTGCTAGTGGACTGGCCTTCCCTACGGGACCATCTCTATTGGCCAAAGGTCCCTCTCCAGCTCTGGCTATCTTCTCTCTACATTGATAAGCCAGACAAAGGCTGAAACGTCTTACTCACGGCCTGACTAACAACATTCCCTCCTAACAACATTCCTTCCTACTTCACCTGGCAACACCTTCAACCCTACAGATTCCCCTCCTAATTTTACCCTAACCTACCCATGATTCCAGTAGTCATAAGCAGCTTCGTTCCTAATGTTATGGGGGGTTTACTACCAACAATTATATCTTTAAAACTTTGTACACAGACTTTGCATAAAAATTCACACAGGACTTCTGTGCAATTTCATATTGTCTACATTATGAACAATAAGGCTATCTCAAAATGAAGCTGGGGTCCAAGAGAGCCAACTTAGTTAAGTGCCTAGGTGCCAAATGTTCTCAAAACAATACACCAACCTCAACGCCATCAGCACTGAGCATCATATAAATGCTGCAAGTGTGTAGGGGTAGTAATACACAAGCTGCTAGTTCGGTTTATTAAGTCTTTGATGTCTACACAAAAGTAAGTTCTACCCTTGATATAAATTAGTGGGTATCAAAACACTTAAAATTCACCACTCACACTATTTAGTTATCTTAATGGTGGCATCAATAAGAGCCATGAAAACAAAAGTAAGAATATGCTATACAGTACATAAGAGGTGTAATTAAGAGTTTATAATGTAATAAATAGGAAAATTTTATCATTAGTGATTAGGTTTTTCTCTGTATAAGGTATAAGCTTTTTATATAATGATGTAGGTAAGTTTATATATCTATATTTAAAATAATAATTAACATTATAAACACGACTCTAACGTTTCAACTGGCATTTCTGTTATGAATATACACTACAAAACAAGAAAATTTGATGCAAAACTTTTTATAATTGCAACTCTAGACATTTTTTCACTTTAATAAAACATTGTCATAACACTAAAAACATCCACCTTTTCTCATGAAGCCATGAACCGGCTACATGAAACAGCATAATGCACAAGTAGTAAGGAAAACAGGATGAGTGTTTCAAACCTGTTGTACGACTTTGGGCACATTCTACAACCTATCTGGGACTGAATTTTCTTCTCTATGAAATGATGAATTTGAAAAGATGACCAAAGTTCACACAGCAAGATCAAGTCAAGGTCAACTCCATGAAGGCAGGAAAAAGTATGTGTAGCCTGAGCTCCTGGCCTTGTGTGTGTGTTAAGGGTCAAGAGTCTTTCAGAGAACAAACCTGGAAAGGAATGTGAAGAGTCATAGGTCTGGAATGTCCAGGGATAGTTATGCTCCAAGCACAGCAAAACCCAGATGCTGACCTGATTGCTAAAGGCATGTCTCTCCATCTCTTAGCCCACTTCTCTCCATGTTGGCTTTATAAACAGGCAAACATCCGTTTACAGTTGTTAGACAGCCGAATTTCCATTCTATGCCAATTCACTTTCACAACAACTATGATTACCCCCGTTATCCTTTTTTCTCTGTGTCCGTCTCTGAGCTACCCACTCTTTGGGCAAAGACAATATATAAACCAAATGGTAAAGCGGGAACTCCACAGGGAACAAATGAGGCCTCACTGCCAGAAAAGCAGAAAGAGGAGAGAGGACATTGTAACTTAGTTGTTTAGTTAAATATAATCACATTTATAAAGAGACTCTGTCCTCCCCTAGGTTCTATTTCTACTGCTTAAAATTACACAAATACCAACTAAATGTGTCATTATTAGTTAAGAATAGAGGCTATGGGACAGGGTGAAAATACAAAAAGATATGGAGGTAAGTATAAAAAGATAAATAGACCTACCTTTCTAGATCATCCTATAACTGAAGTCAAATTGTATTATTAATAGTGTGGCCTTTCCTCACATCATACACAAAGATTAACTCAAAATGGAGCATTGTCATAAAAGTAAAGCTAAAACCAGTAAGTTCTCCTAAAAAAGACAGAAATGTAGATGTACAAGATCTCAAATTTGGTAATGGCTTCTTAGACAGTAATCATGTCCATGAAGAACAAAAGAAAACAACGGGAAACAGGACACAATCAGAACATAAGTGTTAGTGTTTCCAAGCACATCAACAAGAAAGTAAAAGACAAGCCAAGGAACGGGAGGCAGTTTTGCAGCTCATGTGTCTGATGCAAAACTAGACCCCAGAATCAACGACAGATTGCAAGACAATAATATAAAAGCAACCCATTTAAAACCCAGTGCTTAATCCAGAGGTGGTGGTGCATAGCTTTAATCCCAGCACTAAGGAGACAGAGGCAGGTGGACTTCTGTGAGTTTGAGCCAGGCTTGATCTACAGAGTGAGTTCTCATACAACCAGGGCTGTCGATAGATAGATAGATAGATAGATAGATAGATAGATAGATAGATAGACAGACAGAGAGAGATAGAAGCTAATATCAAAGTGAAATAGTATTCAATCACTAATCATTACAGAAATGAAAATCAAGATCAGATACACTTCCCCTCTTGTTGGTTCAGTTTTCTTAACCAATATATTTTATTATGAACTTATTAACTGAGGGTATGTCCCTTATAACAGGACTAACTGAAACAATAGGAAAAGAGAATTAAAGAATAACAAAACCATAAGGATATCAGTTCCGAGGAATGATTCTCCTGGTGTTGCCAGCAGGATTTCTTCTGCTGGAACCTGGAGTAACCAGAACCTGGAACCTCAGCAGGAACTGGAGCCCTGAAGCCTTCTTCCCTCAAGTGGTTCTCTCTAGGAGTGTCTCAAAGTGGAGCGATGAACAGCCAAAACTATCCCAAGTCTCCAAAGGCTTCACTTCCAGTTTTGGGCTCATTTATATATCTCCTCGCAGAGTCTGTTCACGGGATCTTTTCAGCTGGCAACAATCAAGCTCCTGCATGAGGTGGTTGGTCTTCTAGTGGATTAACCTCACCTGTTCTCACAAAACCGTTCAGATCCTACACTTGGGATCATAACAAAAACAACAGGGTTATCTCTCCTTCACCCTCTGGATGAAAGATAACACCAAACAGACAACAGGCATCAGAAAAGATGTGGAAAGCAGAAAACTCTGACACTGCAGGTGAGATTTAAAGTGCGCACCTTGGCACTTTCATTAACAGTTATAAATACAGTCACAGAATGTCCCAAAGGGCCAATTTTTCCTAATTTACACCAAAAATTAAAACATATGTGTAGTTCAGCAACTGGCGGGCTGGCCTGGGTTCCATGGACCCATGGGTCACTCAAGAATGGACGAAAAAAAAAAAAAATAAAATAAAAAAAATTAAAAAAAAAAAAAAAAAAAAAGAATGGACGGACCTTGGGGTCAAAGGTCTCAAGGGCCTGTTTCTTGCTCAGGGGTGGCTAGAGCACTTTAGGGCAAGGCCCATCACCTGGACACCAGGCCAGGTTCCTGACTCGCAGGAAAGTGCTTTACTGGAGGTCAGCACCGAAACAGCCGTAGTTTTGGACCGCCATTGCTGCCTGACCACCTGGCATCTGTGGAAACCCAGCCATTGTAACTCCATCTTATTGCTAGACTCCCATCTTAGCCCTGTCCTTTGGCCTGTCCTCAAAGTCACCCCAGTTACTGTACAAACCACAAACTGCTCCAGGAAATGAGGGGACAGCAGGAAAGTACCTAACGTCTCCAGAAGTTAAGCATCACAAGGTCAGGCTCCACCAATCCCCTAGTGCCAAACCAGCCTTTCTAAATGCCAATCAATCCTGTAACTGTCAAACCGGAAACTCCTGTTCTTTGCCGTAACCACAATAAAAACCCTGCCTAATGGCGGTTCAAGGCTTTCCTACTGATCTGCAGCTTAGGTGAGGTTCGAGAGCCCTCCAACTTGAGTTTAAATAAAGACCCCTTGATTTGCATACAATTTCGGACTCCTGGTAGTCTTTGGGGATCTAGTGATCTGGGCATAACAGCATCCAGCAGCATGTCCTCCCCACCCTCCACCCCCTGCTCCCCTGCCCCCACACCTCCCCACCACCCCACGCCCCCACCCCATCCCCACCCCACCCCCACCCCAGAATAAATGGGAATCTCAGACTGTCATAGTGGAGGAATGGTGAGCAAGAGAGCATGAAGGAACACACACACACACACACACACACACACACAGAGAGAGAGAGACACAGACAGAGAGACACAGACAGACGGACAGACGCACTGAAAGCCAGTCAGCCTTTATTTATAAACCTTGGGCAGTGGGAAGGGTTTTTGAGGTGAATGTGTCTCATTCACTAGGGCTAAAGGTGCCATGAGAAAACAATATTTAATTTTCCTGTGTGAGGGGATGACTTCTAGGTAAAAGTCATTTGCTGGAGGCTAGGATCTGCTCAGCATTGGATGGAGTACTTTCAGGAATTCTCTGTGCTTGCAGGTCAAGTTCCTTATCAGGAAAGGGTCAGGCTTGTAATCTTCCCTGAGGGCTATGTGACACTCCTTACAAAATCTGGTGTCACTAGATCAGGTGAAGTGAGAACCCTGCTAATAAAACAGAGTCCATCTTCATAACCTTTCGTCGTAGACCAAGCGCCAAACTGCCAAACAGAGGAGGGTCAGACTTTAACCTTATCCAGCAGAGTCCCACACATATGTCAACACAAAGATTGTTGATGAGTGTTCACAACAATATATTCATAGTAGCTAGGAAGTAAAAGCAGTCCAAATGTCCCCGAACTGATTAGTGAAAATATACAATGCGGTACGTACAAAGGAATATAGTCACAACAGGACACTCAGTGTCTACAACAAACAAAACCAGACACAAAAGTTACACTAGTTAGGTGGGACGAAAAAAATGAAAAGTTCCTGCTAATGACAATAGGTGTCTTTCAAGAGTGGTGAGAATGTTCTGGAATTAGATAGTGGTGATGATTACATATATGGATATGTGGAAAGCCGGTTAATGACTAGCATGTTAAAAAATTAATGTTGTGGTATAAGATTATATTTCTTTCAAGTTTGAATATTGACAGAGTATTACTTTACCAGGGATTTTACCCGGAGATAATTACCCAGGGATTATCACTGTGTAGGCACAGCAATAGCACTGAGAGAGAGCAATGCACCTTTATGAAGATACTTAGGGCGTCTGCGCCCAAGCAGCTCAGAGGCACAGCAAACCTTTGTATACCGTTCACCAGGCCCTGCTCCATTCTCCATACCCCTAAGTCCTTTGACGAGACGTATGCACACTCAAGATTAAGTAAAATGGCGTTTCTCATTATGCTTTAAAAATAGCTTGGCCAAAAATATTGGTAAATAATATTATGTGATTTTGGTAACAGCTGAGTTTGGATAATAGAATTGTCTTCACTTTCACATGTGTTTTAAATTTTTCAAATAAAAAATATTAAGAGACAGACACTAAAATTGCATTTGGTGTGGTTGGACTACAGGACAATTAGGCCAGACACGGCTTTAAAGAAAAACCCCTGAAAAAGAACTAAAGATTGAAACGCTGAAGCCAAGTAAGAGTCCGCTCAGAGAGATGGATAAAATCTGCCTGCAATTCCCATTACTTCTAGAACATTCCTTTCTCAGACATTTCCTCTAATTAACTAAAACCATATTTTAGGGCAACATTTTCCTAAGCTACATTTTGTGTGACAACAAATAATTCTCCAGACAGAAACAGATGTTCTGAAACAGAAGTGATCAAAGAGTGCATCAGAGTTAGCTATTGGTTACGCTGACTCTCCTGGCCCTTGACACGCTCACACGTATGACAAGCATGACAAGCCAGCCTGGGAAGCATGAGAACCCACTTACTTCTATCTTCTACCTATTAAGATCATGAAGTTATCTCTCAGGGAACCAGAAGATAATCATTCAGAACCACCTCCAGAGCCTCACAGGCACACAGCCCCCCACCCCACACCCACCCCCACCCCACCCCCACCCGACCACCACTCCACCCCCACCCCACCCCCATGCACATTCTCATGGTCCTTTTCTCTCAAGGGGGTCTCCATACATAGTCCGTGCTAGCCATGAACTTATGATCCTCCTGGCCCAGCCTCCACACAAGGGCATCATGCTGCACCACCCATGCCCAGCTCTTGTCTATCTCTTCAACCCTCCCTAAGCCAGAGTCTAGGACACGGGTCCTTGAAGATAATATTTTTCCACGGAGATAATACATTTGAGCTAACGTTAAAAATGATCCATGCAATGTTCTATTCAAGGCAAAGGAAATCGGAGGTGCGGGGGCCTGAGGTGAAAAGGACCTGTGGGGCACTTAGGAAATCACGGGGGGGGGGGGCAGAGCGGGAAGAAAGAGGAGCTCACAGATGAAGGCGTGAGGGCTGGTAGATGACGGCAGAGCAAGTATCCACAGGAAGGAGGCTCTACAATGATGTTCAACAGTGCGCCTGAAAGCTGCACCTATGGGAATTACTACATATGTGACTCTTGGGTATTGCACATACCAGAGGGGAAAAAAACTTTTGAAATCCTATTTTTCCCTTATACCAACATTTCTAGAAAGACGATATGCTTCTAGGATATACTGAAACCTAAAAGAATTTCCCATCAGTACTCAGAAGCTTTTCTCCTGTCACTTCTTGGGCGCTACAATTCCTAACAGTTTTATTTTATGTATTCAATTAAATATAATCATATCTAGATTCATAAAGCACTGACTGGACTCAGTGGATTATTTGAGAGGAGATTTGGGGATTATATGAGATGAGTTGGCTGGGGGAAATGGCGGAGGGGAAGGAGCATCAGAGACAGAGACAGACAGAGGCAGAGAGACAGAGGGAGCACGTTACATTTATTTAATGTTGATCTGATCCTTATTTTATTTTTATTACATGAGAATCAAACTCACCTAAATTTTATATACATAAAAAAATGATGATAAGCCAGCACCAGTCAATTAAAAGGAACAAGCAAAGAGAATTTCCAGATGTCTTGCTGACATTGCTTACAGCAGCAGAGTCCTGCCCTTTCTAGAAAAACAAAAAATGTTGTTTGGTTTTCTTTTGTTTTTCAATTTAAACATTAGGGGTTCCAAGGCGCTGAGCTCACCAAGAAACACCTGAGTTTACAAGAACACCATCAAAACCTGGCACCAAAATTGCTCCCACCTGTTTTGCTCTTTAGCTTGCTATTAATTCTATAAGCACGAAAGAGTCTCCACATTACTTTCAGCTTGCCATGGATTATCATATAGGTCATATATATTAGAATGGTGGTTCTCAACCTGTGGGTTGAACTGCACCAAAGGGTCACAGCGTTAGGGAGGCTGAGAACCACTGCATTAGAAGATAATGTCCATAAACTGCTGGCTATGCATAGTGGCTCAAGCCTATAATTCCAGCATCCAAGAAACAGATGCAGGCAAATCTATGCGAGTTCAAACCCACATGGTCTACATAGAATGTTCTGGACATGCTAAGGATACGTAGTGAGATCCTGTCTTAAAAAGAAAAGAAAAAGGAAAGCCCATAAATCATGTGTGGTCATTGTGATCAACATCAAATGTTTTAAATTCTACTCGCTCTTGCTCTACCTACTTCTATCCGAATAGTCAATTCCCTTTGCCCCTTTCCAATAAAAACTGGTTTTGAGATTCCATCCTTTTCCAGTCAGAATGTTATCCCCAAGAGGACAAAAGACAGCAAATACTTGGGAGGATGGAGAAAGAGGAGCACTTAGACATTGTTAGTAAAACTCAGTAAACTGATGTAGTCACTGTGGAAGTCAGTGTTGAGCGGTCTCAAACATTAAAAATACAATGACCATATGGCCCAGCCAGCTATGTAACCATTCCTAGATACATGCCAAAAGAACTGTAAAGCAGCACTATTCAGATTCTTGCATATCCATGCTATTGCTACACTATACACAATAACCAACATCCTGCACCAGCCTAGATGTCCACGAACAGACAAATGGAAAGATATGATAAGTATATACAGTGAGACTTTATTCAGCCATGAAGAACTGAAATCACTGTGTTAAGCAACAAAAGCCAGGTTCAGAAAGTCAGAAATCATGTTCTCTCTCTCTCTCTCTCTCTCTCTCTCTCTCTCCCCACCCCCCCTTCTCTCTCTCTGTCCTCTCTCGTGCGCGCACGTTTGTATGTGTGTGTGTGTGTGTGTGTGTGTGTGTGTGTGTGTGTGTGTGTGTGTGTGTGTAAAACATGAAAGCAGAAAGGAGGGAGAAAAGAAGGAGTTTTTAAGGAATGGATAGAAAGAATGACCAAAGAGACAAATGAAATAAAGCTGGCAGGAAGGCAGAAGACCAGCAGCAAGCCACTAAGAAAATCATCATATTGTTTGCTGACTTAAAGATAATCATTAAAAACTGATATAAAGCAATAAAAAAAAGAGCCACACCCAGCTGTGTGTGGTGGTTCATGCCTTTAATTCCAGCACTCATGGAGGCAGAGGCAGGTAGATCTCTGTGAGTTCGAGTCTAGCCTGGTCTATAAACTGAGTCTAAGACAGCCAAAGCTACACAGAGAAACGCTGTCTTGAAAAAGCCAAACAAACAAACAAATAAACAAACAAAAACCCACTAACTGCTAAAGATAATAAATGATTAGCTTTTGCTTCCGCATTAATTTTAGAAAGACAGAAATATTAAGTTGCTAATAGGCATTTCCTACTTCAATTAAAAAAAAAAAAAGGAAACCATTTGAGCACAGCTTTCATGCTAGTATCAGACTATTGATGGGTTGTGGGGCCTGCAAGGGACTACATGCTGTTGCTTGTTATGCCTTTGGTGATCCTTCCTACAAAGACCTAACATCACTGCTCTCAGATAAACACCCACTCCCCAGCTTACAGCAAGGCATGCCACTGCATGTCACTGCATGTTGGGGAGGGGGCATTTTCTAATGCAAATGCAATGGAGAGGGAGCCCTTCTGAACTTGAAATCTCACATTTTACAGGAGATATTTTCCCCTTCCTCTTGATTTGATGCACACAGTAATTTAAAGCCTGTGCTTCAGATGGCTTTGGGAAAATGTCTAAGTCCCTTTGATTTCAGTGACACACTTAAAAATTTAGAGAAATAAAGTATTCTAATTCTTATAAACTAAAACAATCATGGGAAAATGTATTATTCATCCTGATCCAGCTCAACAATTCATCATATGTCAAATAGTTTTTGTTAACATTCATTAGTTTGGGAGTTAGCAAAACTTAGAAATGTCTTCTGACTTTGACAATTTCTTGACCATTAATTTAATTTTTAACCTACTTTATAACACATTGTGAACTCTTAGAGGGCAAAAACTAAGGCCATGTCATTCATCACCCTATCCCCAGACCTCAGGACAGCAGCTCCACACAGAGCAAAGCAAACAGTGAATTAGTAAATATTCTTTAAATACTGCTAGTAGCAGCTAGAGAAAAAGTCAACATAGGAATGTTTTAAGTCAACATAGGAATGTTTTAAGCAGAAGATAGCAAGTATGAGTACATTACAATGCTAGTTTGTCTGTATTAAGAGATTGTAATGAAACTTTTTTTTTCTTTTTTTTTGTTTTTTGTTTTTTTGCAAATTTTTTTATTAATTTATTCTTGTTACATCTCAATGTTTATCCCATCCCTTGTATCCTCCCATTCCTCCCCCCCCCCATTTTCCCATTATTCCCCTCCCCTATGACTGTTCCTGAGGGGGATTACGTCCCCCTATATATTCTCATAGGGTATTAAGTCTCTTCTTGGCTACTTGCTGTCCTTCCTCTGAGTGCCGAAACTTATTACTTTGCAAAAACTAAAATTTTAAATAAAATGTGAAAAGTTGAATGTGAATATTAGCCTGAGCAAAAATTACCCCCTGCAAGCTTCTGCATTGATAGTCTATGTAACTTTCACTGACTTCAGTCTCTACAACAGTAAATGTATTTTCTGCAAAATCCTTTCTCTTCCATGGAGAGAAAGTATTGTAAAATGCAAGCGTTACCAAGGAGCACTTGAACCATAAAACTGACTGGGAATTCGGTTTTGTTTTACTAAAGTTAAAAGTGACTGAAGGGCACAATTTTTGAGAGGGACACTAAAAAGAAGACTATGACAAAAAGCTTTAAGCAGAGATTTGGCTAATAATACTTCAATGGCCAGGAATTGAATCAGGGGGTAAAAATGGAGACAGTGAAAATTCCACTGCTCCTCAGAATTCAAAAGCAGACACCCTTAATAAAAAGGAATTAACACTAAAGCAGCACTGAGGAGAAGGCTAGGCTAGAGAATAGGGTTCTGAACACACTGACAAGAGACCCACGGCTGCACTGTCAGCAGCTTCCTCCCCCCCACCCCCAGCAGATGCTAGCCCCTCGGTTCTGAGGAAAAGGTGGACAGACTAAACACAAGCAATGCTTTCTTCGCAGGACGTGTTTCCCTGCAGAAATAAAACAAATGTGAAGAAAGGATGTTAAGCAATCCAAGAAAACATGCAGGAAATGATGTGGTTGTTCATGCACAGAGAGAAAATGAAAGTTAGAAAAAGTGCTTTAGGGAGGAAACAGAGCGAGAGAGAGGAGAGGAGGGAAGAGAGAGACAGAGATTTTGTGTGTGTGTGTGTGTGTGTGTGTGTGTGTGTGTGTGTGTGTGTGTGTGTGTGTGTGTGTGTGTGTGTGTGTGTGTGTGTGTGTGTGTGTGTGTGTTTCCACCCACCTTCTAAACACTTCAAAGTAGGGAGAGACCCTACACTTAGAGGAAATGGGGTTGAGGAAGAGCCCTGTGTGATATACTACCAGGCTCATGGTCCCTTTGCCCTCATCCTCATGGTAAGATGTGCAGTCTTACCTCTACGGGTGAGCAAACTGCTTATAGCATGTTACTAATTCCTAGAAAGCAGAAGAACTCAGATTCAAGCCCATGGTTACCCGTGCCAAAATAAGTTGTGCCATGTTCATATTCTTTCACTTTGTTTGCCAGAAATGGGTCTCTCTGTTGTGCCTAAGTTACCTTTCCTCGGGCTGTCAGAGTGGCTGGGGTTACAGATATGTGCCACGTGCCCAGCCCCCCTTTAATATCCTAAATACAAGCGAGGCCACAACTTGATGACTACTTACACCTTTCTACAGATTAAGTCTTCTCTTGTATGTGGATTTTATAAAAAAACAGTTTTCAAGATCAATCCTACCAGCTCATGGTTGTTTGGCACCACCGTGTGCGAACTGCTGGTGAGAGTTCCAGTGTCAGCTCTCAACATCTCTGACCTTGCGGGGGATTGGATGTGATTTAGTGACTCAAAGGCGGCGATGCAGAGAGCTTAGCTAACTGCCCCTGAAGTAACATGTACTTGGTAAGCATGTTTTCACACCATACCAGAAAGTGTTCAAATGAGAACTCACTGCACCCAAGGAGTGGAATATTCTAAACTCCCCAGGCAAGCCTACCTTCTGCTTGGCTCAGGTTAGAAACAAGACAGCAAAGCAAGACGTGTATTTGTTTTTCATTTTTTGTTACCTTTGAGACTCTCATGCATATGTTTTGCCAGCCCTGCGTTGCCAAGGCACTGGTTCACAACTCTGACCTCCCAGTTACTCTGCATCCCAAGCCTTGGGTTTGTCACCCATAAAATAAGGAACTCATGGTGAACCACATGTGTCCCAAATGACTGTGGTGAAATCAGCAGATTTGTACCACACCTATTTTTCTAATGAAAAAACAAGAAGAAATAACCCTGACCATAAGCAATTAGTATCCAATTTACAAAGCAACATACATATACAAGTTATAATCACCCCTAACATTATAGCTCCTTTTTCTGCCTCAATGTTAAGATTCACAAGCTGAAAGTATTCTTCAAAGTGTCTTATAGCATTGGGTCAAAGCAAACAATATGCTTTATGAACTTTTTCTCCCAAAGGAAGTGGCCTCACGGGGATAGTGTCAATTTTCTTTGCCTTTCGTTGAAATTTAATACTGTTTTTATTTCTGGAGTTGTTCTAAAATTCCTGCCAGACGGCCCAGCAAGCAGCATATTTAGTCTTTCAGACACACAGGAGAGTTCTCTCTCTCTTTCTCCATCTCAGCACAGGTTGGAGTTGCTAGAAATCTGCCTGGAGCAGCTGGCTGCACAGCGGCCTTGCTGGAGCAACCTCCTAAACTCCATCACCAACACATTCATAGCCCCCCAGACCTTCGGGAGACATCAGGAGGCATGGTGATCATTACCGGCAACCGTGGATTTAGTTAACACAAGCCAGGCTGAAATGTGAAGGATTGTCAAGCACATGATGCCTGGAAGTCCTTCCAACCAGGTACTAGGTGACTCATGCTGATAAGACACATCACAGTAACCCTGGGAGTGAATGCTGGAGTCTGGGTACCACTGGACATAGGCACTTGGTGAAATGCAGGTTATTTGAAAACTGGGAGCTCAAGGTCTCATCCTGTTAAAGGCCCAGTTCCATCAATAAGGCCAGCATCCATTCGAAAGAGGTTGTGATAGCAGGTTCTAAGAATGTGACAGAGTTTACTTCAGGGCTCAGACCTCGTCTGTGGCTGGGTGCTTCACAGCTCCAGGGAAGGCAATCTACATTAACCGTCTGTGAAGGGTATCCACTGGACTTGTGCTCTACATTGCCTTACTCAGCTTGCTTCTGGAAGAACAGCAGAGGCCCAGATAATCTGTCTCAAGCAAAATTTAGTAAAGATGATTTTTGAGAAAATGTGCACATTGTACTATACTATGCTGATGTGTGTGTGTGTGTGTGTGTGTGTGTGTGTGTGTATACATACATATACTAGTGCATGCTGCTTACCCAGTAGCATGTAAGAATTTGGGCACAGGAAATTCTCTTTCATCTCCTACTACCTGTATCACAGAACCAGGGATGTCAGTTACCATTTGCTAGGTATTTCTCAGGTACCAGGTACTAATCTAGATATTTCTCTGTATATTAACAAATCCACTCTTCACAGTCATACTAAGAGGTAGTCGCAGTTATCAACCCGGCTCTTGCAAAAGAAGAAACTGAGGCAAGTAGTTGACACGAGGGTCTGCTGCTAGGATCTCTGCTCCCAGCCAACATGCTGTCCTTCCTCAACTTTCCGCATATTCAAAAGCATCAATCCTTCCCTGCAAGATGAGTTCCAAATGTCATCTCCTCCTAAACAGACCCAGCACCTATGTTATCTATGCTATTGGTTTCTGTGGTTATGAATCTTGGTTTCCAACCTGACCAGGTTCAGGGATAATGATAAACACTACATACAACAAGAAGAACCACAGAACAACCAGGAATTATATAAATGTTACATTCATAGTGTTTTGGTTATTTGCATTCGCAGGTGCCTTTTCTCTTGCTGCCATCGCTCACAGATACTACAAGCCAGATTCTTCTGCCTTCCTATGGGGATCTATACCAGTGTCTCTCTAGGATCCTTCAGCCTCAGACTGAGGCTGCACCAATAGACCCTCTTGATCTCCCTGAACAAGGCTTCAAGCTTCTTGGAGTGAACAGGCACTCATTTCCCCACCTCTGCAGTCTGTAAATGTCCACTGTGGGATATTCAGTGTCTGGTTTTATATATATATGCCAATCCTGTAACATTCTTCTTGGAAATTGTATGTGCATCTATCTTATTGGTTCTAGTCCTGACTCAAAAAAAGACTTCTCACTATGAAATTCTAAGTTCAGTCCTTATTCAAATTTCACAAGAACTTCCTCTTCAGACTCCAAATTACTAAATCTTTGTTTTCACCATTAAAAATTAGTATGAAACATTTATACACACACAACACATACACATAAACATGTAGAAATATACATATACACACACTACCACCATCATCTCCAGATTGTACCCTCGTAGGGCCTCAGATGGCTAGGCTCCTTGTGAACCACTCGAACTTTCCCATAGCCCTCTGCTCCATCGCAGGGCATTTTTCTTCATTCCTGACTCATCTCATTGTTTATGTAACTAATGACCCTAGTAAGGCAGGGTAAATCAAAATATCCAGTGTATAGATTTTCTTCTCTTTTTTTAGTTAACTGTACAATAATTGGGGGCAATATTCTCACAAGGCTAAATTCATCATATCTTTATTTTAATAAAATTATTTCTGGAAATATACAAGGAATTATTAAACCATATGTTTAAAAGCAGCTTCACATTTCTGCCATTTCAATAACAAATGTCCTTTCTTTACGTTTTTAAATTTATTTATTTCTTCACTTTATAGCTCAATCATAGCCCCCTCCCTTCTCTCCTCCCAATTCCACCCTCCCTCTCTCCCTCCCTTTCCCCCCTCCCCTATGCCTCAGTAAAAGGGAGCGCCCACCCCCTCCCACCCCAGCTCATCAAGTCACACCAGGATTGAGCACATCCTCCACCTCTGTGGCCTGATGAGGCAGTCCCGCCAAGGCAAAGCAATCAACAACAAATGTCCAATTTTTGAACGCAAAGAAGCTATCCTGCCTTAAAAACTGTAGACAGGTCAGCAGGAGGCACTCAGTGCAATTCTGGGTCAGAGAAAGACACAGGAAAATTCTATAAACTAACAGAGATTCTTGTCCGGCTTTCAGCTCATAAATTTCCCCACAGATTTCTTGAATACCTATGCAAAAGTGCAGGTTGTTATTTCAATGGAATTCCTACCAGCAACCTACGGACTCCTGCTTTTCATGTCGCACTGAGGATGTCACTTCCTGAAACAGCTCATACAGCAAACAGATGAAGAAATGGGTAAGGAACATCGTCATGGCTGCAGAAATCCAGCAGTGTTGGTTACTGTGTATCAGGACAGATGCTGGGTCTTACTGCTGGACTCTGGATGGAATGCTGATAGTGGTAAGGATGAATTGGGGGTGGGGGATGGAAGGATCCAGGGGGTTCAGGAGCCCCACAAGAAGACCATCAAGGCCAGCGGATCTGGACCCAGGTGGGCCTGTACAAACTTTTGTACCAACCAAGGACAATACATGCAGTAAACCTAGACCCTCTGTTCAGATCTAGCCAATGGACAGCTCATTCTCCACAGTTGTGGGAAGAGGGGACTGCCTCTGACATGAACTCTGGTGCCCCTGATTTGATTACTTCCTCTTGTTGGGGAGGCCTGGTGGCACTCAGGGGAAGGGGGAGCAGGCTATCTGGATGAGACCTGATAGGCTGTGCTCATATGGTGGGGGAGGAGGTCCCCTTCTGTCAGAGGTCTAAAAGAGAGGAATAGGGCGCAGAAGAGGGAAAGAGGGTGAGAATGGGAAGATACAAGTGAGGGGATAACAATCAGGATGTGATCTGAATAAATTATAATAAATTAAAATTTGATTGAAGCATTTTTATTACGTTTTTAATGTAACATTAAGAATTTGTTAATTAAAAAAATAAAAAATATAAAACATAAAATCTAACCAGAACTAATGTGGAGATACTGATGATCTTCAACTAACCCTTAGCTGTTCTTGTCTTGAATCTAGAGTTTGCTTTACCCCTGATCTGCTCCTGAACAGTAGTCACCATAAGGAAAGAAGGCAAAACCACACTCACCAGAATGAAAGTAGCACTGGCTAGGTAAGGTGGTGCACAGTTATAATCCCAGTACTCCCAGAGGCAGGAGGATCACCAAGAGTTTGAGGCCAGCATGGCCAACATTGAAAACTCCGGGACAGACAAAGCTACTGGAGACAAGACTCCGTTACCAGGGGAAGGAAGCATGGCTGCCAGAGAAGGCACCACAGACTCAGAAACACTACAGCTACATACGATCCAGTCTTACAAGTACACACAAGCAAAATAAAACTGGACCTCCCTCCCATGAGCACTTATGTGTGTGTGTTAACCGAGGCAATTCTTTTTTTTTTTTTTTTTTTTTTCCTTTTATTGAAGTAAACTGTTTCCTCACATAATATATCCTGATTACAGCTTCCCTTCCCCTCTGCTCCTCTCGGTTCCTCGTGACCTCCTCCCTCATCCTGATCCACCCCCTTTCTGTCTCTCATTAGGAAAACAAACAAACAAACAAACAAAACCAGGCTTCTAGGTGATTATAATAAAATATAAAATAAATAAAAACTATCACATCGGAGTCGGACAAAACAAACAGGAGAAAAGGATCCCAGGAGAAGGCACAAGAAACAGAACTACTTGTTTCCACGTTCAGTTCAGGAAGCTCATAAAAACCCCCGTGCTGGAAGCCATAATACCTGCACAGAGGACCTGGTGAAGACTCACGCATGCCCTGTGCATGCTGCCTCAGAGCCTGGGAGCTCTTATGGGCCTTGCTCATACTAATTTGGAAGGCCTTCTTTTCTTGGTGTTCTCCATCCCCTCTGGCTCTTACTGCCTCCCCTTCTGCAGGGTTCCCTGAGCTCTGAGACGAAGGATGTGATGGAGACATCCCATTCAGTGCTGAGTGCTCCAAGGTCTCTAACTCTCTCCGTACTGTCTGGCGTGGGTCTCTGTATTCATTCCCATCGGCTGTAGGAGGAAGCATCTCAGTAGCAGCAATTCTTATGATCAAGAAAAGGATAAAAACTTAAATATCCATCAGGCTGTGAGTGAACAAAGCATGGAATGAGTATAAAATGAGTGTAATTAAACTACCTAAAGGAACGAAGTGGTGAGCTGATACATACAGTAGCAGTCATGAACCCTGAGTTATGATACAGGAGAAAGACCTCATATATAAACCTATTTAGTGAATGCTGTAATCTGAAGGTTTCATGGCACAGATCTCAAAATGCATTACATTTCAGTCTCATCTCTGGTGGGATGATTGTAGGAATGGGCCTTTGGCAAGTAATTAAATCATGAGGGTAGAAAGGAATTCAACCAGAAGGGTGGTGACCTGAGTGTCTTTATTAGGGGAACAGAAGAGCAAAGCATCACTGGAGTTCTACAACCCAGAATGGCGCCCTCACCTGGCCTTGGTGCTGGGCCCCAGCTCAGATCTCCAGCCTTCAGAACTGTCACTGGTAAACGTGGCTTAGAGGACACCAGGGTAGAGCATACTGTTACACGCGCCTGGAGAAGCCAGGCAGGATTTGATGTCATTTATAAGAACTCCAGGACATCTTTAGAATCAAAACTCAAGTAAGTAGTTGCCCGTGGAGAGAGGAATGCAATCGACTCTGGCTTTTCATTTTAGGGTGGGGAGAATCCTGAAAAAACGGGAATCTAGTCATAAGAAAGTTTTGGAAAGGCATAGATTAAGGGTGGCTAATAGTGATCCTGTCACCGGAGGGGGAAAAAAACTAGCCTTCGTAGCAAACAAGAACAAAGGCATATACTGGATCTGTGGCCCGAGCCAGGCTGCTTATGCTCTGTAGGCCCTGGTTTTCTTACAGTATAACTGGAGCTCATCGTGTTCTTATTGGTGGTAAAAATAAAAAATAAAAACAAATAAAAATCTAAATACTCAGCAACAGCAACATTCTTAGCATGAAGTGACCAGGGAGACAATTCTTATTCTAAGCCACATGCAGTGGCTCACACCTATAATTCCAGCACCTGAGAGGTAAGTGCAAGAGGAAAGAGATGCTCAAGGTCCTCCTCAGCTACGCAGCAACATCAAAGCCTGTTTGAGCTACAAAAGACCCTGACTAGAAGCAGTAAAAACAAAACAAAATAAAACCATTTTACTTTAGATGTTAAGCCCAGAAGGCCATTAGTTAAAGCTTAACACAAGCCTTGAGAAGGCAAAGGCCGAGAGCTGCACTGTACCTAAATGGACCACGATTAACAAGCAGTCCAGCTGTTCACTCCCAGAAGCCACCTCTCACGGAATGGACAATAAGAATCATACAAGGGTGATGCTACTAGACTGCACAGGCCTAGAAAATGTAAAACGATCACAGACACGGATCCAGGACATGTCTGCCACCATGGCTCTAGAGAAGTAAAGATACTCAAATTAACTATCATGCGTTGTACCCACCCTTAGGCCCCCATTGCAGCCTAAGTTTCTAGCATCCCTTACTGAAGGTTACATAAGGAAAACAGAACCGTAAAGTAACAAGTTTCACTGAAAAAAAAAATGGTACTTTGGGCAAGAAACAAAAATAAAGTTGCAACCAAAGTCCTGATCACAGTTAATGATCCAGAGTGCTGAATACACTCACTCAGCAAGTAAAACTATAGCAGTTTGGTCATTACACAAAAAATGAAAAGTCAAGAGATAAGCAGGAAATAGTGATCGCTAACAACCAGATGTTTATGGTGTCGATTTTTATCAACAAATTTCTTAGAAAAGATATTGAAATACTTGCTTCTGTGTAGCACGACCTGGCTGAGGCCAACAGAAAGCTTAAATATCCAAGAGCAATAAAATATTATCATTTTTAGCCACTCATTGTCTACATAATACTTTCCCCACTGTTTCTAGCTGTGTCCGAAGTGTAAAAACACATCCTGTTTGTGACTTGGAGTGAGCACAGGAAGTAGAAAGCTGTTCCTCACCCTCACTCAGCCCCATGGACAGCACTGCACACTGGAGTGTACCTATGAACTGGGCAGGACCAGCTCAAGAGGCTCAGAGGCCTCTATAGACAAGAATGAGGAGAACTTCTTTGCTTCATTTTAGGTTCAGCAAGATTCTAGGCCACTGTGTATGACAGACTGAGCTTCAAATGCCAAAATAATAAGGTCAGACTTATGATGGAACACTGGATAATAATTGTAAAGTTCCCCCGTTGCAGCTCAAATGCTTCCACATTCAAGATGAATTAGCCCTCTGAAGGAGCCAAATGGAGGCCCTGGAAGAAAAGAGTAAGCATTTGGTTTTCAAGTGGGTGCACTTTGTTTGCCTTATTCCGGCTGTAATATACGAGTAATTATGCCTGGAAGTTTCAAAGCACTTTCCCCTGAGAGCTGTAAGAGTTCTAAAAAGACTGGCTAATCTATGCTTACAAGATCCCCAGGCAACAAGAGGGGCTTGCTGGTCTCTACACACACACACACACACACACACACACACACACACACACACACACACAAAAGCTGAAGTAGCTTAGAGCTACGCCACTGCAAGTTCAGGTTTTCATCAGGGAACATACATGCTCTGGTTCACACCACAAGCAACAAACCAGAAGATTCGAGAGACCGCAGGACCTCCGAGGCTCTTTCAACATGAGTCAACCTCTCTGATTAAAGTTTGGCAAGGTCCCAGGACATCAAGCCCCTCGGCAGAGTGACTAATGGCCACAGGAAACCATGAAGAATGAATGCCCTTTTGCCTACTCCACAGCAAGCAAGAGCCATGTTAGCATCCCAGAGATGTGGTCATACTCCAGACATGCATGTGAAATGTGCATAGAGATTTCTCGCTGAAACAAATTGCTCATGAAAGCTTATGGATCAGGGAAGTATATTTATACTGACTTATATTTGATAATCAGCATGCATCTCAACTCGAATTCTCAGCTTAGATATAAATATCTAATTAGTTAATATCTTACTTAAGCTTAAGGGTGGCTAGCAACAAAGTCAGTATCTGCCCATAGCTTCAGCCAGATCGAAGAATCCCATTTGCAGGATCAGAAATTGTACTACAAAAATGAAAATAGGTAGTTTGATCCAAAAGTACTTCCTTTGCCATGCTACCTTCTGATATTGTGCTGTAGCTTTAATGCTAGGCTTGTCCAATCAGACAAGCCATTATAACAGGGTAAGAAATAGGTGGTGGAGAGACAAGAACTGATACGCCTTTCCAAATGCCACCTCCATCTTAAGTGTAGGACACCAATCCAAAACTCCTGTCCACACTAAGCCCCACACAAGGCTGTCGGTAGCCACTTCATTCATGGCTGCCGAAACCTGGAAGCAGCCAATATGTCAATACATAGGTGAGATAAATAAATAAACTGTGGAACATGGAGACAAAGGGATAGCATTCAGAGATCTTGTTTTTAAATTTTAGTTAGTTGCCAAGCCGCCAAAAAGACATGGAGGTCCTTAAATGCTTCCCACTGGCTAAAATAAGCCAGTCTGAAAGGATCACATACCAGAAGAGTCCAAATGCATGTGTAACATTCTAGAAAAGGGGGAAGCTATAGAGGCAGGAGAAAGACCAGTTGCCAGCAAGGGCTCTGGGGTAAGAGTGAGGGATGAGGAACAGATAGGCACAAATTACTTTCTAGGGTACTTAAACTATTCTGTTGATACTACATTGGGAAACGACATGGTGTATTTGTCAAAACACCGAACTGTGCTGCACAAAGTGAACCTTATGGTTGACTGAAGTTAACAATAATGAGCATGTTGGCTTACCAACAACAAATGTACAGCACTAAGACATTAGTAGCAGCGGAGGAGGAAAGGAGGCATAAAAGGAATGGTTTATAAATGCTGTACTTTCTACACAAAACTTGTGTAAGCCTAAAAGTGCTCCAAAAGATCAACTATAGTAATAAAAAATAAAAATAAACAACTTCATATGGATCACTAATCCAGGAGCACCAGTCAGCACTGGTTATTTAACAATTATCTCTTTAAGGTAAAGTTTCCTAGTCAAATGCACCCTGAAAACCAAGTTACAGTTAGCAACTTCATTTTAAAAGAATGTATACTTTCCTTGATATTGTATCCATCTAAACATTTAAAAATTCTGGCCAAGTGAGAGCTAACATACATGTCAGCCACAGCCCACAGAATCAACTGATCAGGACTCAAGTGGCCTCACAGAAGTCTGCAAGCCTGCATGGGGCTTACCTCGGTTCTCCGCGTACGTGTTATGGTTGTGTAGCTCAGTGTTCTTGTGGGACTCCTAACTGTGGGATAGGGACTGTCTCTGACTCTTTCCCCTGCCTTAGGAACCTCTTCCTCCTACTGGGTTGCCTCCAGGCTTGATGTCAGAATATGTTCCTGGTCTTATTGTAGCTTGTTATGTTGTATTTGGTTGGTGTCCCTGCAAGGCCTCCTCTTTTCTATTGGGGGGGTGAAGTGGGGGTGGATCTGGGAAGAAAGGAGACGTAGGGGGGCAGAGAAACTGAGGGATGAGGAAGAAGAAACTGCAGTTGGGATGTAATATATGAGAGAATGATAAATAATAAGGAAAACACTATAAAAATATATGTATATGCTAGTCAAAATAAGCAACTAACTTAGGAGCTCCTATCTGCACTTCCCACTAAGTAATTTCTTTTTTTAATGTTTGTGTTATGAGTGTGTATGTATTTATAAGAGTGTAAAAGTGTTATTGCATGTGCATATGCTCAAGTATACAGGTACATCTCCCCAGCCCTCGGTCTCTCTTTTTAGTCACTTGGCTCTCTGCATACCCTACCAGTGTTCACTTTCATTATTATGAATCAAATCCTGACAATAATGAGTTCCTTGAGGGCAGGCACCATGTCTGAGTTTTCCTATGCTCAGTGTCGAGCATGCTGGGAAGAAATGAGAAAACAATAGGGTGGGAGAAAGGAAGGAAAGCTTTATAATAATTCGGCTTGTACTGGACTCTTAGTAGGAAATGAGAGGGGGCTCCACACCTTGACAGCACAGTGGAGCTGGCTCTGGAGGTGTGGATGCAGGTGAACTGTCCCCAAGGGCATGAGAGGAGGAGAGCTAACCCTGTCTCCTGCAGATGGTGGCACTGGGTGGCCTAACCAAAGCAGTGCCAGAGAGCTTGCCCTGGTGGTATGGATAAGGGAGAGCTGGTGTGCTGTCCAGCTCCACTACCACCCAGGCCCAGATTCTGAACTGTCCCACCCCAACATCTATATCATCTGCAAAGGGGCCAGACCTGTTGTTCCAAAGCTGCAGAATGTCTAAGACCCAGAGTAACAACAGGATGACTAGGGGGCATCTCAGTAAGGATTCAGTATTGATGGTGTCACAGAAGCCAGAGATCTCAGACCAGACCAATGACTCATTGCAAGGAATATTTGCAAATGAAGATGTGTGGACAGAGGGATGTACTGTGGGACACACCATGACATACTACAGTTTCTAAGATGTGATGTTTTCTATGCTTTGGACTGTTTTGTTGTTCTTGTTGTTTGTGTGGTGTGTGTATGTGTGTGTCTGTGTATGTGTGCGCGCGCTCACGCGTGCGTGCATGCGTGCATGCGTTATCTGTATGGGGAGGCTGCAAGGGTAAAGGGTGGAGATGAAGAGACTTGGGTAAATGTTGTGAAACAAAGAACCAACACTTTTTTGTTCTGTTTTGTTTTTTCGAGACAAGGTTTCTCTGTGTAGCTTTGGCTGTCTTAGACTCGCTTTGTTGACCAGGCTGGCCTCGAACTCACAGCAATCCACCTGTCTTTGACTTCCGAGTGCTGGGATTAATGGTGTGCACCACCACACCCAGATAGCACATTTTTAAAAAAAGAAGAAATAAAACATAGGTGGGCAAGGTTACCTCTGAAAAGGGGTGGTTCTGAAAGGGTTAAAGAGTGAGAGGAGGAGTCCTGAAATCCAGGGAGGGAGCAAGTGATAAAGGAGAGAGAGGGAGAAAGACAGAGAGAGAGAGAGAGAGAGAGAGAGAGAGAGAGAGAGAGAGAGAGAGAGAGAGAGATGGGAGGGTCAGGACAGACACAGGGAAAGCTATAGAGCAAACAGATGGGGACTGACAAAGAGGAGCAGGAGAAATTAACATCCCATATCCTGGTCTCGCCCTCTGAGCTCCTGAATTCTTCTTATTGGTCAAATCTGGCTGCAAGACATTACGCTCGGGTGTTCATTGGTGAAGTCCACATAGATTAGCTACCCAGAGCTCAGAGCAAGATGGAAAAGACACAAATAGGAGACATCATACGACCTCATATAACTCACAGAAACAAGTGCAGCCACAGGTAGGAGGCTCCTTCATTATAATCTTCAGATGAGGCCAGTCAAAATCCTGTCACTCTGTCAATGTATGTCTCTGGGCAAATGAATTGACATCTTAGTCTCAGACTCATCACATGCAAAATCCAACTAACTGGGGATATAAATATTAAATAAGACAACAAAGTGTTCAGAGCCCGTGTACAGATAGCACCATTGTCTCTCCCACGGCACGTATTTAAGCACAGTATTTACCACATCAGGCTCACTTGTTTTCATTTCTCTCCATTGTTGCATATGGTTGCTCTTTCCCCAGCTACACAGTAAGGTCTTTCAGGACAGACAAGGGCTGGGCCATTTTAGGCCACTGCCACGCTCCAAAATGCACCTGCCTAAAATCGAGTTGTACAAACGGTACAGAAAAGATAAGTGTGCAGTAAAGACACACGCAACCCCTCTGGTAGACACAGAAAGGCTGCATTCACCTACTACCCTGAAGAACAGACGTAGCATTAATGACATCGCTGGCTGTTTCCTTGGGTCTATAACGCAGCCATATGATTCCCGAGTTGCTATAATCATGCTTCCTCATGCCGTGCCGTTATCCTTATGTAAAGTACGAGCCATTCGGCAGATCTACCTTCTCAGCAAGTGCTTCAAACTGTAATATACACAAACTATCAATTATCCCAACTGGGGACAATAAGAAAAAGAGGGAATTAGGGTTTGCGAACAGAAAGGGGAAATACAGCAGATGGCAAAGCAGGGATAAGTAAGTGTCCTGGGGAAAATAAAAGAAGATGAGAGGAAGTGAGTGAGCCTGGAGTTGCCCACTGGTGAGCTAGAGGCCAATGTGCCACATAAGATGCAAGCTCCCAGCAGCGGCCCTCACACAGGCAGAGCTGGTGGCACCAAAAATTTACCTCATGAGTCCATGGTGATGGGAAATGACTTTAAAAAAAAAAAAAAAAAAAGCTCCTGGGTTAAGTTCATTTAACAAACCTACCCAGCATCACGGAATACCTGTATTTCTGGACCGGTCAGAATGAGGAGACTGGAGGTGTGCTACAGACTAGATCCACAAAATGACGTCAGAGGTTAGTGAGCACTAACATTTTGATAAACACATCTGGATAAAGGACCAAACATGAAAGGTTGGTTTCCTGGTGTGGTTATCAGGCCAAGGACACACACATACAAAGGAAAATCTCCTGTAGTTGTCGAGGATGGTGTGTCTAGAAATCTTATTGCCAGCAGCAGTGGGGGGGGGGGGGGAAGCAGAACCCCCACATGACAGGCTTTTTAAAACGTCACACGCACCTGGGGGCAGAAGAGTGAAAACATGGCATTAATAGCCAGATATTAGTAGCTGTTAGAAGCAGCTACCAGGCTCAAGAAACATTAAGGAAGATCTGTAATTAGTGGATCTGGGTGTGCAAAGGGGCAACAGAACACAGAGTGCAACCGCTTTTCACACCTTGATGAGAGGTCAAAGCATCACGGGTACTTGTGCGCTCCTAAAGAAGCTATGAGCTAGACGCAAGCAGGAGCTGAAAAGAGCATTTGTGTCCGTTCTCTGCTGTTCCCCTTCCTTTTGCATCTGAGGCTTCATGGGGCACAGGATTCCACTGGAAGTGAACTGGAATCCAGATGGCGAAGGAATCTGGAAAATATAATCTCCAGAGCTCCTTCTTCAGTCTCACACAACAGAGTCTAGAATGGCAGTTCTGAGGCTGAAACCACAACTGGCCAGCCAGCACAGTTGGACATCCATATTTTCCTATTAGATTCCAACTCCCTGGCCTGACAACCTTTCAGTACAAGTTTTCTGGGAATCTCAGCCACAAATTTGTGGCTCCGCTCCTCTCTCATGATGATAAATATATTTTCTATTAATTCAGGCCAGAAATTCCACAGGATAAAATATAAATTGTTTTCTAATTGAGAACATTGCCAAATTCCAACAATTTCTTCCAATAGAGGAAATTTTTAAATAAGTCTCTGGTTTTCAGCTCCCTCAAAGTTCAGCCCTCTCAAAGTTCTGGGCTCCACTAAGACGAAATGTGGGTGTTAAGCAGAGAGAGTGTTTTGTCCGGCAGGCTGGATCAACGTGAGGCTTTGCAGAAAGGGTGGCCGTTCTCCAGGAAAACTCCCAGGACTGCTCTTTTCCTAGCATTGACTAGATATAGGCATCCCCTTCCATCCTAAATACAGTTCATCTGATGACCAATGAATGAGACACTGAAGAAATGACAGTTCATGATTTCCAAGGTCAAGAAAGACATATGGTTTCCAGTGGGCTTTCTCTGTTGGATTACTCCCTCTGGGAGAAGCCAGCCATCATGATGGGATACTTGGGCAGCCCTACAAAGACATCCATGTGGCAAAGAACTGGGGCCTTCTGCCAACAGCCCATGGGTGAGTCACTAGGCAGACAGTCCCCATGGCTCAACCGAGCCTTCAGAGCACTACAGCTCAAACTGGCATCTTCTGGGGGACAGCAGAGCCAGAAACACTTGACTGAGCACTCCCAAATCCCTGCCACATGGAAATTCTGGGAGAGAATAGATGGGCAGTGTTGCTTTAAGGAAGTAAGTTTAGGGATAACTTACCTACTGTGTCTCAGTAGCATAGGCAACATACTCTCAAAGGGAGCTGCTTGGTTCTATTCTCTTGTTCTTCAGTTGCCCGAATGAGACTCATGAAACCTACATCAGCCCTCAACCCATAGCTGGACCTGAAAGAATTCCGTAACTCCACTAATGTCACTTATTTAAAGAATCCAGCTGCTCCCACCCTCTCTATTTAATGACTCTTTTAACATACCTTGAAATTTCTATCAGCTGAAGCCAACAGGAATTAAATGTTCATGGGGCTTTAAGCCCCAGCAGATGATCAAAGGTCAAGTCCCACAAATCATTCTCACCCAACTGGAAGGTGCGGGACAGATAACTTCCGCAGCTCCTAGGAACATCAGGGAGTGGTAAGGCACAGACCTGGCATCTGTACCCATCAAAGCTGCACACTAATTCTTATCAAGTGGAGGGAAGTATTAAAGTAGTTGAGAGTTCATGGTGGGTGGGTTGGAGGGTGGGGAGAAAATGGTTTAAAAACAAAAAGGAAAGACATTCAGCTTCAATGCTAAAGTAATTCACCCTCGAAACAACTAGGAAAGCATTAGTGTTCATGTGTCTGATTGGGAAGTCTTGATGTTTCAGAAGACAGGAAAGGAAAGCTTAGGGAAATAGACCTTGTGGGCAAGGGTGTGGACGATCACATTAAGCAGTTTTGGCAGCACACACAAGTCCTGTGCCTATCACACGAGGGCCTTTTATCAATGGCAGACTTATATACAACAGTGGCCCCACAGACAATATTGGGCAGTAGTGTCACAGCCATCTGAGTCTGCTGGACTACACATAACAAGGAGGCTACCTAACAACACTGCATGTTGTGCAACAGGTTCCTGTCACTAAGTGACTCGGGACTTCATTACAATTTTTAAATGCCCATGGCCCACATGACTCAATATTTACAAATGTGAACAAAACTGTCCACTCACCTATACTTGTAGGGACAAAATGCTTAAAAACAAATAAATGAAGCTAGAGAGATGTCTCTGGTTCAGAGCATTTGCTGCTCCTGAAGAGAACTCAAGACTGTGCCCCCAGCACCCATGTGGCAGTAAATGACAAACTGTAACTCTAGTTCTTGGGGTACTAATGCCTTCGTCTGGCCTCCCTGATCACTGTACTCATGTGGGTTACTTATATAGAGACAAAACATTCATACACATGGTATAAAAGCAAATAATCTTTAAAAAAAAAAGCTAAGTGCCTCTGTGAATGTAGTAATATAAACCAACTTTCAAAACATACTATTATGAAGAAAAGCAAGGTAAGTTCCATTGCTGTAAAAAAAGAAAAGAAAAAAGAAAAAAGAAAGAAAGGAAAAGAAAAGGAAAGAATGAAGAAAAATAAAGGATGAAAGAGACAAGCAAAAAAAAAATGAAAGTACAGAAGTAGTGTTTAAAATGCTCATAGTCGCCTATAGGGGAGAGGAACCTTGGACTAGGAAGCAGAAAAATTCTCCATTATATGCTGTTTCAAACTATATTGCTTTTATTGCTTTTTGTTTAAAAAGTAAAACAAATGGCTTAATAAAGAGACTAGAAGAGGAAGAATAAAGGCTTCCATTCCAGCTACTCTTGAAGCAATCTGTAATGCCATCCGTCAGGGTAGCCATGGCCTCGCTCTGGGCTTAAGACACTCACGTGTACATCCAAGCATTAAAAATCACCATCTGGAGGAAAAGGTCTTTCACAGTCTGTGTGCTTCTCACTAATTAAGGACAGAGCGCTTTCTCTTGCTGTCTCAATGTAAAGTCAACATCGGGAGGTGGCCATGAACTGCTCACTCTCCTGCCAAAGCCTGGGGAATCCTGAGGTATGATGGAATTGCCTTTCTCTGAGTGTCAGGGGAGAATGGCAAGGTTAAAGAAATAAAAAGGAGAGCGTTTTCACTTCAGTAACTCTCTGCAGGGCCCAGAAGTAGGATGCTGCTATCAGAAAACTGACTGTGCCTGCCTCCTGACTCCACCCATAAGTGTCAGCAATGATTTTCTTCTCCATTGACCAAACCCTTTCTGAGACCAAGAGAGCACTTCCCAGATCTGGCTGCTCTAAAGAAGTCTACCGAGCGGCTCTTAACTACTCTCAGTGTGCATGACATAGAAGGGAAATTAAAGTAGGACAGCATGCTTTCAGGAGAGAGCATTGCCTGTCTCTTCTGCCAGTGTGTCAAGGATGGGCCTTTGTGTATTGAACTGGACAAAAAAAGAGGCAGCACGTTGCCATTTGCCTACCTATAAATAAATTGTAGCTGTCTAAAACATTCAAGTGCTACCAAATGTGTGTTAGTTCTACTTTAAAAGGAAAGAAAAATGCCCAGAATTTTCCTTACAAATTATTTAAGCAAGACTATCAAGTCCAGACAGAAAACACTCCAAACAACTTTGCCCATACCTTCTTCACCTACTTAAAACCTCTTTCAAATCAGACCTGAAAAGCCTAGATTAAAACAAAATCAAAACTCTGCAATTAAAGGAGGATATACAATTTTTCAAGGTGTTTAAAAGAAAATATTTGTATAATGACACATTATAAGCAAAGCATAAGTTAAAAGCATTTTCCACAGTTAAAACAGCAGCACTCAAAAAAACTAAAAATTTGATTATCTGGAAAAAAATGACAAAAATCCAAAAGATACATACGGCACTTCCAATTGTAACTCTCTCTCTCTCTCTCTCTCTCTCTCTCTCTCTCTCTCTCTCTCTCTCTCTCTCTCTCTCTCTCTCTGTGTGTGTGTGTGTGTGTGTGTGTGTGTGTGTGTGTGTGTAAGCATATACAACCCATAATCTACACATTTGCTCTGTAAGATAAGATTCTACCTACAAAATGCCAACCAGATTCGTATTCAAAGCTCACCAAAACCAGCGAAGGTCATCATTTAAAAAAAAAAACTGTTCGATTTAAATAAAACCAGGCTGACTCTTCCCAACACACGCCAGCCCCACACACTCACAAAGTGCACTTCCTCATTTCTCCTCTGCATGCATGGCCACCTCAACCCTAGAAGATTCTCTGCATGATCATCATCAAACCCACACATCTGGAGACCACAATGTGGGATGGGAAGGTGCCCTTCACCCAGGCCCAGGCAAGAGTTCTGGATCTGCATGGGGCTCATGTGGCTTCACTTCATATGGTCCAGAAAGACCACCAGCGACAGGAGCCACTCCTTGAGCCTAGGACATGGGAGCATGTCCTTGAAGGAATACTGGGAACCCAATCCTCCTTTCTTGGTGTCCAGGCACCATGATTAGAGGAGTTTTGCTGCATCCTACTCTTTCGGCCACAATAATTAGCTTCTCCACAAGCCCAAACATTCAGTGCACTATAAGTTAAATATACCTTTGGTAGATGGTGCCAGAACCCAGTGACCACTTTGGCTCTCAGTTTAAACTGGTGTCCATGAACCTTTCTCTCCAGGATTCATAAGAAGTTATGTTTTTGTTGCCATGATAAAATATCATGACCAAAAGTAAATTAATTTGGAAATAAATTTATTCTGGTTTATGGCTCCAGAGGAATAAGAGTCCATCATGGTGGAGAGTCATGGCAGAAAGCAGCAGGAGTAGGAAGATGAGAGATCACATCTGAACCACACACAGGAAGCACAGAAAGAGAACAGCAAATGGGGCAAGGCTTTAACACCTGCTCCCAATAATGCATTTCCTCCTTTAAGGTTGTACTTCCTCCTTCTTTGGTCAGGATTCTCTAGAGGACCAGAACTTAGGAATAATAATAATAATAATAATAATAATAATAATAATAATAATAATAATAATAATAATAATAATAATAATAATAATAATATGTATATGGCTTACAGGCTGCAGTCTAGCTAATCCTGTGAACAGAAAGTTTAAGAATCTAGTACTTGCTCAGTCCCATAAGATTGTCTGAGCTGGTCTTCTGAATATAGAATCCCAAAGAAGTAGGCTCCAATGCCAGGGAAGGAATGTATGTACTAGTAAGGTGAAGGCAAGCAGGCAAAGAGCAAGAGCTTCCTTCCTTCTCGTCCTCATACAGGTGTCCAACAGAAGGTGTGGCCCAGATAGAAGGCTTGTGTCTTTCTACCTCAAAGGTCCAGACTAGAAATGGATACACTCACTTCAAACCAAGCAGAAAGTTTCTCACAGGTGTGCCCTCCATTTCTAGGTTGTAGTTCATTCCATATAAGTCAAATTAACAACCAAGAATAGCTGGTGATCACACTCTTTAAGGTTCCATGACTTTACCAAACAGTGCCTCCATTTCTTCTCCAAAACACCATATCTGGGAACTTCTCTAAGAGACACAGATGATTGCTTACTGAAGGATGGTGTTCCTGTTATAATTCTGCTTCAGTCTGCCTACCTGTGATGTCATTGCTTACTTGCCATGGGGGCATAGCCCTGCCCAGGGCTATACAAAAGGATAGTCCTACCTTGCCCCTTCCTCCTCTTCCTCTTCTTCTCCCCTCTCTTCCTCTGTATCTCTCTCTCTCTCTCTCTCTCTCTCTCTCTCTCTCTCTCTCTCTCTCTCTCTTTCTCTTCTTGGGTACCCCTCCCCCTTCCCCACCTTATTATACCTGATTATCTTATTGCCTTATGTCTCATATCATTCTCTTTTATTAAACATAAAAGTTCCTAAAGATAAACACTCATCCATGCGCACATGCATACACTAACGCACAAGCATTTTTTAAAACCGAGACTACTGAAATGTAAGGAGTGCTGCCAGTGACCTGCAGAGACCCACTGTGGTTGAAGACTTAGCTTGACTCTCCAGGTTAGAAGAGAGACCCCGTTACAGCTTGAGGACAAGGACAAGCAAAGGAAAGCTATCAGGATAATATCTGGCCACTCTGCCATGAAGGACCATATGTATTTGCTACTTCTGGACCACTGAAATCTATTAAATTATAAATACTAAAAGTTTCTACATAGTCCATATGGAAACAAATCATCAAAATCTAATCATTAAAGTTAGATGTAAAGTAACTAAAAAAAAAAAAACCTGAAAGAACAGACTAAATGACAAAAAAAAAAAAAAAGAAGAAGAAAGAAAAAAGCATTGTTACTTATATTACCATGGAATGCAAAGACCAGACACTCTGAAATGCAAGGTCAGATAGGAAGCCTAGGTCCAGTTAAAGAACAATACAAGAACAAGTGTTCTTCCGGAAGCTTCATCTTCATGTGGTTTTTGTTTCTATTACTAAAAATAAATAAGTAAAATGTCAGCAAGCTACATTCCTAAGAGTAAAGCATGACTTTTGCAGACAAGAAAACTCATCATGATGAAATGAATTTTAAAAGTACCACTCTTTAAAACATTAAAATGCACAAAGTCCTTACAGAGATGGGTAACAACTCCTGCTTTCACAATAAGATCCTACATAAACACTAACAGTAATCATTTAAAACCACAAAATTATGGTGTATACTTTAGGTATTTAAAGTAACATTTGAACAGTTCATTGCCAGTTTATTTAGATTACACAAAGTATGTGATTTGGGCTTTTTTTTTTTAATAAGCATTTTATTTGAAAGATAAAACCATTACATCACTTCCTTAGGCAGTCTGAGATAAAACTTGAATAATATGTACCATATCTGCTTAGAATGCACAAATCAGTGAGTTTTGTGGTATTTTTTTAAAAGATTTATTTGTTTATTATGTATGCATTGCTCTACCTGCTTGTACCCCTGCAGACCAGAAGAGGGCATCTGATCACATTATAGATGGTTATGAGCCATCATGTGGTTGCTGGGAATTGAACTCAGGACCTCTGGAAGAGCAGCCAGTGCTCTTAACCACTGAGCCATCTCTCCAGTCTGAGTTTTGTGATATTTATAGAGTTCTACAAGCATCAACAGTCAGCTATAGAACTGTTGATTACCTGAAAAAAGAACTGTATGTGTGTATTCTAGCCATCAACACACCTTTGCCTATATCATATATCGTCACCAACCATGAGACTTTTAGTCTACTTTCTATCTCTACACATTTACCTATTTTAGATCATTTTCATAAGGGGAATCATACAACTTGTGGTTCTCTTCATCTGCCTTCCTTCATTAGCATAACAGGTCAAAGTTAGTTTGTTTTTAACAACAGTATATCATTTCTTTTATGAATGAGTAATACTCCATCATACTGTCGGGAGCCGGTCCGCCATTACAAGATGGCGCTGACTTCCCGTTTCCTGGTTCTTCACGGAGGCCCTTATGGCCAGTGCGCATGCACAAACACGTCACCCTTACATAACCCGCTTACGCAGGCGGTATGCTAATTAGGTATTCTCTAGAGCACCAATCACGAGAAGACACGTCCCTCCACGCCTCCATAGTTCCTATATAAGCCGTGGATTTTACGGGGAGAGGGTCCTTCTCCATCAGTCTGCAGAGAGCTGTACAATAAAATGCTGTCAGAAGAATCCTGAGTTGCCGCGTCTCCTTTATCGGCGAAAGGTGCGCGCGACAAGTGGTGCCGAAACCCGGGAACTGCCCACCCCTGGGTGAAGGAACGACTTGAAGGACCCCCGACTGCTCGTCGGAAGAGGATTCAGAACTGACGGCGTGAGAAGCCTAGGCACTTTTCTGCAAGGTATGATTTCTTTTGTGTGGTACGGTCCGCTCTTGCTGTGTTGCCTTTGTCTTATAAAAGATGAAAGATGCAGAGAGACAGTTAGCAAGGGACAAAAGGCTTTGGCCGACCACCAAGGTAGTCTATCAGAAGCAGAAAAGGAAAGAGGTTTAAAGAAAAGGAAGAAACCTCAATCAAAAGGATCCGAATTAAAAGGGAAACAAAAGGAGAGAAAAAAAGAGAAAGCCAGTGGGCTGTATCCCGTCTTAGATGAATTTAAAAATCTTAAAGTAGAATCTTCCGCCTCTGAGGAGACGTCTTCAGAGGACGGGGACTTGGGATCTGCCTCAGAGGAGGATGAGTTAGATCCTGAGGAGCAAATAGAACTGGACGAGGAGGCTGCTAAATATGAGTCAGAGAGAGATGGGGTTGATCCGCCATTCGCCCCTAGGTGTAGACCATCAGCACCTCCTCTAGTGAAAAAGGTGATGTTGATAAAAAATAAAAGGATGACAACGAGACCTAAGACAGCTAGCTCCTTGATTCCAATGGAAAGATGTTATCGATAACAAATGGAAAGGCCCGGATCCAATATTAATAAGATCCGGGGGAGCTGTTTGTGTTTTTCCACAGGACCAAGAAAATCCAATTTGGGTGCCGGTGCGGCTGACCAAGATAGTGAAAAAGACAACCTCCCGTTCTTCTACAGGCTGCGGCTGTGTTGGGGCAGAGCCCACAGCTGTGGGCAAGATGAGCTGAGCTCCAGCCATGCCTACCACCTCCTCTGTGTGGTTCTCACAGGCTTACTATATTGGCCATAGCCACCAGCTGTTCCACATTTGTGCGGTGCTGGGCACGCACTTCCAGCTGGAGGCAGTGCTGGTTGATATGGGCTCCCGCAGAGCCTGGCTGGCCACACAAGAACCCACCCTGGTAGAGATGGGGTCATTTGGCCTTATGTTGGCGGCGAGACTAGTTTTCTGTCTTTGGTTGCTCTACAAATTTAAAAAACAACAACAACGTGACAAAGTTGTGCTTGCGCAGGCTATGCTTGCTGTGGAACAAGGAGCATCTCCCCAGATTTGGCTTAACATGCTCAAACACTGAGACACTATCTTGGTTCTAACATTCCTGACGGGCACAGGTTCCCATTGCACCAGGATGCTACAAGATAGACCTGTGCACCTCCCAGGGCTCGAGTTCCCATTGCACGGGGCTTCAGGTGTACAGGGTCTCCGTCCATGTGCCTTCCTTGATCGCTCCCTGCTGATGAAGTGGAGGGCTAGATCGGTAATTTCATGGCATTCGTTTGGCATTTTAATTTGAAATTTAAGGGGGAGATGTCGGGAGCCGGTCCGCCATTACAAGATGGCGCTGACTTCCCGTTTCCTGGTTCTTCACAGAGGCCCTTATGGCCAGTGCGCATGCACAAACACGTCACCCTTACATAACCCGCTTACGCAGGCGGTATGCTAATTAGGTATTCTCTAGAGCACCAATCACGAGAAGACACGTCCCTCCACGCCTCCATAGTTCCTATATAAGCCGTGGATTTTACGGGGAGAGGGTCCTTCTCCATCAGTCTGCAGAGAGCTGTACAATAAAATGCTGTCAGAAGAATCCTGAGTTGCCGCGTCTCCTTTATCGGCGAAAGGTGCGCGCGACACATACAGACAGACCATTTACCCATGGACATTTGGCGTGCCCCTATTGCCATAAACAATGCTGCTGTAAACACTGGGGTAGAAGTTTTGTGTGGGTGTAAGTTTTCATTTCTCCTGCTTACGTATCAGGTCATGTTGTAATTCTGTGGTCACCAATTTGAGGAACTATTGTCTGTTTCTGCAAAACAGCGGAACGTTTCTCCATCTCAGGGTGTGAGAGTCCAAAACCTTGGCACAACCACCAGCATCTGGGACTTCCTGCCATCCAAGCAAGTGACTACTGGACTCCAATATTTTTCTGTATGTTGGCAGGTGACTACTGGACTCCAATATTTTTCTGTATGTTGGCAGGTCATCATCCATATGTCTACTTCTTAGAATGTCTAGTAAGAAGTTTTTCATTTTAACTGGGCTAACTTTCATATCTGGGTTGTCGGCTTTTATTATTTGTTCTGGAATAAGAACATCTGAACAAATACATAATTTATAAAAAACATTCCCCATTCTATTGCCTGTCTTTTCACTTCCTTAATGCATTTAGTTATGTATCCACAGAACTTTGCATATCACAGAGACCTCATTCCCACCATAAACAATGCGAAATATATGTAGGAAAGTGAGGAATCTTGATATCATACAATTTTGCTTTTGAAATTACATTTCATTTCCCTCTTCTCCTGAATTTCACCCTAGTGGAATAATAAATGTATGTTTGGAAGTTTTGCGGTTTTTTGTTTGTTTTGTTCTGTTTTGTTTTGTTTTACTGAAATACACCATTTATCCACAACAACAACAAAAGTACATACTTTAACTTTTGAATTTTAAGTTTTTATTTCTTTTATGTGTGTGCATGTGTATGTGTGTGCATGTGTGCATGTATACACACTTACAGTGCCCACAGACGCCAAAAATATGCACCAAATTCCCTGGAACTAGAGTTCCAGGTGGCTCTGAGTTATGCGATCTGGGTACTGGGAACTGAACCTATGTCCTCTCCAAGAGAAGCAAGTATTCTTAACTACTAAGTCATCTCTCCAGCCTCAAATTTTAAAGTTTTAAATGTTTTTGAATTCCTGTGACAATAAATAAGACTCTAACATTAGTCTTAAAAAGAACACTATTAAGCCTAATTATTAACAGGACACAATAAGCATATCACTTTGTGTGATACAGTAAAGCAGATGGGGTAGAGAGTCATTAAGGGACCTGAAGATGTGCCTGATGTTAAAACTGTGGACTGCCATTTTAATGAGTAGAGCTTTGGAACCCTGAATCGATATACATAGTAAGAGCTGGGGAGAAGGCTCAGGCAGTTAAGTGCTTGTCACACAAGCAGGAGAACCCAAGTTCCGATCCCACGGCCATCACAAAAGACCAGTTGTGCAGCAAGTATCTGTAACCTCAGTGCTAGAGACACAGAGACAAGAGGGCTCCGGGGATTCGCAAGTTAGCCAGTCGATCCAAATCTGGGAACTCTAGGGTTAGTGAGAGATCCTGTCTCAAAAAATAAGGTGGAGAATGACTGTGCTCACAACCATGTATAAACACACACACTTACACACACACACTCAGTCTCTCTCTCTCTCTCTCTCTCTCTCTCACACACACACACACACACACACACACACCATAGTAAGACTGCGAGGAAGTCTGGAGATGCCTCTTCAGTTATGAGCACTAGCTGGCAGCTCTACCAGAGGACCCAGGTTCAATTCCCAGCACCACAGTGGCTCCGGTCCCAGGGAATCTGATGCCCTCTTCTGGCCTCCATGGTACTGCATGCACATGGTGCTCAGACATACAAACACTTGTACACATAAAATATAAAAATGAATAAAGTACTTTCAAAGATTATTTGCAGGGAATAATGTTTCAGATTTGTTTATTTCACTGTAAAATAGGACAGGGGTGTATCACAAGATAGGGTTGGAAAGAACTCCTTGCATCAGGCCCAGGACATGGGTCCAAGGATATTCTCAGTCAACTCAATTTTAAGAAAGAGAACAGAAGCTGACAGTCTGGGAATCAGAGCATTTACATCCAGCAGGCTGACATGGCCCACGGAGGGTCTTCTCAAACACCATGCTCTGACTGGGAGGGGATCTGCATTTAGGACCCGAGAGGCGGCTGTACTGTACTGAAAGCTTCTAAAGTGTTACACAGCCTCTCTTTGCTGACGCCTCGTTCTACACAGCACAGAAATGGAAACTACTAAAACGAAACTGAATTTTTCCCTAATATATCACAATGAAACACAAAACAATCAAGCGAAAGAATGCACTCAACTGTTGGTGAGAAGAGCTCCAAGTGACGATGAATTTTATGTCACTTTTGCTTCCCAGCCTAAAAGTTTGATGGGCTCATACCATGTGGTCCCATAGACAGCGATAACCAAATAAGCCTAAAATAGCTACTTTTAAAGTCAGACTCAAGCTTGACAGGAGCTTATGACTGGATTAATATTGCTTACATTCCCCTAAATGTCACTTTGACAAACTAAATGTTTGTCTTGATGACATCTCCCCCTAGGCATATGGCACTTCCACTAACTCCCGCATTATCTCTGCAGCAGAAAATGATGCTTCATTGTCTTTAGAATATTCATAATTTACAAGCTGACTCTTTGGCCATGATTGATAATTTCTCATAACACTGAGGGACAAGATCTCTGCACAGATGCTGTCCAGTGTGGAGGCTTTCAGTAATTACTATTCATTTCAAAGAACAAAGAGTTCTCTTTGAGACAAACACCTAATAGCCATGACTCACATATTAGATGAAAATATTACCATATAAAGCGTAACATAAAAAGATACTGGGTTAAATTTTATAATAATGATATTGGAACACTCAGAAAAATAATACTAAGTTATAGAGTAATACAAATTCATAATGTTAACAATTTCATCTACCAAGTATTTATTAAAAATTTGCCTTGTTTAAGACCCTGTGATACAAACTGTGAAAGATAAACTTTCATTAGCCTTGAAACCACTATTATCATCACAAAATACATTAAAAATCCAAAAGCTATAAAGAAATTTTGCAACCAAAATATGTATCCTCAACCACAGATTGTCACAATTCAAAATTATTTAGGAATATGCTCACTTCTAAAATTGGTTCAATAAACACTCCTTCCATATGCAGTGCCCTCTCCATCCATGACATGAGAACACAGACCAAGGCAATCTTGAAAGCAGACATAATGCTCAAATTTGAAAAAAGAAATATGGAAACAGCTTAAATAAAATACATAAGGGCACAGAAAAGAAGGGCATTAGCATCCTCTGTGAGTGACAACTAACCAGGAAAAAAATTCACAGTGTGAGGATCCATTAAAGAAGATCAAGCACATGTGTAAAATGATTTTAATACCTTATAAATTAAATCTTATTTAACAATTATACTAAAGCATAGCAGGTTATGTTATTTGGTTTTCACAAGAAAATGTTCCCCAAATCAATATAGCATTGCTTTTCTAAGAATTAGAAAATAATTTCGGTTTCATGACTTATGTCCTAAAAGATTAAGTTTCGATCAGATTTCTATGCACAGCAGCCATGGAATTTTGATCTTCATTGTAAGTGGATTCACTCTGAGTGACCTGTATGTAGATTCATTTCGAGTGGCCTTTTACTTTCACCCTTGAGTGTCTTTCCAGCTCCAACTAATGCCATGTTCCAGCTAGATCTAACAGACTGAAAGCATTTGTACTTCAGGGAGTTTTCTGCTCTGGCACCTATTAGCATTTATCCCAACTCAACCCCAAGAGCCTTCCCTGTTGCTGAAAGTGAACACTATGCACACTTCTTTGGACCTCGGACTTTGAGGCCTACCCCAAGGTAAATGCTGAGGGAGACACTCTCTTCGGTGTCTGCAAGCCATGGCCCTGGCTGCAGGGGCACTCATGAGACACTTTCTATGACTTTTCACACAGTGATTTGTTCCCTGTCAGTAGTGTTGTAGATGACCTAGTAAATACAAGTTGAATGAACAGTCTGCAGAATTAAACTGAAAATACGCTTAGCATTTGTTATCAAAATGTTGATGCTCCTCCATCTTTTTCAGTATGTTTGCTTTGTTTTTTGAGACAGGCTCTCTCTATGTAGTCCTGGCTATCTTGGAGCTCACCATATAGACCAGGCTGGCCACGCATCTTCCATCTTTTGAAAACAAAAATAGCTGTAATTTACAGAGACAAAAGTCTAAACAGAAGGAGAAAAACAATAAAATGCACAAACTGACACATAAATGCAAAATAAAAGGCAGTAATCTGTATAGTCTTTATTAGTTATATATGTTCATGTATGCATATCTATCTTGAGATGTAAAACACTATGTGACTTAGTGATAAGATATTTGCAATTATTTTTTAAGCAGTTTAAGTTGTAAAGAAATAAAAGTACATTTACCTGACTATTTTGAGCACCTCTTGTAGATTAATTGGAAATGTGGCCTAAACACAAATGAGTACAAACACATTCATAGCCAACATACCTTCTACAGCTACGTATCAGTGCAGTTCATATAAGACAATGCTAGAGAGTGGTTCTGTGATTTCAGTAGAATCTACATAGATGAAAGAAACACCTTTATAAGGTAACCTACATAAAATTACAACGTTTTAAGTGATCAGCAGTTATATTCCTAACATTTTCAGTAAGAAACTTGAGTCATGGACACACAATACACACACACACAGTGTGTATGTACTGTAAATGGACTTAGTATGGACTTAGAACTGGTCAATCAGAGACAAGCTTCTCATTAACTGAATCACAAATAGGCGTACTGAGAGGTTTTGCAAAGTGCAGATAGCAAGTCCCCATTTGTTCGTGTATTCTGTATATTGGAAAATATGTCACAGTTCTCACCAAGAACTAGTAGCACACAACATTCTTTGTGCCAACCAAAGTTTCCAAAACACTCCACTAGGAGGCAGTACTACTACCACAGAATAAAGCCACCCTGAATGCCCAGCCTGATTGGGAATCAATGAAGGTCAGGAGGTCAGGACCTAACTCACAACGCCAGGAACAAAGTGACTAAAAATAATAATGATGATGACTATGGTGATGATGATAGAGCCTAGTGCTAGTGAAGAAAGTGACATTGAACAACTACCCAAGTAATTATATCAATACAAAAATGCTATAAATATTGGAAAGGAAATCATAAACACACTGCTAACTTAGAAGACAGGATGACATTAGACTTTAGAAGTTTGTAATGCAGGGTACTTATTTTATTTTATTAATGCAGAGATGTAAAGTTTTGTTAGCTTTTGAATTCTGCCATGAAAGGTCATTTTAAAAAATAATAACTACCATTTAGAATAACCATGGTAACAAGGCAGGGAAGAAATTATCTCTGAATTTTAAAGAGATGTGAAACAAGAGCACCATTCAGCTGGGAGGAAATCTCACTACATTATTCTTACTTTACTCTTTCTGTAGTAGGTTAGTGAAATGCCTAGGAGTACCTCTAGAGTTTTGTTACCATGGCATCATATCACTGCTGCTCCAGGTGTGGACTGAGGAAAAGCAGTACAACATCACCTGAGAGTTTGGGAAAAATGAAAAAGCTAAGCCCCCACCTCAAACCTACTGCATCAAATCCCGTTGAGCACATCCTCAGAGAGTCACATTCACATCAAAGCTTGAGATGCACTGCCCACGACAGACAGAACGCAGGAATCCTCCAGCGGCTGAGGCTCCTCCACAGCCACCTACACTGAAGACTCAGTAATGGCCTTCAGCGCTTCATCCTTGAGAAATAAAATCAAGCCCTCATCACAACCAAAAACTGATTCAATTTTCAGCAGATTTCAGGGCTTCCAAGTGAGCAAATGCAGTCCGAATTGTGTTAAGTGCTGGCTCTCGTCCTCGCTGCCAAGGCTTGCTTTACACAGAGCACACGCTGTCAGTCAGTCAAGATGGCAGCCTGTCAGCTGGTGACCTCATGCACACTATATGCGAATCCATATACAGAGATCTTTTATCAAAACTTAAAAGTCTCTCTACATTTCTTAGACATTCAAGTTCAGACTCATGACTCTTTTTGTGGACCCTTTTGATAGAAAATAACTGGCAATGTAACAAAAGTTACAGCCTGGACGTATGTGGACCAGTAGGTAGCCACTAGCAACCTGCATGGTTTGTAAAAACCAACCATGTACAAACTAAGTAAGTTCTGGAAGACAAAAAAGAAATAAGGAAACATTCAAAGGAATAGTTCCTACATTCATTTTAGACCCTGATTAGTCTATGTTTGATATTCAGGGTTAAGAATACATGGGGCTAAGCCAGGCATGGTGGCACATGCCTTTAATCCCAGTACTTGGGAGGCAGAGGCAGGTGAATCTCTGTGAGTTCAAGGTCAGCCTGGTCCACAGAGTGAGTTCCAGGACAGCCAAGGCTACACAGAGAAACCCTGTCTCAAAAGACAAACAAACAAACAGCAACAAAAGAATACACAGGCAAGGCTAAAACATGGCTCAGAGATACAGTGCATATGCAAGCTCTGAAGGCTAACCCCAACCACTGGAGGAGAAGAATAATTTATTCTGTTTCTTTTATTTTAAAATTAAACTAATAGGAAAAAATGTCACTTACATTATACTTCTAGTTGACAGTGATGGCCTGGAAGCTCCCTAGGATTACCTTAACAAGTGCTAAGTAGCTCAGCCCTTGGGAAACTTTGGAGAGGAGGGAGGGGGTCCCTGAATTCATTCCCAAAGGAGAAAGAATGCCTTTAATAAAAATAAAGCCAAGAGAGTGGCTGACGTGGCCCAAGTGCACTCACAGGGATGCCCAGTTCTCTCACAGTCTAGGAATGTAGGAGTGGAAAAGATAAACAAATTCCACCAACAAGGGCCAATCATTTCCTGGCCTAAGCCTTTCAATGGCTACAATGGGGACAGTAACAGCCACAGACCCTAGGAGCAGCTCTAGGCGGGAAACACAGTCAGCAATCGAAATTGATGGTACTAATTTGTACACATGAGATAATGTAAAAGTAATTCACAGTCTCCCATGGTGGGGGCACACATACACACACACACACACACACACACACACACACAGACAGACACACACACACAGAGAGAGACAGACACACTCTCACACACAGCTTTCCTAAAACTGAAAAGTAGATTCCAGAACCATGTTTAACAGGAAGACATCTGCACATATCAGATTAAAGCAGCACTCCCAATCTTGGAAAGCACCGGATCCAGTTTGGGAGGAAGGCTGCAAATTGGAGGCCAGCAAAGTAACTGAAGCCATCTTCCAAACCGGGCAGATTCCTCTCATTCCTGGCCAGGGAACAATTCTGTCACTCAGGAAATCTGGAGCCACGCCAACACACTGCTTCAGCAGCCTGCTGGGGGATGGGTGATGAGAGGGGAAATGTCTGGGCAGCTGGCTTTTGTCACAAAGCCTTCTCTCTTAAAGAGGCTTATAATGAATTTCCTAGACATGATATAAGACAATGTTTTAAGTGATTAATAGGGCAAAAATATCCAAGGTGTAAAAAGCCAGTCCATACATGAATTAAATCTGACGCAAATAGTAAAATGTGATATTACAGTCGTTTTTCAATTATTTCCATTAGACTGGCCTCAAATGTCTATATGGAAGAAAAAGCCAAGTCACTAAGACCTTAATTTACACTCCAGGTATTTCCCTCACCCTTAGGAGTACTGGAGCCTCATGAGTCCAGGCAGATCACACGCAGCACTGGCCTAAGGTGCTGAGAAGCCTGGCAGCCATACACCACAGGCAGACACACTGAGGCTCAGGGGGTGACACAGCAACTGTACTGCTGTTAAGAGTGACAAGGTGCCTGAACACAAGGCCTGAATCCACAGCTGGTGCCAAACCCTTCTCCTGAAGGGCTTCCTGAAACGGCCAGACTTTGTACTAGTTTGGGATGCAGTCAAGTCATTTCCTCTTGGCCAGACTGCCAATACTCTCTCCATTGCTTGAGCTGTTGGAGCCTTAAGCAACTAAAAGATTATGAAATATGGTTTCAAACTATGAAAAAATAAGCATTTGGAGCCATGAATCTGGAACACAGGACACAGAAAACAAAATGCGTTTGTCTAAATGGATAAAGTAGTGCATGGCTCATCTTATCACTAAATTTATATTATCAAGGAATTAACTATCATTTTGAAAACCACATTACTAAGGTTTTTAGGTATGCAAAAAAAAAGAAAAAGATTTTTTTAAAAAAGTTAAACTTTCAAAACGAGCCTTCTGCCTAGCTGACAGCTAATTAGAACTGTAGGGTTCTATAGTTTGGAATGCTACAGGTCCTGAGACAAACTATCTTTAGCCTCCTCTCCCTCTCAAGAGCTATGCATCACACTACTCTGTACCTGACCTAACAGCTTTGCAAGCTTTAGGCAAGGCACTTCCAATTTACAGGCAGAGCACTGGTTTCCCTTTGGAGCATATTAACTTAGCAGTCCACTAGTGTTAAATATGCACCACACAACATACATGGTATAAGATTTATTGTAGAAGCATGGGGTAGAGAAACATGAGGCGGGATGCCCCAGGAGGATAGAGAGAAAGCCAGAGAGGGACAGAGAAAGTGAGAGAGGAGGAGTAAGAGAGTGATGATGGATGACATGGCAGGCTTTGTCCTTTTTTATTTTTTTGCATTTCTTTTATTTTATTTTTTGCATATACATTTATATTATTACACATATATACAATAGATTACCTATAGCAAGAAAAATCATGGTATAATCAGGAATTATATAAATATTACATTCTTAGTGTTTTAGCTATTTGTATTTGACAGCCTTGAAGAAGACATCTTTCCTATCTTGGTACGTGTAAATTTCTGAATGTAAGTCAGGCTCCATCTCATATTGTCATTATCAACTGAGAACACCTATCTAGACCTAAAAACATATTAACCCCTAAGCAATTAAGTTTCATTGTAAAACTAAGCTACCTGGTCTTCATCTCCCTCAGAGACTTGAGAAGGAATAAACTTGATTATCTGAGTTATGCTGGGAGTGCAGGTTAGTAGTTTTCCAAATGAAAAGATGACAGAGACAGTTTTCTACCTGGATAGTCAAGCTGTTTAGGAGAAATAAGTTATACAAATTAAATGTTAGTAGATTAAGTCATGGTCATGTCAATTGCTAGTCTACATTCATCACAAGAATATACATCTTATGTGCAGCAGATAGATATGACTCTATTGAAAGATAAAGTCTTCAAAAACCCCAGAGACATGCAGAACATGGCATTTAAAAATGTTTTATTACTTTAAAGATTCATTGACAATAAGACAGGTTAACTCCTGGCCACACCCAGCCTACGTCAAAGAGGATGATGAGCATCAAAGAAGCTCCTTATGGAGATGGCTTCAAATGTGGCAAACGATCCACTGGGCAAAATGTCCTTGTTTCTACCACATACAGAGTTCTGCCTTAAAAAGGGCAAGCTTGGATGCAGGCAGTCAATGGCCAAACTCTGCCAAGACACGGTAAGCAAGTCCTCAATAGTTCTTGCTTCACAAATATGTCTGTCAGATATATTGAGTCAGAAGGCTGAAGAAGAAGCTCCAACGTTATAGAGAGTTTGGGGTGACTATTCAGGCTTTGTCCTTTTTATCCTGGCCCCCCAGTGGCTGCAGCAGGTGATGACGTCAGAAGTTGCTAAGCAACCTGTAGGCAGGCTTGTGAAGCTGCTTATATGCTAACATCTAGTTTGTACCAACCCAAAACCTCTAAGCATGTCACCAGATAGAAACTGAGGCATTGGGCAAAGATCACCCATCTTGCTGATTTTCCACCACTGTATTTAAAAATTGCCTTGACCTCTGCCTTCTGTTTAAAAAAAGAAAAAAAAAAGAAAGAAAAGTCCCACACTGGAGCAGGGAATGTAAGAGCAACCTAAATCTGTGTTCCTGGGCCAGACTCACTCATATTTGACTCCAGAATGAACTCTTAGTCTCTTTGACATAAGAACTGTGTTGTGTCAACAATTACAACATCCAACATGGGGCTGGAAGAATAATCCACTTCCGCCAGAGATGTCACCATCATGCAAGAGAAGTTCTGGCACAGACGCGCTGGGTGCAAGCCTTATCTCCTGAGGTAGATTGTGGTGAGTTCTTTCCAGGGCTCACGACTCCCCTTGATGTGGCTGAAGATGCATTTGTTTATCCTGAGCTGGTTGTTTAAGGGTCCTATCAGGTAGTCACCTTTTGGGGTTTAGTTTATTTTCAACGTGTTTGGTTTAAGGTGTCTAATTTGCTTGCTTGCTTGCTTGCTTGCTTGCTTGCTTGCTTGCTTGCTTGCTTTGGAAGCATTTTGGTCTAGACATCTGGTTTTATTTTCTGCTTGCTTTCACACCTCTAACAACATTTTGGATTCTGGTTGTTTGGTTTGTTTTCAGTTTTTGTTCATTTTTAAACTACTGACGGCATTTTGATTTTTTGCTTTGGTTTGTCTTGGTTTTGTTTGTTTTGGAATATTTTGATTTATTTCCATTCGGCCTTTGTCTGCTGACACTCCTCCCCAAATACATAAGTCTGGATATTTTTTCCTGTAGCTGCCCCTGCTTACTGCAATACTGTTGCCTTTATTCTAGAAATGTTAGGAGTGCTTCATCATGAGGACTCCAAGGAGGCACTGATTCCCTCCAACCTCATAGGGTAGATGTGTCAGAGGGAAACACAACATGATGCCCCATTCCTGGGTCAGAAGGAACTTTTTGGGTCATCAGGAAGACATAGGGAAGGGTTCCATTGCCCTGTGTTGAGCATCCTTTCATTTCAGTGACAATGCGGGATAATCCCATGGCAGCTGGAGACAGTCTTAAAGTGCAAGCACAAAGCGTCAATCCCAAAGGCAGCTCCTAAACTTGACCCACAACACACACACCCTAACTAGCACAGAGAGCCATACAGCTTTTTAGGAGGAAGAATAGGGGGACAGGGAGACAAGAAATAAAAATAAATAATAATAATTTTAAGTATTTTTCAGAAGATTATATCAGAAGTGAAGATAAATCTGAGAACAACCCATTCCTATCGTCTCTTCATTCTTCCGAACGCAGCAAAAATTGTGTATTAAAAGAAGAGCTGTGGCTTGTTTTAAGATAAACGCTAAAGAAAAAAAAAAATGGGTTCCATGTTATATTAGAAACGTCCCTCTGCAAAGTCCACTTCCCTTGGGGAGATACACTCACACTTGCGTGTGTCCTTTTTCTTTAACCCTCAAGCTTAAGTCTATATCAAAATAGCTTCATTACACAACCAGTCCTAAAATTCCTTCATTGTTGAAGCCACAAATCCAAGATCCCTGTTTGGCCTGGGTCAAGGCCCCTAAAGGTTAGGGGGAAATCTTCAGGCTGCTAAGGATGGTGCTGTGGAGCTGTGTGTCCCTGCACTGCTAACGTTCCAGTTGGTGAGTCTCCCTGTCTGTCTCTTGGCTCATCCACCCTAAGGATGCTTGGCAGGTAACATTGTGTTTCTTTGCTTCATTTTTCTGGCCAGAGACCCATTTTCGCATTTCTTAAGTTTGACTGGCACCAAAACAAAAGTCCCCAGGATTCATCTGGGGTCAGATGGCACAATAGTACAGTGGCTTTCCTGGGGACATAAAGAGACTGGATCCCCTACCTGTCCTCAGCCAGTCTCCGGCATACAAGAGGGCAGCCCAAGACACAGCGGAGAGCTACTTCCCCAAAGCAATGAGCACTTCTGTACTTTCTCTTAACCTGACGCTTTTTGCTTCTTTGCTTTCCGGCCTGTGCTTTCTGTAAAGCTCATAGCTTAAACAAGGGGGAATCCAGCCAGTGTCCTCCTTATGATTTTTATGAAGAAGGGGCTGGCTAATTTTTAAGGTCAAAATAGACAAACTCCGTATGTTCTCATCATATAAGAAGTTTAAAAAACAAAGCAAAAAAAAAAAAAAAAAACTCACTTCTGTATACATCTGTGCCTTTAAGCCTTACCCTAAACAGAACCATTTCTGAACCAAGGGCCCCTAGGGAATCCTACAGTGGAAAAGTAGCTGCCTGAGGGTTAGTACCAAGCACCGGCTGAGTAAAGGGCTGCATGGGACAGACCTAGGGTGCCTCAGCCAAGACAGGAGACGACAGCAGGATTGCCCTATCTAGGAAGGGAACAATATCCCAGAATAACAACGAGCCAACGGGTAACGCCTGAAATGATACGTCTTTTCTTTCTTTGCATTTTCTTTAGATATGTGGTGGTTTGGTCCCCACTGTGTGAATGCTCGGCCCACAGGGAGTGGCACTATCAGGAGGTGTGGCATTGTTGCAGGAAGTGTGGGGGTGGGCTTTGAGGTTTTCTACGCCCAAGCTCCACCCAGTGCAGAAGACAGCCTCCTCCTGGCAGACTGCACACTGAGATGTAGCCCCTGGTCTGTCTAGACGCTGCCATGCTTCCTGCTATGATGATAAGGGACTAAACCTCTGAAACTATAAGCCAGCCCAGCTAAATGTTTGCCTTTATCAGAGTTGCCTTGGTCACAGTGTCTCTTCACAGCAACAAAACCCTAAGATACAAAAACAAGCATGAGAAATATAATTTAGTCTCACTATAATTTTGTTTTGTTTTGGGTTTTTTGTTTTGTTTTGTTTTGTTTTACAAGACAGGGTTTCTCTGTGTGGCCTTGGCTGTCCTGGACTCACTTTGTAGACCAGGCTGGCCTCGAGCTCACAGCAATCTGCCTGCCTCTGCCTCCCTGAGTGCTGGGATTAAAGATATGTACCATCACTCCTAGCATTAAAAAAAAGAAAAAGAAAAAGAAAAAGAAAAGAAAAGAAATGTTTTAAAAAAGAAAATGTTGGCCTAAAGTAAAATTGAGAAAAACATTTCATGATCAAAGGCATAACCCATCCAGCTATTTAGCTCTTTAAAAACGGCAAGGTATTGCATGAACTCTACATGACAATCTTGACTTTTGGATTTTTGATGCTTACCGTTTTGTTGTTGTTGTTTATTTGTTTGTTTGGGGGCTGCAGGGGTGGGGTTTTTTGTTTTGGAATTTTTGAGACAGGACTTCTCTGTGTATCCTTGGCCATCCCTTAACTTACTCTGTAAACCAGGCTGGCCTCAAACTCAGATATCTGTCTGCCTCTGCCTCCCAAGAGCTGGGATTAAGATTTGTGCCACCACCTCCAGCATTACTAAGCCTTTCTCACAACATAAGGAAATAAGAATATTTTTTTTTAATGCCAAACTTTATCATGCTTTGAAGTCTCACAAACTTAAATGAAAATTGAATCTTAATTTTTTACAAAAACAATGATTTTTTTTACTAAAAATAGATTTTTTTCATATAATATTTCTAATTGTAGTTCCCAACCCCAACTCCTCCCAAGAGTCTTCCTACCTCCTCTCCTGCCCAAATCCACATCCTTTCTTGCTCTCTCTCATTAGAAAAGAAACAGGCATCTAAATAAAAGAAAATGAATAAAATAGTATGAAACAAAAGCAAAGAAACCTGAATAGAACAAAATAAACAGAAAAACAAGGAGCCAAGGAAAAAGCACGAGAAACACATATAGATGCGGAGGGGAAAACACTGGCAGGCCCACCAGCCACGGGTGAATGTTCCCCAAACCCAACATCCTTGCCAGCATGAGATGTCACCAGTGTAAGAAGGAATCTCAGAGTCGTTTTGATGTGCATTTCACTGATGACTAAGGACACTGAACATTCCTAACTGCTCCTCGGCCATTCCAGATTCATGTGTTGGGAATTCCCTGTTTAGATCTGTGCCCCATTTTTAATTGGGTTATTCGCTTTCTTGATGACCACTTGTTGGGTTTTTGTTTTTGTTTTTGTTTTTTTAGTTCTTTATATATTTTAGATATTAGCCTTCTACCGGATGTGTACTCGGTTAAAAAAATTTTTTTTTCACATTCTATATGCTGTCCCTTTATCTGAATGATGGAATCCTCTGTTATACAAAGCCTTTCAGTTTCATGAAGTCCCATTTACTAATTGTTGATTTTAGTGCCTGTGCATTCTTGTTCAGACAGCCTTTTTCTGTGCCAATGAGTTTAAGGCTATTGCCCACTTTTTGTTGTATCACAGCCAGTGTATACGGCCTCATGTTGAGTTCTTTGATCCATTTGGAGGTGAGTTTTTTGCAAGGTGATGAATATAGGTCTATTTGGATATTCTAAGATGCAGATAGGCGGTTTGACCAGCACAACTTGTTGAAAGTGCTAACATTTTTCAAGTGTGTCTTTCTGGCTTCTTCATCAAAAATCAGGTGTCCATAGGTATGCAGATTTATGTCTAGGTCTTCAAATTGATTTCATTGATCATCGTACCTGATCTTGTGCCAATACCATGCGGTTTTTATTACTATAGCTCTACAGCAAAATTTGAGGCGGGGGCTGGTGAACCCCTAGCAGTGCTTTTATTATTTGGGATTATTTTTAGCTGAAAAACAATTTCAAAATGATGGCTATAATTATTTAAATCTTAAAGAGATAATCAATTTAATTTTTTATAGAGCACAAAACTATTCATGTTTACCTGCATTTATAACGATTAGATATTTTAAATACCATGTATGTTTTCTGCGTATTACATAAAGCCCCTTGAGTACTTTAAGTTATTTTATTAAAAACTAGTTTTTAGCTGGGCATGGTGGCACATGCCTGTGACCCCAGTACTCAGAGGCAAAGGCTAGGCCAGCCTGCTTTACAAAGTCCAGGACAACCAAGGCTACACAGAGAAACCCTGTCTCAAAAAAGAAAAGGAAATAAAAAGAAAAATCAGAGAAAACTAGCTTCTAATTCTTATTGAAATAATAACAGTAATGATGATGATGTTGATGAAAATATCAAAAAGGGAAGAAAAGTTACAGATATAAGATATGTATTTTAGTTCCCCCTTTGCTTTCTCCCCTCCAGCACCTCTCTTACCCTTCTCATTGTCCTCGATGAGGTATATTTTTGGTTTAAAATAAAAGGTTAAAGAAAAGAAAGAGGATTTTGTAACAATACTGTATGGTAAGATAAGGATTATAACAAAATGAAAATGGATGAGAGCAATGTTATAGGATTGAAGTACATTGTAGAAAGACTATGAATAAATGTTAGATAAAGTAAATAGAGTTAAAATTTAGTTGATTTTAATATAAGAGTTATTAAATTTTTACTATAAAATAAAATTTAAAACCCTGAGATAAAATTAATGGTTCATTCTCACTTTAAAATAATAAGATTTTCTTAAGTATTCTTAAGTATTGGTATTTACCAAAAATGAGATAGACAAACAAAAATTTAAATATGATAATAAAAATTCAGAATTAATTACAGGGTCTTTCTCAAAGGATGAAGAAAACCAGATGATTTCACCAACTAAAAAGATAGAAAGAATATCGCATCTAAGATTCCATTCTGACTAGAGAAAAAATACTGTCCCCAGTACCTATAACCTCTGATGTACCTGAAAACTCAGGGACCACATCCATGGGGACTTCAAAGTTACTGGGAACTCCTCTCCAACCACACTGACAATGGAGTTCCCAAGTAGCTAAATGTTTCTCTCACTTTTGTATCTTAAATCCTCTTACAAATAAGTGTTTTTAAAATTGTCGATATTTATGAATATTTCACTTAGTATATTTCAAAGTGATAAAATAATGCTAATCTGGACCTCAAAAAAGTTTAAAACGAGGGTGACATTATCTCATGTTTCTGTAACCATGATGTTGTAACTATTTGCTTGCCCAAAACCTCTACCTTACTTGAATATAGTTTTCCTGCTTCAGAGATTCAAGTGCTTTCATTGCCTCTGAAAAGACAGTTTTTTCTCATTATTCAGTATAATTTGGATAAAAGAAATCTACTTTTTAAACTAACAGAAACTATCTTAAATTCTCCAAAGGAGATTCACTTTGGGTGGGAGTCCCTACATTTTAAATCCAAATCCCCTTCTACCCCATCCTTTTGTTGTTGTTGTTGTCGTTATTCTTGTTTTTCAAGACAGGGTTTCCCTGTGTAGCGGTGGCTATCCTGGACTCACTTTGTAGACCAGGCTGGCCTCAAACTCACATCAATCTGCCTGTCTCTGCCTCCCCAGTGCTGGGATTAAAGGTGTGCGCCTTTATATGTATAAGTGTTTTTGCACACTTGTATTTCCATCCACCACGTGCACGCCTGGTATCTGCAGAGGCCAGATGACATCACGGAATCCCCTGGAACTGGAGTTGTGAGCCGTCATGTGGGTGCTGGGAACCAAACCTGGGTTCACAACAAGTGCCCTTAGCCATCCATTTAAGAAGACAAACTACAGCCGGGCGGTGGTGGCGCACGCCTTTAATCCCAGAACTCGGGAGGTAGAGGCAGAAAGACAGCTATGAGTTTGAGGCCAACTTGATCTACAGAGTGAATCTAGGACAGCCAAGGTTACACAGAGAAACCGTGTCTTGAAAAAAAAATAATAAAAAGATAAATTACATGTGTGTGTGTCTAACCAACTAGATTATTACGTTTATACTCATATTGAAATGTTAAGATACAGTGAATTGAACACTAGAAGGCCCTACAACAGGCTCGGATACTTAATAAAGACATTTTAGCCCTTTTTACTCAAGCTACAGACGCCCAAAGGCCTGGGTAACGCTTCTTGTCAGCTTATACCACAGTATCTGTGTCATAGCACTCATGATGGCTTATTCCGCAAGTGCTGATGTTTCCTAATGAAGCCAGCATTTATGGTGTCCCATGTTAAAATTAGCTAGTATTAAAGAAAGATAAATTTTAAATTATTTATGTTTTGCTAATAAAAAATAAACTAGACCACACTAGAGTGACCCTTCTAGAGTTCCATTTCCATTTCTAACCACCGAAGTGATAAAAAAAAAAAAAAAAATTATGGTATAAAAATTCTATAAAATTATGATTTCTAACAGATCTGATCTTTTGTTTATAACATTTCTATTAATATTTATTATGTTTAAGAAGTAATATTGTTAAAACCATTTTTAAGAAATACTATGTTATTTAATTTCTTCTATAATATGGCCTTCCATTTACTTTTCCAAATTAAATCAGATTAAGTCAGTATTCACAGATAAGTTACATAATTACATATGGTAATTTAGATATTAAATTCATTTTCTTCCCTCAGACTGAGAGTTAGCCCCTCCGCACGATATTGTAGGTATAAGATCAAGCTAGACAAAAAAGACAAAACAACCTGAAATCTAAAGATAATCATTTTTTTTAAGTATAAGCGTTCATTGTGTGCCAAAACTGTAAATACAAGAGAGTGGGGGAGCAGTTAGGGACATACAGTCAATCAAGCATGTTTTTTAATGTGTCAATTTTAGTTATTTGAAATATGTTTGTTTCACCCATCACCTTGCCCACATTTGACCAACAGTGTTCCTCATTTTATTTTAATTTGGAGTATGTGTCTCATGCAAATAATACATGAGATACACAGGACAACAGAAATGACAGGATAAGTCGAATACGATGGCTAACAGTTGTCATGGGCCAGGAGTTTCTCCCTGAAAGGCTTCAGGCAGCTGTTCTTCCCTCCTGAAGACTGCCTCCCACCCAGTCTCGTCTACATCAGATGCTCAGAGTGATCACTCCTAGCAGTGTGGAACATTGTAATATTTAATAAACAATATGTGGCCCCAGCATGCATAAAAGGTGATGTTCGGCCAACAGGGAGGACCTATGGATGAGAAGTCCTAGAGCAAACCCTCTGTGTGGTTGACAAGCTGATGAGACCTGCAGGGCTCTGCAGAGTTTGGACTGCTACAACTTCAGAGATAATTAATTATCTTTAGGCTCCTCGGCCCTCTCGGGAGTCAGGCATCGTACTCCTCTGTATCTGACCTAACAGCTTTGCAAGCATTAGGCAAGTCATTTCCCATTTACAGGCAGAGCACTGGTTTCCCTTTGGAACACATTAACTTAGCAGACCACTAGCTTCCACCAACCCAAAAGCTAACCTAGATCCTATCTGAGGTATACAACAGAGACAATTCCATCTTCCTAGACAGCCTGCCTCTCTGATGTTTCCACCCGTGCATTTGAAAGTGCCTTCTTATTGCTGACTCTCTCTATTCTGTCACTATAAAAACTTCATGAAACCACCTCAAGACTAGAAGACGCAGTTTGGGGAAACATCCATCTGTGTCCCTGGGTCATGGCCACTCACTACTATTTGGCTCCAGGATCAAACAATCCCATTTGAGGTAAGAGCTGTGTTTTTCCATCAAAATAGGCCACTCACTTCTCCCAAAGTAGTGGTCAATACAAGTCTTTGAGCCTCCATTTTCCCAGGTAAAGCAGAATAATGAGAGTGAGGGGTGAGAAGGCAGGAAGCCTAGATTCTGCACAAAAAACCACGAAAAAGACAAAAACCTGGTGCCTAGGCACAGTGTTCAATACCTCAGAGTGCCCTGTTCTCTAGAAAACGCAGAGGAAAACAGAGTCCAACAGTGCACAGGGTTGTCACGAGAATTCATGGGGGAAACAAACAAACAAACATGAAATTACTTTGTAAATCCTGAAGGCCTATAAAAATCTGTTATGAAAACAGTGACAATTTGCCTGTGTCTGTCGCTCTAATCCCACACACCCAACAACTCCACTTCTGAGATAAAACCGCTCCTGAATTTGACTGCGTGGGAGCTGTGGTTTTCAAGGACCCCAGAGATAAAAAACACTGATTCAAGTGAAAGAATTGAAAGCTCCAGGAGCACTGCAGCTGCCAGCAGCCTAATCACCTCTTCCCAGGACGGCAGAGGCAAGTGCTAATTGCTAGACTCCGATCAAGTACAAGATGGGGAAAACAGTGCCATAAACTGACTTAAAACGAAATGACAGGCCCAGAGATCAAGTGTTCTTCTTTTTCAAAGCCAACTGGGGGGAAAAAAATCATCATAATAATAATTGTACCTTGCGATCTGATGTGCAGAATACTCAAATTTTCATTTTCAGATGTTTTTATATTTCAGAAAATTGCTGAATATCTCACTCTGCCACCCATCTCGCTGCAGCCATGCATACGTGGAGAAAAATAACCAAAGGCCTCCAACTTTGCCACAGAGTTGTGGGGCTCTGTCTATTGGTATTTGTGCAATTGAGCTATCTATGCCTTTAGTGGGGATAGAGACACTCAGCATGCACAGAAGAAATCTCTTAAAGCCACCTAATATACTGTACTGAGTTTTAGGCCTGCATAAACCATTGTTAGAGGCAAAAATATTCACAACTCTAGAAAGAAAAAAATTGACAAGTACCTTTTTAAAAAAAATTAAGACATAGAAGAAAGCCATTGAGCTCATTGGTGGCATATGATTACAATAAGAACAGAAACTATGACTTCACCATACATGGAGCCATAAGGAGGAGAAACACCAAAAGCAGTTAGGTCAAGAACTCTGAAAATTTTTGAAAAAATAAAAAATAAATTAAAAAAAAAAAAGAGGGTGTAGGTAGAGGGCTGACATTCCCAAACCCTAAAGTCAATCCCTAGCACGACAAAATAACAATTACTACTAACTAAACAAATTAAAATAAAGTGTTTAAAAAGAAAAGAGAATGTGCAGACTCAGATAATACTGTTTAAGTAGAGGGCCCTGAGTGGAAACTTTGATCTACGATAAGATGGAGGGATAAAGAAGGCATTTCCTTACACTGTGTAAATAAATAAATGGCATAAGCTCCTCAGTGACAGGAAGGGCTTCAGTCAAAACAGCCAGGGAAGTGTTCATCTCCCAGGTCACTAGTAAGGTCACTTGGGTATTCCCCTGACCCCCTCCCCACTTTACACAAGGGACAAGTCTAGAAAAAACTCCAATACACTAGAGAGCAGTTTCTGAGGCTCAGCTTTTACTTGTCATGGGACCAGAAGTAGACAACCCTGATCCAAGTACAATTACTGCCAATATATGTGACTTTTTAATCCAGTTACATGCTGGGGGCTTGGGGGAAAGGTCATCGGATTCTATTATCAATTTTTTCTACAAATTTCAAGATTGGTAAAGAAAGCTCATAAGCTAGTGCTCTCTTCTCCCCTCCCCCCTCCCTCTCTCTCACACACACATACAGGCCTTTTAAAAAGAATGAACTCATTGTGCAGAGTCATTTTGTTTTGTTTGTTTTTAAAAGGGAACTACATTATTTTGAGTTGTTTCCAAACAAATAGGAGCAGGGGGAAAAGCCATAGGTTCTGGATTCCTCGCATGCATATCTGGTGTGTACTTTTTAATTGGGTAAGAAAGTCTCCTTAAGGCAAATGCCACAGAACTGATAGTAAGTACTCTAATTCAGAAAATCAATTTGTATGCAGCACTTTTGTTTCCTACTTTGTTTCTCAATTAGCCCCACAACCAATACACTCTCAGCAGTAATTTGCAACTTGAAAGTTACAATTCAACAGAAAATGTAACCCAAATCAACATTCAGAGTGCCAATGTTCCTTTTCAAAGGCCAACCCAGGAAGCCTCTCCCTGTGCTGTGGAGCCACCAGCTAAGACCTGCCTAGATCATAGCTTTCTTCCTCCACTCATGATCCCTTTCCCAGGACAAATTTTTATGTGACCCTGGGTATATACATATGTAAAATAAGTATTCAAGTCAAATATTTACTGATAATAAATCATAATGAGTTTTATTTTAAAACAACTTTGGGGCTAGAGAGGCAGCTCAGTTGAGAGATGTTACCAAGGACACAGGTTTGGCCCCTAGCACCCACATCCAGAGGCTCACAACCACCTTTCATTCCAATTCCAGGGAATGCAACACCCTCCTCTGGTCACTGCAGGTACTGCATCCTTGTTATATAACACAGACAAGCAGATACATGCATAGCACATCAAATAAAATAAATTTTTAAAAAATGTTTTGAAGTAAGTTTTGGTGTATGTATGGACCTGTGTATGTAGAATTTTACCATGTATTAAAGAGAAAGGAAATGTACTTATTTATTTTACACAAAGAATTAAAACTTGACTAAATATTTAACAATGTAAGACCTACAGCATCTTCCACACTTTTCAGAACTGGTCTATATTTCTATTTTGTAACTGTTAGGGCTGAGGACACCATTTCACATACATATGTAATGGCAAACTAGCAGAATTATGTTGAAAGCTATTTCAGAAAGTGTTGGAAATTCCACCCTAATCCAAAGCCAATATTCCCCTAACAGTTTTTCATGAAACTCAAGTCAGCAATTTTTTAAGCCAAGCATTCCCTCACGCTACGAATCTGATACTTAGATGAGGAATGATGGTATGAAAATAGTAAGCTCTTGTTTTCTATAACCAAACTATTGTGTTTATATGAGAGCAGAAAACTATGTGTGCATAGTGAAAACACTTCTAATCAAAGCACGGGAGGGCCTTGAATCTGACCCAAGGCATTGGCATTGCATGACACAGTGGTGTGTGGTCATATGTTATGTGTTCAAACCCAAGGTGTAGAAAAGCTGCATGGTATAACAAGAGCAAGCATGGCCAAAACGATCTGGACTTCATCATACAGTTGATATAGAATTAATTTTTGGTCACTTCATGTTCCAAAACCTTTTACTATGACCAAACTGCCCACTACATACACATTTGACAAAACAACTGGACACAGGGCCCCAATACAAAGTTCAAGAAGCTGAGGTCTACATCACTCCTAGTTCAAAAACTTCACTAGCTTTATGCTAATTGTTTTGCTCTAAGACTCAGTTTCTTCCATTTCTGTAAAACCAAATTAATGCAAACATTATTGAAAGAATTAAACAGAATACAGAAAGAAAGAAATCCATGATAATTTATTGCCATAGGATTAGTCCCTTCCTGTGGCATTCTGGGGGAAAAAAGGGCAGGAAGAAAGCTCAAATAATCCAAACACCCCAAAAAGATCTCAAAAGTGTTGGCTGGTTATTGTTAGCTCACAAGTGATTCCACTAGTCTGTCTTTCAGGGACCTAGCAACCTCTGAGGTCATTACTTCTGCCACTTCCAGGTGGGAGGCCAGATGTGTGCTGGATAAAAAGGACACACTCTCTCTGTGTCTCTGTCTCTGTTTCTGTCTCTGTTTCTGTCTCTCTCTCTCTCTGTCCTCTCTCTCTCTGTACCCCCCTCTCTCTTTCTCTCCCCTCTCCCCTCTCTCTGTCCTCTCTCTCTGTTCCCCCACCCCCTGTCATGGCACACTGAGGCTCTAACTCCTCTCCCCTTCCTTTCCCTCAAATAAACTTCCTTGTGTCAGACCTGTTGCAAGGCATGCAGTTCCTCAAATATATTACAACAGTTAGTCTTTTGGTTTCTTTTGCTTGCAAGTACAAAGCACTGTGTTGAACACATTCTGGAGAAAAGAATATCCCAATGGGGAAAGCGGATAAATTACTCAGCTCAGGGTTGCATGAGGCAGGGACCTGGGCAAGTGGGGCTTCTCTAGGCAACAAACACAATGCATTCCAGTGAAAACGTCAATAAACACAACAGAGAACCAATAGACAGGGAGACACAGGGAGGCCCCAAACCAGAAGAAGGAACAGGAAAGGATGGGCACTATCTTTCTCCCACTCCATCAAGGATGATCTTTTTGTCATTCTTGTCACCATGTGCACACTGTAGATGTGACATATGTGAGCCTCATTTCTTTGTAAAACATTGGTTAGTGGTGCTCACAAAGGCTCCCATATAACAAGGTTGGACATAACAAGTCTTATCCACCCAAAACCACCTGGTACCTAACTTATAGTTAGATCCAGTTAAGATGACTAACAAAAGGCTGTGTGGCATTAGAAGTTGAGACCGTCACAGCAGGAAGCCTCAGTTTGGATTTTACTGTGCCGGTTTCCTCATCTTTAACATGAGATCACCAGTGCAGGTGATGAAGCTAGCCAGGTACTGTGTGTCTCTGAGCCTGTGCCCCCAGGTGTGAGGGCCCCTAAAACCAAACGCACACCACACCACGAGTATGGAGGGTGCTTCTCTAGGAAGTGGCTGTGCAGCCTCTGCACCAAGACTCTGAAAGGATTTACAAGCTTCAGGTTACTGCTCTTCACAACTACTCCTGGCAAAGAGTATTAGCCTTCTTGGGCAGGTAAGGAAAAGGAGGCTCCCAGAAGGCCTTGCGGAACCTGGAAGAAGATAAGAGGAAGCTTCGCTGTCTCCTGCTCCAGCTTTCCACTCAGCAGCCAGCGTTGCTCCCAGCCATCTGTGTAGCAGCACAGTCACAACCTGAGAAGTGGGCGCCAATCCGTGCACAGATCAGGAAGAATCCCAGAGGAAAGCGCCTCACCCAACTGACTGCTAATCTATACTCCCTGCAGCAACTCACTGCCTTGCAGAATCCCCAAATGACAGTTCATGTCCCAATAAAAGTTCATAACGCTTTCTCACTCTCCCAGCTACCCATAAGTACCATGCTGGAATTACAGACGCTTACAGGTGGTACTTGTGGCTTTCAAAATGGATGCATCTGCTGACATACATACTTTGAACAACAAAGGGTGCCAGCTAAAGAGTTTGACTATCTGGAGGCCTTTCACTATTAATACCCAGAATGGCTAAAATGATCCATATTTGTGTTCATTAAAAACGTTATCCAGGCCAGGCATGGCTGACCACGCCTGTAATCCCAGCATTCTGAGGGGCAGAAACAGGCCGATCTCTGTGAGCTCGAGGACAGCCTGATCTACAAAGCGAGTCCAGGACAACCAAGGCTACACAGAGAAACCCTATCTCAAAAAACAAACAAAAGAAAAGAAAAATGGTTATATTACAAAATATGCATCTGAGACCTATGGAAAACTAACAACTTCCATTGAGAAAAACTACAGCATCAAAAGACTTAAATATAAGAATTTCATGAGACACCAGAAAAAGGAAATATAAAAAGTAAGTTGTAGATGGCATGATTATATGCCTACAAAATCTCTGAAAAGTACTGGAGTCAAAAGACTTGAGTAAATAGACCAAATTGCAAAAAAAATTCATAAAAATTGATTTTTACTCTTAACTAACAATTATGTACTAATAAACAGTGTCTCCAAAATAACACAAAAGGCAGATTGTTTGAGACTAAGTTGTCACAAGAGGTTAAAAAAGCAATAATCTGTTGTGATGGGATAGTTTTATTAACTGAAGTCAGTATTCTGTTGACATTTTGGAAATAAGGACCTGCAGAGACGGCTCAGCAGGGCAGAGCACACACTGTTCCTTTAAAGGAACTGAGTTTGGTTCCCAACACCCACATTGGGCAGCTCACAACTGCCTGCAACTCCAGTTCTAGGGAACCTGACGCCCACTTCTGGCCTCTATTGTCCCTGCATTCATGTGCACAGACACACACACATGATTTAATTAAAGAGAAAACTAATTTCAAAATACTAATTATAAAATAATAATAATTTTAAAAAGTTGTTACTAAACAGAAATATTTTTCCCTAAACTTCCAAGATTTTCATGTCATCTGTATTTTTTTCACCTTTCCATTAGAATTAATAACCAAAACATGCACAATTTTCATATGTGATTGTTAGTTTTTCAAGGTTGATCTTTAATGAGATACCCAGTCTCTTCCTAATATCTCAGCAGGGTTATTTAGAAATGGGCTGGAAAGCACGAGGCATCATTTCATCACGTGAGCAAGCCTAGGCAAGAGACACAGAGAAATGGGAAAATCTAACTCAGGTTCATTTCTTCCCTGAAACCCAAGATACATGTAACTTCAAGAAAAAGAAGGCAGCGTCGCAACTGTGGCCAAGACCATGACACAGGCCACCAGCCTCACAGTGAGGCACCCAGTGGCAGGGGAACGTCATTTGAGATTTCAAGTGGATGTTAAATTCTTGCCAAACAAACAGCAGGAAGGGCTGGCAAACACATTCATTTTGAAAGTAAATATTAACTTGATGAGCATGGTGACCGGAAAACTGATTCTGCTCTCTTGAGATTTTTCATTTCCTCATCAAAAAAAAGTGGGGGTGGGGGGGAATAAATCCATGAATAAGAAATAGATTCTCCTACATTGGGGTCTGAAGGAGAATTTGAAATCACTGCTTATGTGGATGCCCCCACATCTTCTCAACACACCTATAGAATGCTCAGTGCCATCCACAGCAAAAGACAAAGTAAATGGACTGATGTGCACGCTGGAGCCCATGAGGAGCACAGCAGGTGGCAGCATGAGGTCCAGGCCTGGTCTCAGAAACTGAGCATCACAGAACATTTTCATCTCTTCCCCACCCCTCCCCCCAAAAAAACAAAACTACATCAGCATCCATGGGAGGGTGGCACTACAAATGCCCCTACCCCCAAACTGCCATCGCAGTGCCTGGTCCATGAGGGCTCAAGAGAGAGGAAGCTCATCAGCTCCCACCTCTACCACCTGCTGGAGAAGGGATAGTGTTGTGTGTTTCACCCAAAGCCAGGCAGTGTTCAGAACAAAAGAAAAGACCAACCAGTGAAACTGGGGCCAGGGAGAAAAGAAGTGGGCAGAGAAAGGAAAAGGAAAAAAAAATTTTAAGTCTATTTCTTTCTTCAGCACCCACGGTTACCAAAAACAAAAACAAAAGCAAAAGCAAACAAACAAAAAAACCCACACAAACAAGACAAAAAAAAAAAAAAAAGAACTCTTTGCCTACTAAAGTCTTTAATCTTTCTTTCTAAATGTAGATGCTACAAAGTATCTGCTTACTTTCTTCATAGCAATCCTCTCACACAGATTGCAGCTGCCACAGTATAAAATAAATAAGAAGGCAAAGTCCTTTCATATTCACGAGGACTCGGAGGGAAAAAAACATATTCAGTATTAGCCGTTCTGCCTTGTCCAGTGAAGGCAATTTACACCCACTGTCAAGTGTTCCAGCACTGCTTTCAGAACCTGCCAGTTAAAACACACACTGACATCATTCATCCAGCTTCCCACTTGGACCCAGTCTCTAGACCATGCAGCTGCCACCCGAGAGTTAACCGTCCATAACCTCCACCGTCTTTAGAGAGCAACAGCACAGCCATGAATGTTATCAAATAAAAATGTTACTGAAAGAATCGAGCATGATTCACCAAACAATTCTATACAATCGTCATTTAAATCCAGATAGAAACAACAATATGGACATAATTTAAAATATATTTACACTTGGAATCTGAAATGTGAAGAGCAAATTAGCAAAGAGACCCCTTTGATTTCACAATAACTACTCAGTCAGATTATCTCCATTATTATTATTATTATTATTATTATTATTATTATTATTATTATTATTATTTATTTTTGTTTTGTTTTGTTTTCTGAGACAGCGTTTCTCTGTGTAGCTTTGGCTGTCCTGGACTTGCTTTTGTAGACCAGGCTGGCCTCGAACTCACAACGATCCACCTGCCTCTGCCTCTCGAGTGCTGGGATTAAAGGCGTGCGCCACCACACCCAGCTTCCAATATTATTTTTATTGACATGTTCTCCGGCCTTGGTTTCCTCTCAATAAGATGGGTGTAACTTGACTGGAACACTGTCCTGTTGGGGCTTGAGAGATGGCTCAGTGTTTAAGAGTACTTAAGATGATGTGGGTTCAGTTCCCAGCAGCCACATGTCAGCTCACAACTGCCTGTTACTGAAGTTTCAGAGGACCAACGCCCTCTTCTGGCTTCCTTGGGCTCCTGCATACACATGGCACACATAAGTTCATGCAAGCAAATACTCGTACATATGAAATACATTAAATAAGTAAACCATTTTTAATGTCCTATTTACTGCAGGAATCCACTCCTTTTTTATTGAAATTTTTTTTCCTTACAACATATTTTGCTCACGTTTCCCCTCCAATTCATACCAGATAGTCCCCACCTCCGTACCCACACAACTTTATGTTCTTTGTTTTTAATCTTTTACTTCAATATGTAAAACAAGCAAAAAAAAAAAAAAAAAAAAAACAACCAGAAGGAGGAGGAGGAAGAGGAGAAGCATACACATGCATGTGCACGTGTACACACACAAACACACACACACACAAACACACAAAATGAAAATCAAAATAATACTTAGCATCGTGCCTTGTTAGAAAAGCTATTCAAATGCTGGGATTACTACTAAACACAGGTTAGGCTGTCTATGAGAACTTTGGGTCCTTTACGGTCTATATGCCATATGTTACCTGGCACCCAGGCAGGTAAAATGTTATTCCAGACAATGTGGTCATAGCAATACAGGGAAAGGAGAATATAGTCAAAATGGCTCAGCCAAAAGTGACATCATACAGTTAACATCAGTCACGCAGGCTCTCCTATTTCCATTTTCCAATAACTATTCAGAAGCTGATGTGCTGCGCACGGTGCAATCTGCGGTGCCCTCTGCAAAGCACATGTTTGCTTTTTTCTCCCCGTGTCTGAGGCACCTTTTGTTGCACATGCAACACATCATTTAGACAGAGCCATGCAAGCCTCCTGGGGAAGCCCCAAACTCAATTAAGGCATCTGGCACAGGCCATATGTTATCAAGCCCTTTGCACACCTGAACCCCAATATCTAATGACCCAAGGATCCTCGTTTGTAAGATGTAATAGTCTGCCTTTTAAGAGAGAAGTGAGCACTGCAGGACACTCTCCATCATATTCACTTGAAAGCAATCTAAAGAGAGCCAGGGAGCTGAAGACTGAAAATAAACGAGCACCTACAGCACAAAAGCATTTGTAATTCACGCCATGAATGACAATTCTTAACAAACAAGTTTATCTCGTCGATCTTTATTTCTTCTTCATCTATAACTCATCTGGATTAACGAAAACAAAAACGTTTTCAAGAAATGACAAAAATTCATTTTTGCCTGCCATAAAATAATTTCCCTTTGTTAAAAATTTCTATATACCGACTTAGCTTTTCTTTTGGGTTGGGTACCTGAAGTACTAATTTGGTATGAAAAAGGTATACAGTGTGGAACTAAGAAAACACCAGTTTCTAAATCAGAACTCGGAAGCCATGTTGTGAAGCTGAGCCATTCTAGAATGTCCAGATCGCACATGAGCGTCAGCACAACCCCCATCTTCACCTCCTTCCCACGTGTCAGCAGTCGGTGTTTTTTAAGAGGGCCCCTGATCATTTTTATCATCTGTTCACACTTACAGGACATACAGAGCCCCAGCACTGACTCTGGCAACCTCCAGCCGTGATGGATGAGGAGAAGAAATGTAGAAAACGCTCCCTCTCCCCCTGCCCAGGGGCCACTGCTGCTCTATAGCACAGGTGTCATTGTCTTCTTTTAAAATAGAATAAATAAGTACCTAGATATTTACATTAGTGTCCCTGTCTGGCCTGAAAGCAAGGACTAAATTATAGGGACATATTTCAGTTTGTTTCCACCAAAACACGCACTATGGGTGATAAGATCCTGATTGACACATCCTTGTTGGCAAACCCTGGAATGTGTTGTTTGTGGTTTTCTAACTACAACTCGGTCCCTGTGTTTCCCTTCCCAGAGAAATATTAAAAATACACTGAAAGATTGGCATCAAGCTGCTATATTTTTTTTTTAAAGAAAATTAGTTGCACACTCCAGCATTTAAAGTGATTAGAACGCAGAGTTGCATAACGCAGTTGAGGTATGGTGGGTTAGGAGTCTAACTCCTGACCTCTGACTTGATGACGATACCTTCCAAACATTACACTGTATAGATCAGACACCTCACATGTGGGGTCCTAGAACTGAAAAGGAACAAATAAGGACACAGAATTGAGCATTCCAGCACTCCTGAATTCTCTGTCTCTTTTAGTACCTACATGTAATCTTGATAGATAGATAGATAGATAGATAGATAGATAGATAGATAGATAGATAGATATTCTGGATGTAATGTGCACACCTGTAAACCCAGCACTCAAGAAGCTGGGGCAGGAAGAATGCTATAAATCCAAGGCCATCCTGAGCTGCATAGAAAATATCGTGCTAGGCAGGGCTATACAACAATACCTTGTCTCAAAGCAAAACGAAAGAAAAAGCATTTTTTAATCACTGGGAAGACAAATACAAATTCTCCTGGGAATGCAACTGTATATTGTTGAAATATTTTTCTCTCTTCTATTTGCTCATAAAAAGCATCAAATGGTTTTTGATACATTCTCTATATACATATATATGATTTAATATTATACAATTAAAATAGATATTTAAAAATATATGAAGGGCTAGAGAGATGGCTCTGCACCACCTGCTCTTACAGTGGTCCTGGGTTTGAGTCCCAGCATACACTTGACTGCTCACAACTGTCTGTAACTCCAGGTCCACAGGAGCCAACTTCCTTTTCTGGCCTCTCTAGGTACCAGACACACATGTGATGTACATATACACATGTAGGGAAACATTTATGCTCACATAATAGTAAAATAAATTGTAAACAGTAAATATCTTTAAATACTACTGTCATTGTTTCACAGCATTAAGAAAATATTTCAAGAAAATCCCCAGGATTATATGTTTTAAAAGGAGTAGTTAATAAAATTGTTAATAAAATAAGAAAAAACACAATGCTAAAACTAAATAATAAATTGAAAGAATAAGAAGTAACTATATATTAAAATGAACAATAAAACAAGATTCACAAGGAGTATCACTTTAATTATTGTCATAAATTTGAAAATGCTCGTTGATGACATTCAAAAATTATTTCAAGGCTCTTCCCCACTTTGTCTTCTAATAGATTTAGTGTTCGGTTTTATGTTGCAGTCGTTGATTCAACTGGATTTGAGTCTTGTGCAGGGTGATAAATAGGGATCTATTTGCATTTTTCTACATTTAGACATCCAGTTAGACCAGCACCTTCACCAATTCGAAACATTGAGAGTAAGAAAAGACACGTCTGTTATAGTTTTAGAAATCAAAAGCAGACCAGGGAGACACCCCGCCCCTGACAGGCCAATTCCAACCATCATGGTCCCTGTAGGAGACCACTTCAGCCACAGCGAGCAACCTTGGTGCTCAAAGGAAAAATGTAAGCACTAAGGCAATACAGAAACTCTTCCAATGTCAAAGGTCAGCTTTCCAGCTTTCCAGGAAGGAGATCTCTCTCTCTCTCTCTCTCTCTCTCTCTCTCTCTCTCTCTCTCTCATACACACACACACACACACACACACACACACAAACACACACACACATGAATAAGGAATAACAGTCAGAAAAGGAGCACTCACCTCTCACAGGAGAGACAGCTGCAGCCTGGTGACCCTGACGGCAGAATGATGATGTTTAAGGCAGAAACAGGATGATATGGGCTTCCAAGTTCTATTGGCTCTCTTGTCCTTGTCAGAATGAAGGCAACTAATGCCACCAAATGTCACATATTTTGCATTTTGTGACATGTACTTCCTCTCGGACTCTTTAGAGCACTACCCAGACATTCCAGCCACTGGCTTGGATGAAACATAATTATGGTAATTATGTCTGCCATAATTAGGGAGATGGCAAATCTGATCAAACATTTTTAGAATAGAGCTCGCGAAACCATGCAAAGTTTTAAGCACGCAAAACTTAAATTTCCAGCAAGAGAATTAAGGGGCTTGAGGCTCCTTTTCAACTTCTGCAAGATCATGAATTAGAAACACAGTTGATTTCTGTTATGATCAAATAATAGTCTATAGGTTTCTGTGTGTATCTTAGTCAGGGTTACTATGGCTGTGACGAAACACCAAGACTAAAGCAATGTGGGGAGAGAGGGGATTTATTTGGCTTACAATTCCACAACACTGTTCCTAGTCGAAAGAAGTCAGGGCAGGCACTGGAGGCAGGAGCTGATGCAGAGGCCATGAAGGAGTCCTGCTTTGCTCTCCATGGCTTGCTTGGCCTGCTTTCATATAGAACCCAGGACCACCAGCCCAGGGATGGCACCACCCACAGTGGTCTGGGCTATCTCACATCAATCACTAATTAAAAAAAAAAAAAAAAATCCACTACAGGCTTGCCTGAAATCTAATCTTACAGAGGCATTTTCTCAATTGGGGTTCCCTCCTCTAGGATGACCTTAACTTATGTCAAGTTGACATAAAACTAGCCAGCACACACTGATCTGAATCAGGCAGGCACGACCCCAGTGAGGGGCACAGAAAGATAACGCCGAGTATTTCTGTATGACCGAATGAGCTGAAAGGTGTCATGGGAGGCTGCCTGGTAAACAACTCGATGTTTACCTCTCCGAGTCCGACTAAATGGAGAATCAGGCTGAGCCTCATGTCCAGAGCCACACAACAGAGACACCCATAGGCACTGGATGCACGAGTCTTTACATAGGGGAGGATCATGACTTGGCAGACCTTTGGGAAAAGGCTGGAGTGAAGGAACAATGGAGTCATAAGACCAAAGAGGAGCTGAGATTAAAGCAGGTGACAGTGACAAAGCACTGAACTGACACATTGCAGAAGCTGTGATAACGAGGGCCCGGAACAGAGGATAAGTGTCTGTCAGGCACCACAGGCAGAAACGGGACGAGCTGTGAAAAGCCTTGAAAGTCAAGCCAGGTGAAGGAACAAAAACCTGTGGCTGAGTTGGTATTTGAGATCTCATCAGGTTGGACCGGGAAGCAAGCCATAGGCAGGATAGCCAGTCAGAAGACAACCCTAAGGCCAGGCAAGATATGCTGAAATTGTCTATCCGTATTAGTGGTGGGAACCAAGGAAACATAAGAAGAGCCAAACCAGCCAGGCACGGTGGCGCACACCTTTAATCCCAGCACTATGGAGGCAGAGGCAGGTGGATTGCTGTGAGTTCGAGGCCAGCCTAGTCTACAAAGTGAGTCTAGGACAGCCACGGCTACACAGAGAAACCCTGTCTCGGGGAGAAAAAAAAAAGCCAAACCAGTGCTTGCATGAGGGACTGGAGAATTCAAGAAGACAACACCTAGAAAGTCACATGGCTGGGAAAGCCAGTTTTAAGTTAAAGAAGAGAGAAAGTATAGGTTTGGGGAACGTGGGAATTATTAACTTCTTGTGTGCACTGAGTCCAGGCTAACTGGAGATTCAAGGACAGACACACTTAAGTGGGCAGTTGGATATCTCAGTGCAGAGTTCGGAATAGAAAGTTGAGTCAGACACTCTGGTGTGACTATAATAAGAGGCCAGCCAAACGCAAGGGACAGACGAGACGCTTGATGAGAGCATGAGAAATGATGTCAGAGTGCAGAGGGCCGCTGTTAGAAAAGAAAAAAACGAGGGCGAGTGAAGTGTGCTCAGAGCCTGTGGCAAAAGCGCTAGGACAGGGGAGTGACAGAAAAGATAGAAAGGCATCAGTGATGCAAGCTTCCGGAATAGGAGGATTGGGAGGGGGAGGGGAAAGGGAAGAGTAGGTGGCCTGAGCAAGAGAAAAGGAGCATCCTCCTCTGACATCATGGGGAAGGGGGAAAGGCTACTGTGCGAGGTGCCTGTGTGTGAAAGAAGTGAAAGCCTAGGGTACCAAGTCTCTTCTTGGTAGCCTGCTATCCTTCCTCTGAGTGCCACCAGGCCTCCCCATCCAGGGGACGTGGTCAAATAGATACCCTATGAGCATATACAGGGGGAAGAGGTCCCCCTCAGTCACAGTCATAGGGGAAGGGAGTAAGGGGAAAATGGAAGGGAGGGAGGAATGGGAGGATACAAGGGATGGGATAACAACTGAGATGTAATATGAATAAATCAATAAAATAAAATTAAATTAAAAAAGAAGTGAAAGCCTAAAAGACTGAGTGCTTTAAGAAACGGTGGGCGTAGTGTCCACAAAAAAAATCTCACATGTCTAAGTTTTAACTCTGATTCTTCCTGAAGTGATTGCATTTAAGAAGGAGGAAAAAAGATTGTTGTAAATATAATAAATTAATAGAGGAGGTTATAGAGGAGCAGGGTGAGCACCGGATCAAGCCTGAAAGATGCCCAGATAAAAAGAAGGAAACGAATCCCAACACTTGCTGTGCAGAGGTAGGAGGGATCCTGAGTCCAAGGATAGTGTTGGCTACATAGTAAGTCCCTGTGCAGGGATGGAGGGAGAGGAAGGGATAAACAGACACATATTGAGGGCAGATGACTTAAAGAAGCAGGAAGAAGCCAGCATCTACAAGCCAAGGAGAGGGGACTGGGGAGAAGGCCTTCTCGCTCAGCTTGATTTCAGACTTGTGATTTCAGACTTCTGATCTCCAGAGATGAGTGTTGTTGAAGACACCTAGTCTGCGGCCCTTTGCTCGGAGAGCCCTAGGAAACGCATATAGAGCAAAAGCCATGTACTAGGGACAAGGAGCAGAAGGGCTCAGCAACACACAGGCCGGTGACAACAGAAGGGCTCTTCAGGTGCTTTAGGTTTCAGCAACCGCCTGAACTGGTAACTTTACTTGCAAAGGGATTTTTTTCCCCCAAGTAGCTCCTAGCAGCCACTAGATGAGAGGAGAAGATGACAAGTCAAAATCCAGGCTGACAGAGATTCCAAACGATGTGCAAAGGGATATACCACTGAGGGCACTGACAGGAGAGAGATATGCCCAGCGTACGGAGAAAGAAGGACAAAGGGCAGGGCCAGGGCAGTGGGGCAGGTGGACAAAGACATGTCAGTCACAGTCATAGGGGAGGGGAGTAGGGGGAAAGCGGGAGGGAGGAAGGAATGGGAGGATACAAGGGATGGGATAACAATTGAGATGTAATATGAATAAATTAATAAAATATTTTTTTAATAAAAGAAAAGGAAGGACTGGCCTACTTCCCTTTAGAAACTGGGTGAGGGAGAGATGGGCTGGAGGTGGGGCGCAGAAGTGAGGGAATCCTGCTGGACACCATGAATACACCCACAGACACTGAGAGGCCACGAGAAAGACAATTACAATGGTTGGAAAACAGGGTCGAGGAACATCCCTGCACCCCAGCCCAGTGTTCTCATAAAGTCAATCACTGCAGCATTTGTGATTTCAAGTGTTACATCATTATATAAGTAACAGGAGCCGGGTGGTGGCGCACACCTTTAATCCCAGCACTCGGGAGGCAGAGGCAGGTGGATCTCTGTGAGTTCGAGGCCAGCCTGGTCTACAAAGCAAAACTGTCCAAGACAGTTAAAGCTACACAGAGAAGCCCTGTCTCGAAAAACAAAAAACAAAAACAAAATAAAAGGAGTAACAGAGCCATGCTCTAGACCGGAAGCTAAAACGAGTGTACACTGTCCCCATCTATCTGCAGGAATTATTACAGTAAGCATATAATGTAAGTTGACCTCTAAAACTTACCTCTGACTACTCACAGATGAGATTTTTTAATGACATTTTAAAAATGTATTTTGTATACATTCCCCTAGGATTTCAAGAGTGAAATCAACGGAAAACATCAAAATAAGTCCAGGGAGCACCTTTGAAGTTACAAACATGACAACAGCAGGTATGCCTAGAAAGCTCATACAGTATGGGGCTTTTTTTTTTTTTTCACCATAAAAATAAATGCTGAATTATCTCAATGTGCATGCCATGCTCAAACGAAACCCTTGACATTCCCAAGATTTGTTTCAAACGCTAAAGTTTTGTACTTCTTACTAAAAAGTCAAGGAGAGTCAACATTTTATTCTAGTTCCTCATCTGGGCTCCTTTTAACAGCACAAAACAGAACTATATAATTTAAGTTCTCATTTAACCAATAACAACTCTTGGATTGCTGTAACTTCAGAGGTTTCTAATCCTTTCTATATGTATGCATTTACACTTACTAGAGCTTCTGTCTCCAGTGTTCAAAGGACTTCATATGTGGTAGTTTTACATTGGTGAATAACTGTGTTCTCTCATCACTTATATATTAGGCATCATAACTATTTTTTTTAAGTTAAATAAAAAACTGAGATTCAGTATAAAGGCATGGTGTAGGTTTCCTGCCTAAGGAAGAAGGTGGCCACAGAGACATTCAGAAAGTTCTAGAGAATCTCAGACACTGAGTGGTGAGGTCATCACCGTGCTTCCACCATGCCCAATAAAAACAATGGAGAAAGAAAACAACTTTCTTTTACCTTCTATCTAGTTGGTTTGTTGCCCAGCATTTGCCTATTTGCTTCCTTCATTTTAGCCAAGTGTTACATCAAACCCTGAGGATCTAAGCTTCAGTTGGTTGTAGAAGTAAGTTTAAAACTGGGAGGGGGGTTGGAAATCCTAAAACTGATTAGTCCACCCAAAACTTAAAGATTCAGCCCACAGATCATGAACTGGCTACCATTTAAGTCAGGGTCTAAATAAATGCACAATGAATGAAGGGCTGATGATCGTCCTTAAGATTCTCTGTCTCCAAGCATGAGGGGTTTCACCAGCATCCACTAACACTGTAAATGCCTGAGGGTCTCCATACTTACTTGCAAACTGGTCACATGAACACACACACACACACACACACACACACACACACACACACACACACACACGAGATCAACTTCACATAGTTCCTGCAATCTCATGCTGTTTTATAAATCAGCAGAGTATTACAGTCAAAGAGTAAATAAATAACTAATGCATATTTTTCCCACTCTGTTCAAGGTCAAACATTTACACACATCTGAAATGAATCTTCAAACAAATGACGGCATAGCACTCACATTCCAGCCCAGGCTCCCTCAGGCAGCTCCCTGCGATAAGGAGCCTAAAGCTCACAAACTCAGAGTAAGGAGAGAGCTGCCACACCTTGCTGCATAACCAAGAAACTGACCCAGCCCTCAAGCCGGAAGACTCCAGTCTGAAGTGAATTCCAAGAGACTGTAGAGACCAGATTCTAACACCAGGGGAGGAAGTGAGAAAACCACACACTCAAGATAACATCTACAAGGACAGTCTGAGAATAATCCTCAAAAAACTGTTACTTCCCATTTATATAAGCACCTACCTAGTGTTTCTCTGAGACCCTGCTAAGACTTTAATTTTATGTGAGATAACTGTGCTACTTGGCATCCTACACTGGAGCCCAAAGCATCTTGAAGAGCATAGTCTGATGGGTTGACTGCTAAATGAGAAATCCAGCACTGAGTATGTTAACAACTTGCCTGAGTAGCTGAGAAGTGGTCAACGGGAAGCCATGCCATGCTGCCTTCTCTTAGCTCATCCCTCTCTCTGATCCCTGAAACAGTTTGCTCATATGTAACAGTCAGTTATTAAATGTTAACCACATGCAGTGTGCCCAAGGGTTAACAAGAGTGAATGTGGCATCCCCTTGTGGAGGATGAAAATGGTGGATTTTAGATAACATTTTCACCGTCTTAATGTACAAATCATTACGCAAAGCCTTATATGAAATTTTAGAGGTATATATGAAATTAAATCTCCTCTATAGCCTTAATTTCTAATTGAATTATTCCATCATCCTTCCAACTAGAGAGCACAGATCAATGAAGACAGTGTTGGTGATACAACGGAGATAATAATACACACTCTTCTAGGATGCCAGATATTATTCTAAAAGCTTTATATACACTAATCTATTTCATCCACTCAAGCCACCTAAAAAGGAGGACATTACCATTTTTCAGACCTGTGGAACGAGGAGCAGTTGCCCAATTGAGGGTAGATGCATTAGCATTTACCCGCAGGCAGGCCTGCCCTGCTGCCACTCCTCAGATCATGACCTCATGTTTTCTTTAACTAGCTGAAAATTACTCTGGCCTTCCGCATCTTAATGTGCTCCTCTGTGAAATGCTGGGGTGGGGAAATGGTAGTTTCTGCCATTCTTCTAGATCTACCAGTCCGTGACTTTCTGATTTACAATATCAAAAAGAAGAAAGAAAGAAAGAAAAAAAGAAAAAACCTCTCTGTGCCATGGAAGAAGGAAAATACTGGGTGTGAGCTGGTGATGATTCTGTGAATTTTTGTGAAATTGATCACTATTGGAAATGGCAAGCCCCAGACCCATATGGTTCTACAGAGGTTTTGGAAGACTCAAGGAGCACTTGCCAGCCTGTGGCCTCCGTATATACTGTTTACCCACCGCTCTGCCCCAGCCCCTCAGTTTTACATGCTTGCTTAGACAAGTGTATGAGACAGACTAGCACACACACAACAGTGGTGCACAGGTAAGAAAAGAGGTGAGTTTTGTTTGTTTGGGGTTTTTTAATTCCTTATAATGACCAGGAAGAACCTATGAAGGCACGGTGAAATGTGCCATGGCTTAAAGGAGAAGCGTGGTATAATGATGGGTTAGGGTTTTAAAACTTGAAGAAAGAAGCAAGAATAGTCAGCAGTGGCTATATCTGGGTAACACAACTGAAGAGTTTTACCTTCCTCCCTTTCTTTAAGTCTCTCTTTATGTGAGGTTAAATTACTTCCATAATTATAGGGGAGATTTTTCTTTATAAAGAAAGAAAAGGTGCCCAATATTCTCATTCTGCTTTCTCAAAAAAGAAAAAAAAAAAAAATCTCTCTTGCAAACAGATATCTCAGTAACAAAACAGTAGAAATTCCAGAAATACAGGTTTGGAGGAAATCCCAGTATTACCTACTAAGGATACTAAGGATGGAAAAGGAAATTTTCTTCTACTCCTTCAGGATAAAGGAAGTATACTTAAGAGGAAGTTACAGGAACATCCTCCTGGCTGTTCTGGATGTCTGGGAGAGCTGCCTTGGAGTCCAGCGACACAGCTTTACAGAGCTCGGACTGGGAAAGTCGGAACAGGTGCTGCGATGAAGCAGCCGACCATGAGAGCCAAATGGCACTGGCCTCATCCAGAAATCCCAGCCTACAGGCTTGCTCTGAATGGCCTTCCCTGTGAAACAGGGCCAGCACATGGCCAAAGGGACATTCCATTGAGCACATGTGCCCTTTCCTCGCTGCAGTGGAGGGAGGAGTGGTAGCATCTTTCACGGAATCTGAGAGCATTAACAATCAAAGCCAGCTACTTTCTGCGTTCATTAGGCTGTGGGGTAAGCACTAGATGTAGAAAACACCTCTGTTTACATGTAACTACATACACTGCACACACAGAGCAGGTTCACAACATCCACAGGAACTGGCTTTACATGGCTACAATGAAACGCTTCTGTGTGTAACACCCTGAAAACAGTAACAAAATCTCAGGGAAGTACAATTTTAAAATCAATTCAGAATGCTTTGTTACTTATGAACTTAGGCCTTCTTTGTCTACTTCCTAGCAAGTGAATAGAGATCCATCTGATCCGCAAAGAACAGGGAAACTAGAACAGAAAAAGTCACCTTCTCCTTTGGGAGCCTTGCAGACAACCCATGGCGTTAACACAACACACCCTGGATTCATCAGGGTCTGCAAAGGAGCCTTGCTGTCTAATTCATCAACAGCTCTGGACTTGCCCCACACATGCGCATCACAGTGGGCTTCTCAAGCTCTGCCCCTCAGCAAGAAGACAACACAAAGGCCCACATGTGTCTCTTGTTTATTGATTCAAAGACACATTTCTGATGATTACTACAAAGCTCACTTAAATGACTATTGAAATTGAAGACTAACATGGGGTAACTACATAAATAAATGCCATCTCTTGTTTCTTGTCGGGGTCTTCTTACTTGTTTCTTAACAATTTTTTGTTTTGTTTTGTTTTTAAGCACAAAGTCAGCACCTACAGACTCTCCTTATTTACCCAGTAAATAAATAAACCTTTATGTCAGAAGAAGAAATTTAGCCTACCTCATCAAAGGTGGTGTCATCTTTCTTCAGAGCTAGAAAAGAAAAAAAGAGAAAGAAAAGAGTTACTGTGAAGCATCCCGAAGAGGCCAACTATCTAAGTTCTAGAAAACAGAAAGTGGGTGGGGGGGGGGGGGAATACAGTGTTTTCATCTCAGAAGGCAAAACTGTACTGCAACCTGAATAACAATGTCGGGGTCCAAAATACAAAAACTGCAAATGAGAGTGAGAACAGCACAGTATGCATCTCTGTGGAAGACTGTTCATAAATATGCAAATGAAGCATTCTTGAAAATAGGGAGGAAAAGCATGAGCAGCTTTCACCACCTCCTCTTCAGCTGAATGTGTTTTAATGGAAGTAAAAAAGGAACACAAAGCAATCGCAAGTTACCTCTCAAACACCTGGTGTTTCCTCCTGTGTGGTTTGTGGCCCTCCCAAGCCACTTGTTAGGATGACAAACATTCTGCATAGTGTCTAAGTGATGGTTTAGTTCTCGTGAAAGTTTAAGCATGGTAATAAAAGACTAAGCATTATCAAATAAGCACGGCGTAGAATAAGAGACATAACTCAAACACTTTAACATGATGAATTTTATAGTCAACTGTTTCCAAAGAAAACACATTCGATATGTTTCATAGGAAATAACAAATACCTCAGATTTATCGTAAATACACTTAACCTTGGAAATGGAATTTTATCTCACTCTAAAGAGAAAGAGAGGGGCCTGGAGAGATGGCTCAGCGGTTAAAAGCACTGACTGCTCTTTCAGAGGTCCTGAGTTCAATTACCATCAACCACATGGTGGCTCACAACTATCTATACTGTGATCTGATGCCCTCTCCTGGCCTGCAGGTGTACATATAGACCACTGTATAAATAAATAAATGAATAAATAAATAAATAAATTTTTTTAAAAAAGAAAGGAAAAGAGACGAATGTTTCTGGTAGCTGTCAAACATCAGTTCATTAAATTCTGGTTACTTACGGTGTTACATAGTAAACTAAATAGCTAAATAGCTAATTTATCTGAAGCTACTAGTTGCAGAAATCTTTCAACTCTACAAAATCCTGCCTAAAAGCAAGGCATGGTGGCACACACCTTTAATCTCAGCTGTCGGGAGGCAGAGGCAGGTAGATAGCTCTGAGTTCGAGGCCAGCCTGGTCTACAAAGCGAGTCCAGGACAGCCAAGGCTACATAGAAAAACCCTGTCTTGAAAAATCAAAACCTGCCTAGGTATGTACAGGCCTATCCTAGACAGTGAGAGCCTGGATGGAAAGCTGTGGGGGTATCTGTTGCTTGAAAGGTTGTGGCTCTGATAAAAGCAATGAAAAGCAAATTATTCTGGCAATTAAGTTCTGAGAAATTAACAAGCCCAAGCAGAAACTCCTAAGTAAAAATGTATATCCTCTAGTATATGGTATTATGATGTATTGTGCTGTGCTGTGCTGTGCTGTGCTGTGCTGTGCTGTGCTGTGGTTTTGGAGACAAAGTCTTACTCTTTAACCCAGTCTGTCCTGGAACTAGCAGTAATCCTCCTGCTTCAGCTTCCCAAAGGATGGCTTGAGCTATCACACCTGCCTTTCTAGCAATCTTGAAAAGGTTTTCTCTGTGTCTCAGATTGTAAGTTTATCTTTCTAAAAAAAAAAAAAAAAAGTGCTGTGGTGGTGGGCTAACAGAGTGTAGGCTAGCTGAAGAGGATAAAATGCTTATCAGTTAGTTTTTAGTCTTTCCTTTTAGCCTAAGACACTGATCCATAACAGACTGTCCACTTTCTTCGTTAGAGAAAAAGTTGCCCAAATGGAAAAGTAAAAGACAGTCATGCACCAGCCTCAACGGCTGCTCCTGAAATCAATCACATGTACATTTTCACAACAGCACTGTTCATTTATGCTAACTCTGAAAAAAAAAGATAGAAGATCCTAGTTGCGTCCTACTGAAACAATTTTCACTAAAATTTAACTTCTAATCTCGAAATTCTCCAGCCTGGTCAACAATGGTTTGTCTTTTAGCTAATATGCTTGCCTGGCAAGGTTATTACAAAACATTAGTGACATAATAATATAAACAAGTTTCTCCACCTTTTAAAAAAAATATTTTTTTTAGACTAGCACTGACTTCAAATACAAACGAGAGTATGAGCACATAATTACAGCTTTATCTGTCAATCAGTTAGCAAGTGTGAATGAGCCACAGCCAGGATAGCCTTGCAAAACTTGTGACTCAGAAGACACAGTTTTAAAAATATTTTATCTTCTGTGGACACTACACAAGTACGGGAAGGTTAGGTATTTGTTTTCGTAAGCAAAGCTGCACGACAGCTGATGCTGGCCCACTGGGGACTCAAAGCATGGGATGAAGTTGAGGAATGAACGAGGTGGGGTCGGTGGGGAGGCTCTCAACTATTCCTACTGGCCCACTCTTCCTTGCCTTCTTAGTGCTGACAGTTTCCCACATCCTAATTGAGATTAGCCAGAAAAGGGGGAGGGGCGAAGAAAAAAAATTCTAGGTGCATCTGCTAAGTAGTAAAGGAAGGCAGATTCTCTCCTCTGCATGATAATACACTTGGGCCCTGCGTACCATATGGAAGAACAGAGTGGACTACAAAGTCTAGTACTCAACAGATACCTTTCATTGTTAGATTGATACCTGACAAGGTTTCCTCTAAATATTCCATCCCAGCCCTAAAAAGCAGTTGGTAGTATAACAAAGGCCAATTAAAGGTGTCCTAGCCAGATAGCTATCAGGTCACCGATGAATAAACTCTGACCTAAACATGCACACAACATCTTGTTATTGATTATGTACCCTGATTGTCATTAATCATTTATGTAAATGTAAAACCACAATTGTCCTCAAGGATGTCATGGGACAACAGGCCGATTGTGCTACTCTGGCTTAACAAAAGGATAGATATTAAGTCGTTTAATATGATCAGAGAGTCTATGTGGTCCTCAGTGCAGACACAGCTCCTAAAAGCACAGGGGCAAGATCCTGCTGTGTTCTCCAATGGCAAGTTCGCTACTAATTTTCGTCACCGAATGTGGCACTTTGGACCGACAATGCCTTCCAGCCAGCCACATTGCTCACTAACTCTTAGTGCCAGTACAGTTTCCAACACCACAAGATACACGGTAACGTGTGACATTAATGAGCCCTACCTCAGTGGCAAAGAGGGAACCTCATATTTTGATATACACTAGAGTTGTGGCAAATGAAAAACATACATATCTTTATTTAAGAACCATAACCACAAAGTCCATTACCATAATATCCACTCCGTCTTCTTCACTGCCCCCTCCTCTCCCCTCCCCCCTCCCCCCACCCATGCTTGGACAGAGCTCTGGGCCTCACGCATACTGCACCAGCTCTCCCCACTGAGTTATACCCCCAGCCCAAATTAAAATCTTTCGGAGCTGCTTCGGAAAAGAATATGGCACAATACTTAAACTGTGCTGGTTTAAAATAGTTAAACCTTCGCTTTACATTTCTCTTCCTTCACAGAATGGCTCACCAATGACAACCAACTTTAGAAACACACACCTACCTACCTACAGCAGAAGGCAAGAAACCCACAGGAATCCACCCTAACCACAGCGTCCTCTTTTCCCTAGCCACTTCCTTTACAGAAATGGTAGACATGGATCCATCTCAAATATCAAGCGTAAACTTCCTTTCTCTAGGAAAGACTCCCATCAGGTGTGAGGGAATGTTGGTAGGATCCCAATCCCAATCACACTTCACAGTCTCCATCTGAACAAACCTGCCTGGAAGACACAGGGGAAAGAAATGGGTTGTGGTGCATTCAAGCAACCTGGCATTCAAAGTTCTTATTTGCCTTAGTCAGCCTGGAAGTTTTGAGTGGGGAAGGGGAGGGAACCAGCTATAACACAAGAAAGGTGACCAGCAGGAAACCAGAAATACTCACTATGGGAATGGATGGTTGACTTTAGAATTCAACTACACTCATCTTACAATGGAACCAAGGCTCTACTGTAGTCACTCCCTAGCAGATGTCATAAATTAGAGCCCTGGGGCCTGAAACCCAACATGTTGAATCTGACCTTTTGTAATGTAGTAATCTCAGATCAGTTATGTTGAGATGGATGATGACGAAGCCAGCATGATCGATGAAACATTCCTACCTTTTGTGTTCGGAGTCACTGCTAACAACAACCATGGATTGCATGCCACATGCATGTGTGAACTGCCATCATTTTCTAAGTAAATAATTAGTGATTTCTTATGGCTGAACAATAATATTGGACATTTCACCACATAACAAAGCTACACCTGAACGGTGCTAAGAAAAGAAAAGAAAGCCAGTATGTACATTTAAAAGGCCCTCGGTGACCAGGCAGTGGATGACACGGTAACACTGGCTGTTCAGCAGGAAGAAACCATCTAGCTTTCCACCTTTCAATGAAGGAAAGCGGAGAAGAGGGGACAACAGAGATCAGGACTTGCAAGAGCTTCTAACACTGATCTTCACCATGTGACAGAAGATGTACCAGATAATGTTATTCCATCTCCCTTAATCCCCACAACAACATACAAAGATGTGTATATGAGGATACAGGAGTGAAGGGAATTACTGGTTGTCCAAGATACACAGGAAAAGAGAGTACCTGGCCCAGAACTGTCCAATTCCTAATCCTTGTTTTCAGGAAGCTCTATTACAAATCTGTACCCACTTCTCTTTTTCTTGCTTTCTATAATAATAAAGTCATATCAATGTGACCTAATCCCTAATAATGACAACACATTGCAAACACTTATTGAGTCCACATCGTTTGCTACATAAGACACTGCATCGTCATTTCACCAAGTGCCATCAAACGACTTTTTAAAAAATGATACATTAAAAAAAAACCTGAGACTCAGAAAAGTTGAATAATCTATTCAAGGTCACTAGGCCAGGGACTGGCAACAGTAGGAATCCCATCAGACACACAGACCACATGCTTTGCTTACGAACTATACGAACCCATAGAAAAATCCCATTCCATTGCCTCTCGCTCGCTCCCCCCCCCCCCCAACAACGCACCCAAAAAAGCCTTCAGTCATCAAAATGAGTTCCCTGCCTCTGAGCATGAAGAAAAGCAGAGACGAAAGATGTTTTTCAGTGTTTCTGCTTCTAATAAAGATCCTGGGTTTGGTGCGTAGACAACAAAAATCACTTTTAAAATGTCAATATTTTCATTCACAATATACCCCAGTAAGACCCACTCTTGTGGGTCACAGTCCTCTTCCAGTACAAGAAGTGACCAGCTTTCTTTACTGGGCTGAACTATTTCCTAGAGGATGGATGTAAAAGCCACATGATCACACACGGCATTTGTGAGGAGGCTTAGACTAAATCTCAATAACCTAGCAAGCCCGATTAACTATAGCGCCTATTTGCCAACATTGCAGTTCACCCAAATTTTCCTGATTGGCCATCAGGCCCTGAAAGTATTTAAACATATAGGATTCTTATATTAATGCCCTTGGTTTCTTACTGAGACTCAACTGCGATGAATTATTTAACACAAAACTGGAGGGGCTCCAACGGAATCATTAGCATTAGTAAATGTCTAGCTAATGTGCTTTAGAACAGGCCCTAACGGACTCCAGAACCCGCCAGGGTGGCGTGTTAGGTCCAGCACTGAAAACACCCTTGTTAATAATGCACGGGACTCCACACCTCTCTCTCACACTCCTCTTGGCTTCAGACTTCATTTGTTTATGTAGGGTTCCACGCTCAGAAGCCTAACTCAGAAAAGTGAGTCTGTGCACATTCAATAAGTAAATTGTGAACACCCGCAAGTAAAGCCGGACTAATTTGGCTTCTGCACATAACTTATAGTGTTGTCAGGTAAAGCAAAATGTCAAAAACAATATTGACCAAATAACAATAATAATAACAGTAAGCTGGACCGAATGTTTATCCATGTTTTCTCTCACTTGAAGACAGTGTGTTATGTATGGACAATGAACTAAGAAACAGACTGCTGACACTCACTGGCACATCAGGGTTTTATTTTAAGGAATTTGCTTGTTTATGATTAATTAATTAACTTTCGTTAACATGATAACAGGTGAAACAAAGGCCAGAGGGTGTGCTTGGACACTGTGACGGGTTGGTTTGAGAGCTTGTAGGAATCCCTTTGCTTTGCTCAGCTACCTGTATCAAAGAAAGTTAGGACCATTTAGGAGGCAGCTTTGCCTCCAGGTTAACAGGCACTCTCTGCCACTATCACTAAAGCTTTAACAAACCCATGCCACATGACACAGCTGTCATCCTGCTGAAGCCTATAAGATGGATTTGTCTTTTCAGTATCCTAAACATTCCCTGATCTTTGTTGTTTTTCTTTGCTGAGTTGGTGAATTTTTAAAGAAGACAATAGCCTCTGAACTGTACTAATGGGCAAGTTCAAGAGACTTATTCATAAATGTCCCCACAACTTCCCCGCTCACATTTCTCCACAGCAGCTGGAAGGTTCAGAGACCTACAAACTGAACACCCAAAAATCCATTTATAGGACCCGAAGTACGGAACAAAAGGTCCCAAGGTATCTGTCCCACTTCCCTTGGATTGACTACGTTAAACAACATCAGGCACACATCGACGTTTCAACAATTCCCAAAACTAAATTATCAGTTAAACATTTAATACCAAAGCACTTTAAAAATAAGTAACCTTGGTGACCTCAGAGCCCCGATGGTGGTAGGAGCCGGGTGTCCCCTCGCAGGTCCACTGCGGGCGCAAAAGATACTATTGGAGGGGAGGAGGAACCCAAATTGAAGGTTTGAGACAGTCCACAAATGAAGCCCAGATCCTGGGGGAGAGGGGTGGCCCTCCCGCTGGTCCCTACCCTCCCCGGAGTCCCCAGCGACGTCTCCTCCATCCTTGGTCCGCAGCCCATGCCGAGGTAGCAGCTGCCAGGCTGGTGCCCTGAACACGGCGGGGGCGCGGGGACGAAGGAGCGAGCGCGGGGATAGCCCGCAGGGTATGGGGGACAGGGGACCACACTCACCGATGCGACTGAAACTCTCTGACAAAGTTCTCCTCAACTTCTTCATCTTGCCGATCTTCTCGGCCGGCTGCGGCTCAATGAGGTCGCACATCTGTGCGGCGCAGGGCCCGGGCAACTTCGCGAAACTGGTCCAGCGCAGCACAGACAACGGCGAGGGCGCGCGGCGCGGGGAAGGCGGCGCCTCGTCCAGCTTGCTCCTCCGCCTCCTCGCGGGCCGCTGGCGACGCGCAGCGCTCGGGTGGCTGCGGGGCTCGGGCCTGGGCCGAGGCTGGGCGCGCGGGGGCGTCTTACGTGGTGCCGGGGGCGGCCACGATCCCCGCCACCCGGGGGCCCCCGCGCTGCACCGCCGCCCGCCGCATTTTCCCTCCTTTGTAAGCGAGTGCCGCGCGGCCGCGGCCGGCGAGGGGTTGGCGAGGCTGAGGAGGCGCGGGCGGCTGCGGGCGAGGCGCGCGGGACAAGTTCCCAGCCCCAGGCGCGGGGGCTGCACGCAGAGCCCGGGGCTCGCTTCGCCGGAGGCCTGGGCGCGCGGAGACCCCGGCGCGACCCCGCTCCGCGCTCCGACTCCGACTCGGAGGCCTCCGCCGCCCTCCCGGACCCGCCGCGCCCGGGCGGCGCCCCCTCCCGGCCGCCCGCGTTCCTCCCACGCTCTCCAGGACCGTCGCCCTGGGCCTGATGGCCGGAGCTGGGTTCCGTACTGACCCAGCCCGCCAGGTGCGCTGCGGTCCCTGTGGTCCCCGACTCATAAAAGGTTACAGAGTGTCGTGTTGGACCTCGGAGTACGAGGGCCTAGGGGACGCGTTCGGGCTTAGAGATTTTCTAGGCTTGCTTGATTGGTTTGAATTTACAGAGAAAATGAGTGTTCCAAAGGCAAGGAGAGGGTCCATTTTCATTGGGGTCAAATGCAACAGCTGAAAATGCCCCCCCTCCCCCAACTCCCAGTGACAGGAATGTCACTGTAGGTGATTCCTCCGGGGAGTGTCCCATTTGTTAGTAAACAGTGTACTCAGCCCTTCGTCTAACTTACAACCTATTTTTACAAATACCTTTTTTCGAACTGGAAGACTTAGAGGCTAAAAAACACCCTCACTACCTTTCACCACTTAGGCAAATGAAGTTGAAAAGAGACTAAGCGAAGCTTTTTCTAAAAACCCAGGAACAAACAGTTTCGGCAGAAAACACAGTCTTTTTTCTAATAAACGTGATACTCCACGTCAGTCTCCCAGGGGAGAGTGAAGGAAGATGGGGGAAGGCCTGGTGTACTGATTACTGGCCAGCAAAGTTCTTATGAATAGAAACGTTAGTAATCTTGAGTCATCTGGCTGTGTAAGTAACAGGAGTTTTTGTGGGTGTGACAATGCTGTTTGGTTTAAAGGAAGTTTTGGGGAGTTTGTGTTTTGTCAAAAGATTTTTATCTTAAAACAAAAAACTAGCCCCCTGCCTTCCTTAAATTGTGAGGTAGAACACTGATTTGTTCCGCCCTGTGCTGAGCACATTACTGGGGTTTTGGTAGATTGCCACTGATAAAGACAGCTAGCTAGTCAAGCCAGGCCCCCAGCGGAGGAGTGAGCCAGGAATTCATGAGGAAAGTCAAGAGAACTTAAACTCAGGGCTGTTGAATCCTGACAACCATATTCTCGATAAATACACAAAGCACCAAGTGTGGCCTCATACAGGAAAAAAAGTTTTGACATTTACCACTTCCTCAGATCGATTAGAAACTTAGCAGTTACAACTGGAGAGAGAGAGAGAGAGAGAGAGAGAGAGAGAGAGAGAGAGAGAGAGAGAGAGAGAGAGATCCAAACACTGATAGCTTCTTTCAGTTAACAAAGATGAAGACATAGTCACTGATTAAAAAAAAAAAAAAAAAAAGAGTGTCTGTGGTCATGCTGTTGTTCACTTTGGAAATGACTGGTTTGACTACAGCACACAGGCTCAGTGTCCTGCCTGAGTGTTTGTGCTTTGCGTATGTATGTGTGCACATACCTGCACAAGCATGTGTGTAATATCCTTTCTTTTAATCGCTCCAGTATTTGTAATTTCCGAGTTTTTAAAGCCAATTTACCATCTATGCATATAAAGCTATTGTATGTAACCATTTTTTTAAATATCGTAAACTTGCTGGGTATGTCTAGAGTTAGTAGAAAGCATATTTAATATTAAACTATGGCAAAATATGCAAAAATGTATACATTTCTGTTTGAAACAAAATTTCTGGAAACAAAAGGAAAAAGTTAGGGGTGTATGGGAGACACTATGGGTTCTGTACTTTATCCTTGAAAGCGGAATATGAGTATTTGACCCCCAAAATGCATTGATATATAGCAAAAATATTAACTTGCAACTTAATGGATATTTATTTCTTTTTCCCTGCTTGACTACAAACTTTCAGCCCTCCCAAGTGCAAAACTCTCCACGGAATTAGAACAGCACATCTGGAGGTGGATGTTGTGTTGGGGAACAGGCCAAACGAAGCCTGGAAGTTGTGAATAACCTTCAGCGTTTGCTCCATGTTCACGTACGTCCTTTCTCAGATATGCTCTACACTGCAAAATATGCACGAAAACTACAAAATAGAGGAAGCAATTAACCTTGTGCTTTTCAGATATTTGTACTTCCATCCAGCGTGTGTGTGCGTGTGTGCGCGCACATATTCAAGTGTGTGTGCGTGTGCACATGTGTGAGCATGTACAAGCCACAGTACACATGAAGGTCAGAGCAGAGCTCTCAAGAGTCGGCTCTGGAATGCCATCTTGAGGGAGCCGGGATTGAACTCTGCTTGCCAGGCCTTCCTCTCCTCACTGAGCTATTTCACTGGCCACAAGGATTCAACTGTATGAAACTGGTTCTTTACATCTGCCTTTCTCTTATTGTGAGAAAAGCACAGGACATTGTGGCCTAGAGAGAGGAGTGACTGCTTGTCAAAGAGTGTAGAATGGATTGCTGTGGCTAAGAAATGACCTGTTGTTTGTTCAGAGACACAAAGATTACAGTCCAGCATCTGCGTTGCATATGTATTTCCAGTGGGAGGATGGATCTGCGCCAACTCTCTGTCTGCACTCCTGGTTCACAAGGTTATAGCTTGTGGTGGCCCAACTAAAAAGAACAACATCTGCCAACGAGGAGATAAGCTTATCCAGGCCCTAACCTGCAAGTGTCGACCCAGCCAAATCCAACAGTGCAAGTGTGGTAGGCCTGAAGAAGTGACTACAACCCCAGGGATGCGTGAGTTTTCATCCTTGCTCCATCAAGGGCTGTGTAGCCTCAGACAGTAATATACCTACTTCCTTACCTATAAAAGTAAAGACCTGAGCTACATAACCCCTAGTCTCATTCTTAGCTCCAAAAATCTGATTCTAAATTTACAAGTGATATTACTTTACCCAAGCCTCAGCTTACACACTAAAAGTGGATGACCCTCTAATACGTGAAGCTGGAGGGGAATAAGGGGAAAATGGGAGGGAGGGAGGAATGGGAGGATACAAGGGATGGGATAACCATTGAGATGTCACAAGAATAAATTAATAAAATTTTAAAAATTTTTAAAAAAGAAAAAAAGGTACAAAGGATGGGTTTTATAGATTAAAAAAAAAAAAAAAAGGCAAAGATCCACTGACAAAATTACCTGTGACTTAACATCTGTCATTTCTAGTCACTCTAGACATAAACTGCATTTGTTATAAAGTGTTGTGGGTCTTATTACAAATCCTTTCTGCGTAAGAAGAAATGGGCTGCTATGCTGCCAGTAGATGGGAAGAGAAGAAAGCCTAACCCATGTAAGCTGCACATGCAGGATTTGATTAGGGTCAAAGAGCCATCAGAAGCAGTCTTGATGACCCATTACAATATGCAAAGATAGAATCAGAGAAAAGAAATGCATGAAACAAGGAAGCCAAAGACATGCATAACTGAGATAGAAAAATAGATATACTCGTTACTGTGAATTTTCAGAAAACTGCCAAAGTTTCAAGGCTGACATCCAATCAGCATAATTATTAAAGTGGTGGAAGTTTATGGCATCAAACATCCTCCAAGAACTCTGAAGTGTTGTTCTAATAAATTATTGTTAGGATCAAATTTCATCCATTTCTGAACTCACTCAGGAAATGGAGGAACACACAGCTTAGCTAAGTTGTATAACTTTTCTATGAACCATCGGTGAATTCGGCACATGTGATTTAAAATGCTTAATTGTTACTGCTTTCTCTTATCTGTTTACTGATGGACTGAATTGATTCATAAAAGTTCCCTTCCTTCCTTCCTTCTTTCCTTCCTTCCTTTCCTTTTCTGTATCTTTGTCTTTCTTTCTTTCTTTCTTTCTTTCTTTCTTTCTTTCTTTCTTTCTTTCTTTCTATGATCACAAGACTCTTGAAACCAGAAAAGGGAGGGTCACGGAGGGTTACAGAAGCTCATGTACTTAGCTAGAACAGTTATACAGCCTCCTATAAATGGTGGTTTCTTCTTTCCCTACCTTTCCTCCTCATCCTCACCCTGCCAGCCATCAATTGCATACAGCTTATTCAGATTCCTCTTATGTTTTCAGAAATCACTCCTTGCTCACACAACCTCCCAAGTTTATCCAAAAGTGAGAACTACATTTCACTAATTATTTTATAAGTAGTCCTGAGGTTTTTCATCCTCCAAAAAAATTCCCAGTGATGGAAGTAAAATGGTATACTTGCAGATAGCTGACAGAAGAAGAAAGTTTTAAAAGCATCTAAGTGACATTACATATAAATTAATTATCTCAGCATAGGATTGAAAGTAACATGCTGTCCATATCAAAACATACATTAAAGATTAGCAAAACATACATTAAAGATTATAATTTGCCATATCAGCCCCAATTTTCATCGTTAAAATAATTTCTCTGACAGAAATTTATATGAGAAAATACCTACCACTATTTATAACAAAGATACAATTTGTTTAGTCATATCCTTTGGTGTTCCTTGTGTGCGTTATACAGATGTGTCATTAGCTAAGAGTTCTCACGTGTGAGCATCGTCTGCTTCAGCGTCTCAGGTCCATCAGGACTAAGCCTCAGTAGCCAATGCTGTAACTGAAGTCAGACATGAACATGAAAGTGGCCAGGAGCTGCCGCCTCCAAGAACTAAAACCTTAAGCCCTTTGATCAATAGAGACAAGCCCTGTTCAGAATAGTTAAATGAAAGACTAGAACTCTGCTGTCAACAACATCCTGGGTCTGTGTCTTCTTCCAGGATATATGGCCACTCAACCTCATGCACATGCCTATCCAGAAGAGGTATCTATAAAATAATTAGCGATGGTGTCATCGCACATGTCATATGCCTAAACTGTAGTGACTTCCTACTTATGACTTTAAAATGTAACTACGGTACTGATACATAGCAATGGTTAGAATTGATGGACTCGTTTTATTTTAATCTCAGCCGGTACCTATCACACTCTAAGAGGCATTATCCTCTCTACGTAGCACATAGATGAAGCTAAAGACAGCATGAGAAAGTGTCCAAGGCCATCACATATGCTTCGGTCTTAGACTGAGACACTTTCAGTTTCCAAAAGGCATGTTGAAATAAGCCATGTTTGTAGCAAGATGTATGTCGTCTCCATCCCTGAAATGTAGTTGCACTTATTATGTGGGATAACAGGAGAATTTAAGGAACTAGTCACACTTCAACATTTTACCGAATGGATCAAAATTCCTAAATTGTAACACTACACGTTGCTCTTCTCACATAAGGGAGATGTTTGTGACATTGAAAGACACACAACCGACTTTGGAAAGAGGCGACTTTCTACTCAGATTGGTGTTTATAAATGAACTAAATGGTTTTAAGTTATGACATAACTCATTACTACATGTTGGGCCCTCAAAGGCACTGCCTCTAATCTCACAAACACTTTCTGAGGTATCTTTTGTTGTTCAGTTTTACAGGCAAGAAAATTAAGACTCACAGAAATCAAACTGGTCACTTAAAACTAGTCAGATACTAGTAATTTCAGAGGTACAGAAGCATTGCAAAAGCCTAATAGTTTATCTCAATAGAGACAAAAATCACTGGGAATGGAGGTGTTGGGTAAAACACTTATTTTCAGTCTGTTTGAGCTATAATAAAAATATGATAAGGCATGTAGTTTATATATATTATGAATTTGTTTCTCACTGTCCTGGAGAACAGGAAGTCCAAGCCAAGATGGAGGTGCAGACGCACTGAGTGCCTGGGGCAGAATGGCTTTTCACAGAAAGTGCTTTCTGCAGCACTCTCATGCTGTGGAAAGCGCTTGGTAGCCATGTGGTAAAGGTTTTATATTTTTTAGCTCTTTCAGAAATATCAGACTGCATGCACGGTATCATACATTCCTCTTCAAAACTCATTAAAAATATATCATGACTAGATTTTTTTTTTATTTTATCTTATTTTACAGGATGGGATATCGTTGTGTAGCCATTGGCTTGTGTGGACCTTAGTATGGAGACCAGGCAAGGCTGAACTTAGAGTGATCACCCTGATTCTGCTTTCCATGGGCTAAAAGTTCATGCACAGAAGATAAAACACCAACATGATTTTCGAAGCTAAAACACAAAATAATAGCTGCCTAATAACTGCATTATCAGCCTCAGAAGATTTGAGACTTTATGCTAGCTACTAGCTAGGCTAAGGAAGAAGCTACTGGAAGTTCTAGGTGATGATTGAGAATGCTGCCTGTCTTTCTTGCCCATCTCCCATGGTCCTGGCCAGTAGATAGTTCCACAGTGTATCCCATGGCAGACCAAGCTACCTGGTACCAGGTGCTCTTGTACCATTTTACTGCCCCTCTTCTAAATATTGGCAGGCATTTGTGGATCTTCAAACTTTGAGTAGGGTATCCTAATAAAAAAGATAGAGGCCAAGACAAAGTATAGAAAATCCACTAAAAAGCAGTAAAGAGTTTGCAGGAGGAAGAAAGCAACACTATTATTTCTATCTTCAAAGATGTAAAGCTACTGAAATGTTATATCATAGCCACTAAACAAGACATAGATACTACAACTTTTAAAGTTTTGCTACAAATTTTTGGTGACCAAAAGTAAAAGCAAACTCTTGTATATTGAACTTATCAATTAAAAAAAAAACAATTCAGATGAAAATTTAAAATATACGTCATGAGAAAAACCTTCCATAAATTAAAGCAAGATTACGGCATTAGAAATCTGAAGAGACTAAAACATGAGAGAGGTGCAGTCCCACCCAGGAAGTTCAGTATCTGAATAATGGGAGTCCCAGAAAGAAAACAAATGGAAAAGAGAAGGAGGAAATTATTAAAGAAACGATTCAACAAGATTTCCTGGAATGGCAGGACATAACTTCACACAGTGAAAGGGCCTATTGAGTTCTAAGACAATGCATGAAAATAACTCTACAGTGGGACGCATCACTGTGAAACCACAGAACCACAGACAAAGGATATTCTAAAACTGTTCAAAAAAGAAACACAGGATTCTAACTAGAACAGGGCACCAAATGGCTTCAGACTTCTCGTCAGCACTGCTAGATGAATTCATGTGTGATGGCAGGGTTACATGAAGGAGATTTCTGACTATTTGGAATCTGGGATGGATGAGAAAGGACTCATGAATGACACTGCATTTCTGAGTTGGAGAATGAGTAGATAGATGTGACATTCATTTAGACAGGGATTTATACTGACCGGATAGAGTCAGGAGGAAATGATCTTGGAGTTGTGTATCCAAGGCCAACAAAAATGTGAATCTGGAGCTCCACAGGCTAAAGATGTGGACTTGGAATCAACATGAGAAATCACAACTGTAGACAATGTCAATAACACTCGATTCCCGGCATGAGAAACCACCTTTCCAGTCTGGAAAGTGAGTGCAATACTCCCAAACACTATAGGCTATTGCTGTTGCACTTGGTTTGGTTCCCTCCTAGAGACTGAAAGTAAGTCACCCTTGCTAAAGACGCCCTGCACTTTGTAAACAAGGCCCAGAGAAACTGAGCTGGGTCAGACTTGAAAGACTCTTCCTTGAGTCAAAGTACTTCAAGGTGCTATGCAAGCTTCAAAGGGAGGAAAACACCCAATAATCATACCCAATTATAATTCTTATGAACGACAATGATGAACAGCCTGGCACAATAACCATAAGGGTGCAATAGTGGCACTCATGTCTTGGTAGTGACCAGCAGCTCTCTAACTGGACTTAAGGCCCACTCAACAGGAGGGACGCTATCCTGGTACTGAAAGCCGAGCCAGCCCCTTGGGACTAGTGAAGTCATGGATCCTAGAAGAGAATCTGCTACCACCAATTTACTGAACCAGTGCCATGTCTACAGCATTATTCTGAATATTTATGTGTATACCCACTGATACATGCAGCTCTCATCACACAACAGAGCGTCTCTTTGCAACATACAGAAAAACACAACTGGTCCAAACACAGAAGACAAGTGACTGAGTGGTACTTAGTTCCCATAGATACAACTACAATGCGACTCTCATACCCAAGGCTCAGCCAACCTTGAGAAAGAAGAGGCCAAAGATGGCAAGAGCCAGAGGACTAGGAAATCTGCAGTGAGATTGTAACTCTGAGAAATGATAGAGATATTTCATCCGTGATACCTTAGCAGTGTGGCTGCCTTATAAAGACCTGAAGAAGTGCAGTATCATTACATGCTATATGGAAGGGAGAGTTCCATGAACAACTAACAACAGGCAACTGGAGAATGCTGAGAGTCTTCCCCAGGGATGAGGCCCCTAATTGGTCAGCCAACACCAAGTGGCCAACCCCCACATCATACACATACAAGTAAGATTAAAGGACTGAGCCGATTGTATTTATATATTTAGCCATAGGGTGTGTGTTTGTGTGTATGTGTGTGTGTGTGTGTGTGTAAAACAATAACAAAGAAAAAGAGGTCACTGTTTTAAGAAGGAGCAAGGAAGGAAAGGAAGGATACATGGGAAGGAGCAAAGAGAAGGAGGGGAATTGTGGGAAATTATATTATTATTTTAATTTTTAGTGAAGAAAAAATTTGCAACTGAAGTTCTAAACTCATGTAAATAGAAACTACTGTTAGCCTGTGTGGTGGTGCAAGCCTGTAATCCCAGCATTCAGGGAGGAAGAATCAGGTGGATCTCTGTGAGTGCGAGTGCAGCCTGGTCTATAAAGTGAGTCCAGGACAGCCAAGGTTACACAGAGAAACCCTGTCTCAAAAAAGCAAACAAACAAACAAAAGAAAAGATATTTGTGTCTCTACATCTATTATCTAGAATTGAAAACAGAGGCTCAAAGAGATATTTGTATATTCTATAATCATAGAAGTATTTTTCACAAAGGATGATAGACATACATAATGTAATATTATGTAGCTATTAAAGAAAGAAAGCTGATATGTGCTAAAATGTGATTGATCCTTGAGAGGCTTGTGCTAAGCAAAATAGGTAAATCAGAAAAGAACAAATATTGTTTAATTCCATATTTATGAGGTACTTAGAGTAATGAAAATCATAAAGATAAATACTAGAAGTATGGATGCCAGGGCCTAGAAGGAGAGAGCCCTGGAGAAGGTATTTAATGAGTATAGAGTTTGAATTTTACAGACTGAAGAGTTATGAAAGTAGGTAATGATGATGATTGTGCAACATTTTTGTTGGGTTTGATTTTGTATTTGACACAGTGGGAAACCAGATGGGCAGCAGGACTTGTAGAGAACTCAACAACCACGGCAGACCTGGGAGGAACATAAAGGGAAGAGGAAGAAGAGCCGGCAAAGGGAAGTAACAGGAAGGCCTGGGAGACGTGGAGAGAAAAACTGTGCATTGTGGGAGAAAGGAGAATCTTGAAGGTACATGAGATGCCCAACAGGGAACCAAGGTCACATGAGAGGCAAAGAAGAATGGCTTTTGGGAACCTTAGCCTGAGCTGTGGGGTGAGATGTGAGCAGTCACTGTATTCACAGGCGATAATTACGCATTTCCTAAAGAACATCTTGTGGGCCAGATATTATATACATCCCCTCGTTTAGTCCACTAAGTAACGCCACCTTCATGAAATAGATGCTGTTATTAATATCCACATTATCAGATAAGGAAATAGAGTGCGGAGGGGTGCAGCAAATACGAAAAAAGCTGGGTAGCTGGCATAACGACTCCAGAGAACAAATTCTTGAACATTTTGCACCCATCTTCCAAAATGATTTACCCCAAATAACACACCTCACTCACTCACTCACTTACTCACTCACTCACTCCTCACTCACTCACTCACTCCTCACTCACTCACTCCTCACTCACTCACTCCTCACTCACTCACTCACTCCTCACTCACTCACTCCTCACTCACTCACTCCTCACTCACTCACTCACTCCTCACTCACTCACTCCTCACTCACTCACTCCTCACTCACTCATTCACTCTTCACTCACTCCTCACTCACTCACTCACTCACTCACTCACTCAGCAACCACACTGTGTGCTAGGGCCTGACCCAAATAGTCATAATTCAAAGCAAAGCTCTTGACCTCATAGGGTTCTGTAGGAAGAGATCCCATTAAGCAAACTTTAAGTGTGTGTGTGGTGCCAATGCTTGAGGCAATGAACCATGAGAAAGCAGAAAGGGTAAGCAGATGAAAAATGCCTAGAGAGGAAAGCCATCCTAAGACAGCATCACAGAAAAACCTGGAAGACTCACAGGTTTGTGACTTGAAAAGATGGAATGAAGGATAAAGGACCAGGAAGTAGCTTGACCCCAAAGTGAAAATGAACTTGACTCAGAGGCAAGCCTGGGGCAGAGGCAGAAAGAACAAAATTGGGAGACAACGAGTTTCATGCTGGGAGGCAAGGCTGTATCCTCTTCAGTCTCTGATACTTGAGTTATTACTCCAGCCATGGTGGAAGGCATTTGAAGGGTTATGTGCAGAGTGATAATAAGTCATGACTCACACTCTACCAGCCTAGCCTAGAGTCCAGACTTTGCATTTTGTGACCTTCACCGCTTTGTGCTGTCATGTGACTTCTGAGCATTTGAAACATGAATGGTCCAAACTGAAGTATGCATTAAGTGTAGAGAGCTCACTAGGTTTCAAAGACAGTACAGAAAAAAAAAAAAATGTAATGGACTTGTAGACAGTTGCTTATATTCATTATGTGTTTGAAATGAAAATATTTTACTGGTGTTAGGATAAGAATAATACGGAAATTAATTTCACCCATTCTCTCTGTCTCTGTGTGTGTGCACGCACGAGCGTGCATATGTGTGTGTGTGTGTGTGCGTGCGTGCGTGTGTACAGTGTGTGTGTGTGTGTGTGTGTGTGTGTGTGTGTGTGTGTGTGTGTAATGTAGCTACTGGCAACAGTTCTCTTTCTATTGGCCAGCATGGGTCTGGACAACTTCCCCTGGAATTGATAAGTTATTTCTTAATCCTGGGAAACTATGACAAACAGAATAATATGTGGAGCCATTGAGAAGTCTTATGAAAGCATTTTATGCAATAACTTACATTGCTGAGATGACAGTCATCCAAAAATGTACTGGCTCCTTAAATAAACAGAAGATAATGTTGAAATCGTTTGTGGTTTTGTGTTGGTTTTCCGATAGAGGTGATGAAGTTGTTGAAAATTATCCACTCGCTCTGGTTCCTCCTTGTTCTTCCTTGGGTCTCTAGCACCATAATCCTAAAAACATGTCCCAGGTTAAGAATATAGTTCTCAGAGAAGTGTCTTTGTGCAGAGGCTGGTAATTAAGGCAAATGTTCACAGTAGCCAAATGCAGAACATGTCGATGGAGTGCTTAACACACACACACACACACACACACACACACACACACATCTGCCAAGACTCCTCAGGGTCCATCACAAAAGCTGAGCATGGAAGGGAGTGTAAGAGGCAGAGGTAGAGCCAGGCAGAAGTGGCACATGCTTTAAGCCCAACACTCAGGAGTCAGAGGCAGGTGGATGTCTGTGAATTCGAGGCTATACAGAGAAACCCTGTATCAAAACAAAAGAAAATAAACAAAAGAGCCAGAAGTCAGGGAGGACCTGAGCCAAATAGTCTCTTTTGGACATGATAGGACAGCTACAGTCATAAACCCCAGCACTTATGGTTGCCTGCACAAGACCTGCATAAGATGAAGCCAGTAAATATTCCAGCAGGGAAGAGGTTAGTTGGTATGTTCTTTTTTGCTCGTTTGTTTTATTTTGTTTTGTTTTTTTGAGACAGGGTTTGTCTGTGTAAAATAGTCCTGGAACTGTCTTTGTAGACCAGGCTGGCCTCAAACTCACAAAGATCCGCCTGCCTCTGCCTCCCAAGTGTTGGGATTAAAGGCTTGTGCCATCACACCCTGCTTAGAATGTTCTTATAACTTATAATTTTGCACACATGTTCTAATTTGGAGATTTTTGTGGGTGTGAATTTATAGAGCGTCTCACAATGTTATAACTCAATGGTATTTTTGAATTACTTATAACAGCTTTTAAAAAACATAATTGTAGGAGATATTGGGAATGACCATAATAGCAAGGAGGAAATAGAAGAATCATATAGATCATCTTTCAAGATCTTTGCCTTCCATTCTAGCTTCATTATGTTATGGTTACTGTGATAGGGCAAACAAAACATTTTGACCAAAAGCAATTCAGGGTTAATTTTAACTTGAGACTCCCAGGTCACAATCTGTCCATTGAGGGAAGACAGAACTGGATCTCAGTGCAGAAATCATGGAGGAATGCTGCTCATTAGATAGCTCTCCACTCCCATATAGTCTCATGCCTAGCTAGCTTTCCTCTATACTCCAGCCAAGGAAATGGCACAACCCACAATAGGCCGCCCCCTCCCTTCATCAAGTCATACAAAACAATCTCTCACAGACATGTTCACAGAACAACCTTATAAAGACAAACACTCCACGACTTTAGATGGGTCTGGCTGTCAATTAATGTTAACTATATCTACCTTCTCGCTCTCCTGTTCTACACATGGCAAGCCTTCATTCTGAATTTGTATCCACGGTCTTTGTGTTCAGAATCGTCTCTGTTCTTCTTTCCAAGAACTGGGTTGCTTTCTTCTCTCTCAACATGTCACAGCTACCCATCCTCCTTAGTGAACAAATGAACAATAGCACCTCCTATCTTTCAATTAGCAAGTGTAGGTGAGTGTGACCGTGTTTGTGCAGACACACGCACACACACATATTCATCCATCACTCCCTTAGTTTCTTATTTCCCTCTCTCTCCACCTTCTTCTTCTTGCTTTTGATGGTGGTGTCTTTTTGAGAAAGGGTCTCGTGTAATCCAGGCTAGTCCTGATATGACCATCCTTTGCTGCCTCCCACCCACTTAGTCAATGTACTACAATATGTTTTTCTTCCCTTTTTGGGATTATTCTTATTAGAAACACATTAAACATAATCCCCCTCAGGAACAGTCATAGGGGAGGGGAATAATGGGAAAATGGGGGGGGGGGGAGGAATGGGAGGATACAAGGGATGGGATAAACATTGAGATGTAGCAAGAATAAATTAATAAAAAAAAAAAAAAAAAAAAAAGACTTCCACATGACAAAATGCAGACCGCTCTACCTTCATCTCAGTGTTGTGCAGTACCTGGGATATACAGGGTCGCTCCTTCCTTGAAAAACACTTCTTTTGACTTCCAAAACACTGCACTCTGATTTACATATGCACTGCTTGCTAATCATTTTCAATTTCCTGTTTAGCTTCCTCAACTCTATCAGATATATAAACTCTGATGATCTCCTGGTCATCAATAAGATGATCTTGGCCCTCATCTCTTCATTTATCCTATTCTTAGGGGCTTTCAGCCATTCCTATTGCTTTAAATCCCTCCTAGTTGCTGATTGATGCTCAAACTAAATGCCTCCTCTAGAGCCCAGATAAACCTATCTCTTAAGATACATTTAAACTATACACCTCAAACTTAGCATCTCTATAAAATACTAATGTATTTGTCACAGACCTCTACTATTAATCCTAATATTCATAATAATGAGTCAAAAACAGGAGGAAAAAGAAGGAAACCTAAAAGAAGGAATGCTGGGGAAAAATGGAAGGAAGAAAGTTGGGAGAGAAGGAAGAAAAAGGGAGGGAGGTGTTAACATAAAATTACAACAAATTTAAAGCTCTAACCACTTTTTTTTTTTTGAGACAGGGTTTCTCTTGTAACCCTGGTTGTGCTGGAACTTACTCTGTGCACCAGGCTGGCCTCGAACTCATAGAGATCTGCCTGCCTCTGCCTCCCAAGTGCTGGGATTAAAGGCGTGCACCACTACTGCCCGGCTCTAATTGCATTTTTAAACATTATTTTCTTCATTAACTTAAAATTCTTACCATACAAGATGTTCACTTACTTAGAGTTACCCCAAGATGTTTTACATTATTTGAGGCTATTGAGAAAGGTGCTGTTTCCCTGATTTCTCTCTCATTCTGTTATTTGTACATAGAAGGGCTATTGATTTTTGTGAGTTGTCTTTTGGTTCTACCTAAGACTTCAAGACTGTATTGGATATCGTGGGCAAACTAGTTTTGGTACTGATTTTAGTAGAATTGCTTTGAGGTTTTCTATGTTTAAGTTACATTGGCTAGGGGCTTCTGTAAACTGCCTTGATTATATAAAGGTATGCCCTTGTATCCCTGATTTCTCCAGGACTTTTATCGTGACGGGGTATTGAATTTTTCTCAAAGGATTTTCTACATCTAGTTAGATGATCATGCTGTCATTTTTTCCATTAAGACCATCTCTGCATGCTTCATCAAGTAGGATAAAGCCTACTTGATCATGGTGGATGATCTTTTTGATGTGTCCTTTCACTCAGTTTGCAAATATTTTGTGGGTCAGTTTCACATGCTTGTTCATAATGAAAACTGGTCTGTATTTCTTCTTTGTAGTTAACTTCTTTTGGTTTGAGTTTCCTTCTAACATGTTCTCATTGTTAAATTTGGTTTTTATCAGGGAATGTCTTGTTTTCTCCGTCTATTGTGATTGAAAGTTTTGCTAAGTATAGTAGTCTGTGCTGGCGTCTGTGCTCTGTTTGACTCTGTATAACATCTGCCCAGCCCCTCTAGCTTTTAGAGTCTCCATAAGAAGACCATAATTCTAATAGGTGTGCCTTTATATGTTACTTGGTCTTTTCCCCTTGCAGCTTCTAATATCCTTCTTTGTTCTGTAAATTTAGTGTTTTGATTGCTATGTGTCAAGAGGAATTTCTTTTCTGGTCCAGTCTATTTGGTGTTCTGTATGCTTCTTGTATTCTTGTATAGGCATCTACTTTAGGTTGGTGAAATTTTATTCTATTTCTATTATTCTTAGATTTGATCCTTTCATAGTGTCTCAGATTTTCTAAATGTTTTGTGCCAGAATTTTTTTCTTAAGAGTTAACATTTTGTTTGACCAGAGCTTATCTGTCTCTTCTATCATGTCTTCAAAGCCAGAGATCCTCTCTACCATCTCTCCTCCACCGCTCTGTTGGTAAGGCTTGCCTCTGAGGTTCTTAGTCAAGTTCCTAAATTTTTCATTTCCAAATTTTCCTCAGTTTTGGTTTTCTTTATTGATTCCATTTCCACTTCAAGTCTTGAACTGTTTTATTTGTTTCCTTCTACTATTTGTGTTTTCATAGAGTTTTAAAGAGGTTTATTCCTTTCCTCTCTAAGGACTTCCATCATATTCATAAAGGCTATTTTAAGGTCTTTGTCTTGTGCTTCAGCTATTTTCCAGTACTCAGGATCCCTTGTGGTAGGGTTGCTAGGTTCTAGTGGAGACATAGTGTGCTGGGAGTTATAGACAGTGTTTTTACGTGGTGTTTAGGCATCTGGGTTTGAGAAAATTGTAATTCTAGGTATTGATATACGGACTTGTCTTTCTTTGTTGGGTGGGTGTTTGTGGTAACAGTATGTTACCTGTTAAGAAATTCTTCCGGGATCCTGATAGGTGTGGCCATGGGGGGTTCTGGGTAAAATATGTTTCTAGGTACTGGGGGATAACACTTAGGAATGGGAGTAGGTCGGAAGAGGGGGGCTGCTAAAGGGACCCACAGAACATAGGAAAGCTGGTGTTCCACCAGGATCTTGTTAGTCCCCTGGGAACGGGGGCAGAAGGCGTGAAGAGTGCACATGTAGACTGCTGCAGGACTGTGAGTGAGACTGTCATGGAGGAAGGAAGGGAGAATGGAGGTCTGGTTAGCCTGCCTGCTTTGCTGGTCCACTTGTTTCTCTGTGAGGCCTGGATGGATGGTTCCCAGGGAATGGCTACTGTAGCTGGATGTCAAGATAACGCGATATGGGGTCAGGAAGGAGAAAGTAGCCACAGCAGGTGGTCTGCTACCGAGATGGAGGTGAGAGTAGGGAATTGAACTTGGAGTAATGGAAGGAGACCGTGAAGAAATGCAGTTAGCCTGCCTGCTTCAATGGCCAGAGTAGGCTGCAGGTTCCCAGGGAATGCCTGTCAGAGTGGTTGGCTGGGATAAAGCAATGAGTGGGAGAAAGTAAGTTTGGAGGAGGAGATCTGTGTGGTCCAGTGGAGATGAGGTCAGAAAGGGAAGGGAGGCTGCAGCAGGGCGTCTGCTACGGAGCTGGGGTCAGGGCAGGGACTGGACTTGGAGCAGAGAGAGCGGTGAAGATCTGCAGTTAGGTCACACGTTTCCCAGGGAACAGCTCCTGGACTTGGGGGAGAGGCTAAGCAGTGAGTGAGAGAGGAGGGGGTCCATACCACACTTGGAGGCAGAAAGAAAAGGGAGGCCCCCAGTAGGTGGTATGCTCCGGAGTTGGGAATGAGATCCAGAGACTGGATTTGGAGAGCTGGAGGGAGAGGTGAAGATCTGAAATTAGTGTACCCGCTTCCTTCACTTTTAAATTTTTTAAATTACATTTGTTTGTTTGTGTGTGTGTGTTGTAGTGTAATGGAGTATATACCACAAGGAAAATATGAAGGCCAATGACAGCTTGTGAAATTGTTTTTGGTTTTTTTTTTTTATTTTTGCTTTTTCTCTTTCCACTGTCTAGGACCTGGGCATAGAACTCAGGTTGTCAGCCTTGCTGGCGAACACCTTTACCCACAGAACCATCTCACTGGCCCTTCAATTACCTTCTCATTCTATTTCTGGAATTTGGTGAGACCTACAAAATAGAGTAAGTGTTCTGATGAGCTGAGCAAAGAGGTAAGGCCTAAAACACAAGGACAAAGGAACCAAAAGCAGATTGGTCATCCAAAGGTACTTTCCTCATAAGAGTCATAGCAGAGAGAAATTTTACCAACTAAATCTGGTATATTTGGGGATTTGACTATTTAATCTCTCATTTCTCCCTCCCCTCTCCTGCCCTCCCCTGTCCTCCTTTATCCTCTTTCTTTATAAGTTTTACTTGGCAGAAAGAGAGAAAGAAAGAAAGAAAGAAAGAAAGAAAGAAAGAAAGAAAGAAAGAAAGAAAGGTGTGTATTTTGTCTCTAACAAAGTATTTTGGTCCCTGTCCCTTAGTTCCCATGTGTAATTGCTGTGCAGACTGCGCGTGCCCTGGCTCTGTGTTGAGCCCAGCCCTGTCACCTTGTGTGTATGTACACTGTTAATGACTTTATTTCAGGACACTGCTGTCTCCCACCTGCTAATACCCTCCCAGCTGACCTGCCTGCTTTGCATTTAAACACGCTTGGCTCACTTTCATGGCAGCCATAGTGATCTTACAGAACCATAAGTCACTTTGTGTCACTCTTCAGTCTGATGATCCCCAAACTTGCCCCCTGCTTTTTATAAACTGTATATGCCCAAACATCTCCCTCAGCCTCGCCTTCCCTAGGCCCTGCCTCCCTAGTCCCCGCCTTCCCCTGTGTGCCCCCTCCCCCTGCTCTCCTCCACCTTGGGCCCTTTGTCTTTTCTGATCTTTGAACCAAGAGTAACTCTCCCTCCAACTTCTCCCCACATTTTAATGTCAAGTCCTTCAAATCCTTCAAACATTGGCTTGATGTCCTCTAAAGCACTCGCAGGCTACCAAGAAGAGACGTGATACCCTATGAGCATATACAGGGGAGGAGTCACAGTCATAGGGGAGGGAAGTAGGGGGAAAAGCGGGAGGGAGGAATGGGAGGATACCAGGGATGGGATAACAATTTAAATGTAATATGAATAAATTAATAATATATAATAATATATTAATTAAAAAATGAAGCAATTATTACGAATACACAAAAAATATTTTCTACAGTGTCTTACCTTCATAGTGTTTGCCACAATTTGAGTAGCACATTATTTTTCCTTTGTAATCTTTCACTTAATTTGAGGAAAAGACAGGAGGAGGAATATTGCACTTTTTAAAATGCAGTCTCTGGACTTACCTGCTCATTCTCATCTTACTGCAGCTGAGAGAATGACGTACTGTTGGGACAAATCATGCTGCCTAGCCACCCCTCCTCTCCCTGTAGCTTGGCTGTGGAGTATGCATCTAGCTGGGTACTCTTTTCTAGAGTTTCTCAAGAAACTAGTTAATAGTGTTGACGTCAGACATGTTGAGAAGCATAGCGGGATGAGCCATTGTTGAGAATCTTGGCACAGGGCTGTAGTGTAGGAAAGAGAAAAAAGGGGGACGCTGCATGATGCCACCATGGATATATAGCAATGCCTGTTCCCTGACAGGAATGAAGACCTAGGGTCTGCCCCTTCTTGGCATGATTACAAACTCTACTCTTGCCAGGTGTGGTGGAACAGGCCTTTAATTCTAGCACTCGGTAGGAAGAGGCAGGTGGATCACTGTGAGTTTGAGGCCAGGCTGGTCTATAAAGCAAGTCCAGGACAGCCAAGGTTACCCAGAGAAACCCTGTTGAAATAAAACAAAACAAAAAACAAAAATTAAAAAAAACCAAACAAACAAAAAAGAAACTCTACTCTTTAAGTGGCATATGTTAGTACACATGTGTATGTACATACATATATGAGAAAATATAAAATAAATGTGGAAACAGGTGATTGTGGATAATTGTAAAAATTAGCATTTTTATGTAAGTTAGAGACTTTTTTCCGAGTTAAAAAAAATCCAACTCAAATAGCAAACAATAAGGAATTGTGTGTGTGTGAGTGTGTGTGTGTGTGTGTGTGAGAGAGAGAGAGAGAGAGAGAGAGAGATCTGTACATGCATGTACTTTTCACTGATGCCACTGAATCACTATTACAGGAGGCCATTGTCTTGGACCTAGAACTTCCATTAGGTTTAATCAAAACAGAATCATTCACACTCAAGTTCCCTGTCACCAACATGTTCATCTCATCTGGAAAATTGAGGGTGAGGCTGCATAGGCGTGGCAGTGTGGCCCCATTAGCCTTAAAAACACACACAAGTGACCCAAAGCCTGCCCTGACCACTCAGCCCTTTTCCCTTATTGTTCTGTGTCTCTGTACTTCCTTTAGCAGGAAATTAACTTTAAATTGATCAGTCTGATTTTCTGTAGAGGGATTTTAATTCAGAACATGGCTGCTCTGGCAAAAGATCACATCCAAAGATCTTCTAGGTCTGTGTGATCTGGCTGGAATACAAGCCTGCCTTAAACCTGGAGACTGGGGCAATCAAATCTGCGTTCAAGGCCATTCTGGTATAGATCAAGTATCAGGTAAAGAAAAACTTAGTTTCAGGTATGGTAGTACGTGTCTTTAATCCCAAACAAGGAAGGTAAAGACAGTTTGTAAAAGGAAGCACCCATGTTTGAGAGTGATGTCTAACTGAGGGAGAAAAGAAAGACGTGATATAATAGGATATTGCCCAACTTAGAGGGCAATGCAGAGAGGAAGATGGAGAGAAGGAGAGAAGGAGGGAGAGGGGGAGGAAGAAGAAGAGAGAGAGAGAGCAGGTGGCAGTTTTATTGGAAGAATTTTACAGAGAGTGGTTGAATGAGACAATACACTAGACACAAACTTGCCAGAGAGAATGAGAATGAGCCAGAAAGTTAGAGCCGATTGCTGGAGTTAGTTTGAGGCCAAGTAGAGCAATTCAGAGGTCAAGGCAGAAGCCAGATTGATTCAGTCAGCTGGCAGAGGAGTTAGAGCCAAAACAGCCGAATTGAACCAGCCAGTTGAACAAGAAAGGGTGAGCTTATTAAGCAGTAAGCCTCAGAGGCTGAAAACATTCTAGGCCTTGGTTAGATTGTATAGAGGCTAGACGCCTCCAGGACTAGGCCTAGGTTAGCTGAAGGAGGCAGTAAATGTCTCAGACAATGATTACTTCAGGAAAAGAAAAGTCCCTTTTACAATTCTGAATATCACCTATTTGTTTGTTTTCTCCAATCTCCCCATGTCTTATCTTTCTTTAAAACCAAACCCATCTCCTCCTCTCCCTGGAACACTTGTTCTAGTTCATGATTTCAGTATCAAAAGGTTGTTAAGCTAAATGATTTTAATCATGTGTTTGGAGCTCAGGACTCATGTGGATGAACTACGAATTCATCTTGGACCAGTTTCTTTTTTCTCTGTGTCGTGGCTGTGCCAAGAGTTGTGAGAACGTCGAGATGAAGACAGAAATTGCAGAGCAAACAAATAGTCTTGCACCTTTTTTTTTGTTTTTGTTTTTGTTTTTGTTTTTTGACACTTCTGCTCTATGGTTACAAGATAACCATAGAAGCTAGGTCATCCTGATATCCAGTAGAACTTGGCAAAAATGTATTTTTAATAAGTTCTTACATGTCTTATTTCTACCCAAAAGCAAGAGCGCAATTCCTTGTACTACATTACATGCCACCGCTAGCGAATCCCTGCAGCGAACAGTCTAGAATTGGTGTAGGTATTCAACCAACTAGAGCCCGGGCCAGAGTTGAGATGGGATCAAAGCACAGACACATCGCTAAGAATGAGCTGGGAGCTGTTCAAGTGTCTTTACTCACCTGATGTAATCGTTGTCTCAGCAGCTTACTGCCTCTGTCTGCTAACCTACTTACTCCTAGTCCTGGAAGCTTGTAGCCCCTGTACAAACTAACCTAGGCCTGGAATGTTTTCAGCCTCCAGGATTTACTGCTGAATAATCTCACCCTTTTTTGTTCTTTCTGAACTCTGGCTGGTTGAACTCAGCTGTTCTGGCTCAAATTCCTCTCCAAGCTGACTGATTCAATCTGGCTCCTCTCAGCTTCTCACTGAATTGTTCTGCTTGGCCTCAAACTAACTCTAGCAATATGTTCTAACCTTCTGGTTTCTTCTCATTCTCTGGCTCATTCTACCTTTACCTGTGTCTAGCTTGTTCTCTCTCTGCAACTTGCCTCTGCACACCTGTCCCGGTAAAACGTCCCATTCCCCTCCACCTCCCCCACCTGTGTGCTGTTCTCTTAACTTGTCTGCCTTTTCTCTCTGTTCTAGTGAGAGTTGGTCATCTGCTAGTCTGTCAAATCTTTCTCTATTTCATCACTTTTTCTGCTCCTCAATTAGATATCACTTTCAAAGCACTTCCTTCTACAAGCTAACTTTACCTTCCGTGTTTGGCATTAAAAGTTTGTAGTGGGGGCTTGTCTGTATTCCAGTCAGAGGAATTAAAGGTGTGTGCTAGGGGCCTGTCTGTATGCCAGCCAGAGTAGTCATGTTACTGGATTAAAATCCCTCTACAGGGAGCAAGTTTAATCTAACTAGAACAGTGGAACATTAGCACTTATATTGCTGTCTTAGTTACAAGGCCTGGTGGAGAATAATAAGAGGTTTAGTTTCAGAAAATGTGTGCTATAGAGGATGAGGAAGGGCACCCAGGCTGCAGGACAACATAAGAGGCTGGCTACAGGCCAGGATGCTAAAGCTGCAAGCCTAGAAAAGCAAATGCTAGCTAGAGATCAGCACAATTCAAGCAGGGGAGGGGGATGAAGGAAGGCTTGCTAAGGCTAAGGGGCTGAGATGGCTTCAGATAAGCTTTCCTCACAGACTCAAGAAAGCTCCTGCATTCCAGGCCATGGCACTGCCTCCTTTCCTGCCTCTTCTGCAAGCCACTGTTTTTATAGCTTGGCCCTAGAAAGGCAACCTACACATCTTTCCCAGACTGATGAGATCCATGGCCTAGGCTGAGTGAGCTCTATAGGGTCAGGAATAGAAAGTACATTCACCAATCAGGTGGATTCCAGCTCTCCTTTTTTCTCCCATGAAAGTGAAGGGCACTTAGTTAAGTTCTGAGGGGAGAGGTCACTGAAAACACCCATAATGGGGTCTTAGGCTCATCTTATATGTGAAACGTCCTACTGCTTTCCCAAATCTCTCTCTCTCTCTCTCTCTCTCTCTCTCTCTCTCTCTCTCTCTCTCTCTCTCTCTCTCTCTCTCTCTCTCTCACACACACACACACACACAATGCCATTTTAGGTCTATACCTGAAGAGTCCAAGAAACTGAGCTCTGTCATCCCATATTAAAACAAAAGAAAAGAAAGGCTCGGCATAGTGGCACACTCCTTTATTCTCAGCATTTGGGAGGCAGAGGAAGATGAATCAGTGTGAGTTTGAGGCTAGCCTGGTCTACGTAGCTAGTTCAAAGCTGGCGAGGGCTACAAAGAAAGACTCTGTCTCAAGAAACTAAAACTAAAACAAAACCTTGTGTCTCCATAATTCCAGATGGTTTATTTAATTGAAGGTTTGCAAAGCACCTGTCTCCATCAAATAATAGAATTAGAACGAATGCGGAGTCCTTATATATTTGCCTAGACTACAAGGGCAAGGAAGACTCTACCCATCTCTGTAAGAAATGAATTCCAATATAATTTTCCTTTTTATGTTCAGTAATTAATCATGAACATCCATATATATGTTCTGAATTTTATTTTTAAACCTATCATAAGAAATTTAAAATAATTTTTATTTATCTAGATAGTTTTATTGCAGAGAAACCTGGACTACTCTGAAGTAGAAAAGTACAGTAGAGAAAGGGATGGGAATGTGATGTCAAGGGGGAAAGCGAGCACAAAATCTCCCAAGATAAAGCAGCAGATCATACTTTTGTTCTGTTTTTTTTTAAGGAAAAAGAAAAACAGGGTCTCACAGTGCAATGACAGTTGGCCTGGAACTCACACTGTAGACCAAGCTGGCCTGGGACTCACACTGCAGACCAAGCTGGCCTGGAACTCACACTGCAGACCAAGCTGGCCTGGGACTCACACTGCAGACCAAGCTGGCCTGGGACTCACACTGCAGACCAAGCTGGCCTGGGACTCACACTGCAGACCAAGCTGGCCTGGAACTCACTCAGATTCACCTGCTTCTGCCTCCCAAGTGCTGGCATCAAAGGTGTGTGCACCACCAGCTTGACACTGACACATAGCCTTATCATATAAAGCAGAAAACTACAATATATCTCTCTATAGACTTCTGTACATACTAGATAATATGCAGAAATTTTGTTTTACTGTAGAAATCATTTCACTGTATAAAATATATAGAATCATATATATACTTTATAATACAACTGCATATAATAAAAATAAAATGATGGGACAAAAACTGTTTTACTATTAGTTTATGCTATATGAATATCAACTAATCTGTGATAGTCTTAAATATTATTTTTAAGTATTAGAATTTGAATTTGCTTATAAATATACATACATACATGCAGCTCTTTTACCTCATGATAAAATATTGGGGTTTCAATATTAAAATACAAGGAAGAATATATTTCTTTTTAAAAATATCTTTAGGACCTACGTGTAAGCACATTTGGAGACAATACAAAGAGAAATACATTAGAAAAGCAAGCAAGAAGTGGGCGATCAGGCCCACTGTTTGAACTGGCTGTGGGAGTCAGGATGATGACAAAGGGCCTGTCTACTCACATTTGTTTTAGTATCCTTTAGCAAGACGATCTTCTAACTAAGAATGATCGAATGCACGTTGATAAAGGGAAAGAGTAGCTCAAGATGGAAAAAGAAATTGTAACAGCTATTTCTCTTGGGAGCCAGAGAGAGCAGTGAGAACAGCAAGGGTTCAGTGAGCCAGGGCTGACTCTGAATTGAGTTGTTATCAATGCATCCAGAGACAAGATGCTAAGGTCAGCTCATCCGAACAACCAACGTAATGTGATTTACCACCCAGGGTTAAATGTAATACTGTAAATCAAGAGCTTTACAGAGAGTCGGGTACTGCAAAGCACAAATAGTTTTACTGCTGTTAATGCTACTGTGGGACCTAGGACAGTTTTGTTCTCCAAGAGCTTCACTTTCCTTCCCTCTAGCACAGAATTCGAACCTCTATGTCCCAGGATGCTGTGTACAGGAAATTGCTCAAAACATAGTACTCATGACACAAAGAGCCTCTCCAGCCAGTGTTGGTTCTTTCTCCAACTTCTGTCACATTGATTTTGGATAATGCTTTGGTACTCTGATGGGCTACAGTGAAAAAGAATCCTATCTGAAATATGTGCTTATAGAATATTGCTGTTATTGGGTCTAGGATCCACTAGCTAAAAATAAACAGAAAAGATTTTTTTTTCTTGCAGAAAAAAAAAAGAAAAGAGACCAGTATCTTTACATCATAAATGACTCTGTCCCTGTGGATAAGACGTTCCGGCTTTGCTAGCTGGTCTCATGAATGACAAAACTCCTTCCACAAAATATATTATGCTATAAGCTCTTATCAATATTCTCATGGAGAGGATAACGTCACAAGGACCATAAGTTGTGTCTTGTGTTTCCTTCTCTCATGTGAGTGAGAGATGAAGCAGGTTCTAGTCTTTGAGAAGAAACACTGTTGAATGACGTGTGAAACACTGCTGATTGACAAGTGTCACTTATTTTCAATGGTAAGAAATATGACCTCATTGCAGCGTTGTGCTTAAAACAGAACACTGTGTAAGCTGAGCCTAGATGTCCAGTGGGAAACAATGGAGCTAATCCTCACTGAATAGGTAATGAAACACCCTTAAAACGGGCATCTCGCTGTTTTAATCTGCGGGTTAATTTCATTTTCAGCAGTAGGCTTTCAGGTTGCTCTTCCCTGCCAGAGACAGGAATGGAGTGACCTTCAATAACACAGTGATAGTATTAAGCCTTATCTGGGCCATGATCTCAGTAATAAAGAAATGTCAAACTTGCAAGGGTAACAAGTTATTGCTAAAGCTCTGCAATGAGTACATGGGCATCTGTTAGAATATTCTCTCCTTCCCTCTGTATTTGAACAGTCTATGATAAAATATGAACAGAGAAGAGCATATAGGCGGAGTGAAGAAAGAAGGGCTAAGGACGACACATGCAGGGGACAGGGGAAATGACAAGGAATGGTGAAGTCACTTCCCTTCTCTGCTGACATGTGTAGTCTCCCATCCACCCCAGGGCTGGTGACAGGAGCAAGTGCCATCAGGGACAGACTTGGGAAGGGCACAATGGCAAGGGCACAACTCTAGAACACAGGGAGCTCAGAGGGGTCTCCTCTCGAGGTCTTTGACCTTTGATGGTGTGATATAGGCCCTGTCAACCAAAGCTACCTAGCTTGGGGCCCAGAAGAAAGAAAAAAAAAAAATTACATGGAAAGATGGTGGCTAGATGCCTTGAAACAGAAAGCATTTGCTTTCCTTCTGTAGTTTACTTTCCCTGCTCCCCAATGCCCCCCCCCCCCCGCCATATCTCTCCAACCCCAACTCCTTCCCCCCAACCCGCTACTGCCTTTATTTTTGGACAAAGCCATGCTATGACTTTGTTGGCCTGGAAGTCACAGAGATTCACTCGCCTGCCTCTGCCTCCCAAGTGCTAGGGTTAATGGTATGCTCCACAGTGCCTGCACAGCTCTCATTTTTAAAGTATTCCTGTTTAATAACCACAATTTTAATAAAATCTTATCATTTCTCTTCATTTATCCATGCCAGCCTTAAATGCATTACAAGAGTCTTTAATTCCTTCGCACATGTCATAGATTGTGATAGATTGTACTCATGTTTTTGCGTCCTGTGGGAATAAGACGCAGAAGTGACTCAACTGTTTGGCTCCACTTCTCTGCATGTGCATGTCAGAGCCCTAGTCTACCTCGGCTTGCTGATGAACAAGGCCGCTCTGAAAGGAAAAGGGACTGTGCTTGCTTTGGCTTTCCTCTCCATCTATGGTCTCGTTTTTAATGGAAACAGCAGGTTAATACAAGAAAGGTAAGTGAGTCCAGACAGCTATGGAAGCAGGCGGCTAATTCAGGGAATTTATGTGTGCAGGGAAAGGTGTGGTAGAGGTCGCACTTAGAACACCATTGCCTATTTTATGAGTTTCAAGTAATTCTGGTTGAAATGGAAAGCAAGGCTTCATGAGCTGTAGCTGTAGTAAGCTTACCTTGAATTTGTTTTGATTCCTTTTTTTTTTTTTTGATACTGTAGAAGAATAATATTTTTAATTTTATATTATTTGATTGTAAAACATTTATTATTCCTTTCTGAGAATTTCGCTCATGAGTACTGTGTTCACATTATTTTCCCCTCTTCTCCTCCTCCAACACTCCCCATCAACCCCCACTTCCTTTCAACTCCATGATTTATTTGTTAGTTATATAAGTATGCATGTGTATATATGTGTGTGTGTGTGTGTGTGTGTTTATTTATTTATTTAGTGTTGTTCATATGTATGTGTTCAATGATGGCCACTTGAGATTGGATAACACATCAGGAGGCCTCTCCCTGGAGAAGACTTATTTCCTCTGTCTCAGCATTAATTGCTGTAGCGCTTCTTCTGGTGGTGAGGCCTAGTGAGATTTCTCCCAACCAGGATGAGATGTCAACTGGTGGTATCACTGTGCAGGTCTTGCGCAATAGGTGGCCACAGTGTTAAGATCCCATAGGTGCAGCCCCCTGCCACAGATAGAAGACACCATCTTTCAGCACACTTCCTGTCCTCTCTTACATCCTTCCAGTCCCTTTTTCAGGATGTTTTTTGTAATACATCCCTTGTGTGCAGGAGTTGTGTTGTGGATATAGAGTGACCATCCACAATGGCTTTGAGTCTTTTTTTTTTTTTTTTTAACTACAATGGATTTTGCATGGGTGCTCAGAAATTCTATTATTCTGAGAATCTATTAGCATATTCTATTGTTATGGTAGACTCATGAATACAGGGAACTCTTCTATGTCTATATTTGCCCCATCCTCCCATCAGATTTCATTATAGACTATTGCACTCAAATGCAGGACTAGTAATTTCCCACCACACACACACAGCTACAATGTTTGCATGTACTTCACTGTGGTTAGAGAAGCCTACTGAACTCCAGGCTCACTCTGCAGGGAATCAAGGGAGGCGCCCACTCCTCTGTGCTCTGGAGTTCTGCTCTATCGTTTGTAATGCAGAAATCAGCCAAAGAAAAAAGAAACCTGAGAAGTAACTGCCCAAAGATTTACTCTTGCCTAGCCAACAAGTTCTCTTTAGACATAGACCCTATCAGTCTTTACCTTAGAATGGTTAAAGTCCATTTGGACAATTTACATTAGCTCCAGGGTGGAGGTGAGAGGGAGGGGTTGGGGGAAAGCCTGTCCTGGATGATGCTCCAGAACCAGAGCCCTGGGGAGGGGGAAAGAGACAGGGGTAGACAAAGACAACAGAAGAGGGTGGGCGATACCTGTAGGGAAATGGACAGGTGACATGTGAAGCATGTGAAGATAAATTAGGATTTGCTTTTGGTAAGTATGATAGAAGCTGAAGGTATTTGGTGTTAGATGTGCCTCAGACTACGAAGGTTGCTGGGGAAAAATGCCACAGACTGTATGTATGGCTTATACCATAGCTGTTTACAGCCATAGCTGCAGAGGTTAGGACGTTTGAGATCAAGGGATACTTGAGGCGTCCTCTCTTGGTTTCCACTGTGTTCTCACACCATGAGAGCAGCGAGGCAGTTGAACGGAACCTCCTTAATACAGGCACCAATCTCATTTGCTAGGAGGCTTCATTCTGATACACATCTCAAAGCCTCAGCTCCAATCACCTTTGGGGCTGTGGTTTTAAGATATGCATTTGGGGGAAAAGGAGCAAAGACAAATGTGTCCTTAACACAAGAGTTTTGTCCTCAGTAGGATTGCTGATAGTGGTCCTCTGACCATAATGTGTATAACAGGCACACACATGTACTGACACAAATACGAAAAATAAATAAATAAAAAATAAATAAATAAATAAATGGACAGATGGGTAAACAAGCAAACAAATAAATGTACAGAGAAAAAAGCAAACAAATGTAGCAGGCTAATACTAAATAAAATGGGGTCCAATCTGGACCTATATTTATAAGAGAATTTGGTCAAGGAACTCGCTTACTCTGTGCCCAGTTTCTTTATCTAAACAACAGAGATGCATATTTAATTTCATGTTATCTCACGTCATATCACATCATTTTATGGTCACACTGAGTTCTGTACATTATTTGTGGAGTTTACCTTATATTGTGTAAGTAGTAAATAAATTAACACAGATGAACTATTTAGTATAATTCTTGGTATGCAATTAGTACTCAAAGTGAGAAATGACTGCAAAAAATGGCACCAGACATGGTGTACATTTGAACAATTTTTAAGCTGCCCAATTAAAACTTCTGTAATGGATAAAGATGCTAACCCATTTGTTCTTATTATATTTAATTATATAAAACTTACTGTTTTTTGAGTTGATGGATATTTTCATATGTAATCGCTAGCTAACAATCAGTATTGTGAAGTTTTTGTAAAGAAAATATTCCTTCAGCGTTTCTTACCAGAAAGCAGACTCACTATAGATATTTAGTCCTTACAGAGGAGCTGACTGTGACCAGGCAATAAGAACAGAGTTGTTTTTCTGTATAAGAAAGTTCTATTTGTGTGTGTGTGTGTGTGTGTGTGTGTGTGTGTGTGCAGGATAGCTGAAGATACATGGGTGGGGGAGGGGGGCTCTACAATACCAAGAAGCATTTATTCAAACGTTTCTCTTAATGTATGTTCTCCTACCATTCAGCAGCAGGTAGCCTGATCCATCTGCCAGGGCAACAGCCCCGAATTAATCCCATTCACATATCTGAAATGCTCTTACAAATATCTGTAAGAGAAAGCTCACACTTAATTAATTAACTGAAGTTCTGTAATGCTAGTTATAAACAGAACGGATCTGGCACTAGTACACATTCAATAAATGTTTGCTGAATGAATTAGGAAGTGCTATAATTTAAAACGCTTGACAAGATTCCACTTCTGAGGCCCTTAAAAGTCAAAACAATGGCCAAACAACCTCGTTACTAGGGAGACACGATTTTCATGGAGGGGGAGTTGAGTAACAACAACCTGAGCCTAGCGACAAACTGTCTTCTGGTAGAGCCCACCCGCATGGATGCTTGGTTTAATATTCCTACATATTAAGAAGGTGAAGAGGCATAAAGTCTCCCCTGGACATACTACAGTGAAACAGAGCACACAGGGCTCATGGGTTTGCCAAGCTCTGTGAGGAGGCAGAACCTTTGTACTGTGCGCAGGCATAGAACAGTTGATTCCTAAGGGGCAGGCAAAAGTTGTATAAACCTTAATTAATATGTCAGAGACTTAGAAAATGAGCAAGGGAGTTGTCCTTGAGGTAAGACTATTAGCAGAGGCTTCTGCCATCTGTCTCTCTTCAACCTTTGCCCCAATATTTTGCAATTATTTGCCAGCATTTTTTTTTCTTTTTTAGTAGCATTGCATTCCATGTAACTTACCCAGGCAGGATGTGAAATTCATTGGCTTTAGTATGTTTAAAAGGTGAATTTTCATCACCATCTAATTTGAGTGTTTTTCTGTCACCCACAGAAGGAGCCCATGTTAACAGTTACTTCTTGTTTCCCTCCTTGTCAGGACAACATTTCACATAAAGGGAATGATGCAATATGTGCTGTTTTGTGACTTATTTTACTCTAATTTTTTAATAACGATTTGTCTTGTAGCACATATAAGATAATTCTCTTAACTTCTGAGTACTATTCAACCACATGGTAACACTTCACCCCTTCATAGTTCATAAGCACTTGGGTTGTTTCCATTTTGAAGTTATTCAGATAATGGCATATAGGATTTTGTGCGGATGTGTTGAGTTACTTTGAATCTAACCTTTTTTCTTTGCTTAAAAAGGTACAATTTACATGCTATAAGCATTATCATTTCAAATTGTACGTTTTACCCAAATTCAGGTCCTGTCCAGGAGCAGTTTGTGCTGTAATGATTGAGCCATTTTTTAATTCCCTGCAGCTATATTCTTGTAACCCCATAGCTTGTCTACTCAGTCTCTTAATTTTGATAAAATTCCATTTACATGCCCCTCCCCCTTTAGTGGCTAGTGCTTTCTGTGTTTTTCTTGAAAAAACTCCTGACCACCAAAGCTACACAGACATCTTCCTACGATATTTTTCAGAAGGAGGAGGGCTTTAACTTTTCTATCCATGCCTATCTATGGTTCTCCTGAAGTCACGTCTGTAAACAGTGTGAGGTCCTGTCAGGAGGAAGTGATTGAAAAGCAGTCGTGTCAGAGACAGCCCCGCTCCTTTTACTAGGGGACCCACACGAAGCCTGAGCTGTCCATACGGTACATCTATGCAGAGGGCCTATGTCCAGTCCATGCGTGGTCCTTGGTTGGTGCTTCAGATTCCTCAGTCCCTCTGTGCCTTGGTTAGTTGGCTCTGTTGGTATTCTTGTGGAACCCTTGTCAACTCTAGGTCCTTTTATCCTTTCCCCAACTTTTCCATTAGACTTCCTAAGCTTCACCCAATGTTTGGCTGTGAGTCTTAGCAGCTGTTTCGAACAGCTGCTGGGAGCCTCTCAGAGGACCCAAGGGAAGAGGATAAACTCAGTCCTCATGCGATTTGACTAGTTGGGGCGGGTGGGTGGGTAGGGAGGGCTCCTCTTTTCCTAGGAATAGGAGAGAGGTGATGGGGGGGGGGTGAAGGGGGGAGGAGGAAGGGTGGGACTGAGAGGAGAGAAGGCCCGTGGGGGTCTACACCCGGGATGTAAAGTGAATAAATAAAGTAAAATAAAATAAAAGCAAGTAAAACAAAACAGTGTGAGTTCTGAGCAGAGGTCTATTGTTTTTCTCCATATAAATGTTGAATTGTTTCAATTCTATCTGATGAAAAGATTTTGTATTAGCTTCATTTCAGTAAATTATATCAAGGACCAGGAAACTTTTGAAGTCTTACAAAGGGAAACTGGAGTAAAAGGAGAACCTGAGTCATGCTTGAGTCATTCTTGGTACTGAGACAGCAAATGACCATCAAGACGTTTTTAAAACCAGCCATTACACATAGGAATTTCTGACAGCAAGGTCTATTTTCTGAATGAACAAAGCTATTTAATATGGAAAGAGTGTGCTTTCTATGGTACAATTTGTTTTAACTTGCAGCTCTTTTCTGTTTGACTAAACACCTTTAAAGTCATATAAGATGGGCTGGTTACTAGTAACCTTTTCGTTCTGCAAAGATCAAGCCCAGATTTCCTTTTAGATTGGAGAGTTTTAAGCACTTCAGAGAGCTAAAGAACGGATGATGATGATGATGCACACTGGGCAGAGGAGGCTCCATCAGATTTTCAGAGGGATAGATGGGCTAGAGGAGGGTCCACCAGGCTTGCAGAGGGAGAGCTAGATGTTTTTCTCTGAGGAGATGGGGTTTGTGTTCTGGGCAAGCAGAGAATTGGAAGGAGGCTTAAGTAGAGGGAAGGAAAGGTAGACAGGTGTGTTGCATTGTTTTCAACCAATCAAGGAATAAAGTCAAAGGTCAGAACACTTTTGGAAAGCCATGGTTTGGAACAACTTTTTTTTTTTTTTTTTTGTACATGTTTCTATTCCATGGAACTCAAGACTTCAGAAAAGGTAGAGCCAAGATTTCCTGTGCTCGTCAAGAGGGGCACAGAACTATGCTTCCATTTGTACTGAAATGGAAGGACTGAAAGCTGCAAACTTTAGAATGAAGCCTTCAGAAGCTTAAATAATAAATTAAAAAACTGTAAGCAAATACTCGACAGAGAATATCAACGTGTTCATAGTAAACATTACAATCTGACTTATGGGCAGCACTGGGTATTGTTAATATTTCTGTTTTCAAGAAGGTTAGGATCAAAATTCAAAAAGATTTGGATCAAAGACTTGATATGACTCTTTATGAATAATCAATTTGAAACATGCAAGCTAAAAAATAATGCTCCAGAAGTTTTATAGCAAAAATGCTGTAGGAATGAAGTGGGAGTGGGGTTGTCAGACTTCTAAAGAAATCATCCAATCACACTGAAAGAACTTGTTAAGATGTAGATTCTGATCTGTTAAATGAGGTAGGTCTAAGTCAGTCAGTCAGTCAGTCAGTCAGTCTGTCTGTCTATGTCCCCCCCCCACACACACATACTCACACTCACACATATGTATATGTGGTGTAGTGTGTGAGTGATGAATTAACTTGCAGATGAATGCGTCTGTGTGTAAGCCATCGCTCTCTACTATTTGTTTGTTTATTTGTTTGTTTTGAGGCAGGGTCTCACCATGCAACCCTGGCTGGCTTGGAACTCAGTAGATAGACCAGACTAGTCTTAAACTTAGAGATCCCCTTGCCTCTGCCTCCCAAGTTCTTGGATTAAAGGTGTCTGTCAGCATGCCTAGCTCTCTACCTTTTATTTTTGAGACAGGATCTTTCGCAGAACCCGAACCTCTTCTGTTTGGCTAGGCTGGCTGGCCAAAGAACTTCAAGTGTTCACTGTCCTTCCCCGTAGCACTGAGGTCACCGGCACACGCCACCACATCCCATCCAACTTTTCACATGGCTTCTAGAGATCCAAACTCAGGATTTCACGCTTGTGCGCTAAACACTTTTCCAACAGAGCTGGCTCCTCAGCTTGTACTTTTAACCAGGTCTGAGCAGCAGTTCCCAAAAACATGATCTCCAAGCAAGCTTCATTGCATCTACTTGGAACATGTTAGAGTGAAAATTCAAAACCTCCTGGGAAACGGGGAAGGTGTAGAAATCTGTGGCTTTGGCCCTTAAGGTCATTCTGATGTAATATGAAAGCCACTGTTCAAGATATGTAATGTCAAAGGCCATAATCACACATGTCATTTATTTTTAAATTCTGTAAGATAATAAATAGAGAAATTCATTTCTTTGGTCACACTAGTCACATTTCTAATACTCAACAGACCAGATCACACAAGACCTTGCAAATAAGATGGCCTTCTATCCCATCTGTCCAGCCTCAGTTTCCATACTTTATGCCTTCCTAACTGTCAATGGTATTCCCTTTATATCCTCAAAAGTATTCCTTTCAGGTGACAAATGAGATGGCTATAATACTTGTGAAGAGTAGAGTTTATTATCAACTTGCTAGAATCCAGAAGGATCTGGGTGACGAGCCTGTGGCCATGGCTGTGAGGTATTTTCTTGATTGTATTAATTGAGGTGGAAATGCCCACCTTCTGGGGGTGGCCTGGATGCATTCACCGGGTGGGTCCTGGACTACTTGAAAACAAAGAAAGAGCTGTAAAGAGAGCTCTGTTGACTGTAGGTGACTGTGACCAGCCATCCTCAGTGCTTGGTGTCATGATTTTGCTGACATAATGGACTATACACTTAAACTGTGACCAAAAATAAATACTTTCACATTTGTCACAGTGTTTTAGCAATAAGAAAAGTAACTAAGTTACTCTGGATTAGCTTTGGTAGAAAATTTTTACTTTAGGGGGTAGAAAGGTGGTTCATTGGTCAAGAGCTGCTTTTTAAAAGAACCCGCTTTTGATTCTCGACACCCACATTGTGGCTCACAGCAAACTGCAACCCTCGTTCCAGTTCCTCTTCTGATCTCCTGGGGCACCAGCCGTGTGTGTGGTACACATAAAATAAAATTTTTTCTTAAATTGGCCCTGGGAGGATTTTAGGTAGAGACTTGGTCCTTCTACTATTTTGGAATAGTCTCTGAGATGTCAGAGACAATAATGAAGTGGAGACCAGTCAGAAAGTTGTCACAATTTCCCAGCAAGAAGATGATGTTTGGCTAAGCCATGTGATTCTGAGTTGAAAGAACTGGACAAAATAGCAAATTATTAAGAAATGGAAATGGATAACATTTATATGGAGAGATTGGCATCAAGCTTGCTACTTTCATAGTTTTTTGGGAAAAAAAAATGTACCAGTGTCATTGACTATGACAGGAAGAAGAACAGAAAGACAAATATACCAGCTAATGATGAAATCAGTTCTTTTGAAAGGACCCTGCTGTTTGAGGTTGCAGTTCTCCCAGTCTGGATAGCCCTTCTGAGCCCAGCAGCAGATGAAGGACTCCCTCTCCCTAGCAGGGCCTCCCACTCCCTGCCTGACCCCATCTGGAGAGTGTATTTAGGCATAGATGCCCCTAACTACATTTGATAAATGGCCTTTGACACAGCTCCCTGCTAGTTCTCCCTTCACTGCACCTATAGGATAATTAGGTACTGTGTTCCCATTCATATGATAGGAGTGTCCAACCAAATGCAAACCAAGCAGCCTTGAAGTTCCTAGTTCCAACCAACTATGCACACCTAGCCTAGGAGCCCCCTACCCACTCCCCAAGGACAATATAGTCTTTGTTCTAGTTGAACTAGCTCTCTGAAGTGGCTCCCAGAGAAGTCATTATCTGTTGTGCTCATGGCCTTCAGAGCCCTGCACCTCACATTCTGCTCCCCCTTCTTCATAGGCTGGTTGGCCAACAGCCACCCAGGGAAGAGGAGACACACAAAGTTGTATATTTGCTCAGAAGAACTATTGGATATTTGTGTCTACCACTTGAGGAGGAGCTCGAGCTATCCATATGAGATTCATTGAGAAGTAAGTTTACCCAGGTGGAGAGTACCTTTCCCAGATGGTAAGAGGTCCAGTAGGATAGTCACTGATATCATTTGTGTGTGTGTCAAAGGTGATAAACTGAAGAAGAAACTACAGTGAATGAGTTGCAGGTAAATGGAATGACAGGGAATTGTAAAGTGTAGACAACCCAACCATGGTTCTAAAGAAAGAAGGGAAGGAGTATAGCACTGGGGAAAGTATCCCACCCCCATGTTTCAGATTAGAAGAAGGGACTAGAAAGGACTATTCTATTTGATGATGTTGAAGAAATAAAAGAGGGAAAAAGGATTCAGAGTATAGATGATGGTTGTATTAGCTATCTACTGCTTCATTAAAAAAAAAGTAAGCCAACATTTAGCAGGCTGAATGTGAAACGGATCTGTATTTGGTGGTGCATGCCTTTAGACAAGCAGATTTCTGTGAGTTTCAGGTCAGGCAGGGCCAAATACTGAGAGTCCGCTTCAAAAAGGTAAGATAAATTAAATGCCAAACATTTTCTCATATCTTTTTAGGCTCAACAGTTGGGCCTTATCTTAGGTAGGTGTTACAGACCAAAGTGTAGAGGAATTTTAATGCAGCAACGGCTACTCTGCTTGGAATGCAGACACGCCCTGAGCACACACCTTTAATTCCAAACAATGAAGCTAAAGTTAGTTTGTAGAAGGAAGCACCTACGTATGCGAGTGACATCTGGTTGACAGGCAGAGAAAGATTTGACATAATGAGTCAGAATAGGTTATCCTCAACTCTCACCAGAAGAGACAAGAGAAATGACTTAGGAGAGCAGTGCAGAGAGAGAGGAGAGAGAGAGAGAGAGAGAGAGAGAGAGAGAGAGAGAGAGAGAGAGAAAGAGAGAGAGAGAATTTTTACCATGATAGTTGTAGAGAGACAGGTTAAAGACAGAACAAGCCAGAGAATGAGAAGGAACCAGAAGATTAGAATAGATTGCAAGAGTTAGTTATAGGCCAAGCAGAGCAAAAAGTCAGAAGCTGAGAGAAGTCAGTTTGAATCAGTCAGCTTGGAGAGCAGTTTGAGCCTGAACAGCTAAGTTGAACCAGCCAGCCAGAGTTCAGAAAGAACTAGAGAGGATGAGCTTACTCAGCAATAAGTCCCAGAAGCTGAAAACATTCTAGGGCTAGCTAAGATTGTATGGAGGCCTGAATCTTCCAGGATTAGGCCGAGGTTAGCAGATGGAGGCAGTAAGCTTCCAAGATGACAATAACCTCAGATGAATAAAAGTTAAGGTTCAAACCAAGGTCTCATGACACAGCTTTGTGCTTGGACTGTGGTTTCATCAGAAGACTCAACAAGGGGAGCTGTTGTTAGAAAGATTCAGCTCTTCCGGGCTGTCAGGCGTCTTAGAACATGCATGTCTTCACAAGCCAGCTCCCAACAAGCTAGCTGGCTTCTTCACAGTACAGGAGAAAGCAAGAGGTACCCAGAGCGTTCCCAAGATAGTCACAGTCATTTTGTAACCTCTCATAGGTGACATTATGCCATTTTTGCTGAAATCTATTTATCAGGTGCAGCTCACTGGATCTAATCCTTCAAGAGGAGGGATAGCACAAGGGCGAGGATGACTGAGATGTGAGGATCCATGAGATCGGCTTACAGGTGCCTCCCACAGACAGAAAAGCCTTAGGCAGAATGGGGAGAGCTCTGGGTTATTAGAAAGAAAGTGGGGGCTGGTTTCCAGTAGCTTGTATTACTGTGGTGAGAATGGGATGAACACGCTTCAGCTAGAAACTCTTCTCTTCTCTGCACAGTACAGCAATCCTTCTGAAAGGGAAGGGAGGGCTGGAGTTGAGGCTTGCTAGAAGAGAAGTGGATACCCATGGGAAAGAGAGAAGATTGGATCCCTAAGTCTTTATTGAGACTGAGAGAGTTGAGTGGAGAAATGGGTTGGGCTGGGACTCGAAGCAGCTTTGTGTAAATCTACAGTGAGAACATTTGACACTATTGCATGATTTTTTTCAGCAACAGTTAGCAGGAGGGGTCTTCTACGGCTCCTTCTGAATCACTGCCTACTTGACTTAGGGGACATAGAAGGAGTGGAAAGTTGTCAAAGCTGTAACCCAAATTTGCGTGATCATAAGAATTGAACAAAATAACTCCCAGTTGGGAGTCTGAAAAAGAGGCTTGACATATACAGTTACAGTTGGTGCAAGGAATCCCAGAGACTCTGGGGAGCACAAAAGAAGCTGAGTCCACACAACTGAGTTTTCTACTTATCAGCTTTCCCTGGAATTCATGTTTGCTAATGAAATCAACTACACCAATAAAAGAATATCAGAAGTTTTTCATTGATTATATTGGGTAAAGTATCTTTGAAACATTCCCAAAAGAAATCTTAAGAAATAGGTATGCATTTCCTCTTCCTCCTGAATAAAACCTAATTAACATCCACTTTGATTGTTTTATGTCATATATATGAATATATATAGTCTCATCTCAGGGGAAGGAACATAGCCCCAAACTGGAGACCTGGCTACTGACTGACAAAGTGCTGATAATCCTATTTTCTGCTACTCTTTGTTCTATAAGCTAATTATTGCATTGGTGCCTGGATGATGTTTGCATACTGCAGTGAAAGACAGGCGTGGTACATACACATATATGGTACACACCTTATCTTTGGGTGTACTCATTGATCCAGCAGGTAAAATGCAAAGTTCTTCTCTCAGCCTTACCTATTTAAGGGGTTTCCAAAGGCTACGACTAACAGGGAAGCAAGGAGATTAAAAAAAAATCCCCATATTCCAGAAAGCCTCAAGCCCGGACATCTATGTGGAGAAAATAGGAGATAGATTTCTCTGTAGTTGAGAGAGTTTCTTAGGTTTGTTGTTGTCTTATTGTTTCAAGACAGGGTTTCTCCGTGTAGGCTTGGCTGGCCTGGAACTCACACTGTAGACCAGGCTGGTCTCAAACTCACAGAGATCCATCTGCCTCTGCCTCCCCAGGTGGTGGGATTACAGGCATGTGCTACCAGGCCCAGCTTTTTCTCAGGTTTTGAGGTACAGAAAATAAAGAATTGCCCAGAGGGAGTAGTTGACTCATTAGTTACCATGAGATGGAACATGAGGTCAGGGAGGGGCATGAAAAGTAGAAAGAGCAGAATTGTCAAGAGTGGTGTGTGTGCATGCGTGCAGGTGTGTGTATGTATGTGTATCTGTGTGTGTGTGTGTAAGACAAACAGACCAGAGAGCTGAGAATGCCAGAACCACTAAGATTAAAGAGGAGAGTTTTTCTTTGGGCTGTGTGGCCTAAAATAGTTTGATTTTTACTATGGCTGAGTGTTTTAAGGCATTATCATGGTACCACAGGCATAACTAGTATACGTGGTATGGTTTGTGAGGGAGTGTTCTTTCTAGCTTCCTGTGATTTTATAAAATTTTATCCATAGTTGTTCAATAGTATAGAGACTCCTCAACAGATAATGAAAGGAGAACAAGGCAGTGGTGACAATCTATAGTATTAAATAGTAGATATGACACCTGAGTGGCTTAGTTACCTAAGAGGTAACACAAGATTGCTTTTCAAGCAGCATATCCATACCACACACTTCTTACTCTAAGGGAAAGTACTCATTTTAGGAAACTCAAAATATGTAATCCTTCGTGAATGTAAATGTGAGCTTGTGTGTGTGTGTGTGTGAACAAATATGTATGTGTGTGTACATATATATGTGTGTGGGTATCTGCATCTATCTATATCTGTATCTAGTGGCCTTGTGGAGACACACACATTGTTGGAAACAATGAATAAATACCCTGCTCTACTGGTCCCTACTTTCTAGAGAGGCTAAGTAAAAACCATAATCGTATTAGTTAAAGAAGGGAAACCAGGAGGACAATAGCATGGAGAACGACTCTGGATAGGGAGATAATCTGCCATGCTAGATGTGAGGGCCAAATGACCCATCAAAAACAATGAGAGTTGAGGCTGGACAGGTGGCTCAACAGCTAAGAGTACTTGCCTGAGTCTGGTTCCCAGCACCCACATTTGTAGCTTCAGTTCCAAGGGATCTGATGCCATTTTCTGCTTTCACGGGCACTGCACTCATATTACATACTAACATAGATGTGCACACATACGCATATTAAACCCCTTCCCAGATCTAGCCAATGGTCAGAATATTCTCCACAGTTGAGTGGAGAGTGTGATACGACTTTCTCACATACTCTGGTGCCTCACATTTGACCATGTCCCCTGGAGGGGGAGACCTGGTGGCACTCAGAGGAAGGACAGCAAGTAGCCAAGAAGAGACTTGATACCCTATGAGAATATATAGGGGGACGTAATCCCCCTCAGGAACAGTCATAGGGGAGGGGAATAATGGGAAAATGGGGGGGGGAGGAATGGGAGGATACAAGGGATGGGATAAACATTGAGATGTAACAAGAATAAATTAATAAAAAAAAATAAAATTAAAAAAAAAAAAACACATCTTTTAAAAAATGAAAAGAAAGTAGCAGTTGATGTGAGATCTGAATAATAGCATCTGAGAGGATTATGGGAGAGACCCAAGCCTGTGCTAGAAGCTGACCAAAGCCCGGCTGCAGCTGAGTAGGCAAGCAAGGAGCTGAGAGACATCTAGAATTATCAGGAGAAGCAGGTGGCACTGTGCAGACTGTCCAAGGGTTTGCATTGCTTGAGGCACAGTAAAAAGCCATGTTGGAATTTCAGGCAAGGGATATATGTAACTCAATTCACACTTTTGAAAAGATAGAGTCAGTGAAATGAATAAGGAAACTTTAAGAAGTTACTTCCAAAATTCTGATTGTAAATCAATATCTAGCACCAAGATAGGAAAGATGTTTTCTTCAAGGCTGCCAAATACAAATAGCGAAAACACTAAGAATGTAAAATTTTTATAATTTCTGATTGTGTCATGGTTTTTCTTGCTATAAGTAGTTTATGGTATATATGTGTAATAGTATATATGTATATATAAAAATATTTAATAAAAAAGAAGTTACATCTGTGAGTATTCCCCAAACTGTAACTCTAACAGGGCTCATTTGTATATACTTTTAAAAGACTATATGATGAGGTGATATGCATGTCGCTGAAGGTCATTTGACAGGTCAAACATGGTGGTGCATGCATGTAGTCCTATGCTGTAAAAGATGGAGGCAGGGGAATAAATTGAAGGTCATCATAGGCTACATAGAAAGGCCAAAGCCAGCACAGGCTTCATGAGACTCTTCCTCAAACACCCTTCACTTCTCTCAAAAAGAACTTAATAGAAAGTGAAAAAAAAAAAAAAAAAAAAAGCAAATGTATTACTTTATGAATCCATTCACTAAGTTAAAAAAAAGAGCCAACGAAGGGTGTCCTTGTGGCGTCATCCGAGTTTTACCTCAACTTCTTCCACCCAGGCTTATACTGTTGAAAAATTTATTTCTAAATTTATCTATTTTAATTATGGTAATCATATGGTGGCAGTTGGTATTTTCCAGTGTGTGTGTGTGTGTGTGTGTGTGTGTATGTGTGTGTGTGTGTGTGTATGTGTGTGTGTGTGTGTGTGTGCTGTACTTGTGACTATGGATGCAGGAGAAGACCAGTAGAGGCTAACAGGGCTCTAGAGCTGCGGTTACAGGTGTTCCTGAGCCATCTGATGTGGGTATTGGGAAGTGAACCAGTTCCTGAATCAGCTACAGCTCCTGCTCCTGCTGTTAGGAGCCCCACATGAGGACTGAGCTCCACAACTATCACAAATATGCCAATGGCCTAGGTCCATCCCATGCATGCTTTCTGTTTGGTGGTTCAGTCTCTGTGAGTCTCTATATGCCCAGGTTAGTTGGTCTGTATGTTTTCTTGTAGTGTCTTTGACCTCTCTGGCTCCTTAAATCCTTCCTCTCCCTCTTTCTTGGATTTCCCTCAAGCTCCACCTAATGTTTGGCTGTGGGTATTTGCATCTGTTTCCATCAGTTGCTGGATGAGGCCTCTCAGATGACAGTTATGCTAGGCACCTGTCTGGAAGTATAGCGAAATATCATGAATAGTGTTGGGGTGGGCTCTCTCTCATGGCATGGATCTCAAGCTGGGACAGTCATTGCCTGGCCATTTCCTCAATTTCTTCTCCATCTTTACCCTTGAATATCTTGTTGACAGGACAAATTGTAGGTCTAATGTTTTGTGGCTGGGATGGTGTCCCAATCCTTTCATTGGAAGTCCTGCCTGGTTACAGGAGGTGGCCGTTTCAGGCTCCATATCATCCAATGCTAGGGATATTAACTGTGGTCACCCCCATAGACTCCTGGAAATTTCCATTATCTTAGGGTTTCTAGCTCATCCCAGAGAGGCCCTCCACCACCAATTCCAGTTCTCTTTGCCTGTACTCTCTCGTCCACCCTCCCCCTACCTTGATTCCTCTTGCTCCTCTTCCCAACGCCCTTCCCCATCTGGTTCCCTTCTTCCCTCCACTCACAGTGTCTATTCTATTTCTACTTCTTAGTGAGGATCAGGTACCTGTGGGCGCCCACCCCCGCCCCCAGGCCATCCTTGTCACTTAGCTTCTTTGGGTCTATGGATTGTAGCATGGTTATCCTGTACTTTAATATCCACCTATATGTGAGTGCATACCATGTTTATATTTCTGGATCTGGGTTACCTTCCTCAGGGTAATCTTTTTTAGCTCATCCACTTGCTTGCAAATTTCATGACATCATTGTTTTAAATAGCTGAGCAGTATTCCATTGTACAAATGTACCACATTTTCGTTATCCATTCTTTGGCTGTTCCAGTTTCTGGCTACTGTGAATAAAGTTTCTTTCTTTCTTTTTTTCTTTCTTTCTTTTTTTTTTTTTTTATTTGGGCAGGGGGCGGGTTGAGACAGGGTTTCTCCTGGCCGTCATGGACTCTCTTTGTAGACAAGGTTGGCCTTGAATTCATAGAAGTCTGCCTACCTCTACTTCCAGCATGTTGGGATTAAAGGAGTGCAGCACCACATCCTGCTTAAAATGAGTGTTTTTTAAATTTTTGATTTTTAATTTATTATAATTTATTCAGATTATATGCAGATTGTTATCCCCTCACTTGTATCTCCCTGTTCCCACCCTCCCTCCCTCTTTAGCCCTATTCCCTTCCCCTAGACCTCTGACAGAAGGGGACCTCGTCCCCTGCCATATGACCACAGTCTATTGGGTTTCTTCCAGATACCCTGCTTCCCTTCCTCTGTGGGCCTCCCCACAGGGAGAAAGTGATCAAACAGGGGACACCAGAGTTCATGTGAGAGGCAGTCACCACTCTCCCCACAACTGTGGAGAATGAGCTGCCCATTGGCAAGATCTGAACAGAAGGTCTAGGTTTACTGCATGCATTGTCATTGGTTTGTGCAACAGTTTGTGCAGCCCCCTATGGATCCAGATCCACCAGCTTTGATGGTCTCTTTGTGAGGCTCCTGATCCCTCTGGGTCCTTCCATCCCCCCATTCTTCCATACTACTGTTAGTGTTCCAACAGCCAGCCTCAGCATCTGTTCAGATCCTCTAATGGGTGGAGTCTCTCAGAGAACATCTATGTTGGGCTAATATCCACTTATATGTGAGTATGTACCGTCTGTGTCTTTCTGCGTCTGGGTTATCTCACTCAGGACGATTGTTTCTAGTTATATCCATTTGCCAGCAAATTTCAAGATTTCCTTGTTTTTGATAGCTGAGAGTATTCCATTGTGTAAATGTACCAATTTCTGTACCCATTCTTTGGTTGAGGGACATCTAGGTTGTTTTCAGAGTCTGGTATTATGAATAAAGCTGCTGTGAACATAGTTGAGCAAATGTCCTTGTTGTATGGTGAAGCATCTTTCAGGTGTATGCCCAGGTATATGGCTGGATCTTGCAGTAGCACTAGTCCTAATTTTCTAACAAATCGCCAGACTGATTTCCAAAGTGGTATTACAAGTTTTCACTCCCATCAGCAATGGAGGTATGTTCCCCATTCTCCATATCCTTGCCAGCACGTGCTGTCACTTGAATTTTTTTTATCTTAGCCATTCTGGTAGGTGTAAGATGGAATGTCAGCATTATTTTGATTTGCATTTCCTTGATGACTAACAATGTTGACCATTTCTTTAAGTGCTTCTCAGACACTAGACATTCCTCTGTTGAGAAATCTCTGTACCCCATTTTTAAATTGAATTACTTGGTTTGGTGAAGTTTAATTTCCTGAGTTTTTAAAATATATTTTGGATAATAGCCCTTTGTCCAATGTAGGGTTGGTAAAGATTTTCTCCCAGTATGTAGGTTGCCATTTTATTCTGTTGACCATGTTGTCAGCCTTACAGAAGCTTTTCAGTTTCATGAGGTCCCATTTATTAATTGTTGATCTTAGAGCCTGAGCTATTGGTGTTCTGTTCAGGAAGTTGTCTCTTGTACCAATGAGTTCAAGGTTCTTCCCCACTTTTTCTTCTAACAGGTTTAGTATGTCTGGTTTTTATGTTGAGGTTTTTAATCAACCTGGACTTGAGTTTTCTGCAGGGTAATAAATATGGATCTATTTGCATTTTTCTACATTTGGACATCCAATTAGACCAGCACCATCTGTTGAAGATGCTATCTTTTTTACCCTTGTATGGTTTTGGCTTCTTTGTCAAAATCAAGTGTCCATAGGTGTGTGGGTTTATTTCTGGGTCTTCAATTTGATTGCATTCACCAACCAACCTATTTCTATGCCAGTACCATGCCGTTTTTTATTACTGTTGCTCTAAAGACAGCTTGAGATCAGGGATTCCTCTGGAAGATCTTTTATTATACAGGTTTGCTTGAGCTATTCTGGTTTGGTTTCGTTTAGTTTGGTTTGGTTTGGTTTCCCATATGAAGTTAAGAATTGATCTTACAAGGTCTGTAAAGAATTGTGTAGGTATTTTGATAGGGATTGCATCAAATCTATAGGTTGCTTTTGGTAAGATGGCCATTTTTACTGTTGATCCTCCAGATTCATGAACATGGGAGATCTTTCCATTTTCTGATATTTTCTTCAATGTCTTGCTTCAGAGATTTGAAGCTTTTTTCATACAAGTCTTTCACTTGTTTGGTTAGAGTTACACTAAGATACTTTATATTATTTTTGGCTATTGTAAAGGGTGTAGTTTTCATTATTTTTCAACCGATTTGCAATTTGTGTACAGGAGGGCTACTGATTTCTTTGAATTAATCTTATATCCAGCCACTTTGCTGAAGGTATTTATGAGCTGTGGAAGTTCTCTGCTGGAATTTTGGGGGTCATGTATGTACACTGTCATATCATCTGCCAATAGAGATATTATGACTTCCTCATGTCCTATGTGGATCCCTTTGGTCTCCTTTTGTTGTCTTATTGCTCCCAAGAGAACTTCAAGTACTATATTGAAGAGATATGGAGAGAGTGGGCAGCCTTGTTTAGTCCCTGATTTTAATGGAATTTACTTGAGTTTCCATTTAGTTTGATGTTGGCTACAGGCTTGCTGTATATAGCCTTTATTAGGTTTAGGTATGTACCTTGAATCCCTGATCTCTCCAAGACTTTTAAATATGAATGGGTGTTGGATTTTTGCCAAATGCTTTTTCAGCATCTAAGGAGATAGTCATGTGGGTTTTTCCTTTCAGTTTGTTTATATCATGGATTTCATTGATGGGATTCTGATTCTGTATATTGAACCATCCCTGCATGCCTGGGATGAAGCCTACTTGGTCATGGTGAATGATATCTTTGATGTATTCTTGGATTCAGTTTGCAAGTATTTTATTGAGTATTTTTTCATCAATGTTCATAAGAGAAAGTGGTCTGAAATTCTCTTTCTTTGTTGGGTCTTTGTGAAGGTTAAGTACCAAGCAAGGTGACTGTGGCCTCATGAAATGAGTTTGGTAATGTTTCTTCCATTTTTATTTTGTGGAATAGTTTATAGAGCAGTGACATGAGCACTTCTTTGAAGGTCTGGTAGAATTCTGAGCTCAAACCATCTGGCTGGCACTGGGCTCTTTTTTTTTTTTTTTTTTTATGGAAAACTTTTGATGACTGTGTCTATTTCTGCAAGAGGTATAGGACTATTTAATGTGTTTACCTGATATTGCTTCAACTTTGGTAAGTGGAATCTATCCAGAAAATTGCCTATTTCATTTGATTTTCATAACTTGTGGCATATAAGCTTTTGAAGAAATGATTATTTGGATTTCCTCAGGGACTGTTGTTATGTTTCCTTTTTCATTTTCAGGCTTTTTGGTATTTCTTTTGTTGTTGAGATCCAGTTTTAGTCCATGGTGGTCTCATAGGATACAATGGATTATTTCAGTCTTCTTATATCTGTTGAGACTTGCTTTGTGACCTATTATATGGTCAATTTTGGAGAAGGTTCTGTGAGGTGCTGAGAAGAAGGTATAATTTTTTTGTGTTTGGGTAGAAAGTTCTCTAGGTTCATTTGATTCATGACATCTGTTAGTGTCGTTATTTCATGGTTTAGCTTCCGTTTCATTGACCTATCCTTTGATGAAAGGGGGGTTTGAAGTCTCCCACCATTAATATGTGGAGATTGACATGTGGTTTAAGCCTTATTAATGTTTCTTTTACAAAGGTGGGTACCCTTGTATTTGGGGCATAGATGTTCAGAATTGTGAAGTCATCATGTTTGAGTTTTCCTTTGATGAGTATAAAGTGTCCTTCCTCATCTCTTTTGACTTTCTGGTTGAAAGTCTATTTTTATTACATATTGGACTTCCAGCATCTACTGTAGGGCTGGATTTTTTGATAGGTACTGTTTAAATTTGTTTTTGTTGTGAAATATCTTATTTTTTCCATCTATGGTTACTGAAAATTTTGCTGGGTATAGTAGTCTGCAGTGACATCTGTGGTCTCCCAGGGATTGCAAGATATTTTCCCAGGCCCTACTTGCTTTTATGGTCTCTGCTGAAAAGTTGGGTAATGGTAGATGATGTTTTAATGTGTTCTTAGATTCAGTTTTCAAGTATTTTGTTGAGTATTTTTGCATCAAGGTTCATAAGAGAGATTGCCTTGAATTCTCTTTCTTGGTTAAGTCTTTGTGTGGTTTAGGTAAAAGAGTGATTGTGGCCTTATAAAATGTATTTAGCAGTTTTCCATCTGTTTCTATTTTATGGAATAATTTGAGGAGTATTGGCTCTTCTCTGAAATTCTGGTAGAATTCTGCACTAAAGACATCTGGCCCTGGGCTTGAATTTCTTTTGGGGCGAGTTGGGAGATATTTAATGATTGCTTCTATTTCCTTAGGAGCTATAGGCCCATTTAAATTGTTTACCTGGACTCGATTTAAGTGGAATCTATCAAGAAAAATACCCATGTTATTTACTTCCCAATTTTGTTGAGTACAGATTTTTTAAATAAGACCTAATGATTCTTTGGATTTCCTCAGTGTTGTTTGTTATTATCCTCTCTTTCATTTCTGATTTTGTTAATTTTGAAACTTACTCTCTCTCTCTGCCTTTTAGTTAGTTTGGCTAGGGGTTTGTCTATCTTCTTGCTTTTCTCAAAGAACCAACTCCTTGTTTCATTCTTTTTTGTTTTGTTTTGTTTTTCAAGACAGGGTTTCTCTGTATTAGCCTTGGCTGTCCTGGGATCCCTAGTACTTACTTTGTAGACCTGGCTAGCCTTGATTTCAAAGAGATCCACCTGCCTCTGCCTCCAGAGTGCTGGAATTAAAGCATGAGGCACTACGTCTGGTGGTTTCATTGATTCTTTATATTGTTCTCTTTGTTTCTAGTTTATTGATTTCAGGCCTGAGTTTGATTATTTCCTGCCATCCACTCCTCTTGGGTGTGTTTGCTTCTTTTTGTTCTAGAACTTTCAGATGTGGTGTTGCTAGTATGAGGTCTCACTAATTTCTTTATAAAAGTACTCAGTGCTATGAACTTTGCTCTTAGCCTAGCTTTCATTGTGTGCCGTAAGTTTGGGTATGTTGGACCTTTATTTTCACTGAATTCTAGAAACTCTTTAATTTCTTCCTGGACCCAGTGGTCACTGTGTAGGGAGTTGTTCAGTTTTTATGGGGTCACAAGCTCTTTTGTTTTTGTTGTTGTTTAAGTCCAGCTTTAATCCATGGTGGTCTGCTAAGATACAGGAGGTTATTTTATTGGCTATGTTGACTTATTTTGTATCCAAGTATATGGTCAGTTTTGAAGAAAGTTCCATTTTGGAGGTATTAAGAAGAAGGTATATTCATTTGGATTTGGGTGGCATGTTTCATAGGTATCTGTTAGGTCCATTTGATTCATGACATCTGTTAGTTTAATTATTTCTCTGTTTAGTTTCTGTCTGGGTGACCTGTATTGATGACAGTGGGGTGTTGAAGTCCCCCACTATTACTCTGTGAGGATAAATGTGTGATTAAGCTTTAATAATGTTTCTTTTACAGATATTGGTGCCCTTGTATTGGGGGCATAGATGTTTAGAATTGTAATGCCATCTTGGTTGAATTTTCCTTTAATGAATATGAAGTATTTTTTCCTCATCTCTTTTGATGAATTTTGGTTGAAAGTCTATTTTATTAGGTATCAGGATGGCTATTCCAACTTGCTTCTTGGAAAATCTTCTTCCAGCCTTATACTCTGAGGTAATGTCTATCTTTGATGCTAAGATGTGCTTCTTGTACATAGCAGAATGATGGATTTTGTTTTGTGTTCATTATGTTAGCCTGTATCTTTTAGGGAATTGAGTCCATCCATGTTAACAGGGATTAGTGATCAATAATTTTTAATTCCCCTTATTTTGATGGTGGTGGTGATGGTAGTATGTGTGTGTGTGTGTGTGTGTGTGTGTGTGTTTACCTTCTTTTAGTTTTTCTGATGTGGAATTTATATCCTGTTTTCTTGAGTGTAGTTTATCTCATTGGGTTGGAGTTTTCCTTCTAGTTTTTTCTGTAAAGCAGGATTTGTGAATAGATATTGTTTATGGAATATCTTACTTTGTCCTTCTATGGTAATTGAAGTTTTTCTGGGTACAATAGTCTGGGCTAGTATCTGTGGTCTCGTAGCTTCTGCACGATATCTGTCCAGACTCTTCTGACTTTTAGTCTCCATTGAGAACTCTAGTGTAATTCTAATAGTTCTGCCTTTATAGTTTACTTTCCCTTTTTTCCATACAGATTTTAGTATTCTTTGTTCTACATATTATTTTGATTATTATGTTGTGAAGGGACTTTCTCTTTTGGTCCTATCGATTTAGTGTTCAGTAAGCTTTTTGCACTTTTATAGGTATGTCCTTCTTAAGAATAGGAAATAATTCTTCTATGATTTTGTTGAAAATATTTTCTGGGTCTTTTTACTAGCCTGAGTGGCCGGGATGTGTAGCTAATATTCATGTCCAGGAGGTTGTCTCCCTGGGTGCATTTTTGTTTGTTTGTTTGTTTTGTTTTGTTTGGGGGGGGTTGCATGGCTACTGTAGTTTTGGGTGCTACCCTTGCCTCTGGGTTCCCTAGTACCAGTGTAGCCTGGATACCACAGTGATGTAAGGCTAGGTTGTGGGATGGAAAATAGAGTCCAAAGAAAATGCAATTTAAGGCTGATGCCTATGTTTTAGGGGAATATGGAGGGTCGGGGCTTGAGCCAGGTTCTTACCTGGTTGCCCCTGATGAGTGCAGGCCTTCAGGAATGCAGGCAGAGTTGTGGGGGAGGAAATAAAGAGCATTGTATAGGGTCCAACTTACCATTGTTGGAGGTGCTTTCAGGTGAGCTGGCAGGCAGGGGTTGGGAAAAATGGGACTTACCCGGTGTCCCTGAAAATGGCAGGCCTCCAAGAAAGAAGGCAGAATTGTGGGGCAGGAAATGGAGCACAGGATATGGGATGCAGTTACTGCTGTTAGGTGTGCTTTCAGGCAAGTTGTCAGACAAGGGCTTGCCACTTTATCAGTCTTAATCCCAGATGTGAAATGAGATTGATGGATCAAAAGATAAGAGTTCCAAATTATTTTCTTATCAACTTGATACGGCTGGGGACTCGGTTTCCCACAGTTGTCTCCCTATAGCTTAGAGATGAGGTTGCATCTGGGAGATGTATCCAATGGAAAATGGCAGTGGTCACTTTGACTTTCTGAAGGTACTGGCTGCCAGAGCAGAGCAGAAGTCATGTTGTTGTCACTCTTTCTTTCTCTGTTGGTAAACCTTGCCCCATATCATATACTGGCCACAGATCTCCAGCTCTCCGGCTTTCCCAAGACTTTAAAGAAGATTCCTGTTGGGAAAATTCCACATCTGTATCCACTTTAATCACTCAGATTTGTCTGGGAGCACTCTGTCCACTTATCACATGGGGTGCATAGATAATGATTCTGACAGCTTTTTCTGTAATTGTATACTGTCTGCTCATCTGCTAGCTCTCTTAGTCTGTAACATAATCTTCCCTATTATTAGCACAGTGTATTTTGATGGTCTAGTTACATACTGCCGGGTTGTTCTGAGAACTCATAACCAGGTCCATATCCACCAGAAGTTCATGAAAACGATCATCTCTCCAACCTTTTGCCACTATTATGCTTTAAATAACTCCAATTTTATGATGAAAAGTAAACATGTAGTTTAATATCTCATACTACTGATAAAATTAAACTTTCTTTGAGATTCTGATAATTGCTTTCTCTCCTGGACTTGCTTTGTTGACCAGGCTGGCCTTGAACTCGTAGAGACCTGCCTGCCTCTCCCTACCCAAGTGCTGGGATTAAAAAGATTTGTGCCACCACACTCAGCTGTAATAGCTTTTTAAATGAATCTTCTTTGTAACACCCCCACCCCATTGGTGGTTCCTGTTAAATTCCTTCACTGGATTAAGATTGTTATTGAGTTTTCCTCTTCTTTGTTGTTGTTATTATTTAATAAGGTCAAGTTACAAGTCAGTTGGTAGAAGGTCAGTCAGGTAGAGCCTTTGGGTTGGAATACAATGGAAATCAAATATGCTGGGCTTATGAATGATGTAATCATAATGCTGATGATAATGACAGTGCTTCTGATATGTCTAGACATATGCCCAGTGAGGTAGTACCAGGACAGCAATGAATAAATTCTGACAAAAAATAATTTCTTCGTTGTAGCCATGAGCTTTTCTACCAGCTCCCCAGTTCCCCCAAAATGACTCTGAATCTTATATTAGTAATAGGCCTAGGCCTTAAGCTTTGGCTTGTTTTGTGACTAACTTGTAACTTTTTAATCCCATTTATACTAACCTAAATTCTGCTGCATGGCTGTTTACCTCTCCTCTGCTTTTTTCTTCCACAACCTGGTCTTGAAACCTCATCCCCTTCCCCCTCCCCCCAACTCCCGCGCCCCCCCATTCTATCGCAGAGTTCCTCTCTCCCTGCCAGAAGTCCCACCTCCTAATCTTGCTTCTGTTTATTGGCCATCAGATTTTTATTGACATGTGATGTTTCTACACAGAACACAAGAGATTATCTCTACATTTTTCCACTAAATGTAAAGTGAGCCTGATGGATATTGGGTCTGAAGCTGCTCTTCAGCTCCATCTAAAGGTGCTGGTACAAAGAGCCCCCAGAGGCCCCTTTTCATTCAAGTTAAACAGGAAGAAACTGAAATTTAACACTTTATAAAAAACATTTTTAAAAAGTTCCCCAAAGGGAACTGGGGAGCTGTTGAGAGAATGAGCTTTGTATGGCCAACTTCCAAACACCCATGGACCGAACCCAACAGACCCACATGGATTTTCATTTGCTGGCATCAGCGAACTTTGAAATCAGAGAGATTTTTAAATACCAAATATTTTGTGAGCTATCATTTAGAAATCTATCTAGAGCGAATATACAACAGAAGAATTTCATTTTCAAGTTATACTCAGATTATTTGGGCTTTGTGGAGTCTCTGCTAATAGGTCAAAGCCTTTGACAAACACATTTTGCATGTGTTTGTCACACTGTGGAGGAAAACCTTAATGTTAGCAATAGAAATTCCTTGCACTAGAGTTTGTGTCTTGTGGCTTTCGATGAGGGCTGTTTCTTTTGAACAGGTTTAACAGATTTCTTAAACCCTGTCAATAACTTTCAGCTCCTCTTATGCATAATAGTTTTTGTTTGTAGCTGCATAGCTGTAATATCAATAGATATTATCAAGCAGCCATGAAGCTGATTTCTTTCCCCCTTGTTACTATAGCAATTATTTTTCAATAAGAATAAACAGTGAGGCCTGTTTCTCTGAATCATCCATTGAAAGCCAGTGTTTGCTTAGCAGGTAAGTGTTCAATGTGAATAGAAAAGTCACTCTCAAAGGAAACGCATCCAGAAATTATAAGCAATTTAGAATTTTGAAAAACAGAAATAAGACACAGCTATCACACAAAGGGTCAGAGTCAGGATATAAAAAGCATTAAGGGGCACAAACAACTTCTTCCTCCCTGCCCCCCTCTTCTCTCCTCTCTCTCTCTCTCTCTCTCTCTCTCTCTCTCTCTCTCTCTCTCTCTTTCTCTCTCTCTCTCTCCCTCTGCCCCCACCTCGTTTCTGGCTTCCATTTCTCTGTGTCTTTAACTCTTCAAACGCTTTCTCTCCACCTATCTTTAGTTTCTGTTCGCACCCTTTCTGTATAGAAGGCCTGGTGCTATTGCCCTGCACTGGAGCTTTGCTGTGACACAGGTAGGACACCATGGCAGAAGTGTTCAGGGGAGGAAAGCTGCTCACACTTGGCAGCAAAGGCACAAAGAGCACAGAAGGGACCAAGGGCATGTCCCATCACCCCCAGGGGCTTACTTCTTCCAACGAATTCCCACGTCTTAAGGTTTCTGCCACTCCTCAATTGCTCCAGTAATTGCAGAACAAGCCATAAATTGATTGATCTTTAGGAGGATATTTTAGAGTTCAATAAAAGCTTGTCTCTATTATCCCCCAATATATGTCTCTCTATTGGCCCAGCATAAAGTGTTTTCTGCTAAACTCATAAATATTTAGCTCATTTCCCAGCCATCCTTATAGCCGGCTATGGGCCCATGACTCCCTTTTGACCAAAATAATGTGGCCAGAAATAGTAGAACTCATAGGTATATGCCTTTCCCTTTGTCCTTCCTACTGACCATAATCCATAGCAGATAATGTGATCCAGAAAAGCAGACCAAGGCCCAGAAAGAAAACTTGCCATGGCATACACGGCCTGCAGGATTAAATTGTCACTACGAGATTCTCATGTGACAGAGAAACCACAGGTACTTTTTTGAAGCTCTGTCATGGGGGCTTAGGTTATATTGGTGTGTGTGTGTGTGTGTGTGTGTGTGTGTGTGTGTGTGTGTCCTATACTTTCTAAAGAATTACACTGGAGGTTGTTCTCTGGCTTCCACATTTATCTCTTTCAGATATATATATATACACACACACATATATATATATGAGACAGGGAGCATACTAAAGGAATTTTCTTTCTATTTAAACAATATTTTATGATTAAACAAAATACCCACATAGAGACTATTTGGGAAGGGGCTGGAGAGTTGGCTTGGTGGCTAAGAGCACTTGTTTCTCTTTCAGAGTGCCCAGATGTGATTCTTGGCACTTACAGGATGCTTCTCAACAGAGGAATATCAAATGGCTGAGAAACACTTAAAGAAATGTTCAGTGTCTTTAGTCATCAGAGAAATGCAAATCAAAACCACTCTGAGATTCCATCTTACACCCATCAGAATGGCTAAGATAAAAAACTCAAGCACCGCCACATGCAGGTGAGGATGTGGAGAAAGAGGAACACTCCTTTATTGCTGGTGGGAATGCAAACTAGAACAACCATTTTGGAAATCTATCTGGTGCTATCTCAGAAAACTGGGAATAGTGCTTCCTCAAGACTCAGCTATTCCACCCCTTGGAATATACCCAGAAGAAGCTCCAGCACACAACAAGGACGTATGTTCTACCATGTTCATAGTGGCCTTATTCATAATAGCCAGAACATGGAAACAGCCTAAGTGTCCCTCAGTAGAAGAATGGATAAAGAAACTGTGGTACATTCACACTATGGAGTACTACTCAGCTATTAAATACAAAGAAATCCTGAAATTTGTGGAAAAATGGATTGAACTAGAAATGATCATAATGAGTGAGTTAACCCAGAAGCAGAAAGACTCATATGGTATATACTCACTTATATCTGCATACTAGCCCAAGGGGCATGTCCCATGAAAGTCTTCACTTACCAGGAAAGTGGGACAGAAGGGAGGACATCCTATTGGGACTTTAGGTGAAAGAAGCATGGAGAATGGGGAAATAGAAGGATCCAGAGGGTCCTAGAAACCTACAAGAAGAACATTATGACAGGGTCTTGTTCAAACTATGGCACCAGCCAAGGAAATACATGCAGTAAACACCAAACCCCGACCCAGATCTAGCCAATGGATAGGACATTCTCCACATTGAGTGGAGAGTGGGGTCTGACTTTCACACGAACTCTGGCGCCCCATAATTGACCATGTCCCCTGGATAGAGAGGCCTGGTGGCACTCAGAGGAAGGATAGCAGGCTACCAAGAAGAGACTTGATACCCTATGAGCATATACAGGGGTAGGAGGTCCCCCTCAGTTACAATCATAGGGGAGGGGAGTAAGGGGAAAGTGGGAGGGAGGGAGGAATGGGAGGATACAAGGGATGGGATAACTATTGAGATGTAATATGAATAAATTAATTTAAAAATGCGCTATATTTGAATATTTGGTCCCCAGTTGGTGGAACTGCTTTGGCAGGACTAGGACATGTGACTTTGCTAGAAGAAGTGTGTCATGGCTTCAAGATTTCAAAACCCAATGCCATTGTCAGTCCGCCTTGCACTTGTGGATCAAGATGTGAGGTCTCAACTACTGCTTCAATGCCATGCCTGCCTGCTTGCTAGCATGCTCCCCAGCATGGTGGTCATGGACTGTAACCCTCTGAAACCATGAGCCCCAAATTAAACACTTTCTTTTATAAGTTGCCTTGGGCATGGCGTTTTGTCACAGCAATAGGAAAGTATCTAAGATAGAAGTCTAAAGCATTTTTGGAAAAGAAAAAAATCTTTTTCTCAAGGAAAACATTAGCATATACTAGGAATCATCTTCATATGAATCCATTGAAATAAAAGTAGAATGATTAGTATTGTTATGTGTACTGATGATTTCCGTCAATGTGGACTTGCACAATTGGGCACAAATCTAATTTTTCTAAAAAAAAAAAAAAAAAAAAAAACATAGAAGAGAGAACTCAACAATCTCACTGTCATTGCAAACTGCATTACTCATGTTATCTGCATCAAAAGGACTCCTTTAAATAGGACCCCCTCTTCTTTTTTTAATTAGAGTTTTCTTATGTAGCATAGGAGCAAATTCTTGTTCAAGTGACAGTAATGGCAAACTCTGGGCCTGCTCAAGACCCAAAGAAGTCACTTTTAAGGTTTGCTTTAAAGCTTAATGAGCCAATGTCCAGGAGTCCATGTTAGAAAACTTTTAAAGGCATGTATTTTTGTTAATAATTTCCACCGAGAACGGCAGAAATCAGGTTGAGCCTGACAAAAGGGGACAGTCATCATAATGTGTGGAGAAATTCCATGGTATCTGTGTGGGAACACATGGGTGAGAAGGTGCCCCTCCAGTGCAAGGGCCTGGCAGTATGAGTCAGCAAGTTGTACCGGGCCTTCACTGCCCCTTCTGTTTGTGTACAGTTTCCTAGAGGCATCGTCATCTGCCCATCTCTTTGTTTTGCTCACTATATTCCTGCTCCACTCACCTCCCCACTCAGTTTCTCTTCACATCCAAAGGGGAGAGGAGTGGGACCAGCTGCGTTGCCAGCACAGAACAGATGCCCCGTCCACAGAGAACCAGGAAGGAGAGCAGTGGTTCAGCTAAAATCATTGCTATGTTTACTTTTAAAAATCCACATATGTTGTATAACTTTCTGTCCATGAAAAAAAAATCCAGTTGAAATGAAAAGCCACATTCTTCATTGTTTTGCCACAACAACAACAAAAAAGAAATGGTGATCTAACAAATGTTGTAAACATTCTATGTGACCCCAAAAAAGGTAGTTTCTAAATTGGGGTTCAGACTCAGGAGCCAGAATCTTTTGCACTGAATCTTTATTAGTTGTCAGGGCTACTGTAGTTTTGGAGCAAGACACTTTGAACACATATAGAGGTACCTCCTAAGTCTTGGGTGTGCCCTATCAATAAACAGAAGCATCAATTTTCAAAATAAAAAAATATTTCCTTCTCTTACATTTGAGCTGCCATTGCTGAAAAAAAAAATGATCATGAGATGTTGTTTCCAAGATAGTAGAATTCACTATGTCCATGAAGTCTTTTCCTGTGGTTTATCACTGTGATATATTTTCAACTGGCTCAGCGTTGGTTGCTATAAATTTAGCAACATTTTCTAGAGTGGTGTTCTAGAGTGGTTTCTGGGCCTTGACAGCTCCTTTCCCTTGTAAACAAAGAGGACGCAGCTGTGAGGCATGCTGGTATCTGAGGTTGACCAGAAGAGTTAGTTCTGAACATGAAACATGGGGAGCGAGACAGAGAATCAGCTGCAGATATTGGTTAAATCAGGAGCAATTCCACCATGTTAGGAATCAGTGCAGTGAGACCTGAGTCATGGACTTATCAATCAGCCCATCGGAAATGCTTCCTTAAACCTGCAAATTACAGTAACCTTTCCTGAAACTGGCTGAGGCAACATGTAAAGAAGCTCATGTAACTGTCAAGTTGAAGGATAGGGTCGGTATTAAATGTGGCTTATGCTGAGGCCTGAATGATGTAATCACATCTAGTTTCTGTTCCCTTCTGGAATGTTGGGTTTATTTTGACCTGGGTCCTACATTCATGATGGTGCGATTATTACTGTATGTTAGTTTTATTGCTGTGGAAAAAAAAAAAACCTGACCAAAGCAACCTGAAGAAGTGTTTGGCTTTCCGTTTGAGAGGTGGCCCATCATGGCAAGGAAAGCATGATGCTAGAATAAGGCTGTCACCACATTGCTTCTGCAGGGAGGAAGTCAAAAGCGCTGAATACTGCTATTATTTATCTTGCTGCCTCCTTTTTATGTAGTTAGGAACCTCAGCCCAAGGGATGGTACTACCCACATTCAAGATACATCTTCCTATCTCTATGGTTCAAGTTTATACTAGACCTTTTGGTGAGTTTGAGCCAGTCTGTGCTACACCGCTCCTAGGAATATATCCAAAAGATGCTCCACCAAACAAGGACAATTGCTCAGCTATGTTCATAGCAGCTTTGTTCATAATAACCAGAATCAGGAAACAACCTAGATGTCCCTCAACTGAAGAATGGATAAAGAAACTGTGGTACATTTACACAATGTAATACTATTCAGCTATGAAACACAAGGAAATCTTGAAATTTGCAGGCAAATGGATGGAACTAGAAAAGATCATCCTGAGTGAGGTTACCCAGACCCAGGAAGACACATATGGTACATGCTCACTTATAAATGGATATTAGTCCAACATAGATATCTTCTGAGAAAATCCACCCAGTGGGGGATCAGGACAGATGATGGGACTAGCAGCTGGACTTTGGGAGAAGTGAGAATTGTATGGAAGAATGGGGGGATGGAAGGACCCAGAGGAGTCAAGAGCTCCAGAAGGAGACCATCAAGGCCTGTGGATCTGGATCCAGGGGGTCCTGCACAAACCTACTCAACAACCAAGGACATTGCAAGCAGAGAACCCCTGTTCAGATGTAGCTGATGGACATGCAGGGAGGCGGGGAGAGCAAGGACTGCCTCTGATATGAACTCTGGTGCCCAAGATTTGATCACTGCCCCCTGGCCCACAGCCTTCAGGGCGCACAAAAGAAATGGATGTAGGCTATCCTGATGAGACCTGATAGGCTGAGGTCAGATGGTGGGGAAGGAGGGTCCCCCTGTCAGAGGTGTAGGGGAGGGGAATAGGGCAGAAGAGAGAGGAAGGGTAGGAAAGGAAAGATAAGAGCAAGGGCATAACAATTGGTATGTAATGTGAATAAATTATAATAATTTTTTAAAAAAAGAAATAAAACAATACTGAGGCATGCTGGCACATGCCTTTAATCCCATCACTCAGGCAGGAGGAGACAGGCAGATCTCTGTGAGGTCAGCCTGGTCTATAAAGAGAGTCCAAGTCACCCAGGGCTACACAGAGAAAACCTGTCTCGAAAAACAAAACAACTCTAAGAAACAAACAATAACCTAAAAAAATAACAGCTTTGTGAAAATAGAAAAACTATTTTGCTGGGATTTTTTTTTAACTTCTCAGAGACACTCAGGAGTAAAATATGACCTTTTATAAGTATGTGATCTCATATGGTAGAGGGATCCCTTCCTTTTTCTTTTAGGTTTTAGAAATGAATGTCAGTAAACTATTAAAAAGTCCATCAGTTCTAAAACTGTTATGGACCCAGACGAAGAGAAAATGTCTTTAGAACAATAGATGCTGACAAACAGTAGTAACATAACGGGACATGAGAGGACAGGTCCCTGTGACTCTCCAGCACAAAAACAATTCCATTTAATTTCCTTTAGTCAAAAAATTCAAAATTGTGGGTTAAAAGTACTGTAAATTTTCCCAACTTATAAAATATCTCCCCATGAGTAGGCAATGGCTCCCATAAAACTGGGTGGGGTGAGCCTATCAACACCAACATCCTTTTGTTTGATTTTTGATTGTTTGTTGTTCTTTCCTTCTTTTGTTTTTGTTTTTTGTTTGGCTGGTTTTGGTTTTTCGAGACAGGGTTTCTCTGTGTAGCCTTGGCTGTCCTGGACTTGCTTTGGAGACAGGCTGGCCTCAAACTCACAGAAATCTTCCTGCCTCTGCCTCCCAAGTGCTGGGACTATAGGCATGAGCCACCAAGCACACCATTGTTTGTTTTTCAAGACAGGGTTTCTCGGTGTAGCTGTGGCTACATAGTTGGGAACACTGAGGACTCCCCCATCTCTTCCTTTCTGCTTTGATCAATATAAGACTAGGAACCTTGGGTCTAAGCTAAATATTGCCAATTGCAATTTATTATAGCTCCTTACCCGTCATTTCTCACCTGTATCAAAACTAGACACATACCAGTTTGTGATATTTGGAATGTTTCAGAATCTTTTAATGGTTTGGGCCTACACAAGTCTAAAAACACTTGTTCTTAGAGGACACACTGAACTGTAGTATGTATTTCATGATCAGGAAGTACCCAGGAACCTCAGAAAAATGGCCTGTAATTGTTAAGAACCACAGAAAAATGGCAGGCAGAGTACAAGGATCCTAGAGATATCAAGTAAAAACTGGCCTTCATTTCACAACTGAGGAAACTGAGGCTCAAACCAAGCCTTCAAAGCTGTATGGCTCAGTTAGGAGCAACTTTGGAGCTGGGTAAGGGCTACATTCTGATATTAATTCTGTCCCTTTCTCACACAGACTTTGCCCATAAACACAGTAGGAGAGTACCAACATTTGCTTTGGGACTCACAGGTAGGTTATTTCCTGCTGAGAAGGGCATCTTCCATGTGCCTTATTTAAGATAAGGAGAACCTTCCTTTGAGGTTTCTAGAAGATATCCCATTCCTGGATGGCCAGAAGAAGATTATGTGTGCTTTCTAAAACAATTACTGGCAGCTAAAGTGAGATAAACCAATTATAATTGACTGGGAGTCAGGCCAGCCTCCTCCTCCTATCCAATGGGATGCTTTGTGAACAGAATAGAATCCTTAGCATTTTGTAAAGGGCAAAAGCCCTGAGCAACAGCCAAAGATCACTGGGGATGACATTTGAGAAGCCTACCGGGAATTTCAGTTGTCTACTGCTCTGCTATAGCTGTGCTCTTCTTTTTCTTCCCGGCATGCCTTATTACATCTCCCTTTCTCACTCCAAGCTGGTTGTGAAACTGTATCACTTTGAGCATCTCTTATGTTCAAAGCCTCATACTAATGATGTTTGACTTTTGGAGAGTATCAATTTTAATTTTATAGAATTATTACTTAAATCAGCTTCTAAAGAAAACTGTAGCTCAATATTATGTACTTCTTTCTTTTTTGCCTTGATAGAATTTAACTAAATTTTAAAGAAAAAGAAGGCTTTTCCACTGAACTGTTGGCCCTGAAATTCATTATATAGCCAGGATATGAATTTTTTGATTGTTTTTTGTTGCTCAAAATGTTATTGCATTTATTATTACTATTATTTTAATTATTTCTTCTGATCATTTCATTCTGTGATAATGTATTTTCTCTACTAGTGGGAGAGAGGTCTTCTTTTTTTTTTTTTTTTTTTTTTTTTCTTTGTTCTTATCCCAAAGACCATACTGGCTCTACTGTGATAATTAAAACCTTGGTTGTATTGTCACTCATAAACTGTAATTATTGATCTTACTATTATCCATAGCTTTGAAGGACTCTAATGGTAATCACGGTGGATTATGCTTTGCAAGAGGAAGGCATGTCCCTAAGGAATCAGGATGATTGTTTCTTTAACACAACTTTCATGGGCCAGTCCTTTCACTGACCTGAAAAGTCACAAGAATGCAGAGGCCGGGCAGAGGGAGGCCTGAACTGAAATAGCCACTGTTTTTGCACATTGTTTCTAATCTCTCCATTGGTGGGGTGAGGAGGGGTGGAGGGATGGGGGTGAGGGTGGGGGTGGAGAGAGGAGAGAGAGAGACAGAGAGACAGAGAGAGAGAGACAGAGACAGAGACAGAGAGAGAGAAAATCTCTCAATTTATGGTGAGACTGGACTGCTTTCTACATGCCCTGGAAAGTAAACTTTGCAAGGTTTTATTTTGTTCTATGTCTTATTTTTGGTGGGGGTGTTCCACATTTACAGAAAAGTACATATGTGCAGGTGTATTTTTTCACACTGTGTAAAATTCTGGTAACCACACCCAGGTTAAAAAGCTATTAAAGCAGCTTCCAAATCAAGACATAGAAGAGTTACCAACACTACGATGTGGATACTTTGGGGGTTTTGACAGGCTGTTATTTTTTTAATAGTCTAATTTGAATGCAGTTGACATACAATAGATTCTAAGTGTCTGAATTCTACAACCGATGCTTTGACAAATGCCCATAAAACCTCTGGCTCATTTGGATGACAAGCATGTCCTCCTGTGTCTTTGCAGGTCCACCTCTTTCCTGTTCCCAGGAAAACACCCACCTGGCTTTATCTTTATAGACTTTTAGATAGAGTCATATATAATTTTTTTTCATTTAGCTTCACTCACATAGTTAGAGAATCTTAAATGTTTTATGTAAAAGAAGGGTGTTTTTGTTTGTTTGTTTTGTTGTGTTGTGTTTTTCCAGGACAGGGTTTTCCTCTGTGTTTCTGTGGCTGTCCTGAACTCACTATGTAGACCAGGATGGCCTCAAATTCACAGTGATTCACCTGCCTCTGCCTCCCGAGTGCTGGGATTAAAGGTATCCACCACCATGTGTAAAAGAAGTTTTTATTTCTAAATGATATTCCATTGTATGGCCATACCAGAATTTATTTGTCATTTTTTCTTATTAATACACATATGGATTTCTAGTTTAGAGTTATGTAGACCTAGCTAGTCTTCAACTCACAGAGATTCACCTGCCTCTCATTCCAAGTACTGGGATTAAAGGCGTGGAGTCACTATGCCTGGCTCCACCTCTTATTCTTTATGGCAATGTGAAAAGTTCTAGTCTTTACCAACAATTGATAGGGTTGGTGTTTTTAATGACAGCTTTTTTAGGGAATGCAGTAGTAACTGGCTATGGGTTCCATTTTCCTAATGACTAGTTATGGTGAATGTGCCTTCGTGTATTTACTTACAGTTGTAATTTCACCAAGTCAACAGGCATAAACTGAGATGTTCTGGAGGCAAAGTAGAACAAAAGAGAATGAAGGGAAGAATAAAGATATGCAGACAGGAAAAAGCTTGTTTCACTGGGGTACAATGCTGTGACTTTTTGTTAGCAAGAGTTACATAATATCTTATTATTGTTACTATGTAAATTAAAAACTCTAATGCAAGTTGACTTGTTTTATCCTGAGAGAAAAAATATAGCAAGAGGATGTGAGGGTTAACATTTTTATGAAAGGTAGCCAAATACATTTAAAATTACTCTATGCAAAATACATTTATCATTTAAGTGGTATATAATATAAAACTTCAAAAAGTATAGAAAAAGTATATGTGAAACAGTGCAACAAAGTAACTGCTTGATAATATATTCAATATGACTCAGTTTTAGAAAAATTAAATGATTCCACTATCTAAGCAATTCCAGCCTCCTTTTTCCTCCCACTCCAACACATGAGAATGTGTAAGGTCCCAGACTGCTACCGGCTCTCTCGGAGATGCTCTCCCAGGCATGTGAGGATGTACAGGCAATGAGACACCTGGTTGAGCATTGTGAAGCACAGATGTTTTATCCTTCTGCTCTGTTTTCATAAAAGGAAACACTGACAATTGAAGATGTTTAGTAAGAATCCATTGATTCTTTTCTATTGTAGCTGTCTTTTAAAGTAAAATTGGATCCGTCTGTCTTCTGCCAACTAGAGCAGCAAATTTAAGAGGGTATGGAAATATGCCTGTGAGTTAGCCTCTGTATCCAACAACATCCAGTCCAACACATTGTGTGCGATATAGTCATTGCAATTGATCTCAATAGCACAGCAGTGTATACATAGCACAGTCATTTTAAGGATTAAACATCAAACAGAAATGTACTACCAGTGAGCCTAGAGTCTCTAGGGCTGTAATGTCTGACTTCCTGCTGGCTAGAAGATGATCTTTAACATAATCAATTATGTTCGCCGGGATTTTCTATGATGAACAACAGAAACATTTGGAGACCACTGGAAGGACTTGAGTTCAAGAAAAGGCTAATAAGAAGTAAAAGTCTCCTTAACTTTAAAACCAAGCACAGATTTTTTTAGTTGACCAGGCACAGCTGTGAAAGTATTTGCCTCTAGAACTGTTCCATTTCACTGACATGGGAGTGTTTTCTGTCAGGATAACCTTTTAAAAGAATGATTTCCTTTTCTTTTCATTCTTTCTTTCTTTTCCTTTTTTTCTTTTCTTGGTTTTTCAAGACAGGGTTTCTCTGTGTAGCCTTGGCTGTCCTGAACTCACTTTGCAGACCAGGCTGGCCTCGAACTCACAGTGATCCGCCTGCCTCTGCCTCCCCGAGTGCTGGGATTACCTAGCTAGAGAATGATTCTTTTTCAAATTAAAAAAAAAAAAAAAAGGTAGTCACAAAGTAACAGAAAAAGAACTAATGTGCTTCATATCCTAGCTCCATGTCTTAACTATATGACCTTGGGCAAGTAATTTTGTCTCCACTGATTTGTGTCTTTAAAATTCTGCACAAAACAGTGCTCTGTCAGTTTCTACCTCAAATGATTCATTTAGAAAATGAGAAAACCACCATTTTCTCAATGTCATCTGTCAGGCTCACCAATAAATGAGTGTCATTGCTGAGCCCGGGTGTCTAATATGTGTCAGCCACTTGATCTTCTATCCCACGAACAGCACTGCATCTTTTGAGATGAGCCACTTGTGGAGTTAGTGTGCAGCTTCAGCTAGCTGCCTGAATCAAATGGTTGGTTTTCATCCCTTCCTAGCATGAAAACTGCCCAGCATTGAAGTCCGTCCAAAGCTGACTGCCATCTTGGCTGAACATTATCTATGTAGCACAGAAATGCTAAGCAGGTCAACACTGCTTTGCTGTCTCCCCACCAAGAATCAGCAGAGTGGGGGTGGGGTGACCATTGGAGAGAAACTGATTTGAGGTGAATGCCAGGGGCTTAAGAAATAATAGTCACAGTTTTAATTTTTTCGAAGTCCCAATGTGGATTTACTTACTGGGCTTGGAAATAGAAGTGAATGTCTATAAAATCTCATTGTCTCCTGGGCTGCCCCATAAGTGCCCTTCTGTAGCCGCAGTGGAAATCCTCTACATTTTTCCAACAATCTTTGAGGCCATCTTACATTTTTCACTGCAAGTCAAGATGATAGAGCTTTCTCCCATTTCCTCCTTACTTTTTCACTTTTCCTCTCACAAACATGTGATTTAGGCCCAGTTTGACCAAAAATGGATGATTTGAAACAAGCAATTTACCTGTTCATCTTTTATGGTGCTGAATGCCTTTTCACATACTTCAGAAAGAAACACTCTGCCCTTGTTTCTCCACCACCCTTGAAGATTGATGGTCCACACTGCTGAATATTTATAGACTTTAAATGTTCTTCAGGTTGCTAAGGACATTTCAAAAGGGGAGATCCAAAGACATTTTAAATATCAGTAGCAATAAACTAAGTGGATAATTCCCAATAGTGAACGCTCTCAGGGAAGAAAAGCACTTCGGTGTTTCCTTTAAAAACCTTTGTTAAATGCTGAGTCGGGCTAAGCTATAGCCGTACTTCATATGTGCAGATGCTCACCGTGTGTGTTTGGGTGCTTACAAACTTAAGGTCTCTTGCACATTCTAAAAGAAAAGTTAAAGTTAAAAGACAGAGGCAGAGAAAATTAGCACATAAAATGCTATGGGACAAAACATTTGTTAGGAAAACAGGGAGATTTAACAGGTTTCTTAACTCAGAAAACATGTACTCAGTAAAGAAAATATTGTAAAAAGACAGCTGTATTTCAATATTCCTAACATACTTAAAGGTGTAACCAAAAGCCAAGATGTCCGGGATCTGAACATGTTCAAAAGGCCTTTTGCCTTTTAGTTTCAAAATACATTTTTACTCTATTATTTTAATTTACAGAAATTTTAGGATGCAGTTTCAATTTGATCAACTTTAAATTTTACCTCTTACCAAAAGCCTCCTAAAACTGTATTTCTGTCTCATCTGGATGATATTTTGCTATAAGCCACTGAAAAGCCAGGAATCATAAGTGCGCCAACCTTTTGCTCCTGCAGCGCGAGAGCAGGCACTCTTTAATAATTCAGTGGCTTTTGGTAATGATGAACTCATACTGATGAGCTCAACAGAAGCATTCATAATACCAAGCAAAACTCAGAGACTAGTAGGCACAATAGAGCAATGAAAAATACATTTTAACTGCTTGAAATGTTTTGCCTTTTCTTATGCTTGTGCACATTTCTTCAATTACAGTGACAGCTTTTCCTCTCTTTTGTTGGAATGCATGACAGCCAGTCATATTCTGGAGCAGGTGCAAGACATAAATGCTTTCCTATTCAAGTTAAGAACATCGGCGCTCCGAGTGCAGTGATGGGCAGGCCTCCATCACTTTGCATAAGCTATCTCCTGGGACGGCTACCACCATACCCCGCAACCACGCTATCAATTTATTCTCACCTCAAACAGCTATTCTTCAAAGGCTGTCAGCTGAATGGCACTTTACCCTTTTAGGTTCACTGATAAGGAGTGAAACAAAAAGTCAAACATTGCAGAGAATATAGTCATTAGTAATTTTAACATAGGAAAATAAAATCCAACACTTTAATATAGTATTTCACATTTTGAGTAATGACATAGTATTATTAAATCTATATAAAATAATTTTAAAACCTCTACTATAATCAGAATAAAATAAAAGTCCCCACTAGGATTTCATATCTTTTATTTCTTTTGGTGTCTTCTATCTCATATGATAATAAAAAGTCAGGTTTGAGGTGGTATGGCTTACAGGAGGTAGCACAGTCATTTTGAACGAGGATCCTTACTTGGGAATTTTTAATGATGAAAGGACAATTCCCTCTAAAGACATAAATTAGTGAGATTTTGAAAGGTATGTGAAAATGATCAGATGCAGAAAATTAATTTTAAAAGGATTTACTTTTAACATTCTAAAAGTTAACAAACATACTTTGTGACATAAATTCTTTTTTGTTTTGTTTTGTATCTTGAGACAGGGTTTCTCTGTGTAACAACTCTGGGTGTCCTGGAACTCACTCTGTAGACCAAGCTGGCCTCGAACTCACAGAGATCCACCTGCCTCTGCCTCCCCAGTTCTGGTATTAAAGGGTGCACCACCACCACCCAGCACATGATATGAATTCTTTAAAAAATTATATATATATGGCTATTATAATCTTATAAATGGTCAAAGAAAATATGCTTTCAGTTATTCTTCATTGTCTACATATTAATAGCCTTGCCTGTGCCTAGGACTTAGAATAAAGTACTCATTTGCGGCAAACTGAATGAAGCCCGACTAATCTGGATTCCACTTACACTTCCAAGTGTGGAGTGAGGCCAGTCAGTTTATACAGCTGACACCAACCCCAAGGAAGCAACTAGAAGAATCCTCAACACCCCCCCCAACCGCCCCCACACTGCCCCCCAAGGAAACTAAGACTAAGCAAGAGCCCTGTAATATTCTTCCCTGACAGCAAGAGTCAGGATACATTCTGTGACTTCAGACACCAGAACTAAAGAGCAATGGAAACAAGGCAGTGGGGAGGCTGCATCGGCTGACTGGATGGCTTCTTACTCAATGGGACAGAGAAAGTCCTAGGATTCTGGCTGAACAAACAAGTTTACTTATTTCCACGTTGCTGTTTCAGTCCAACAACCAGTGCCAAAGTTTCTGCCTGTGCCTGCTATAATTTGGATCTTGAATATGTAAAGTGGGCTCACCAGTGTATATAGCTACTGGGAAGTGGTGGGATCTACAGGAAGTGGGTCTTCACTCAAGGTCTTTGTAGAAGTCTCTTCTTAGATAAAGGGACATCACACCTTATCCAATAGGGAGCAGCTTTCCTCCAACACATACTTCCCACTGTGATGTCCAAAAGAAATGAAGTGATGTAACCATTGGCTAATGGTTCTAAAGCCATGAGCTAAAATAAACCTTTTCTCCGGTTCAGTCAATTTCTTTTTAGATAACTAGAAAGAGGACGCACAAGAAAGCTAGTAAAGCAAGGCTCGTGGTGCACACATTTAATCCCAGCCCCTCAGAAGGCAGAGGCAGGTGGGATCTCTGTGAGTTCCAGGACAGCCAGGGTGACATAGAGAAACTCCATCTCAAAACAAAAACAAATAAACAAACAAACAAAAAAGAAAAGAAAAGAAAGAAAGAAAAGAAATTACTAAAAGAATTATGCCCAATAAGGAAATCAGCCCTTGACCCCGTGTAAGACACATCTTGTTTCACGTGCTCACGTTTATTTATCCCAGCTTAAGGCGGCTTTGTCATGTTGGATAACAATTTTAGTTGTACGCAGACTCAAGTGTCATTCGCCCTTTTGTTACAGTGGATGATCTTCTTGTCAGTTTTTGATGCTCCATTCCCTCCATCATGAAGTTCAGCTGAATCCTTTGAGCTTTATATCGAAGTAATACTGCAAGTAGAAAGAATTTCAAATCTTTGAACATTTTGCCTAACAAGTGGAAAATTAAAAAAAACAAAACCAACCACACACACACACACACACTTGTTGCTTTTAGTCACAGATTTACTCTTCTTTTGTCACAGGCATCCAGGGCCCAAAGAATAATAAGCCACGGGGGACATGGAAATTTTGGCACTATAATGTTGACTCCCAGGGTACGAGATTGTGAGGTGTTGTGAAGACTGGCCACTACACTCTCCCCAATTATGTCTGTGGCATGGCCACCTTGCTCAATAGGGCCTGAGTCAAGCATCTCTCAGCCAACAGGAAAAAGAGAGGGCCTCCAAAGCAGCTTATCAAGGCATGAGAGTGGGGCTCAGTGCAAGAGTCATGTGGATAACATGACATCCTAGACTAGCAGTAGGTTGTCAGCACAGCCATGCTCTTTGAGGGGCTCGCTCCCCAGATGTGATCTGGAAGAAGCTCCGCCCACACATATTGACAAAGGGTGGTGGCAGGGCAGAGGAAGATGATATGTGATGAGGTTAGCTACATCTCATGTTCTCTGTCCAGTGTGACTAAGGGGAGAAGGAGAAGCAGGAGAAAGAGGTGCTGTTCATTCAACTGTCACTTCAGAAAACTCAGTGCATTTACTGGAAACCATCATGTCCAATACTACCCGAGCTAATAAGTGACCAGCTAATGTGGGAAAAGTTCATGAAGCAATTGTTAATGGATAAACTGAGCCTTATCAAACATTAAGGAAGAAACCAGTTAGTATTGACATTAACCTGGCATGTTTTTATTCTACTAAAAACTCTCTAATATACTAAACTATAAAGAATCTTCAACTTTGTATTTTGGAAAAATGTGTATGTTTTTAAAATCTATCATTAATTTAATCAAAATTTCATCAAATTCTAATAATATTCATGATTTCAAATTTACTATTGGAAGGAATTGTTGAATAGTGGAGCACTTTTATAAAAATGAATGTGAACAAAATTAGAAATAGAGTATTGTCACTATAATGATAAAAATAGTATCTGACATGATCATGAGGTTAAGCTGACAAAGCTGAAGCTATATGGAAATTGATTGATGCGTCAAATGTATGAATATATAATATCTACAACATTTTTTGTCCAAAAGCTTATCAAACTATTTAGGATGAAGATTATTCAAATATTAAAAAAAAAAAGAAAACCCAAATTTTAAAATAACAAAATCTCGTTCACCACATACAATCTGAAATTAATAGACAAGTCATAATGTCTAAGTAATAAAATACTCTACAAAAATGTTCAAGAGAATTAAAAATTTTAACTTATAGAAATGTTGATGTTCAATCACTCTCAAAGAGTTTGTAGACATCGTTAAAATCCCAGTGAAATCCTGAAAAGAAAAGGACACTAATTACTGAGCACATAAAACAATGTTAACTCCAGTTGTATGTTCTGACCAGAAGACTTAAACATTCACAGCAACACACCAAGTTTTGTAGAAATGTATTATTTTCCAAGCCAGAGTTCATCACTGGAAAAGCCTGTATGTGGCCACAATCATTAGGCACGCACACTGGAGTAAGTCGAGAATGAAAAGACTCTTCATCTACCCAAGTGAACGTTTCTTTTTGTTGTGCCGGCATGAAAGACAGCAAGTTAAATGATTGTGAACAATGGCATTTACTCAGCCCATTCTGAAATTTGAGTGCACACTCAGCATAAAGATTCCAGGAAGAAGTCCAACATGGCAGAGGAGAAGCCATCTATTTCAATTGAGTGCAATGAGAATTCAGGAATAGGGAGTAGTGGTGCACACCTTTAATCTCCGGAGGCAGAGGCAGGCGATCAGGCAATCGCTGTGAGTTCGAGGCCAGCCTGGTCTACAAAGCAAGTCCAGGACAACCAAGGCTACACGGAGAAATCCTGTCTCGAAAAACCAAAAAAACAAAAAACAAAACAAAACAAAACAACAACAACAAAAAACCCAATAGCAACAAAAGTAAGCTTTATAAGGGCTGGAGCAATGCCTCAGCCATTAAAGGCTAGGCTCAGAACCAAACACATAAGAGAATTCGGGAATGGGCCCACATCAGGAAAGCAACACAATTCTCCCTTTCCCAGTACAGCTCCTCGGTTTCTTTAAATTTCTTCTCCCTCTCTTCACAACTGTTCTAAACCACAATCCATGGCCTTGCTTTTCCACCTGAAGTGTCTGCTTCCAAATAATCCTCAGTGTAAATGCGGCTGAAAAACCACTCCCCCTGTTGTACCTAGGGTAACCTTCACTTCTCATAATGACCTGTAAACCCCAACACAGACAGCCTGCTTGTCTAGGGTGCCTCACCTTGCCAGCTTTTCAGAACCACACCACTTGCTGTGCCCTTTACCCCCACTCTTCTCCTGGTTGACCCCCACGTCATACTTTGGAGTGTTTTCATTATTGTATGTTGTTGACACATAACAATGTGCTTGGTTATGAGATTTTTTTCATACACATTTACCCCTTTCACTGTACCCTCTTTTCTTCCACTGTTGCCCAAACAGTCCCATTTCTACACACACACACACACACACACACACACACACACACACACACACACACACACACACAAAGTATAGACTCTGCACATGCAAGAAAACACACTAGCATGTGTTTCGGAATCCCTGGTTTCTGTCCCTTTTTATAATGCAGTGGTGTCAGTTTACATGCATTTTTCTTTGCACCTTACTCTCTGTATCCACACTAGAACATACCTGCTCCCTGAGGAGAGCTGTGCCTGCCTTGTCAAAGATGCATTCCCAATGCTTGACATACAGCGTTAAAAATCAATAGTTATTCAATCAATTCCATTCCACTCTGATCTAGCCCATTCCACCTCCCTTTACTCTTATCAATTCCAAAGCAAAAACAAACTCACTACTATCTAGTCAGTTTTATCACTCATACACAGAGATACAGGCCAGGGTCTGTGACGTGCAGCTCTCACAGCTATTGTGTGCTTAGAGCCGCTGGTGTGCGAGGCAGTTATCGGTGCCTTTTATGTGACCAGATTCCCACCTCAACCATGTGCGTGTGCAATTATTTTAATCCCTATTTCACAAGCAAGGAAGTGGAGATACAGAAAGGTTAATAATGAGCCCAAGCCATCAGAAGCAGTGAGAATTCTACACCCCACGGGCTGAAATGCAGATCCACTCTCCTGTGAGTACAAGGAGAGAGGAGAATAACGTGAGTTGGGCATTCAAGAGAGAAGAAAGGAAGCATGCACCAGTGAGGCCAGGGCCATCTGTGTGAAGATGAAAATTGAGCTGAGCTTTGAGGGAAAAGATATTAGGGTTTTAACTAATGAACACCAGGGATTGGTAAAAAGGGCCCCTGTCAGAAAGTAAATAGTGAGAACAAACCTGCACAGGAAGAGACACTAGAAGAGCACAAGAAAATTTTAAAAATAAGCCGGGCAGTGGTGGCGCACGCCTTTAATCCCAGCACTCGGGAGGCGGAGGCTGGCGATCACTGTGAGTTCGAGGCCAGCCTGGTCTACAAAGTGAGTCAAGGACAACCCTGTCTCAAAAAAAAAAAAAGAGCTATTGTTTAAAGTTTATTGTTATAATTACTGTTGATCCATTTCCTAGTAATACTTCTTGGTTCTTCTGTGCTTCTGGTGACTGCCCTCCACTATTTTAAGTTTTCTGATGACAGGCACCATCAAAATCTTACACTTCATAAGTAGGGCTGTGAAAGAAAACTCCAACAATGTCAACAGGCAAAAGAAAAGAAAAGAAAAAAGAGAAGCCAAGAAACTCAAGAGAGGCCAAGACCAGGACCACTCAATGCCAATGGTACAGAGATAGAACATAGCCCTTGCCTTTAGGGGCCTTATATGCTGACACAGGGTTGAGGGGTATATCAGAATAAATACAAAAGGTCGCTGCTCTCAAATTCTGCAAAAACAGAACTATTTAAAAATTAATCCTGGGGAGCTGGGTGTGGTGGCACATGCTTTTAATCCCAGAAATCAGAGAGGCAGAGGCAGGCAGATATGCTGTGAATCTGAGGCCAGTATAGTCTCCAAAGCATGTCCAGGACAGCCAAGGCTACACAGAGAAACCCTGTCTCCAAAAATAAAAAACAAAACAAAAAAAAATTAATACTGGGGCTAGGGAGATGGCTTGCCTCGGTATGCTGCTTCCTGTGCAAGTATGAGGAGTGGGTTTAGAATTCACAGTACCCACAGAAACAGTGGCACTGCCACCTAACCCCAGTTCTGGTGGTTGGGAGGAACAGGGAGATAGCAAGTTCCTTGAGATTCCAAAAGGCCAGGCCACTCTAACTGAACAGTGAGCTTCAAGTTCAGGGGGCAGGTGGCAACCAATAGAGGAAGACACAAAGACACCCAACATTGACCTCTGGCCTCCACATCTGCACACAGGCAAGTGCACCCATGTACACCTGTGCACACATGCTCATAAACTCTCTCCTCTCTTTTCTCTCTCTCCCTCTCCTCCCTCCCTCTCTCCCCTCTCTCTCTCTCCCCTCTCTCTCTCCTCTCTCTCTCTCTCTCTCTCTCTCTCTCTCTCTCTCTCTCTCTCTCTCTCTCTCTCTCTCTCTCACACACACACACACACACACACACTGTTTAAAATAAAAATTCCACAACTAGAAGTGGCTCAGCCATTAAAAGCTAGGCTTTCAGCCCCAAACACAAAAATTAGTTCCAATATTTGTTTAAATTACAGTCGTGTTTTCAAAGGTATTTGTGCAAAAATTTCAATACTAAAACTGGTACTTTTTTTTTTTTTGATAAATGAAAATAAAATAGGCCTGGAGAGATGGCTCAGAGGTTAAGAGCATTGGCTGCTCTTCCAGAGGTCCTGAGTTCAATTCCCAGCAACAACATGGTGGTTCATAACCATCTATCATGTGATCTGATGCCCTCTTCTGGTGTGCAGGTGCACACGCTAGCAGAACACTGTATACCTAATAAATCTAAAATAGAAAATGAAAGCTGCACATACTTATTTTTAGAGCAGGGAGAAAGGCATTTGGACTTATTGATGTGGTTGGGAGAATCCCCCCACTGAGCATAACAACTCTACACTCCTTTTCCTACCTGGGGCTTTCTGTAATGACATTTCTTTTTTTCTTCTTCTTCTTCTTTTTTTTTTATTTAATTTATTCTTGTTACATCTCAATGTTTATCCCATCCCTTGTATCCTCCCATTCCCCCCCCCCCCATTTTCCCCTCCCCTATGACTGTTCCTGAGGGGGATTACGTCCCCCTATATATTCTCATAGGGTATCAAGTCTCTTCTTGGCTACTTGCTGTCCTTCCTCTGAGTGACATTTCTTGAGCTCAAGAAACTTAATATTTTTTCCAATTACCTCAGTTCTCCTTACTCATCCCTACCATCTCCTTAGGACCTTCTCTAATTTCCTAAATAAATAAACACACGCACACACACACGGGGGGGGGGAATGAGAGGGAGAGGAAGAGGGAGGGAGGGGAAGAGGGAGAGGAGAGGAAAGGAGAGAGAGAGGGAGGGAAGGATGGAGAGAGAGAGAGAGCTCAATGTGCACAATTTTCCCATGTTTACCTAACCAAAGACACAATGATTGTTCACTCCTGTACTGTAGAAAGCTTGGTGTTCACCTGCTTATGGGAAACTTTGCTGCTGCAAAATTATAGAGACTTGTTGCTGCCCTCCCTCCCTCCCTCTCTCTCTCTCTCTCTCTCTCCTCCCTCTCTCCTCTCTCCTCTCTCCTCTCCTCTCTCCCTTCCCCCTCTCTCCTCTCTGTCTGTCTGTCTGTCCTGTCTCCTGTGTCTCGTCCTGTCTCTGTCGTCTCTGTCTCTCTCTGTCTATCTGTCTCTGTCTCTGTCTCTATCTCTGTCTCTGTCTCTGTCTCTGTCTCTCTCTCTCTCTCTCTCTCTCTCTGTCTCTCTCTCTCTCACACACACACACACACACACACACATTTGGAATGTATGAAAGTGCTAATAATAATCATACAACTGTGGAGTGCTAACAAGACCTTAGGAAGCATCAGAGGGTGGAGGAGGTGGGATTTGGTGGTGTGTCCCCCACTCCTGGGCACATATTGACAAATTGCAACCTAGGCATTGTTTAGATTCCTTTACTGCCTGATGCTTCAGGCAGCCAATACATCTTAAGATAAAACATTTATTGTGTATGGCTGACCATTCCCTTAGCACACAGGACGGATCCTGTAACTCGAGGCACTCTAGGAAGCTGCATTCTATTTTCGGCTGTCATAGAACCTATTATTTGACAAAGGACTTCGTATTAGCTTGAAACACTAATAGTTTAAAAGCATTGCTGCAGTTTGTAGAACAGACTGTATGAGCAGCAGCATTTGCCTGTGCCATGTGCTCTTCAGCACTGTGGCTCACTCCCTCTAGGAGTCCCCCACCGCTCCCCGACTTCTGGTTCCCCATCCCACAGCTTTGGACTCTACAACCTTTATCTAAACTTATAGGTCAGGGACCTTAAAGGACCCATTCCCATCCCCTGCTCCCTCTGCACAGTCCACTGACATTCTCACATATATCGAGGCCTTTATGCACTATTTTTTCACTTAGGTCCACAGCCTAAACAGCTCCAGTTCCAAACCCACCACCCCAACTCTCAATTTGCACATCTTTCTGTTACCACAATTTCAGTGTAAGAATATCCTCCTTTTGTCTTTTTTTTTTTTTTTAAACCAGGACTCTCCAGCATGGGCCACGGGAATGTGAAGGCGGCTGCCCAGATCACCATCTTGAAATACTATGCATGCCTGCATCATGACTTCCACACAGACAAGCATGCATGTGAGGAGATCATGTTATGCCCAGCAAGAAGCTCCCTAACAGGATTGGTGAAGCCGAGTTAGGGAGGTCCTATGAGTGGTTCTCTATTAAGCTGCAGGAAGAGGTAATTATGTTCCTGGAGTTTCAGCCCTTGATCAGATCACTGAGGCAGACGCGGAAACCATGGAAGTGCTGAAGCCCCTGGACTTTGGCAAGCTCTCCAGTCTGCATGCCACTTGGTCTATACCTGGGATGAATTTCAAAACACCACAAGAAGCTGTTTGAATCTGTTCTGTAATATTTTTAATAAACTTGGAGGCACCTTTAAAAAAAAAAAACATCCTTTTATGGATTCTTCTTCACATTCCCTGTCTTTTCCTCACATTAACATCAGCAATCAGGCCACCTAGAAACAGTTTTTCTCTAGCAGACCCCCCACTTCTATATGATTGATCATTGAGGCTTGTCTATTGTGACCTCAAACAGTATTCATGGCTTTCCCCACCTCTAAATTTCTAACACCCTTATTTGGGCTTTTTCCTGTGCTCATTTTATTGTTTGGCAGGCTCCTTTTAATTATTCTTCCTGGCTCAATCTCTCCACTTTACTCACAACCTAAAACTTCCCTGCCTCCCCTCGCCCTACCATAACACCAGCAAAGCACTCCTCTCACAAATGGGATCGTTTTGTCCTTTACACATTTGAGCCTTCACATGCTTTCAAATTACCAACTGTGTACTGCCATCGCCTTGAAAACAATGCCTAAGTCCTCAGGTGTAGACTTAGGTATTCTCTGTGCACAGCACCATGAGTGACAGCATAGGCTGGGGAACAGAGTGGCCTGCTGTGTGACAAGGAGCAGGGCCTCCGTGCCCTAGGGTGCTGGCTGAGGTGTCCTCTCTGGTTGAGAGGTAGGCATATGCAAGCAGGTCCCTGACCTATGGCCATGTTGTGTTCCCCAAAAGAGCACTGCAGACTCAGAAGGCAGCGATACCATTTTCTCTTTCACAGAAAGACAATGTAATGAGGGCTTCCCTGTACGTACAGTATGGATGACACCAAGTTTACTCGCTCTGGCTGTTGTGAGTGCTTGATGGATTAACAGGCACAGAGCCCTTTGAACAGTGCCTCAAACATGAATACACCTTGGGTGTCAGCCTGTATGCACCCATGATTTAAGTGAATAGTAGAATTGATTTATAATTACTCATGTATAATCTGTATTTTCCAACCTTCTTTCAGAGCTCATTCTGCTTCCTCTAAAAAATAAGAGAAACAAACAACCCCCCAAAAAACCCCAAAATAAAACAAAAAACCAAAACCAACCCCCCCACACACAAGCCTTCTGTCACAGATGTAATTTCTGCCTGTTGATATGCTATACCCTTTCTTGCCTAGCTAGGATGCCATGATTGACTGCTCTAAGCCCTACCTGATCACAGGAATATATTCTCTCCCCCTTAAATTAACCCTTGGGTGCCCACAAACCTCAGTCATGAAACTTGCCAGAATATATTTGGTACTATATAAATTTGTCTATAAGTTTTATTTTCCTTGAAGGATTTTAAATCTTTTAATGTTTCTTCTGCATGTTCTCACAGAATTACAGTGGCACAATAGGTTCAAATAGTTAAGATGGGGTTCTTTCTAAGAGAACTGGCTGTGTATTAGTTACTAAAACAGTACTTTACATATACCATTCCTTTCTCAGACAACTTTTAAAATATTTCCTTCTTTAATTCAGGGAGGATTCAATAATTTAAGCAGTTCTCTTAAATAGCAAACCAACTAACCAACCAAACAAACAAACAAAATGAAGTAAAAGCAATCTGAGATCTTTCTGGCTCAGACTGACTTCTTCCTGTACCCTGGTAGTTAGCACTATGCCTGGCTCTTCACCTGACCTGGAGCTACCCTTTATTGATTTTGAGTATATTCCAGGAGTTTTCTTATATTGCTCCCCACTTTTCTAGCAAAGCTGTTCTTATTACATCCTCATTGGCCCAGAGATATTGAACAGTTGCTTTATATTTCTCAGAACTTATAAACCTGAGTCTAGAATTCTCCTACTCACCCCTCAGACAGCTCTTGTCACATTCTGGGAGGTGTCACTTTGGGACAAAAAAAATGTTATTCCTTCATTGTTATTCATAATTCTTGCATATGTAGTTCTATTTCACTTAGGCCCTATTTCTTTAAAACTAATATTACATTACATAATTTTCCCTATACAATGTGTATATTCCATTTTAAATAACATGGCTAGTTGCTGTTCTCACAAGAATTTGGTGGTTTCTTGGAGAGATGGTTCAGAGGTAAGAGTGCTGGCAGAAAACCAATTTTGGTTTTCAACACCTAAGATGGCTTACCTGCTCTTGTAACTACATCTCTATGGGCTCTACATCCTCTTCTGTCCTCTATAATTCCTGCGTATATATTGTATGAACACATTCTCTCTTCTCTCTTCTCTCTCTCTCTCTCTCTCTCTCTCTCTCTCTCTCTCTCTCTCTCTCTCTGTCTCTCTCTCTCTCTCTCTCTGTCTCTCTCAAAATACATGTCTCTCTCTCAAAAAAAAAAAAGAAAGAAAATTGAAAAGATTTTTAAATAAAAACAAGCTTAAACTTAACAGGGCAAAAATTGATTATATAACATTAACTTCACTAAACCATTAACTTTTACTTTATACTTTACTATATTCAAGTGACTTGGAAAAGTCAGTATAAAATGGAACTTACCAAAAACAATAACTTGGCACCAGTCTTCTTTCCCAGAGGAATCCTGAACTAAACACATTCACAGAGAGCAGTGGGGAAAGAAAGATGCAGAATCAGAACTAACCACCAGGTGTTTCTTTTTATAAGAATTTCAGTGCAGAAAAAATTGCAAAAAGGTTTAATAGGAATTGGTATGGCTGACTGCTGAGAAAGATCGCATTCTGTATTTAACTCACATATAAGGAACTACCAAGGCAATAAAAAAAGGTCCTTAAAATATACACATAATTTAATCTCACATGACTTGAATAAAGCTATTCAATTTTTTCAATGCTCATTAACTAGATTATAAAAGCCCTATTGCATTTAAAGATTACACACACACACACACACACACACACACACACACGTACAGATGAAAAAAATGAGCAAATTATTTACAAATAAATGACTTTAAACCTGTACTGTGGGTTATGACAGTCTTAGTTTCTAGAGCTCCCAGAGTGGGCAGAGCTAGCCTGCAATGCATTATAAATGGGTAATTAACATTCACATGGAGGAAGAAAGCTGGTGAGTGAAGTAAGAAAAATCATTTTATTACAGCTAACCATAAAGCTAGCATTTCAGACAATAATAATCCACTTTGCAGAGCCCTGTTAACAGAGCTATCGTTATTCTGCTGCTCAGCCCGGATCTTTAACCGGCACCATCTACCAGAGAAAACAATAGCTTAGGTCATTCCTCATGATTTTCAATCACAATTTGCTCATTAGGCTCTGGCATGCTCCATATGTAATTTCATGGTGTTTGTTTATTAAAAGACAAGGAATGGAAGGGTTTCTCTTTAATTCTACTTTTAAGTGAAAATATTAAGTTAAAAGGTTACATTTAAATGATCATTTTTGATCATCTCAACAAGGTTTCCATAAATCATGGCTTATGCACCAAAAACATGCACCTTGCATGTGTCACACATTCATTTGCAAATTGAGTACATGTGTTGTTACGCTACAACAGTAGGGCAGTTGTGTCAGGGATAAGCAAGTCCCAAAGCCCACAATGCTTCTTGCCCCTTTAATGGAAGCAGTCTGCCAGTGTCATCTCTTATTTTTTTAGATTAGGCTCTGGCATGCCCAAGTATATATTTTCATAGTATTTGTTTATCAAAAGTCAGCCAAAGAACACCTTCTGGACATGGTCTTCTGTTTTTCTTTTTGATTCATGTTTTTAATCTACTTTACCCAAAATATTCCATTTTAAAAAGTTATTTCCTGGTAAATCTCCCATCTGATATTGGTGTATATTTCCTTTCCAGCAACTATCACAATTAATTCCATTCTAAAATTTATTAAACTTGGATATTAAAAAGATCAAATGTGGCCCAGCTTGTCCATGGGATCAATTCAAAGAAATATCAACTCAGTAATGATGAAAAGATATAATTGAAATTTAAAGCTTTACTTAGTGTAAAGGTTTAGCTAAGGTTTCTATTGCTGTGATGAAACACCGTGGCCAAAGCAACTTGAAAGTGTTTATTTGGCTCTACACTTCCACATCAATGTTGATTATCACAGGAAGTCTGGACAGAAACCCAAGCAGGGAAGGAGCCTGAAGGCAGGAGCTGACGTAGAGGCCATGGAGGAGTGCTGCTTGCTGGCTTGCTCCCCATGGCTTGCTTAGCCTGCTTTCTTATAGAACCCGGGGCCACTTACAGGGATGACACCACTCTCAATGTGCTGGGTCCCCTATCAATCACTAATTATGAAAATGCTTTATAGGTTTGCATGCAGCCCAATCTTGTGGAGGCATTTTCTCAATTGCTTCCTCTCTAGTGACTTTAGCTTATGCCACATTGACATAAAACCAGCCAGCACACTTGGGCTTTAAAGAAAATACAGCTCCTCATGTGGTGGTGACCTCCAACCATAAAGTTATTTTCATTGCTACTTCATGACTGTAATTTTGCTACTGCTATTAGTCGTAATGTAAATATCTGTGCTTTCTGATAGTCTTAGATGACCCCTATGAAAGGGTCACTTGACCCTCGCAGAGCGGTTGAGACACAGGTTGAGAAGAACTGCTCTAGATCAGTGCCAGCTGCTGTTGTGGGAATCACGGCACACAGCTCATATTTCTGCTTCGGGGGCGAGGCATTCACTCCTCCAGATACCAGACCCTTTCTGGAAACTGACCTCAGTCTATGTCCCGCATCCTACATCTAATGACTGACACTGCTGCCTCTCTGTGGGTCAGCCTCTCTCTCTCTCTTTCTCTCTCCTCTCTCTCTCTCTCTCTCTCTCTCTCTCTCTCTCTCTCTCTCTCTCTCTCTCCCTCCCTCCCTCCCTCCTTCCTTCCCTTCCTCCCTGCTACTCCTCTCTCTCTGGTGTCTATATGGCAGTCCTCCCTCTGCCCAAGTCTGTTGCTGTCTGCCCTTCATGTATGTTACTCCTGATGACACCTCCTTTGGAGGAACAGCACTTAACATGGCTGTCCTCTTCCAGCTCTGCTTCTCTCTTCCTGTTCACCACTCCACCTTGCCTTTCTTTACTCCCCCCTCCTTCTAGCCCTGATTCCTATATTGCTAGATCAATACATTTTTCCTCACTAGAGTTCATTATCTTTACTTTAAATTTACCAAAACAAAACAAAACAAAAAAACCACTCCAAAACCAAACCAAAACAAAAACCCAAAAACAAACAAAAAACCATGGCTAGTTCTTAAGTTGTAATAGTATGCCTCAAAAGACAGTTTAGAAATACAGGGTATACTTTTTAAACTTTTTATCGATTCTTTGTGAGTTTCTCATCATACACCGCAATGCCAGTCATCTCCCATCCCTTCATATCTATCTGCCCTCTGCCCTTGCAATCTTCCCCACCTAAAAGAAAATATAAACAAAACAACACAAAGCATAGAAAACATCTTGTCATGGAAGCTGTAGTATGTCACAGTGTGCTCCACAGTATACCCTTGGTCCACACATTTTCACTTGAAAATGTTCATTCCTATGAGTCATTGGTCTGGTCCGAAGCCTCTGGTTTCTGCTCCAGTATCAACACTGGATTCTCACCATGACTCCTCTTAGAATTCTGTTCTTGTCCCGTGTTGTGGAGATCCTGCAGCTTTGAATCTGCAGGACTGGCCCTTTTACATGCTCTAGCAGTTCATAGATGGAGTAGATTTTGGAGTAGGCAAGCTCAAAGCCCTGGATCTGGACCTGGTTGGTAGCTGAGCTGGTCAGCCCACCAGCTCTCCCACAGCCATAGAACCAGGTCAAACTCTCTAGCACTGCCCTAGCTAGCTCACCCAATGCTGTAGCCAGCAAGGGCCATGGCCTTGTCCAGTTCTCCCAACTGCCCTAGGTAGTGACGGACAAGGGGTCAGAGGGTATCACCCTCACTCCCATGTCACCCTATGGAACGAGTAGTGGGGCCAGCTCTCCTGTGCTCATGCCCTCCGGGCACTCACTTGCACCCATCCCCCACCCTGCCACCAGGGCCAGCTCCACTGTGCTGCCCAGGCTAGGTACAGGGCCTGCTCTCCCAAGTGCTGCAGCCTATGAGAGCTGGGACCATCTCTCTAGAGTGCCACAGCCACTGTTAGGGCAGCTCGGCACAGGCTTGGACATCTATGTGGTCCCAGGTGGTAGCCCAGACCAGGACACCCACATGGTCTTTAGTGGTAACATGAGCCACAGATATCAACACAGACCCCTGCTGCTACATGGCCAGGGATGCAGGCATGGCCCTCAGCGGCAGCTCAGGCTAGGACTTCACCATGGCCTCAGGCAGTGGGGCTGACTACTCACAACAGGCTATTCCTCTCCACCCTTGCATCTTCAGTTCCACCTCTCTTCATAATGGTCAAATTGTTCTGCTTCTCTTTCTCTCCTATACATTCAACACATGCTTGCAAATAGTAGTGGCTCCCTGCTGTGGGCAAGCCACACTGCTGGGCTAGAAGGTATCTGTGTGTCCACACCCTGCACACAGGCCTGTGGTGTGGCTGTGGACTGGGCCCTTGTGTGTCTATAGCCCAGGGGTGGGATGTGGTGATGGGCTGGCCACCAGGTGTCTTCTGCTCACTCCACATAGTGTGGCAGGCGGGCCTTTGGGTATCCTCTGCCAACTTCAGTGTGGGGTGTGGCTCCAGGGGTCATTTTTAACAGTGATTTAATTTTGACTAAATACTTAAATCATAGCTATTTAAATTTATTCTTTTTACATTACACATTTATAAGTCTTTACATGACGGTTTAGGGGCAACTGTAAAGTGAAAACTTTTCTGCCAAGCGTTGTTCTCCTGTAATGGTATTTAAAATTATTATTTTTTTATTGGTGATATGTTTCGTAAGGACAATTTCAATATATCTTGTGTTTTGACATATTCACCTTTCCCCACATTTGTCTCTTATCTTTTAATTTCCTTGTCCCAGTCTACCGCTTTCATCCTACATGTTCATCTATAAGTAGATTTATGTATCTATCTACAATTCAGGATCCACAGATGTAGGAAAACATGCAGTAACGGTTGCCTTGTTGAATCTGCCTCATTTTGATTAATATGAAGATCTTCAGTTCCATACACTTTCCAGGAAATGATCTAATTTTCTAGCATATGGCTGAGTACAACTCCATTGTACCTCTATTCCACATTTTAATTTTTGGAATATTTCATACATGTATGAATATATCTTGATCATAGCCACCCCTCCTTCGCTCAGACGGCATCTGGCTCTTCCCAATACACTTCCCTCCAAAATTTATCTCATATAGAAATATGATCTAAATAGTGCTGTGCATATGCACATGGGTGTGGGTGTCACCCACTCATGCATGAGCAACCTACCAGTGGTCAGACCGTCAAAGGAAAATAAACTCTTTCCCAGGGAGCCATTAATTAATAAGAGACCCTCAGCTAGGGATGGGATGCTGGGAAGCCCTCCCTTCTTCATGCCGGAATGTTTAACTGGCTTGCTATTGCTCAGGTTTTGTGTGGGTAACCACAGCTACTTCTGGATCAGGTGTGCAACAGCTACGCCATGTCCAGAAGACGTTCTTTCACATCACTAGTTGCCATCCTCTAGCTGTTACATGGTTTGGCCTCCTAGTCCATGATGTTCCTAGAGCTTCTAAGGTGTTTGATATAAATACTTCATTTATAGCTGAGTGCTCATGGTCACTTATTCTCAGCAGTTGGAAAGGTATGCCTCTGCTTTAAGCATTACCCTCTGCGATAAGAGCTTGTCTGACCAAGGTTGGGAGCAGCACGCATCTATTGGTGGCAGGAGATAAGGCAGCCTATTTCACATTTTCTTTATTCATTTGTTGGGGGAGGGAGTGGACAGTGAATATGACCAAGATATGTTTGGGTATATTTTCAGAATGGTACATCTGGATCATATGGTAGTTCTGTTTTTAGTTTTTCGGGAACTATCATACTGATTTCCATAATGGTTGGCCAGTTTAAAGTCCCACAAGCATCCTTCCTACATTAATTGTTGTTTGTTTACTTGAGGATATCTGTTCTGACTGGATCAATGTCATTAATTTTAATTTGTATTTCTTTGATGGCTAGTAAGATTGAACACATTTTCCTATGTTTATTGGGCATTTGTAGTTCATCTTTCGGAAACTTTACTTTTGTAAGTCCATGTATTAGATTGGGTGAGGGCTTTTGGTATTTAGTTGGTTATGTTTTAGTTATCTATATATTATAATTATCAATCTTCTGTCATCTAATAGCATCTTGTTTTGAATCACAAACAGGAAGGATGAGAAATATTTTGAAACTCTTACCATTGAGTTTGTTTGGCAAACCTGTTGGGAGGATATGGTGGAAGAGAGAGGGATGGATGAAAGTGGGGTGCAAAGAGGAAGGAGAGGGACGGACGAAAGTGGGGGCGCAAAGAGGAAGAAGAGAGAGGGATGGATGAAAGTGGGGTCGAAAGAGGAAGAAGAGAGAGGGACGGACGAAAGTGGGGGTGCAAAGAGGAAGAAAAGGGGAAAGTAAAAAAGAACGAAAGTGGGGATGAAACCACAGTGAGACAAGGCTTTAAAAAGACACTGTTAACAAAGTGACAGCCTACAGACTGGGGAAAGATCTTCACCAACCCTACATCTGACAAAGGTCTGATATCCAAAATATATAAAGAACTCAAGAAATTAAACACCACCAAATCAAATAACCCAATTGAGAAATAGGGCTTGGAACTAAACAGAGAATTCTCAACAGAGGAATATCAAATGGCTGAGAAACACTTAAAGAAATGCTCAACCTCCTTAGTCATCAGGGAAATGCAAATCAAAACAACTCTGAGATTCCATCTTACACCCATCAGAATGGCTAAGATCAAAAATTCAAGTGACACCACATGCTGGCGAGGATGTGGGGAGAGAGGAACACTCCTTCATTGCTGGTGGGAATGCAAACTAGTACAGCCACTTTGGAAATCTATCTGGTGCTATCTCAGAAAAATGGGAATAGGGCTTCCTCAAGACCCAGCTATTCCACTCCTTGGAATATACCTAGAAGATGCTCCAGCACACAACAAGTAAATTTGCTCAACCATGTTCACAGCAGCCTTATTCACAATAGCCAGATCATGGAAACAGCCTAAGTGTCCTCAGTAGAAGAATGGATAAAGAAACTGTGGTACATATACACTATGGAATATTACTCAGCTATTAAAAATAAGGAATTCCCGAAATTTGTGGACAAATGGATTGAGCTAGAAATGATCATAATGAGTGAGTTAACCCAGAAGTAGAAAGACTCAAATGGTATATACTCACTTATATCTGCATACTAGCCCAAGGGGCATGTCCCACGAAAGCCTTCACTTACCAGGAAACTGGGACAGAGGGGAGGACATCCTATTGGGACTCTAAATGAGAAAAGCACGGGAGAATAGCAAAGTAGAAGAATCCAGAGGGTCCTAGAAATCTACAAATAGAACATTATGATAGGCAGATTTGGGCCCAGGGGTCTCGCTCAAACTAAGGCACCAGCCAAGGACAATACAGGCGGTAAACTTTAAACCCCTACCTAAATCTAGCCAATGGTCAGAACATTCTCCACAGTTGAGTGGAGAGTGGGATATGACTTTCTCACGTACTCTGCTGCCTCACATTTGACCATATCCCCTGGAGGGGGAGACCTGGTGGCACTCAGAGGAAGGACAGCAGGTTACCAAGAAGAGACTTGATACCCTATGAGCATATACAGGGGGAGGTAATCCCCCTCAGGAACAGTCAAAGGGGAAGGGAATAATGGGTAAATGGGAGGGAGGGAAGAATGGGAGGATACAAGGGATGGGATAACCATTGAGATGTAACAAGAATAAATTAATAAAAAATATGTAAAAAAAAAAATTAAAAAAAGACACTGTTAATTCATGACTTGCTTTGTATGTAATATCTCCTAAAGTTATTGAATGATGATTTCCAGAGACCATATATTTTAATTTTGTGAAATATCAAGCATTGGAAGAATTTAAAATATTTATTCTACTTGAAATTAAAGTTAGTAAAAAAATAGACACAAGAAGAATAATGTAAGGTAGGGAATCATTCAGTTCCATTAATATCTTTAAATTATTTAGTGGACTTCACAATGAAACTATTATGGTACTAGGAAATGATCAGACAGACAGACCAATGGCTGTGAATAGATGTGCAAAGTTATGCTTGACAGGCTATGGAGATGACTCAGTAGAAAAAAATGCCTGCTGCACAAGCATAAGGTCCTTAGTGTGGGTCCTCAGCACCCACATAAAAGCAAGGTGTGCCAATGCTTAATTGTACCTCCTGCACTGGGCAAGACAGGTGGAGCTAGGAACTCCCTGGGCAGCCAGTTTGGCTAAAACCACAAGTTCCTGATTATGTGAGAGGGCTTGTCTCAAAAGATAAAACGGAAAGTGATGGAGAAAAACACTATTGTTCACCCATACTTTCACAGAGAGTGTACAGGAACACACTCAAGAGCACACACATACACACACACACATACACACACACACTCACACACACACCACTATATGTGTGTGTGCATTTGTGAATAGTAATTTAAACTATGAAAAAGATTCCATGTTGGACTGGAGAGATGTCTGAGCACTTAAGAGCACTGGCTGCTCTTCTGGAGAACAGGGGTTCAATTCCCAGCAACCATATGGCAGCTCACAACTGCCTGTAACTCCTGTTCCAAAGGATCTGGCACCCTTGCGCAGACATGCAGTCAAAACACCAATGCACATATAAATAAATCTAAAAACAAAAAGAAAAATCTATCTCATATCACTGATATAAAAATGGACTTTTGAAATAAATCATAGGAGCATCTTTATCATTATATTTTTAAAAGCTTTGTCTCTTCTTACAGTGTTTTATTTTTTGGTGGGTGGAACAGGGCTTCCTGTATCCTATATTGTTTGTGAACTCACTATGTAGCTAAGGATGACCTTGAACTTTTGATCCTCCTACCTCTATTCCCCAACTACTGGGGTTATAGACGTGTGCCCCCACACTCAATTGATTCAATGCTAGGACTGCCTTAGGATTTTATGCATGCTAATCAAGACTGCTACCAAGTGAGCTCCAATATCAATTTCATCTTTTTTAGATTTCTTTGATTAAATTCTATTTTGTATTGTTTCAATTTCTACTTGCATGAAATATCTTTCACCACATCTTCTTGTATGTCTTTAAAGAAGAAATGGGTTTCTTGTGAAGAGCATACAGTTGGGATTGTTTTTTAAATCTATCCAATGCCTTTTGATTGGAGAATTTATTACATTTATTTCATGATAATTGATGTTAATCTTTATTAGTGTCACTTTCTGGTAACTATACAGTGACAAAAGAATCAATTCACTAAGAAAATGCAAGAACTATAAATACCTACATTGAACTATAAATACATATACACCCAACACTGGCACATCTAAAAATAAAACAAATATTAAATAGATATGAAGTGATAGAAAATAAGAGGGAATTTCATATCCCAGATTCAACAATGTATAGATTACGTATACAGAAAATAACAAGGAAATTTAGGATTTGAGCAATATTTTAGATCATGCAAACATATACAGAACAGGTAGCAACAGAACACACATGGTCAAGAACCCATGGAATGTTTGCCAGGATAGATTATGTGTGGGCACTAAACACATCTTACCAAATTTAAAAAAAAATACTGAAATCATATTAGTATCTTTTTTGATCACAATATTATGAAACTAAAAATCAGAAAAAGGAAAAAAAAAACTTAGAAAATTCACAAGTTTGTAAAAATTAAGCAACTTGTTCCTGAACAACAATAGATTGAAGAAGTAAAAGGAAAATCAGGAAATTTACAAAGATGGAAAAACACAGAAATGTATAGGGTC